>NC_143575.1:114463175-115663175 GCF_048544385.1 Mastigoproctus giganteus
CACGTGCATCCAGGCGCCATCACTTCCCCAGGTAAACGACGGACACGTAGCCGGCCGTCCATATGGCGCAACAGGAAACGTGATTCATCAGACCAGAAGACCTTCTTCCAATCACTCAAGGTCCAGTTTCGATACTCGCGTTCCATTGTAGGCGCTGTCGCAGGTGAACTGTGGTCAACATGGGCACTCGGAGCGGCCTGCGACTAAACAGCCCCATTTTCAGCAGGGTGCGATGTACTGTGTGTTGTGACCCATTACTCCCGTCACCCGCGTTCCAATTAACGGCTAGCTCGCCACAGTCGCTCTTCTGTTGCCACGTACCATCCGAGAGAGCCTTCGCTCACTCCGAGCATCGATGAGCCGTGGTCGTCCAACACCTCGCCGGCGGTTCGTGGGTTTCCTCTCCTCGAACCACTTTCGGTAGGTACTAACCATGGCTGACCGTGAGCATCAGCCGTGAGCGTGAGCATCAGTTTTGGATTACAGTACATTTACTTATTGCAAATCGTGAATTTTAATTCATTTCAGGAGTTTTCAGCCGTTGTTTTTGCAAGAAGAGCTGTTCTTAGAGCCTTTTTTTGAGAGGCAAACCTGGTGACTGGATTGTCTTCATGGAGTTTCTTGTTGGACCCGATTCCTTGTGTCGGTTCTATGATTTTGGAGAACGTTGCGTTCAACTCTTGGTTTCTACCTCTACCTCTGGCTAGCAGCTGGAGTGCTGGACCTGATTCATGGTGTTGGATCTAGTGCTCTGGTTAGTTGTCTTTTGTGCAGTGATAATGAATACTTCCTTCTGGATTCTGGGGTGCTGGACTTGATTCATTGCTTCGGGTCTAGTGCTCTAATGGTTCTATTGTCCATGGCATATAGTTAAATTTCTGGACAGTACCTTTATTATGTTTAGAGGTTCCAGTGCATGTGGAACAGCAAATGAGGAAATATTCAGTCCAACTGTGATTTTCGAAGTATATAGTTGTGCCGTCCAGACTATTGATTAATAGTGTTGTTTTATTTTATTATTTTTTTCCTGCTGGCTCCCTGGTATGGGTAACCCGGGGAGCGGGATCGCTGACACTCACTGGTATTGCACTACCTACAGTGGGTGCGGGATTTCATGCGCGAATTGCGCTACAGTAAAATCAGACCCGGGTAATTCAATATACTTTTCCCAGGCCTGCGTTGTAAAGACTACATATTCACAAGTTCTCAAGGTAGAGTTTGGCTTATGCCTGGGAACTACCCTGATTAAAGAACGCACTTACAGAGACACATACACCAGTGTTTAATGATATGAAATATAATTCATATAATTATAGGTATAATTATATGAAAATATATATTGTATGTAAATATTGCATATACTTTGATGTACATAATCTTGAGACTGCATATTGTGTGTAATTAATAAATGAATGAATGAATGAAAAAAATGAATGCTCTGACCAAGGAGAACACGTAATTTACGGACACAAATACGGGTTAATTACGGGCAACCCTAAAATAATATATTTTTATTTTTTTTGGTCTGACCCACGTCTGCGTGTATAGCACAGTGGTATCGTCACCGTCCTCCCCACACCGAGTGGATAAAGCCCGGGTTCGAATCCCGTCGATGACGCGAGGAACTTAAATGGGCTCTTCAGTCAGTCGGTCTCAGGCGTAGATGCAAGGTTTTCCCTCCCAGAATCTGGGGGTTTTCGTCCAGCAAAACAGACAAATCGACCATAGAACACACGCAATTAACAGACATATGACACACAGCACGGCAGATGAATTTAATTATTCGGGTGGCCTAAATATATAATAGTTTGGCTTTTTTTTTTTTTTTTTTTGCTCTGACCCAGTCATCTGGTATGCTTAACACTGTGGCAATTTCATCACTATCCTCCAGAACGACTGGTTTGCTGTCTTGGTTGGAGAGTTTTATTCTCTCACGATTCTCCTTCACGGAACTTACGCCGCACGAACTGTATATATTTTTACACATCCTTTCGGACCTTCAGCATACACTTCTGACTCTTCCCCCGGTCAGATGCAAAAAGTTGATTATAACTCGTTGTTCTTGCAAGGAAAACGTAATATTCATTATGGTATACACGCTTCCATTTGGAATATTGTTAGCAGCTTTTGTGCTATCAGTAGTGCTGCAATATCGTGGATGACACTTTAAATAACAATACAAACGATGCGGCTCAATCATTGGTTTATGTTTGGATGTCACCCAGAGTCGTTATTCTCCAGCTCGCAGAGCAGTGCTGTTTATTCTCTAGCAGTGTATTTCCACAAAGCACTGTTCCATTCGCAATTATGATTTAATGAGAATTATTGATTATGGCACGGATTTTTTATACAGAGTAATAAGGATCTATTTCTTTAAACAAAGCAAGATACACTTTTTTTTACTTAACTTGACATTAACTCCGTTATTTTTTTTTTTTTTGGGATGATATCTGTTGAATTAACTCGAAATTTAAAAAGTCTTGTCTTTGATGATGAAAATAATAGATTGAGACTGAAATGGATTCGTTAATTCTTACACTAATGAGGGCTGGTTTCACTTTAGTTGCTGTGTGCAACATAATTTGCGCACAGCAAGGAGAGTTAGCAGTAAGCTGTATATGAAATTCACATTCGAAGAATATGTTGATGTTTGTTTTTTATTCTTGACTCGAACGGTATCACAGCAATGCGGAAGAAGCTGCACAGCCATATGTACAGAGGCATTCCAATCGATATGCACCAAACCCTCACACATTTCTTAGCGTGGGCTGTTGGCTACAGAAAAGTGGAACTGGCGTTCTAGCGGTATGTTACAGGCTCATATATGGAGGACCTTCCATAAGAACTGAATAGCCTAATAACTCGTATTGATCTGTGCCGTGTATTCCGTCAGGGATGGATTTAACACTATGCTCACCAAGAAGGTTTCTGAATTGCGTTCTGACCACAGATGAAGCATTCTTCAAAAGGAGAGGAATCATAGATGTATGTAATCTGTCAACTTCAGTACATGAAAATCTACATTCACACATAATGTACATTTCTGTCCCCCCCCATCCTACAGGTAACATCTGTTCTGCACCATACTATCAAAAATCATGAAAAACGTACGGTTTTTGAGTTTATGGAGCACCGTTACACTTCAATCAAAGATAAAAACAATTATTTTACTGACACTTTCTGAATTGGAAGTTTGCATGTTGACGAGAGTGTTCACAATCCATATGGAACTATTAAAACTTTAATGTGCGATTTTTCTTTTTTCATACAGTCATGAGTAGTAACATTGTTACAGTCGTTGTCCTTTTACACCATGTAGAACTCGAATCCATTCAAGAAGGAGATATTTTTGAGTTTTTTTCTCACACTGTGGAAAGATTTCTCTGGCTTGGATTTCACGGTTTTTCGTAGAGAAATGCTGGCCAGATTCGTTTATTCGACACAATTCGCAGGCAAAACACATTGACGCCTTATGACCACAGTTGCTTCGACAACGTTCATATAAAATATCTGAGTTGAAGCCTGAACCGGTCGTTTAGTTTCTTTGAATGATTTCCTTTTGAGCATTATATCTCTATCTGTGTTCACCAGCCAGTTTTTCAGTTAGTGGAGTGAAATGCTGGAAAAAGTTCTTATACTTTTATCTACCTGAGACCAGCTGACTCAGTTCCAAGCGAAAGCCATTAGACGTTACTTTCGGTCACTATACGGAAATTGAACCCAAACTTCCCCAAACGAATAGCAAACGACAGTCACTGTATAGTCGCGGATAATACTCTATAGTTCGTATTACTGCTCATAATGAAGTAGATTTCGCATCCTATACGTTCTCTACACGCTGTGCTAAAAGAACTAGCCCTTTTCATGACTCACTGAAACATCCGTGCACATTCAGGAGTTCAACTTTGAGCACCAACTGTAATACTTTGTGCTGAGATCGAAAATTTGAATAGTGTTATGAATAACAACCCGTATTTTATTTTTTGCTTCCACTGCATACATTGCAACTAATTGGTAAGAAATATTACTAATCGGTGTATTTCAGAACCCATGTTGGTTTGGTAGTTTCGATTCAGATTCCTTTCGATTGTTCCTACCTTTCTTCCAATGCGAATATGTAGGAATTACTCAGTATATATACACAAGTCATCGTAATTTCATCAGAAGAGAAGGCGCAAAACAAAAGGCACAGAATTATAGAATGTAGGAATTAAAAGGCCTAGAATTATATATAATGTGGGAATGAATTAAAAGGCATATATGAAAATAAATGTTAGCTCTCAGGCTTAATTCCATAAATTGCCATACAATATTTTTGAAACTGAAGGGAAAATAGAAAAAGCTGATCGCTAAATAAGGGAACATAGGAACTGAAAAGAAAAGTACGCTTCGTTATACGAGAATAACAATGGTGGATGTAAGACTCATCACTAAATAAAAGTCTGCCTTTTTATTGCAATGTGATAATGACACTTGTATTTCATAATGATGTAAAATAGATAAAAAAATATATTGCATACAACACTGAAATTTCTATATTTCAAACCTTTACTTGAGATTAAAAAAACACCGTAGCAGAGCACATTATCGTCTAATATTCTATCTCAATCATTCATAGCGAAAGCGGCGTGCTGCAGGATGGGGATGTGATCTTTCCTTAATTGTTCCAATTAAGGAAATAGTCTTCAGTGGTTCTTTTATTTTTTTTTTTATTTCATAAAAAGGTTTTATTCTGTAATGGTCTGCTTCTCAGAGTACATTGTCTGTAATTTAACAAATCGCACATTTTTGGAAGGCGAGTTAAGAATATTAGAACCCGGTATCATAAAAGAAATTCTGAAATGAGCATTTGAATTTCAAGCATTTGAATAATCCTGAAGACAAAACTTAATTTTTAACGCAGTATTTTTGCATGCTAGTCATTCTAATTTAAATGCTTAAGCTCATTCTATAAAAAAGTTAAATTTAAAAGTAATATTAAAATGGAGAAAATTCTGTGGATTGTATAAGCAACAATGTACACTGGGCATGTCAATGGCGTGAGTAATTATGGGCTTTTTTCACTACCTGGTTGAGTTAGTCAGCCTCAGGCGCAGATGCATGCTTTTTTCCTTCTTAAAAGTTGGGATTTTTGTTCAGCAAATTGACCTAAGATTCACGCAATTACAGATAAATATACTGACGCTTCATAGACTTAGGGGCACTTCATAGACTTAGGAGCACTTCATGGGGCACTCATATTTATTCTAAAAAATCAATTGTACCTTGGTTCATCATTAGCCTCAATGACTGCCTCGTAGAAGAGTTTCTATTAATTTCTTATATAAACTGGTGATCCTGCATCCCACTCCTCTTTAAAAGCATTCAAGAGTTTCATTAGCGAAGAGAGATACAGAATTAGGCAGACCAAGATCAAACAAATCCAGTCTTGTCCTTGTTTGATTTTGCATTCCGTTTCATCACAAAGATGATCAATTGGGTTAACATCGGTGCTCTGCTCTGGCGTTACTTTTTGTCTCAGAATTATCGTTTTGAAATGTTTAAAGGCCGCATCTAGATATTTATCACTACAGTGTAGAATGCACAGAATTATCTGGGATATCAGCATAGGACGCAGCATCCATGATTCCATGCACTTCGACCAATTCTCTTAGTCGTCCATTCCAAGAGAAACACTTTCAGCCATTGATAGTTCTTCCTCCGAATTTCAGAGATGGGACACCACGCTTCACTAGTAATTGCTCCTCAGGTATCCTTCATACTGAAGCATTTGACTCGAAATGCGTGTACTGTTATTAGTCGCTACCTAGGACCTATTTCTATTGATTTACAGTTCAGTAACGTTGGCTGCAGCTCTTCTCTAGAATGTGGTGGGTTTTATAAAGTAACTAAAATGAAGTGTCGTGCTGTGCCGCTCTTGTCAATAAGAATTTTATGCAACTTTCTCGTTCCTTCAGCTAATTTTCACCGCTGAACTTCCATTCATTAAGCACGCTGCCAATGTAGACCTCAAAGATTTTAATTCCTGACTACTGATAATTTTTCAGATGACACTACCTTTCTTCTCTGAAACTTCGTTAACTGTCTCGTTGTGCTCGTCTTTTGTCGTACACGTTGAAATGAGTTCCATGCTGGTCGTCTTTTTATAGGTCAAAATGTTTGCGTATTTCTTATTAGAAGGGATGTCCCTTAATCTTTAGTAGGGACAGTGTGTATAGGAAATGGCTAGACAATATAAGTTAGCGAAATCGAAAAAAATAAGTTGCGAAACTAAATGGAATATCCAGAGATATTTTTATCAAAAAAATCTAGAAGTACATACGAGAACTCAAACTGAAAATTAACCTATGTAAAAAGGGAAGAAATGTAGATCATGAAACATTTTCAGTATGAATAATTATTGACTTCGAAAGGTTTTATGAAAAACAAAATGAAAACAGCTGGAAGAATTTTAATAGAATGCTAACAAAAGAAATTCGCGAGGAGTACTTACGAAAATTTCAAAGGAAAGCACAGAAAAGAAAGACTAAGATTTATAACAGATCTGTGTATTGGGAATAAGAAGAAAGAACGTATCATATATCCCAGTTGTAATAAATTCATTCCTTGTAACGCAGTTTCCAGTAAGGGGGTTTTCAGAACAGTAAAGATTTTTTCGCGCTGCCATTAAAATAAATAAAGTTCAATCACTGCGGTGATGTAAAGATTTCTGTTAATATTGAAATGATATAAACTATACCATAAAGAACAAAATATGTAATTTCTTTTGCCTATATTTCAAGGAGGTTAGGCCAGAGAATCTGAGTTCTGTTCGTATGCTAATATTCAGATTTCATGAAATCTGAGATCTGAATTCATGAATTATTTTAAATTTTGATTTCTTTCTTAATTTATTGGTCAAAAACAGTAAAGTAGTTCAATCCAGAAATTAAACATATTTTATTCTATGAACACAAAGGAAATCTGCAATAATTTCAAATTCCTTTAAAATGTGACATATAAAAACAGTTTTAATTTTTCTTTAAGAATTTGGTGATTGTGAAATGAGGCATAACCTACTGTAGTACTAGAATACAGCCCGACGCAAGAAAGAAATCAAGATGGCGGAAATAGCATTAGGCAAGAAAGAAAACAAGCTTATACAGCATTGGTCAAAAAATGCAACCTATTCATTCCCTCCAATATTTTTTTAGTTCTTTCTTGAATTTATTTGAGCTTCCACAACAACAGATGGAAGTTTGTTCCAGCAATCAACCACCCGCTGGCTAAAGGCAAACTTCCCCACATCTATTCTGCATAATGTTCTTCCTCAATTTTAATTTGTGCCCCTTCATGTGTGTGGACTGAGGAAGAATCTTTGCATTTATCAATGTTAAACTTCAATTGCCATTTCTCAGCCCATCTGCCTAACCTTTCTAAATCCTTTAGCCCATACGATGTTACTGCATCGTCTGGACTAAAGAATATTGAGAAAATACGATTTGGACATTTACAAATAAAAAAGGATGCTGTTTTTGAAATTTGGAAAATTATTTTCCAGATCTGTTAAAGAAAATAAAACGCCAAATGCATGAAGTGCTTTTTTTTATAAAGGGAAAATTTCATTTTAATTAACGAAATCAATAATAGGTAAATGTAAGCTTTCAACTGTAACGGTATTACATTATAAACTTCAAATTAGGTAATTTAGATCGAAATAATATGAAATCTCAGTTTAAATAGTTTTACTATCCAAGTCTTTATTTATGGTATTCATTTTCAGAACTTACATTAAATAACAGAGAATATTCATAAAAATATAGATCGTAAATAGAATAATTCATAAAAATATAGTTCATAACTTCTTTAAGGTACAATAATATAGCTCATAATTTAAAATATATTTTGCTGAAATTAATATAAGTTCTGAACATGTATACCATAAATAAAGATTTGGATATTCAGATTTCACATTTTATTCTTTATTACTTAATTCGAAGTTTATATATAATGTACGGGGAAATATCGTGACAGTGACAGGTAGCTGGCGACTTCGTTAATTTAAACGAATTTATCCCATTTAAAAAAAAGAGTACTTCATGTACTAGAATTTTATTTTTTTTACCAGATGTGGAAAACAGTTTCCAAGTTTAGGAAAAAGCATCATTTTTTTAATTGTAAATTGTAAACGTCGAGATCGTATTATCCTAATATTCCTCAACCCAACAAGCCTTTCAAATAACGCATACCATTGAAACCATTTGAATTTCTTTAGGCGGTCTGTACCCTAGTAGCAGGCTATTTTGCAATCAAAGTATAAATGAGAAATCACTATTTCTATCAACTTCAGAAAACTATTTTCTAAATACAAATTATTAGTAATATTTTTTATTTAGATAAGTTATGAACTTGTTTATCAAAAAGATATTATATCTCTCAATATATATTATCAGGACGGAAAGAAAGTAATGTATTTTTTATTCTGTACTTTTATTAGAAATGAGTCTGATAACACTATAGTTTTTCTCTCGTTTTCTGTTGATCCGTTCTTTTCACTAAATTCTGGACAGCCCCATTAGTCAGATTTGGTTGGCTCTAATGAAACAAAAATCAGTTTTAGTTGCATTAGGATTAAAAGTAATCCTCTTCCGTACAAAAATCTGGAGAAGTGGTGTCTGGAGGGTTTGGAGCTCTAACTGTCAACAAAATTCCGTTGACAGTTAAAGCTTTTTCCTTCTTTTTTTTATATGAGGTCTAACGTTACGCTGGTGGTGTTGTACACTCTTAGATTCGCCAAAGCAATCCCCCAAACCCCCCAAATTATGCTTTGGCTTAAAAGAACCAGCTGTTGATAATATTGTTTAGCAGAAAATGACTCCAGCTTCGCAATCATAACAGCTCATAATGAATTATATTCTTAGTATTCAAAACATGAAATCATAACCTTTGGTGGATGCAAGGCAATTTCTGGACACAAAAGGAGCTTTCTTTTATTGTTTTTTGCGATCTAACTACTGCCTTGGCATGCAGCACACTTCTGTTTCTCGCAGTTCAATTCAAACATAGCTCACCAGCTTGTCGTGTCCTGAGAGATGAACAAATAATTTGTTGCATTTTGTCAACTTCAAGTTGAAACTCACTATTTTCTAGTCAAGTTGTTTCTAGGTGAACACAGCTACTTTGTATTGAATTGGGGCTTTAGTCAATTTCTCGAGTTGAAGTCCTAGGATCCACTTCCAAAAAAGCTCGCAGAATTTCAATATTGATCAGCTAGAATGAAGTGAATAGAAAAAAAACCAAAATGCCTATATCGGAACTTTGGAAACCACCGCTCATATTTCCGAATATTAAATTACTTAATGCACGTTGTCCATAAAGGTTGTACATGGCTTTCGTTGTTCAGTAACTCTTGACTGTCTTTTGAACAAATTAAGTATTTAATGGCATGTGTGAATTTTATCTATATTTAAGTGAGGCTCAACTTCTGCCGTTCCTTATTTCTTCATTCTACAACAAGAGAAACATGAAATAACAATAAAATTAGGCCAGACGACTTCTATTTGTAACGTGAATGAATACAATTTTAAGACTTAAAATTACATTATTTTCTTTCCAATCTGATTAACAGCTGTAACAATATCTTAATGCAAAAACCATGATAAATTTCTTTTTGTTCTTATGTCCTTGTTTTATTTACGGAAAAAAGTGTGACGTAAGTTATGTGTGCTTCATATGAGAGATTTTAAGATGTATGTTTCTATGAGAGATAAAATGAAACGAGGCTGCTTAAACAATCAGTTCATTTTTATTTGATTTACACATACGAATTTGGCGAGATGTTTGTACAGAGACTGGACTCCACCGAAATCTAAATTTCTTGTAAAAAGACATCAGCTGAGCAGATTTCTTTGGTACTTTGCAAGTTGTCCATGTATGGTCCTTGTCACTTCTTCAGTTAGTGGATAGAAGCACTTTCCGTGGGAGAAAACAAACTCCTATCGATCTTTAAACACATTGTGGTATAGAAGGCTACACAAAGATCCTGAATAGTCTTGGATGGTATCCGTTGAGTGTCTTTCCAAAAAAGTAAGCTCAGATAGTTGAAAGGTATGAAGCCCATTCTTGTAATAAAGATTTCAGGTAAATCCGAGTTACTAAAATGCATCACGTCAAGTAGGATCGAGTGTTTTCAGCTAATATAAACCTCTTTTATTTATAAAAAAAGTTACAGCAGTTCATCTTGAAAAAAAATGATAAAAGTCCTTCACTAATACGGCAATTGGCACTCTGAATCTTTGATAGAGACAGCAGGTGAGGACGGATGGTCCAGTCTTCTCTAACCGATTTGCACTTCTTGTTCTCATCTGGCCATTCACTTTCACTGCTACACAGTTCAGACGACTCATCCGTTGCCGATGGTACCCGTCATCTCGAATTTAAAGCCAAATGGCGTCCTCGGCATCTTCGGATCCTTCTGGTGGACAGCGCGTTCCCGTGGAATACACGTCGCTCCGTCTGGTGACAGAAGACTCAGTTTAAGTCGGAATCGCAGGACAGGCTAAACTGTTGTCTCCCCTCGCGTTTCCTTGAAGCGACTGTCAGAAATTCGCTATGTAAATTCCTGCCCATCAGTCTTACTACCTTCAGGAACTCACTTGTCAAATTTTTAGTTAAATTATAGATTAACATAAATTTAGAGACCCCGAATTTGTAGAAATACTCATTAGGTTTATTGGAAAATAATTTTCACACTTAATGTCAGATTGTGGCGTTCTCTTACAGTATGTCTTAGATTTATGTATATGTTAATTAATAAAAGCTTTTATTACGATCTCTCAATGGAATCCTTATAGAAAATGGTCTCTGAGAGAGAAAAAAAAAGCTAAAAGAAAGAGAAACTACACCAGATTTTCAATCACATCCGTTGTTTAAGCAATCCTGCTAAAAGTGCGAAATTTCAGCTTAATTATTAAATTATACTACGGATTCTAAAAGATGCGATTTAGCAGAGGATGTTTGAGAATGGTTAACAAGATTTTATATAAAAATATATACATTTATTTATTTAGTTAATTATTTATGTAGTGAGCAGATAAGTGAGTATAATTCTAATTCAGAAAAAAATGTGGAGACTTTATTATGAGTAGCAGCAATCTGATAGATCTCTATTTTGTAGTCCATACATCCATTGATTAACCAACTCTTTCAACGCCCAATCATTGTCTGGACTGGTGATGATGAAAGCTGGAATGATGAGTGGTCTTTAAATTCATTCAGTATAAGGTCACCTTTATATGCTTCATACTTTGCATGCCTTACAAAAATTTCAAAGTCTGGTGGATCACTCGCTACTAGTTCAGCGAGAGTGACAATTACGTCTCAATCTTTCTCGAACAATGCTGCCAAAATGTGGGATATTCCATCTAATTGAATATCCCGAAACGTGGGATATTCCGTTAGAAAATTGTATTAGGTTTTCTTCAAAATCTGGAAATTCATCGTTTTCAAAAAAAAATTAAATAAAAAAATAAATAGGAGGAGCTTCGCGTTAAGCGAACACTGCACATTAAGTTCTGGACTTTCTCTGTTGTGATGTTTAAATTCTTTACATGACTGCTACATTGCGTGTTAGCTTCGCCTAATGCAGTGCAGGTGCAATTTGTGCATTCAATAACTGCGATGATAAAAAGGTAATCTGATTTTGTTTCACTGATGTGTGTTTAAAGATGGTATTAGATGATAATACTTCTAATGAAAGTGCGTTCAGTGAAGAAGTGGCGTTGCAGCGCCAGGAATTGGAAACATTCCAATTCTCAGTACTAATATTCCAGCGTAGAGACCTCTCAGGTGCAGTATCATGTGAAGCATACCATGCAAGGTTTGGAATTATTCCTTGCCGAACTCTGTTTCCTTCAGAATTCACAGAAATGCTTGATGAATGTACATTTTGTTTTCATTATAATTTGTCTTCTGTGAATAAACATCATCTTTTCCGTACGGCTAATCGATTCTCTAAATTCGCTGGACACACAACCATATTATCCATTTTTTATTAGATTTTCCATACCGTGGCTGAATAATTTGGTCTCGGGCGACTTGGGTTCATCTCATGGAAACGGATATGTTTTGCCCAATAAACAGGAAAACTGACCAGAGAAGACAATAAATACTAATATTTCATGGGTTATCTTCCCTAGCTCTTAATACACAAATAGTAATTATCTGTACGTCTCATGCATGTCTTTGTTTTTTTCGTTGAAACTAAATAATTGATTTTGATTTCTGGTAGAATGGTACATAAGGCACATTCTGCTGCTGTGTTCATCCTGGAAGCTAGCACAGTGGTTCCAACCACTGCTCATTCCCATACTGTGCAAAAAGCCAGGTTTTGATAGCTGCCCGGACTGAAGAAGAAACCTTTTATGTGTTTGTGTTTTTTTTTTTTTTTTTTTTTTTTTCACACCATCTGCTGAGGAAGACCCGTTCAGGGTTGTCGAGAATTGAATTTTTTTCCTTTTTTTTTCTTCCGGAAATTCAGGGTATTCATCCCTCGTACGAGAAAAGATGTTCACAAGGCACACGTAATTTTACAGCTAAAATGTTTGACGTTTCTTGATCTTAGGTGCCTCAGAACTTATTCTAAATAACTGATGGTGGTATCCTTGTTATACATGACGAAATCACTTGAAGCCACGTTACCGTAAAGTGCATTAAACGTATGCAGTACAGCTGGATAATGAACGAGTGCAACGCTAGATCAAACTAACTCCAGTTTCTTTCAATAAAGTTGCAAATCCCTGCAATCCTATAATCCTCTTCAAAGAAGCGCATTATAACGAAGGTGTTTCATTACAAAGCAATTTAATTAACTGTCCTCGTTTTCAAAGTTAACGAATATAGGATAAAAGCCATAATTTATAAGAAAAAAGCACTTTCCGAAATCTTTGCTCGTATTGTAGCTTATTGGGAAAATAAATTGGTCTCCACCCTGTGCCTGTTGGAGTTCCTTATTGCGAACTTTTTAACATCAACGTTGCTTCAGGCTTATTGGAACAGCCTGCAAGATCTCACTACAGCTGTATTCTGTATAGAACTAATATACTTAATCTGCTTGAACATAAAGCTTTATTTTGCTTATTTGGGAATTATTAAGATTTAAAATATTGTGTGAATAATATTTTGGCTAAATGTTATTCAAACTGACATTACCTCAGAATCCGAAATCGCTTTTAGGCCACTTAGACAGTCCTCCTACTTAAACTGAGGAAACGTTATCTGTTCAGTTATACCACATTGTCCAGGAATTAACGAATCGTCCACTTCTGAGGTTATGACATCAGTAACTATAAGTACAGATTACTTGGCAGAAATAAGAAACGTATTAATAGTGAAATGCCGAAATTTGCAGCTACAAGAAAAAAATATTATCACTGCTTTAAATCTTGAAATTTGATTATCGAGTACTGAATGCACCGTCGAATATGTACAGTAAAGTATAATATTAGATATTTATTACGAAAGAGCTTAAAGAAAACTAACTAATATTCGGCGCCACTTAAGCCTATGGCAACTATTCTTAACTAATAATTTAATACCAAATTTTAATTTGTATGAAAATCTTCAGTTTTTAGAAAAATTAGTCAATACTTTAAAAGTATTCCTCGGCCCCACGGTCCAAAAACGAAAAAACGAAACCTTTTATTATTATTGCAATTAAATGGAGAATTATTTTATTAGTCCTGAATATAAAATTCAGAAAAATCCATCATTTAGCGTTATGCTTTTGGTTGAGAACCCCTGACTTAGAAGAAGATTTATCGGTTACTTGTCTAGACTCAGATGTTCAAGATGTAATGGGGCGATGTTCAGTTGGAGCATCCTCTTTACAGAAATGTGCTTTTGAATGATGTCAATGAATATGTGCTCGAATGAAACTACATATAAGAGCGCTGTTTTGATGGTGTCATTCTAAACGTATTCTTTGGTAAATGAGCCACTTCTCTTATGAAGGAGAAACAGTAAAGAAAGGAACTCTTTGGACTCTTATGAGGTTAGGAAACTCTTCGTTTTCTAAGCTCTTCAGAAAACGAAGGTGTTTCATTACAAAGCAATCTAATTAACTGTCCTCGTTTTCAAAGTTAACGAATATAAAGTAAAAGCCATAAGTTATAAGAAAAAAGTACTTTCCGGAATCTTATGTTTATCTTTTTAATGGAATTCCTAAGGAATTCCATTTATTTTAATAACTGCTTTCTTCTATATTTAACTCTGGTTAATTTTTGTTTCTGGAAACATTAGAAAAATTTGAAGTAGTTATTCGATGAAGTTTCTACCTTCTAAACACTCCTCATTTTTATTTATGTAATGAAACAAATATGTCAATTGTTTTCCTAATATTTTGTGCCTCTCGTTTTGCCTTTTTATTTACTTTGTTAAATGAAAAGATTTATTAGATTATTAAATAATTTATGTAATAAGAGAATTCGAATTGAGATCTATTCGATTATTAAATCGAATTCGAATTCAGATTTATTCGATTATTAAATAATTTTAAAGTAATGTTTAAACATTTGGATGAAGAATCTCGCAAATTCAACCGCAACCCTTCCCTCACAATGAGACAAAATTAAAGGCACGAAATACTAGATTCCAGAAGTATGGGATATTAACGAATTAGCACATTTTATGCAAATAATATAGAGGGCAGCGCTTTAACAAAGTGGTGTGGCATAAAACAAGTTGTAGAGATTTGAAACGTCTTTTACAATCGATATTTCGCCCGTAAACAAAATCAGCGAGTAAACAACTGAATGGATGCCAGAGGGCCGGACTTAGCGTATTACAGATAGGAGATATTTAACATTCTGAAGCCCTCCAGACACCTCATAAGTAAGCAGAATGTAAGTGGCGGGATTGTAGTAGTTAGCCATTCCGAAATTGAGCATAACCCAAGGATAATGGGGTCTAAGGGTTTCTTTGTGTTTTATAGAAAAACTATGTCACAGTTGATAAAGAGGTTCGCGAACTTGAATGCGCAGTTTTCAGTGTGTGTACTGTGCGCAAAGCGTTTCATCTACAGCAACATACTCAGACTAAGTGATGTTCAGAAATCTTTCTCCAAGAACGTTAGTGCACAACAGCTGGTGTAATTGAGTCATATTCAGGTCATATTGTAGTCATGTTCTTGGGCAGTAATAGTGTATCCACTGTATGCAAAGCGCTGCATCACCAGTGGATTTCAAACTAAGTGACAGTCTGAAATCTTTCGCCACGAAAGTTAACAAACATTGGTATTTGTAATGGAATCATATTCGAAGGGAGTTGTCTCTGGATGTGTGAAAAAGAACTTCTTGGAACGATAAATTTGGATGGCGAATCTGCCTATTGAGCAGATTCGACACAGTGTTGATGGTGTTGCCAGTTGTAAAAATGAAGGCGTCCCTTTCAACTTAAAATGGCATTGTCCTTCCAAAGCACATACAACCAATTGTAGTCTTGCTCTATGTTCGCAGATTCTCACCTAGCGAACGCGTTTTGCTGTGAGTAAATCTTGCTGTAGTAATTACTGCACCTGCTGGATTTTATAGAAATACCGGCATGACGTATTTCTTAATAGGCCCCACTATGTCGTACTTCAAACGCCTGCTTTAGGCGAAACTCCACGAGCAACTGTAGCTCAGTCCACTTTGGAAGTGGCTAATTCATCATTATAAAGGCACGTAGCCACCAATTAATTGTTCATATTATTAACAAAAAACAAACAAAAAAAGAGATGTTTATTTGAAAAGTAAATTTTATGTACTATCAGCGCCATCTATTGCCAAAAGCCGAAGGGTAATTGTGCACAGATTTAAGCAGAAACGTAGTTCTCACTAAAAAATTTCAAGTGTAGTTATCTATTTGTAATATAAATAAACTGTTTACTAGTTTTGCCATTTTTAAGTTTTTTGGCACACGAAAATTGCTTTTATTTTTTGTTTCGATTTATTTTTGGCACGCATGCCGTAAGATTTATTTTATTGGTAACGGTTTATTGGTAACATTTAAAAGGTGTTCGACAGTAACCTTATTTTGTTATTGTGTAAGAAGTTCCCTGAAAATACTACAAAAAATACAGAATTTTTAAATAAGCCAAAAATGATATGTCATGGCTTCATTGTCTATTACAAACGAACACTAAATTATTCACGTCTGCTGTTTATTCAGTTCTTTTGCATCTTAGAAGCACACGGCAGTCTAGAAAAATATTTTAATTTACGAAAAACTACGCAAAAATTTCAAAGTGGCAAAAAAGATTCTGATAAACTCAGTAAGGATAAACAAAAGAATGTCATTTTCTCAAGTATATAATATAAGAAAATGGTGTTCTTGCATTTCTTCATTCCTTTTTAATTAAGAAATAATTCCACAAGATGATTAATGTGCACTTGTTTCTGTGTTTAGCTAAATGAAACATAAAATTCATCGTGTCATCGTGTCATTAATTATGCGTAATAAAATTTGGTTCTGTACTTCAAGGTATGTATTACAGTATAAGGCAGAAGTTCACAAAGTGCGGGGTGCGTTGTTTGTATGAAACACTTTAGTAACGAAATATGAACAAACTTTTTTCTAATCCTTTGCTTGTAGTACCGTCGAATTTAAAATCGGAGAGCTTCCGCGGTTTTAGAAATTATGTCAATTTTTTTTTATTTGCACTTGTTCTGGAAGTGGAGTTAGAAATTTATTAAATAATTTGAGGGGACGCAAAGCATGAAAATTTGGAAAAATCTAGTGTAAAACAAGGAGTTTTCTTTTTCTTTTTTTTTAGTTACTGGTGTTGACGTTACTAAATCACTGGTAGATACAAATAAGGCAATTTTTGGTGAAAGAGCTTTTCTAGGAGAGTGCATTTTCATTTACAGTGCAGTGATGGATTTTGGGTACAACGTTTTTCAAGAAAATCCCAAACACGAAAGATATTTGTACCTATAGTACTAATATTCATGAGTTTAAAACTGAGAAGACAGAAGAAACATGTTGACATTAAACTAGAATTTCTGTAGATTACAATTTTCAGAAAATGTATGTGAATGAAGATTGTTCCAGAAAACAGAAATAAAAAGGATAAATGAGGAACAGAAAACTTGATTCTGTGAGTTCAGAGTTGCAGAGTACATGGACGTTGACTGTTTGGGCGTGTGTTCGGGCTGATTTGGAAGAGAGTAGGGGAATTACAGATGCCATTTCACAACATTACCCATATAAATATCTGTAGAAAAGGTATGCAACAAAAACTGAACGTCGATGAGAGAGACTGGGGAGACTTTGTGAGAGATGGGCTATTACTTAGCCTGACTGCCCTCTTTTGAATGGAGTTAAGAAGCGTGAGAAAAGTTTCGTTGGTACCATCCGAAATGTGGGAACAATATTCCGTGGTGGTTGGACGGACTTGTACAGAGTGAGTAGTTGTTAAAAGAAAAGTAACGCTGAAAGCGAAAGAAAAAATCCAGTTTTTTATGCACAGGAAGCAACATTTGTGACGTTCTTCTATCAAGAGAAAGAGATTAGGAGTCAGAATCCTAACAGAGATATGTGATCTTGTCTACAAATATGAGATACTGTTTTTTGTAAGTTTTTATCGCATCTAAGAAGCGATGGTCACTAACCACGTCATGTCATGAGATTTACTTTGCATACTGATTGAATGAAGGGCAAAATGTACCTTACAACTTTTTGCTCCATTACTTTCGAAATGGTATAGACGGTCTTTATCCGAAAGATCTCATCTGTGGAGGATTCATGGTTTGTCATCTATAAGCCGCCAGAGTGACGCATCTCAATTATAACTTCTCTGTATACGCATGTTGTCATTCAAACGAATATCGGGTGAAGACTTTCAAATAGCTTTCTTAAGAGCTAATGAAGTCTCTCAAGCCTAAAAAGAGTTGAAGAATGACGAATAAAATACATTTTCAGTTTATATTCCTCGACACTTCAGAGAAAGTTACAGTTTTTATAGGAATTTGCGCAGTAAAAGTGCATATTCTAGAAGTCATAATTTATGGGTCTGTTGATATTGACTAAACAAATGAATGTACAAAAACACAGCTTTATGTACTTAAGTTAGGAATTGATATGAAATAGCAATGTACACTAATGGACCTGCAAGATGATATTTGGCAAAATTCTGTTTTCTAAATATCCTTCTAATAAGAAAACACCATGATCATCACTTTGAGGTTTTAAAAGAATCGCAGAATCGTGTAACCGGTTTCGTTGTATATACTGAAGTTTGTTTAATGAAGAGGCTTAGGATCTGTGCAATATAAATAACATCTTTCTCAATTACGAAATTTAAAAAGAAAAAAGCGTTATGAGAAATAAGGAAGTATTATATGGAACGTTTCCGTTTTAAGAAAATTGATATTTATTTATTTAGTCATAAAATTAACCCCGTATGTGAAATTTTGAAGAATGTAGAAGTTACTTTTTTTATTTCTTGAACATATATACTAAAACTGTTGAGGCTGAGAGTGAGATCTATTCTGCGGAAAGAGCATCTTGAAAACTCCCCAGATGTAAACTTTAATGGTCTCTTGGGTAATGTTCGTATTGCCTGAAGGAAAGACAAATAGGGCTGAGAACAGAGAATTGGGGGTTTTCAAACTACTTCAGAAGACCTCAAGAGGAACTTTTCTTACATGAAGTTTGCTAAAAATGTTTAGTTAACTCAAGAATGAATTTTACGTAAATTTCTAAGGCAATTGAAGAAGTTACGAGATCATCGCTTACGGCCATGTTATAAACACCTGAAAATGCAGACAAATAATGTTTGCAAGAAATTTCCTTCGTAACTGGGATATAATGATGTTTAAAATCAGAGTTTCGATTAGAAAAACTTTAATTTTATTATTATTTATTTATTTATTTATTCGTTTTATTTATTATTATTATTTCTGCTTTTATGGCATGGGACTGTATAATTGTGTACAGTTTTAACTCTATAATTGCTTTATCATGGACTATCCACCTGCTCATAACCACTATTTGCAACCGTTAGTGTGACTGAAGTAAGTATAATAAAAATAGCGCAGCCTGGATACGTTTCAAACCTTATCCCAAATAAAGTTGAACAAAATGAAAAAAAGTAATACATATTTCAATCACTCCATGCTTTATTTTATTTTTTTTTTTTTTCAACAGCCAGCCCATAATTAATAGTTCTTGATAGAGAGCTATTCGTTTTACGTGATTTATGGCGTGTAATATTATATGATATTACATAATTATATATATACTGTATATATATATATATATTATAATACCGTTCCCATTCCTCGAATATGAATTTTCTCTTTCTTTTAGCTCATTTTTTATTCTTTTCATATGCGAAAGCGTTGTTGTTGTATTGGTATATGACTCAGCAAAAGATATAACAGAAAATATTCAATATAGCATTATACAGCTTAAAATACAGCTTTAACACAAATTGAACTCTTTTGTATTTAATTTAATGATATGTTTTAAAATTATATAAAATTATATAAGTATTCAAATGAACCCTTCGTTTCAAAATATACTCGCACACTTCTATTTGCAATTATTTCTTAATAAAAATTATCCTAATGATGTATACGAAAAACTAAAATACTGGGTTTTTTTGTTCCATACCACATAATAATGCAAAAATAAGGTTTTGTTGTTAGATTTTAGGTGCACCTGGAACTGTTGTCTACAATTAAATCTTTTAAGAATATTCCAAATGAATAATCCGTTACAAAGTAAGAAAATATTAAATGCTCCATGCACACAGTTAAAACTGATTGCAGTTCTTGGTAAACGAATAATACGATCAGAATTATTATCATGAATTTCGAGTGCTGTGAATATCCCGATCTCTGGGTTCATCTTATAAAATGAATAAGTTTATTTCATAAAAAATGAATTTAAATACATCAGAATGAAGAGAAAATGTGAATATAAAATAAAATTTACATTAATATTTTCCACAAAACTGTAGTTCTATCATTGCAAGATTTTTATTTCTGTTGAAAAAATAACGTGAGGTCTGGAGCATGACATGTGTTACTTCTACCTAATCACCGACTGAACCGTAATCAACATATATATTAAATGAACAAATCCACTACCTAAAATAAAACTTAATGATTTTTAAACAATTAATATTCAAAAGCTGTAAACCGATAAAATCTGTATAAATAAAATAATACCGTTACAAACTTTGAAACACGATCAGGAAATCATCATTCCAGCAGCTAATAAAGGGCACACAACTTCCCTCATGGAACTATTAACAACAAAATTTTGATGTCACTGAGAGACAATAATAGTAATTATAAAATAATCAAACGCAGTCCCATCGTGGGTATAGAAAGTAAGTTGAACTCTTCCATCAAATATGGGCAATGATATTTATTGAAAGTTACATGTTTCAGGAAGTCACTTAATTTAATGATACATGTATATCCAATTCTAGTTGGCAAAATATATCAGAAAAATATTCAGAATTCAAATATTCAAATATCAAAATATTCAGAATTTCTCACCAATATGAGAAATTCTGGAGACTCCGTTAGTTCAAACTCAGTTTGTATATGTTCAGAACTTGAATAACAGAGAGAAAAAATTACTAATGTCCGTCGATCTGGTTTCGCATGCCATTAAGCCAGACTGTAAGGTGTGTGGTACTTTAAAGTTCCTGGGGATCTCTGAGAAGATGAAACTCAATATTACTGATATTTGTAAAGCTGTAAAGTTGTGGTTAAAGAACACCGCCTTTTTTATACTATTATTGTACAAGGATATGTGGTTTGGCCATGGGGTCACCAGTAAGTGCACATCTTGCCAATCCAGGAACAAATTTGTGAAAGTCAGAGGTTTAAGGAGAAACCGATTTTATCAAATTTAGGTGTGGAAACGATTTATCGATAAGGTTTTTACGATAACCCCAGAGAACAAAAAAAAAAAAAGGTATTTGAGTCATTTAAATAGTCTTTACCCCTTTGTTAAATTGCTCTTGAAGTAGAAAGTGACCACGCCAAAAGGACTTCACAATAGTGAGCGCACTGCTGTTGCCCGTCTGTCCCGGAATTTCGTAGAAAATAGACCAGAACGTTAAAGCAGCGTAGACAGTTGCTAGATAAGAAACTGCAGACTATATTTCCTCGGGTAAAATGCTCCACCAGGAAATGTCCAGGATTTGGTGATTTATAAAGCTGATTGTAAGCGATGTGATGATCTATATTGACGAGGCAAAGAGAAGCCTTCAAGGGCAGAGTGAGAAACCATATGAACGCTACAAAACAGAGATTTTAGTTCAGCTTTTTTTTTTGCCGAGAACGTATAGCAAAATGACACCACATAAACCCTGTTTGGCAGCGATCATCCGGTATGAAATTGAACAATAATGTTTCCGACAGTCGAAAGCGTTGAACGTCCAGTTCAAGATTTGTCATGAATAGAGATATATTCATAAACAGAAATAATGAGTTCCAGCCAAAGAGATAATTAAATAGTGAAGAAATGTTTTAATATTATAATATTGCATCTCGCGAATTCAAAAGCAAGAACAATATTACGATACAAAACGTTTGGGGGGGGGGGTGTACCACGGTGAACAACCACTTCTTCAAAGGAACATCGGCCCTATGAAAATTCTCCAAATCACGATAATTTCTCTCATGGCTTGCTGACGGAAAAAGAACCATAGGTATCCATTCCGAGCGATCAAGACACAGCAATGGAAAATATGTCTTAAACGTAGTTAACCCGATAACGACGGAGGAAGTGCGCAACTGAAAAGACGAAATTCAAATTTCTATGCCGACCGAAGCCAACAGACAAGGAAAACAAAACTGCAAAATCTATAACTAAAATTACAAAGGAAGACAAAATTACAAATTAAATATAAATTATAATTTTAATTTATAAAACCAAACGCAAACTGAAAAAAAAAAAGAACATAAAATGAGTGTAGATTCCTGCTTATTTATTCTGAATTCTTAAGTTTACTATTTTTTTTCTGAAGGTTTTTCCTCTTTTATTTTTAATTTTTGGTGTATGTTTAGTAGCAGTAAGTACCACTTCAGAAATACTTGTAGCAGTTCAACGGTTTCTTTAACGTGGTGCAATAATGTGTACTTTAGTAAATCATTATTTAATTATATCACGGTTAGTTTAATTTAAATTTTAGTAAATACACTGGTGTTCAAAAAAGGTGCATCACCTAGGGATTTCAAATTTCTAACCCCTTCTCGCGATGGTATGCTGCATTAATGATTAGCATCACAAACAGAAATATAAACAAAAGATAATTATTAATAGATAAGGCAAAGCTAAGTAATATTTGGCAGGTGCTCTCAAAATATTCCCAAATGAGCATTTGCAACCTTTATACAACAGTTTTAGTAAACACGACAATTATGGCTGAAATGTTATCAGAAGCCCTCAATTTGCTTCAGTTTATCATTTTAAATGGAAAACAAAATGAAAAGTTCACCAGGTGCAAAATAATATTTAGTTGAGCTGCCTCCGGCCCTGATGATAGCAGCACACCGTCGTGGCATTGACAAGATCAATTTCTGAAGATAATCAACTGATAGTTCGTGGTTCCAAACATGAATTATGAAGTTCACGAAGAGTCTTTGGTTTCTTTCTGGCAACTGCAGATTCCACACGATGCATACCAACAGTTCGCTATAGGATTCAGGTCCGGGCTGTTTCCGGGCCAACTAAGAGTTATAGTGGACCGTCTTCCAACAATTTTTCACCTGTAACACATGTAAACACATTACTGTGGAACCTCTAATGCAGAAATGAAGCCCGATGACAAGGAGAAGAGTCGTCCTGAAAGATACAGTTACTTGCAGGTTGAAATGGTCTCTAATGGTTGGCAGAAATTTGCCTTCCCATATAGCCAGATATGCATTGGCATTTACGGAACCTTTTATAAACTGCAGGTGACCTACTCCGCGATACGAAATGCACCCCCATATCGTTTGGCTGGTAGGGAATATCACTGTAGACACCTCCAGCTACCTCATGATGATTGTCATAAAGCGGTTATTTTCATTCCAGGAAAGAAGCATTCATTAAAATTTATCGCTCTGAATAATAGCTCCAGTAATGAACTAATAATTTTATCCTGAGCCTAATTCAGAAATTGTGCAGTAAAAAAGTAGATAATTTGGATATAACGCTTGTTGATTTTTCTGTGCTAAAAAGAATGATATATTTTAACAATAAAGTAATTGAATGAATGAAATAAAAGAGATATATTACAAGGTGATGGAAAATGCTGCAGGACCAAAGGAACAGTAGTAAAATAACCCTCACATAAGAATTCCATATATTGTGTAAGGGTTATTTCCAAGAATTCCAATGCGTTCCGGAAGGATCGTGTAAATATGATTTGGCAATATCGTGACAAATCAACTACAGGGTGAGGATTAATTAGATCAAGTTCTTAAGCTGAGCAATATAAAACATACCGATGTTGAAACTAAGCTCGCATTAATCCCAGGGGTAAAATCCTTATTTCGTACAGGAACAGTATTAATACCCATAACTAGACTGGATTAAAAGGACTTCATTAGAAAAATCCATGACACAAATGCAGCGAAAATTTTCGAGGTAAACATTTACAGTGCATCGAGTAATATAACGGCGTGGCTGGCTTACCATACTGATAATACCAGAATGTTAAGAAAGAGGAGCGGAAGACCTTTAAAAAGATTAAAGAAAGACGAACAAGGAAATACCGCAGTGCCAAAGTGGACAATGAAAGAAAATTAAGCCAAACTTATCGGATAACATTATTCACAAAGAAGCAACACAGTTGAGAAATAAAACAATGGTTTAAATAATTAAATTAAGGGAAAAAATCATTGGTCATATCTAGGAGAGGAAATATCTTGTAAAACTGCTATTATATTCTGGAATACTTGGGATTTCTGTAATATGGAAACTTCCCGAATTTAGAACTCAAGAGCGGGTAGTTGATGTCGAAGTAATAATGTGTCAGAGCTGACATACCCAGAAATGCTAGCCAGCAGCACCTGTGGAACGGTTCTTGGGCGAAAGGTGTCGGGGCTGCTGGGAGGAACCTGCACACCAATATAGCATGACTGAAAGACATACTACCGGTCCCTTGTGTCCAAAAGCACGATCTTCTGACGTAACACATGAAACTTCTTGTAAAAGTCATAAATTTTATTGAAATTTCCTGAAACTTGATGCATTTCCTTTAAGTTCCATCGTTTACCATTCATATATGTTGGACACCATAAATCTGTTTAAGTTGACAATTCTTGGCCGGACAACTTTTCGCTGCAGATGCAGATTGTTTACGCACACACACGAAAATAGACATGTTGTGTGTAGCGGTCAATGTATTGTTCCCAATTCTACAAGGAGCAAAGGAAAGTAAGAAGAATAATAAAAAAGAAAAACAAGAATTCAATTTTAGAGAAGGTGAAAAACTGAGTATATTATATAAATCTAACAATAAAATAAAATGTAAACAATTATTCGTATTTATGCGAGAGATCTCAGGGAAGTATGAGAGAATGTACGCATCAACGTCTATAATAATAATTAAAATGATAAATTATTATTGAGAACTTCGTCATTGTAATCTAGAGCCAAAATAACCTGTCCGGGACAATGAAATTCCTCTTGTTAAGGAGGAATTTCGTTGTTTCTTGTTAAAGAGGAATAAGCTCTAACAAAATACTGTAGCATTTAAAATAAAGTTAGTGTAGGTGAATGATTTTTCATTTATTTTTTTTTTTAATTTGTAATCTATTTCCGTTAGTTAGGATAGTCAAGTGATAAAGCATTTCAGTTGGGAATTTCTTTGTTTATTCTTCCATTTTATTTTTAGATATTTGACATGTGTTTGTACTTGAGCGAAAGTGTAATGGCGGTTACTTAACGTTTCCATTAGTTTAATGTTGTTAATTTTACAGGCAATCGTGTCGAATGTTCCTTGGAGTTTTGAACATATGCTCATAATATTTTGCCTAACATTACACTTCAACGATTTCTGAAGTTTATTTCTGAAATCCAGATTTTTCAGATTTCGATATTCACAAAGGTGAACCCAACACGTTGTTGTATTTAAAAAAAATATATATTATTCTGTCCCAAGGTCAGTGAGGAAGACATCGGTATACAAGTGCACAAGTATAATGCAACTTCCATGATTATTTTCGTCATTATTATGGTATATATGATATAATTCTTTTTTGAATTTACCACGATGAAAAAAGAAATTCGTGTTTTTTTTTATGATTTTCTACAGGCACCGTTCGATTAAATTTATAGTATAAATAGTGTCAACAGTCCGGTGCAACCCTTTTCATCTCCAATCACATTAAAGGAATGTTTGCATTGATATGGGGCGATTTAGATCAGTTAATGAGAC
Source organism: Mastigoproctus giganteus (assembly GCF_048544385.1). Taxonomy (NCBI): domain Eukaryota; kingdom Metazoa; phylum Arthropoda; class Arachnida; order Uropygi; family Thelyphonidae; genus Mastigoproctus; species Mastigoproctus giganteus. The sequence continues at coordinate 114,488,584 of NC_143575.1, forward strand.
ACACTAAGTCAATTCTAAACATGTCGAAACAGATACCGTTTTGAGATATAAAGATTTCGTTTTAGGTATGGAACAAAAATTTAAATAAAACTCGCTTTGCTGTTTCCGTTTCAGCGCAATTACTGTACGAATATTGTAAGAGCATTCCGATATATAATGAATAATAACATCTATTTTAAAGTACATCTCAAGAATAAGAATAAACAATTATTACAAGATGCATCTAAAATTCATGTCGTAATAGATGCATCTTACAGGGAAATTTGAAAATATCAAAATAACTAAAACCATTTTAGTAAATATAAGAAAAGATTAGTAAATATAAGAAAAGATTACTAAGTACTAAGATAACAAGCAAAGCTTATTATCTTAGTACTCACCTCTGAGATCCGTATTGGTTAAGGTTAAAATTACAAGGAGGTTAAAAGGAGGGTAAAAAGATAGTAAAACCGAAAGTTCCATTACATTAATAGATTAATTAATTTAAAACACATCCCTAGGAAGAGGGAGGCCATCACCTTTCCAACTGATGACGATGTCGTCGTCATCAGTTGACCAACTGATAACGACGACATCGAAAGCTTCACGTCTAGCTCTTGGCTTTTAAATGACAACCAGGAAAAGGTTGTGCACTCCCTCTTTCTAGGGATATGTTTTAAATTAATTAATCTATTAATGTAATGGAACTTTCGGTTTTACTCTCTTTTTATTGTCCTTTCATGTAATTTTAACCTTAACCCATACGGATCTCAGAGGTGAGTACTAAGATAAGCTTTGCTAAGGATTGAATAGATAATCAAACAGTACTTCATGCTTAAGCTGTACAATTAATCAATCACTATCAACAAGATTTAAGTTTTTCTTTGTTTTATTCATAAATAATTCAGTGTGCCACAAATAACACGGGTCGAAATTTTTCTATTGTTTGTTACTGTTTAACAAGAAACAGTGCCCTTTTTAAAATGCTAGTGTTATATAATAACAGTCAGACCTGTCTTACTTGTGCCATCCTGCATTAACAGTTACAACAGGAAAAAAGGATAAATTACAGAAGCCAGTAGTTTGAATTAGAATGTGCTTGATATATTAATTCTGTTTCATTTCTCCAGCACAATGTTCAGTTTGATGCACAAAAAGAAACTTATTTTGTATCAGTCGAGAAATTTTTTTATATGGGAGGAACAGTCCAAAAAGATACGATTGTACTATTCAAAAACTTATTTTTAATGTCCTGAATTTATTGATAACACTAACTTTTATAAGTAAATAAGTGAAACGGATTGTTGGGATGCTCTGAAAGTTATATATGCAACACACAACCTGAAAGATGCAAATAATTCTGGGTTGATGCAGCCTATGAGATTATTTCGAAAATTTGACAGAATGAAAAATAAAAACACAGAAATGCCAAGATGTTTACTTTAGTAAAGCATGCATGTTAATTTAGCGTTATTACTAAACGATTCCTACAGTAATGTCGTCTGTGTAGGTTACAAAATGATCACTGAATGAAAGGCTTTTCAGGTTTATTTTGAATGTCAGCATTTTACAAAGTGGTCTTCAGTTTCTCTATGGGCCGAAGAATGTAACTGAAGTGGTTAAGAACCGCAGATGTCACGCCGGTGTTTGAGTGGCAATTTCAAGATAGTTTGTGTGTTTCTGACATTTCAGATGACATAACTTTCAATGAAGACGTGACCACTCAAAGTGAGGTGCATCTAATCAATAATGATGAGGGCAAATGTGCCGAGAGAAGCAGCACCGAACGGAAGTATCTCAAAGTATAGAGTACATATTATTGAAGTTTACTCACCACACAAAATTTAAAAGAAAAAGGGGGGTTTCCTACACTTATTCACTGATTACGTTACCAGCAAAAATGAACGTGTGCGTGTTTCGTTATTCACTAAAGTGCAGTGCATTCAAACAGAATGGTGAGTGTTTTTTTTTTTTTTTTATTTTTAAACAGACGTTGGGTTATATGCCATTTTTCTTTATGAAAACCCCAAACACGAAAAGGTATTAAAACCTATAGTACTTACTACCATACGTGAGTCGAAAAGATGAAAGAAGATACTTGTTGACATTAGACTTCTTCTGAGAATTTTAATTTCAAGAAATGCATGAAGGGAGTTTGTTCTAGAAAACGGAAGTTGAAAGAATAAATGAGGACAACGAAAAGTTGGTTCTCTGAGTTTAGTCAGTTGTTTAAGGTGTTAGGCCCATCAACAACTTAGGCCATATTTCGCCGTGTGTCTCTAAATTGCTTACGTTCAGCGGTCGATCTGCTGTTTTCTGGACAAAAAGTCATGTTCCACTGGCGTGGGCTGTGAGTTTCGAGTTCAGCAGTAAAAGAATGTTGACTGGTTGCGGCACGTATTCGGTTTTTAAGAGAGAGTAGTGGAGATTATAGAAGCCAATTCAGAAGAACAGTACCCATGAAATTATCTATAGATAATTCCGTGGGTACTGTTAATACATAATTACATGGGAAGTAAGAGACAGGTCATTAATTAACTTAACTACCTTATTTTTAATGGAGTCTAGAAGACAGAAAAGTTTTGGGTGCTCCATATAGATGCTGTACGCGTTTTTTTATACGTGTGGAAACAATATTCCATAGTAGGGCGAATTTGAGATTTGTAAGAGTGAGTAGATGTTTAGAAGAAAAATAACGAACAGAACGAAAGAGAAAACCCAGAATAAAAGCATAGGAATAGAAGAATTTTTTTTGCGAGATATAAAACAGGATACTGAGTTTCTGAAGGATTCAAATCAAGTAAAAAAATAATAATAAAATATATTATCTTAACTAATTTATTTCCCACTGATAATTAATTGATGATCAGCATTTAAAAAAATTGTAGTGGATATTCCAGAAATTGAATCTGTTAATGCAGAGCACAGTTTCTGAAACTATAGATAGGATTTACAATCAATGAAAGAAGATCATTAATATACATATGTATAAGAGGAAAAGACTGGGAGAAAGAACTGAACCTTGGAAAACACCAGCGTTATTGGAGAAGTTAGAAGACAGAGAACCAGCCATCTACCATCACCTGCAGTGAGCAGTCAGAGAAAAACTGGATACCCAGTTACAAAACCAGTCGGCAAAACATAAGATAGAAACATATTTAGAAAGCCTTTATGCCATACACGGTCAAAAGTAATTGAAATATCAAGAGCAACTACATGAGTTTCAACAAATTTATTCATTGAATTTCTCCAAATGGGTAACATACCACAATATATCATTAGGATCAACACTGATGGAATCCATGTCTGGAAATCATTGATTACATGTAAGATCTCAAGATGCGTTAAGAGTTTGAGTTAAACGATTTCTCCGTTACTTTAGAAAGAGTAGAAGTAAGTACAATGGGATGGGAGAGGCTTTTTACCTTTTTTAGCAACTGGCTGGATATGAGCAAATTTCCAAGCGGTAGGAAAGACACTAGTGCAGAGGTTCCCAAACTTTCTCGGTTCACGGCGATCTTAGTGTCTCAGTAATTTTTTTTCAAAGCGCCCCTAGGCCAAAATAAATACATAACAGTACCGTTTATTAAGCAATTAGGTACCAAACAGCTTAATAAGAAATGTCGAAACTGTGAACTACCTCGAGCTAGCAGTTCGCGCGGTGTCCGACAGATGTCGAGTATAGCTGTGGTTCCCTCGAAAATTATAATATCCCGCGGCGCTCCTGTGAGTTTGCTGTGGCACCCTGGGACGCCGCGGCACACAGTTTGGGAAACGCTGCCCTAGTGAAATGAGAAAGCTTAGAAAAGCGACACAGAATAAGAGCAAACTCAGGAGCACAGGTTTTAAAAAAAGCGGAGAAAGACCATCAGGATCTGAAGCTTTCTTGTCATTAACAGTAATCAAAATTCTCCTGAAATTCTTTTGACGGAAGACTAGAGGAGGCATTGAATGTAATGTAATGAGAATGGCAGGAGGTAGTTTACCAAGATCGTCAATACTCGATTTAGAAGAAAAATAGGATGTTAGCAGGTCGCATTTATGCTTAGCTGAGGTGGCAATAGAATCATCAGGTTCTAAGTGAGGTTGGAGTACAGGTTGGCAAAAGCTGCTGCCAGTAGCTTTCGCAAGAGACCAGAATGCTCGACTACCGTTTTCTACTCTTAGCCTTTTCAAAATCTAGCTTGGATTGATTAATAACTGCTTTACAACTGTTGCGAGCTTTGTGGGTAGAAAATGTACCCGGAGATTTGGAGGAAAACCTATTACGATTTCCAACATTCTTATCTTGAATAACCTTAGCGCATTTATTGGAAAACCAAGATTATACGATTAGATTTTAATGTTGAGCTTGAAATAAAGGATTTCATCCTACAAGAATAATTTCACTGACAGATCTGAGCAAACGTTGACATCAGAAGATTTAAAACAGTTATCCAACCAAGGAAAAGAACAACATATCTTTTGCAGATCATCTCATCTGGCATTCTTGTAATTCCAAACAACTAGAGGCTCCGTAAGGCAGCGGGAGAAAGGTTGCATTTGAAAAGAGACTATCACCAAGATGTTATCTGAGGTGCCTAGAGGATCACCGACTTCAACCTTGTATTTGGAACGGTTGTTCGTGATAAAAAGAAATCAAGAGTATTGGCAGTGTGGTTAGTATTGTCTAGTATTCTGGTAGGTAAATGAACAATATGTGCGATGTCATTAATAAGTGATTAATAATTGCAAAAGCCTCAGCATCTGGACCAGTTGGGTCGTGTGACTAGAAGACTGAAAACTGAAGTTGTGAACATTAAATTCGCCAAGGAAATTTAGCTCACTGTTAAGAAAGTTGGACTGGAGAAAGTCGAGCTTCAAAGAAAGTCAAGAGTTCCTAGTGATTAGTGGAATCGGGAAATCGATAGAGACAACAGATGAATTTGATATAATTGGGGTAGAGCGATTTTAAGCCAAAGAACATCGGAAAGAGGAGATTCTAAATTATTAAGTCTCTGACAGAGAATCAGAGCGGACATTTGCACAAGTACCACTTTTGAAGCGAAAGGAATAGTACGCCGAATAACTAGTGGAACTGAGATTTAGCAGTGGTTGAATCAACCGATAATTGGGACCTGGCCGACTGTAAGTGGAAATGGACATCATTGAGATTGGAATTGGATCACGTATATTTGTAAAATGACAAGGAAGTGTTTGGGAAGTTTAGATCTTTTCAATAGTTTATCGAGAAATAATTTGCATAGTTTAAATCTTGAAGTGAATTTCATGATCATACTTTATTAATTTTTATATTTACATAACGTTATTATGTGTTATTTATTCTCTTGTCGGTAAACTGACGTATGCCCAATTCTGTATTTTAATATTTAATTTATAGCCTGCTTGAAAGTAACATAACAGTTTATCTGGGAACTAATTTTAATTATTTCGTATATATTTTATCTGAACCAGCGTATATTTGTGCATGGATGATTGCTCTTTCTCCTCGATAACCAAAGCAATATTACAATGAATATTTACTACAGGCTACAACATCGGAGATGTAATTAAAATTTATGAAATGGGAAAAAAAGGATACGTCTTTATTTTTTTATTTTTAGTTATATTTCCTGTCTAGCCGATAGCAACAAAACTATTTATCTTATTTTATCCCCGACCTCTGAAATGGGCTTTATGGTTTAATAATAGCCCATTTCAGCAAAATAAATCAGTAGTTTTATTTTGCTGTAAGCTACCAGTGTGATATACAATGGCGGACAAAAAAACTGCATCACTTGTGAATTTTGCAAATAATGTTTTGCGCTGCATTGTGGGTTGCAGAAATGTTCGAAATGCATTTGTTAGATGGGATATACATATATCTCTGTGAATGAAATCCAATAAAAAGACTCCACCTGATATACCTAATTGCCATAAATAACTTTCCAAAGGTTAAAATGCGTAATTAATGGAAATATGAGAAATCATGCAAATGGCAATCATGACAACCAAACATACATTTTATTGCATTTACGTGTGCAAACTGAAATGACAAGTTAACGTAATAGTATTGTGTACTGTAAATCAAGTCGTCAATATTTTGTTGTTCCTCCTCGAGCTGCAATTACAGACTTACAACGATCTGGCGTAGAGTTAATATATATGCCAGATCGTATATTTAGAAGCAACCGTATGTCTAGATATACGGTTGCCCAATTTCATCTCCTGCAGGTGAATCTTACTTGCTGGCGTCTTCTGAGCAATTTTAAACAACATTATGCATTTTAAACAACATTATGCAATTATGCATTTTAAAATGCAACAACATTTTAAAAAACACACCAGCAATTTTCAATTGGGTTCAAATCTGGCTGTTGCCTGCCCAGTCCAACACTGTAATGCCAGCCTTTCTGAGGTATGACTGCATCTTAAGGGAGAAAAACGAGGGAAAACATTGGTGTAAGTATGTTTTAAGCCTTGCGAGACAAGAAGACAAACTCATCATTAAATCTAAATAGCATAAAGCATACCAATTCTGCTGTGTGGCAAGGTGCTGAGCCCTGTTGAAAAATGCAGTTTTGGACGTCAGTGTGGTGATCCCTAATAACGGTTTCAGGCACTCCTCCAAGATGCGTTAATAAACTTAATTCGTCCCACCCATTTGCTTGTTATGCATCCCCAGTCCATCTGACTGGCGGGGAACTTTACAGTCGTTGTTATGCAGTCAGGATGGTATGCCTTCGATTTTCGTCTTCTGACATATCGCTTCTCATCCGAGCCATGCAGATTAAATTTCGATTCATCAGAAAAAGATGACGGTGTCCTATTACTCTTTTGTCCATGAAACATGCGTTTTAGCCCAAGCAAGTCGCTTCTACTCCATTTGTTGGGTCAACAAAGGCTTCTTCTTGGGCCGATAGGCATGCAGACCACATTCCGAAAGCTGTATTTGCATTGTTCGTGCGCTTGTTTCAACGCTAGAGGCCATCCCAAAGTCCAGTTTTAGATCATGAGCACTAGCATGGCGATTATGAAGGCATAGCAGTTTCAAATATCTATCCTGGGAAGGCGTAGTCACTCTCTTACGGTCTCAGCCTGGTCTTCTCTTCACATCAACGGTTTAATTTCAGCAGTCTGCGCGGTAGCACAGTGGTATCGTCACCGTCCTCTCCACACCGGGTGGAAAAGCCGAGGGTTCGAATCCTCTCAATGGCGCGAGGAATTTTAATGGGCTTTTTTCATTTCTTGGCTGAGTTAGTCGGTCTCAGGTGTAGATAGCAGGGTTTCCCCCCAGAAACTGGCGCCTCCATAGCCAGGTGGGAAGGAGCAGCAGTGCATAGCACACGCTTCTTGATTAGACCGGGGTTCGAGCCCGTCGCCACCAAATATGAAGGATGCGGAAAGGTCAGGGAATGACCACCGCATATCCCGGAGCAATATGGCCTTAGTTGCTAATGCTCCTAAAAACCAAAAAAACAACAAAAAAAAAAAAAAAAACAACCCCAGAAACTGGGGATTTTCGTCCAGCAAAACAGACAAATCGACCATAGAACACACGCAATTAACAGACATAACACACACACAGCACGGCAGATGAATTTAATTATTCGGGTAGCCTAAATATAATAGTTTTAGTGTTTTTTTTTTTTTTTTAAATTTCAGCACCTGGGATACTGGTGACTGGTGGCAGCCTATTTTATCAGCGATAGTACGTGTAGAAAGCCCTTCCTGGGACAGAGCAACAGCTACACTTTTTTCTTAGTGTCTACTGAACATATGGGGCCATGCTTACATCTCCGCAAAACAGGATACTAATGAGCATGTATACCCTTCCAACGCCGTATTTATAGAAATGGCTGTTGCAATACCTCGCAATTACTTTCTGATGCAATAGAAGCGTTATCTGACGTAATACGCAAATCTGACGCTTTGCCACAAACAAAATGACTGTAATCAAACAATATCTTATACGTTTCACTAAAAATGTTACTTTTTTCAGGCGATGCAGTTTTTTTGTCCGCCGCTGTATGTATATATTTTTTCACACGCTTAATTTGCTGACACGTGTATAGGTTTGCGAAATATTTAAATACAATAACTAAGCTTTTCGTTATGGACTCACACATACTGCCCATCAAATGTTGGTCCTTGTTATTCCTGAACATCCTTGTAAAAGATATATGCGTATGGTAATGAGGCTTTTCAAAATTTCTCCAGAACGATTTCCTAGCGCGCGAAACGAAGCTTAACGGATCCTTATACATAAAGAAACTGTTTACCACTTGTTCGATGTACGATCCACCAGAAAGGTGTTCTTTAGCAAGATAAACGAGATTGCGTGAAACGAGATGTCATGTTGGGTCCTTTAAGAAATAAAAACCTGAAAGCGGGCGACAGACGGACGCCAGAACTAAAGTAAAAGCTATTGGCGATGGATTGCACACGCGAAGAGAACGCAACATATCAAAAGGAAAGTCTGATAGCTAGTAGTGATAAAAACGCAAAACCCCAAAACAAACAAAAAGGAAAAGCACGAATATATTCTTGTGTGTAGAGTGTGTCACAGATGCAGAAATATTTCATTCAAGGCTGGTAAGCAAACTGCGTCATTCTTTTTTTGTTGTATTTTTGGTGTGCATGCTTTTTGTCTAAATAAGGTCAGGTCGAACGAGGAACGAAGTGGATTAACGGTTGAATTGCCAACGTAGCAGTGCTAAGAAACTAGGGCTCACTAGAGATTTATGGAAAACGAGTATTTCGGAGGAAAAAGAAATCGAAACCCTTTTTTCACGAATGGAATTCAAGCCTATTATAAGCTTGATATATATTGAATACTTATGGATACTGATCTTCCAACAAAATGGTGGATGTTAATGATACATAAAATACTTATAGTACAAGGATATAAAATAATTGAAAACGTACACTATAAATAACGCGTATAGTGCAATAGTCTCTAAGTGAATTTTTATGAAAATATTAAAAAGTACATATTAAAAATCATGCTAAATTTGGCATATATAGGCCTACTTAGGATTAGTTGAATGGCTTTGCGTGCCAAGTGAAAAGGTTAGAAATCACGTTCCGTGGCGGAAATTTTAACCCGTTTTTCACATCGTCTTTCTCACATGAATGGATTTCACTCCGCAAAATACCTTTAGAGGACATGCAATATACAAAAAATATATCTAGGTATCATAACTGGAATTATCAGCATTTGTTATTCGGTTACCTATACGTTAATACGAGTTGCTTTGGTGGTGGTTGTATCCTCGGCATTCATTGCCTTGGTATTCGTGGCGAAGTGCTTGCATAATATGTAATCGATGGATTAAGTAGCAAATCAAGTTTTGTCAAAACTACGTACAGAAAGGGGCTCTGCCCAAAGTGGAAAATTACTTTTTGTAACATTTGTAGCTTGAAGCTGCTGTTTTGAAGTTCATTATGTCTATCGCTCTTAACTCCACTGAAATCAGCTGTCCGAACTGAGTTAAGGTTAACATTTTAATTAAGTCTTAATTTAACATAATCAGATAGTAAATGTACAGTACGTATTAAGGAGAGCAATGAAAATCAGATGGCGAATCTGAAATAAGTCAGTTAAATGGTCACTGAAATTATGTTCCAGTTACGATTTAAAGCACGTGTTTGAGTGCTTTGCAGTTGTCAACTGCATCACTAATGGTTGGCTATACCCATTAATAGAGGATTATGATTTTCGAAATGACCGTATGGATGATGGCAGACATTAGACATAAATATAAATTTCGTCTCAATTTGGGAAATGCTGTGCGTGCTGTTTGTAGCTCAATAACACTTCGAGAAATTAGCAGCGATAGGCAAGCTGTATATCACCTGAATATCAGGTGATATTCAGAATATCACCTGAGTGTGATCATTGGGAATTACACTTCCTAGATGATATTATTGCAAGACCTATTTTTAGGTCGGATATATCAATTTCTATTCCAGAACAGGAATAGAAATTGAATATACTAATAGAAATGCAGGATCATTATTTCGATTTTCTCTCCTGTCTAGTAAAGTCCTAATACAAAGATCCCGACTAAGCTCCCGAAAAATCGTCTGGACTTCTTCTGTAAGGTATTTTTCAAAACATAAAACTGACTGAATATATTAAGAATTTATTAAATGGAAGAAATATTAATGATTAAAATATAAAACTTCAAATAAAGTGAAAATGTAATTCTGAATATTATGAAAAATGAATAGCTAGATACTCAGAGCATAGACTGAAACTGCTAAACTAAAATTCAAATTCGTCTCCTGACTTCTAAAAGATTTGTGTGTATCGCCACCCCCTGACCACTCCTTATCTTCTGCCTCTCCTCCCAACAAAGAAACCTTGCTTTGCACTGCCCTAATAGCAGCATTTTTTACTATCAGAAGTTACTGCATCTTTTATTTTTATTTTTATTTTGCCTTTCGACATTTATGGAAAATCAACATTCATAACATGTTAAAACCACATATATCTTTCAATAAATTCCAGGATTTGAAATCAATAAAAACTTCAAAAATCCTCTAACCTGCTTGCGTTTTCGTCTCATTTAGACAGGCCGAATATTTTTTTCGTATTTACAAGAAAGTTTATAAAATTTCGATCAGTCTAAACTGACTGGAGTAAGGCGAATTTTATTGATCGCTCTACTATTCAAAATTCACGTTATTGGAGTAATCATGGACTTTTCATACCGAAAACGCATCATTTTGTACATTATTTTGATACTCGCTTTGCTATTCAAAGTCATAGGCGATTCTTTCAAACATTTAAAAACAATGTATTCTCTTAAGAGATCACATTCAGGAGCTCTTCGAGCGATTTCAATGAGAGATAAATAAAAAATTAACGTTTACTCTTTTCACTATGACATCGTACCATAGTGCGGTAAGCTACAGTAGTGCTCAAAAATTGCATCACCTATTTTTTTAGATTGTTTTCCTCTTGCAGGCAACTAATCTTTTAGAAATAGTTGAAAGAACATAGATAAGTAATAATACACATATGAAACTTAATTGTAGAAAAATTTAGCTTTATGCCTTATGGGTAAACACAGTGAAATAAGAATTTTTCTTCAAAATAACAGCATGTTAAAGAAAAGGCATCTACGTTTTGTAGGAGTATTGGCCTTTACTCCTCTTCTCCTCCTCCTTCCATGTCGTTTTGAGATCTGTCGATGGGATCTTCTGTTTCGGACACACAGGCGGACCAGAAATTCATATAAAACCCAAAATTCTCTGGAAGCAGTGATCTTTTTTCATTACTTTGTTCATACTAGGACAGGCAACTATATAACCAAAAACACAACAAAATGCGCACTATTATTTCGTTGGCTGTACTATTTCCCTTGCTTGATGACTGCTGCACATCGTCAGGGCATCGACTGGATAAGGTTCTGAATGTATTCCTGGGAAATCTCCTGGTACCAAACACAGATTAATGTCTCCTGCAGCTCTCTATATGTTTTTGGTTTCTTTTACATTACTGCTACACTCATTTCTGTTCCAACAATTTTCGATTGGATTGAGGCCCAATTCGAACAATGTTATTGTGCGAATTTGTTTATCCTTCAGCCATTTTTGCATTTGTGAACAATAAAGACAGTGAAATCAATTGCATTTATTTAAGTAAGCGTGTGACGCTTAATAAACTTAAAAATTTTGTTAATTTTATGAATTAGTACTTAAGGTTTTGGCTCTATGACATGGAGCAGAACTGTCTCAAAAAATGCAATTGACAACGTCCCAATGGTGATTTATAATTTTGGGAAGTAATTCTGTCTCAAGAATATCCTTGTACATCACAGCATTCACTGTACCCCTTACAAATTCAAGACGAACTCTGTGTGAAATACAACCCCCATATCATTTGAGATGCAAAATGTTTCACTGTGGAGACGATAGTCAGGATGAAATTCTTCTATCCTTTGTCTAACAGTCTGCTGGCCTTCCGAAACATGTAAGTTGAATTTTGATTCATCACAAAAAATAATCCATTTCCACTGATCCTCAGACCAACTAGTATGGTCTTTTGTCCATTTTACACGGATTTCTTTGGCGGCGTGCTACTAATCCCGATGAGAAAAGGCATCTACGTATTGTAGGAGTACTTGCCTTTACTCCTCTCCTCCTCCCATGCTGTTTTTGAGATCTGTCGATGGGATCTTCTGTTTCGGACACAGACGGACCAGAAATCTGTTTTGTGCTGCAGAAGATAATCGTTAACGTCCGCTTCCTTTCTTTCTATTTAGACTGCCAGTTTCAAATACTTTTTGTAATAAACGTGCCACTATTAAATGATTACAGTGAATCATTTAATTAGCTATTTCATGAGTAGAATGCCACGTTGCCTTCAACGCAGTAGCAGCACTTTTCTACGCTATATTAATTGTGAAAACTTAATCATTGCAATAGCATAGAATGGGCTCCTGACATTTTAACTGTCTTTATACTGACACTAGGGCGATGTAATCATGTATGGAACGTGTATTCATGTATGTAATCATATATGGCATCTAACAGAGCTTGCTAGCGATGGATGATGTAATAGGGTTAATGCTATTACAAAACATATGATATATTGCCAAATTTCGTGTAAATTCGGTGAATTTTGAAAGTGATGCAATTTTTGAGCACCACTGTATAAATAGAAGTGCTAACAGTAGCTCTTTCCTGTAATGATGTTCAAGTACGGTATTAGATGGGAAATTTCCATTTAATGACAGATATTAGTCAAAAAAATAATTCGTGCTATTATCATCATGCTAGGTACTTATTCTATGAAATTATCATTTCATAGAATAAGTACCAAAAACTCACCCATGCGTGTAGAGATTTTATGCAAAAATTGGCTCTTCAATGAAGCATATTAAATTCTTATCAGTATTATTACGGCTATTAAGTTTGCAGACGATCAGGCCATACTAGCAGGTTGCCCTTTTGATCTTATTTTGCTACGCTGCAAAATATGATCAAAATAATAAATAAGAGAGCACTGAAGTATGGAATAAAAATAAACGTTATGAAAACTAAAACAATGATGATTGGTAAAAGGTTAATTCCCTTCCAAATTGAGATCGATGAATTAAGAATAGAACAGGTAGAGCACTTTAGGGATTTGCACAGGACATTTCATGTCAAACTGGAATTCAATCTAGAATTGCAATGGCAAAACACTCTTTCAAGAATAAACTGTCCTTGATTACGCAGAAGAAGAGGTCACAAGAAATAAGGAATAAGATATTAAAGACATATCTGGTCAGTCTCATTATACGCAGCAGAGACATGGATTCTAACAAAGAGGGACAAAAGAGACTTGAGGCCTTCGAGATGTGGTGCTGGCGCAGGATGTAAAAAATTAAATGGACTGAAAAAATGTCAAATGTGGAAGCATTTAAGACCAAGAATAAAGGAAAATTTTAGGTAGAATAAGATCAACTAGACTAAAATGGGTGGACCACGTGATTCGACATGGTGGTTTGCTTCTGGATGCAAGGGTGGGGACTGTGGAGGGAAAACGCACTAGGGGGTAGACCAAAGAAGACCCTCATCGGGACGTTGCTGGATGAAGCAGGATTTAAAAATTTTGAGAAACTAAAACAAACGGCACAGGAGAGATAAAGATGGCGACAGCTCATCAGAGGAACTAACCAGTTACAACACTGAATTACTGATGATCTTTATTATTATTGTTCTATTGCTGATGATTACTGATGATCTTTATTATTATTGTTCTATTGCTGATGATTACTGATGATCTTTATTATTATTATTCTTCTGGTAGCATTTAACAGAAAAGTTATTTATTGAGTTAAATTCAAAACTAAAATCGCAGGCCAGTAGACATTCCAATTTTTGAATGTAAATAATTCAACAATGCTAAAATTAATATATGAACTTATAAAGTAACTGTTTTTATTAGTTTTTTTTTTTCTAAGTAACATTATTTGTTAAATCATCAGGCTTGTCGTAGTTTTTTAAATAAAATTGAATTTAAATAATATCGCATTGGCTGATGCGTAAAGTAGAAAGAAGAACATCAATAAAAGTTTCCTAAAATTTGCATCTACAAATAACACAAACTTTTACTTTAGCATTCATCTCGGGGAAAATCAAAATTACGATATAATTTTGAGTACCTTATGGTCATACATACAAAATCCTCAGTATTTTCACTTCTTACTCTTTATTAGCAGCCGACCGGGCTAGCCGAGTGGGTAAAGTACCTGCCCGGCAACCCAAAGGTCGCGGGTTCGATTCTCGTCTCGGGCTTGGATCAAAGTACTGCAAAAACCTTGGCAGGTGCAATATGGCCACAGAAGCCGATGCGCCAATAACTACCAAATCAAAATCAAACTTTATTAGCAAATTATTTTTACAAAGTGTATATTCATATCGATCCCCGATTCGAGATAATAAAGATATAAATATGGATATAAAGTTTGATTAGACTTTATTTAAATTTTTGTGGCATAAGCAACTTGGGCCATGATGAGTCTAGTCCACTGATCTAAAGATGTGAGGCATAAGAAGATATAAAAACCACGATATAAGAAAAATAGAGCATTCAGAGTTTGAGATTCGAAATGAAAATTTGAGGGGAGGAATAAGAGTGGACAATGTATTTTGATTACTGCCTGCTATTGTTCCTTCCCCCGTTATCAAGATTTATCATTTAGAGCAGTATTTCTGAAGCTGGTCTGCGAGATTTGACAATAAAATTGTGCCTTTTTTGCTGTAAGAAACTATATCATTAATAGTGATGGGAGATACAGGTATACCAATAACAACCTAATGTATACTACACATGTTAAGCCCAAATCATATCATTGTATTTAAAACACATTTATTAATATATTTGCATGTACAGTTTAATATTTTTGTGGTCTGTGGTGTCTACCTGAAATAAAAAAAGGTTGACAAATTTATTTAGAGTATTTTCGTATCAAGTTTTTTGGCATTTCTTAAGAATATATTATTAATATCCTCGAGAGAAATACTATTCTTTCGAATATAAAGGGAATAGAGAGAAAATAGACGTAAAATTACGTTCTCTGTTAATATGAATGCATTATTACACTACATTTCTAAACCATTCATTTATTGGAATATAAGCTCTGATATGCAAAACGCAATTTAACAGAGAACGAAAATTGTGCTTTGCTTTTACGATTTCTTCTTAAATTTCAACAGCGCGTGCGAACATCTCCACATGACAAATAAGATGCTCAACTTAACTTCTGTCAGAATATTATAAAATCATCCCGGTGGAACTTTTAATTCGTACGATAAAAAACGACACTGGAAAATGTAATTATCTGTGAGATAAGATTTCGGCTGTTTTATGATAAGGTAATTCAATATTTGTTTCTCTATTTCCATCGAATAGTGATTTGCGCTATCTTTATGTCCCCGTCGTATTTTCATTCATTTGGTCGGTAAATGATATTCGTTCCTGTCTAGTTTAATTTCTCCTTGCGGGAACATAAATGTCCTCATAAATAGGAGATACGATAAAAAAAAAAAGTCAGAATAATTTGGCATTTCTGCATGAAACTCATACGTATGAAAATTATCCAAGTCTAAAGCGAAAAACGAAGCAGCCTTATTGAAATTTTCTAGTATTGTTTATTATTATTACTGCTATTCTAGGATTAAACAGACAGATTTTTTTCAGAAAACGTTCAAAGCATTAAATACACTACCTCATTTGCATGGAAACAATGCAAAGGAAATATATTTAAATTAAGAAATCATCCCAAATGGCGATATAAAGTAAGCGTTTGGAAAACGGGAGTCGGCTTGGCGACCAGATCACGGTATTTAAAGCTTGAAAGAGTTGAGTAAAACCTAACGCTGATGAGTCTACTTAATCATATGTTATAAACAAAGAGACATACATTTAAAGTGAGAGGGAAGAGCTGTAGAATTTATGCACGGAAATTTTCCTTTAGTTGAAGATTATCCGCACGGTTAGCGCACTGTAATCACCGTCTTCTCCCGCGAGGTAGAAAAGGCTGAAGGCTGGGTTCGAATCCTGAGAATGACTCTCAAGAACATTTATAGACTTCTTTGCACTGAGTGGCTGAGCAGTCGGTCTCAGGTGGGGATAGCGATGATATTTTTACTTCGGATACTCGGTTTTTCATTCAGCAAAACAGAAGAATTGACCATAGAACAATTTATGGAAATATTACACATGGGAAGATGAATTAGTTCTCGGATAGCCCTAATATGACACTTTTCTTTTTTAGAGAAAAGAAGGATCGACAGATTTGAACGAAATTTAAAGAGTATTTAAACAAATTGTAATTTTTCAATTGAATAGTTAAATGAAATTAAGGGAGTTGTATTTTTTTCTTGACTTATACTCAGAATTACTCAGCGGCATACCAGGCACTTGGTCTAGATTTAAGGCGCCTTATAATTTAAGAAAAAGCGAATAATTTTTGAGATGACTGGGATGTTGCAGTATTGCGGGTCTAAAGAACAAGCAGTGGTGTGAATTTTGCAGTGTGACGTCAAATATCTACTCTCACATTAGATTGTATAAGTTCACATACGAGTACTAGCCGTGCAGTGTAATATTTAAGGTAGTAACTGCCTTGCACGTTTTTCTCTTTTAAGAATCCTAAACTTGCAAATACAATAATAACATATAACATTTACCAGAATATATCCTCAAATATATTTCAAAAATATTTCAATAAAATAATTAAATTATAAAATTTAGCATTTCTATTAAAAGAGAATAAACAGTTATTTAAAAAATGATAATTAGTAACACCTTTATGTACAGTACTTGAATTTTAGTTCAGTTTCACTATTAGGAGCATCCTTCGCTGGAATGCACTACTTTATTAAATAAAATCTGTTGATAGATCATATTTTCAGCGTAGGCTTTCGACAAAGTGGCACTTTATTAAGTTCGTTAATAAACCTTTCATGAAATTAAGAATTTGCGTCGAGCTGAAATATGAATTTGTTTCTTTTTGGATGATGCAATCTAAACTGGTTGTTGCAGTATGCTCTGGCTAGCCGGTTCATGTAATTCATTTGAACTCAAATTTTCTGGATCGAAATCTCCAGGAAGTTCTTGAATATAATTTCGCGATGTTGACGGTCCAGCTTCTTGATGAGAAGCCGATGTAGAAGGTTGATTGATCAAGATCTTGAGAAGATTTTTTCGTCCTCTTTATGTTTTTGAACTCTTTCTTTTGTCGACGACATGGGAAGCTTCTTCAGCGGCTTTGAAGCTTTAATTCTTGCATAATATTACTACCCGCTACTTACTCTACCGAATCAAGGTTAGTGACTGAGTTAGCGTCACTGAGCAAGTGACGTTATTTGCGTCATTTCCTTCTCTTAGTATGAATGATGTAACGTTTTATTCTTTCGCGCGTAACTTTGCCGAATCAACGTTAGGACTGACTTAGCCATCGTTAGCGCCATTTAAGATGTGACGTCATTTGCGTAATTTCAGTAAAAAAATTTCGTTACCATTTGGCATGAATAATCTTTAGCAAAATCGTCAGAACCGACTGATGATTTTTTTTTTTTTACAGCTTATTTAATACATCTATTACGTTTTACCTCGTAATTTGAATTTTCTGTAAAGATGAACTTTTTATTTTGGTAAATGGCCGAAGGCTTGGATGGAACTATTGCAAGCCGATAGAGCTCATATTTGGATAAAGAAAATATTTGTTCCACACAAATATTTGATGAAAATATCCTTTTAGATTGAGAAAGCTTATGTTGTAATGGGTTCTCTTTTTAAGCTGGAGAAATTTAACTCTTGTATCCTTATGAACAGCTACATCATCATGGGCAGAGCGCTTCCTTCCATTTCGGCAATTCTTTCTGCTTATTTACATTGGTGTGAATTTTTTTTTTATTTTTATTATTGTTTTTGATGCTGCTGTCATCGCTGTCTGCTTTAGCGATGTTCATTCTTCCATTATGGCCACATTTACAGGATTTATTCTTGCCGGTTCGTGACCTTGAGCTGGCGGAAGATGAAATCACTCTCTCGGGTACTTTATCTAGAATACTATTTTTGTTAATTATTCAGATTTTGGGTTTTAATTAATAAGAGCTTTAATTATTAGACGGTTGTGGTAAACGAAGTTTTGTGTCTGATTTCCCCTTGTTGCGTCCGTCATTACTTGTTCTGATCCTACTTTTATTGAGGGCGGCGTTAAGTTCACCCATGGCGGCTGCATATATCGGGAGGGGGGGGATGTTTAAATGACTATATATGATTGCAAATTTATTTTTAGAAAAACTGTTTTATTATGGACGATTTCTGAAGGACAGGCAATGACTGTTAATAGGAAAGTGGGATACAACAAAGCAACGCTTTGTTCTCCCTCCCCTACTTTCAACGTGGATCAAAACAAAACCATACAATATGTTCTGGTCAAACGATGGTGTGCGAATTTGAAGAATGTCTGGAGAGCCCATTGATCAAAATAGATCGTGGTAAGGGCGAAATAGAGAAAGGTTGTGGCGTACTGCTTCTCGTGACTTGGCAGTGCCGGTGAACCTCTCAGTATATTTATTTTATTTATTTTTTTTTTTATTATTTCCAGTACAACGTTAACTTCTGTACAGGGATTAAAACTGCTTAAATAAAAATATATGTTTTCAACAATTCCAGGCTGCATACAATACTGTGGTCCATGTATGAAACTGATCCTGTACGTGCTAGTGCGGTTGCGCTCAGGGCCACAAAAATTCTGATTTTTTTCACAATCTCGTTTGAGGAGAACTTTGTAAAATTGGTAGAAAATATTGGGCCGATACGAATGAGCTGAGACACTAGAGGAGAAAACTGCCAACACGTCTCTATTGAATGTGCAATTTCTGCCTGGTTTCAATAAAGAGTGAGAAAATTATCATTTGCCTACTATTGAAGGTATTGAGATACATTGCACAGCATAACTTGAATGCAGCATAGTTCGTATGTATCGCATATACTTGTCCTTCCATTAATATCTGGATATCTCTCCACTGATAGTTCGTTACGTATCAGACAACTATAAATATGCTTATGAACCTTCGAAGGTACTGTAGCACGATTATGAATGCAAGATATCGCGATCTAAGGAGTTAGCGGATTTCCAGAATTGAATGATAATGCGGTGCCACAAGCAATAGATCAGTACTGGACATTTTCAACGGCACTGAAAATGCCGAAGCCAACAATTGATGATGCGATCTACAATTGGAAGCGGACTGCTGTTCATGAAACGTTCTGGGCTTCAAGTTCTGGACTTCATGAAACGACCCAGAAAACCTTCGAAGTTGATAGGAGAGCTCTCCCAAGAATCTTCCGTTAGG
Source organism: Mastigoproctus giganteus (assembly GCF_048544385.1). Taxonomy (NCBI): domain Eukaryota; kingdom Metazoa; phylum Arthropoda; class Arachnida; order Uropygi; family Thelyphonidae; genus Mastigoproctus; species Mastigoproctus giganteus. The sequence goes on from NC_143575.1 coordinate 114,507,910, forward strand.
AATGTAGGTCGACATTATCGCGCACGCGCACACACACACACAGTGAGACGATTGTGTGACATGTCAGCACCAGCATAATGACTGGGTGCTGCAGATATGGGTTACCACGATCGTGCAACAACATGAACCACCTCAATTAATGCTGGATGGACTCCTTCCGCTTGTGTGAATCCCCCCCCCCATATTCTTGTACCCTAAACTACTGGAAAGCTGTGCATGGTAACGTGGTACACTGACAATTGTACATGGGTGTGGCGAAACCCGGAGAAAGCTGCCTGCTGGACTGTATCGTCCCGACAATTAAGTTTGGTAGAGGCAGGGACTGATGTTCATGATTTAGAGTGGGACCATTGATTATTTTGGAAAAAATAATCCTAGATAATAATGTGTTGCCTACATTGTGGAATCGGGGAAAACCTGAATCAGCAAGACAACGAATCATGTCTTACTGAACACGTTGTGACGAATTAGTTTGAGAACATGAGGGCCCACAGTTGGACTGACCAGCCTAGGGTCCTGACCTCAATCTTACAGAGAACTTCTGAGATGAACTGGAATGTTGAGATAGTGTGAGGAGATCCCTTCCAAAAAAACAGAGCTGAACTGGTGGCCGCTTTGAAGAACATTTACAATAAGCTGGAGATGAGTGTTGCACGGAGAATAAAGGCTGTCATAAAGATTAAAGGTTAGGGCATACGTTATTAATTATTCTGTATTCTGTAAATAAAGATTATTTGTAGATACTCAGGTACCCGGATATTAATGGTAGGGTAGTGTATTCTAAAGTTGACTTTTTTGTTGCATGTTGCCACATCGTTCGTTTTAATACATATTCAAGGTGATCTATAATTTATTTATACAATTACTGTTTTTCAGTGAAAAATAGTGTCCCGAACTGCTTTTCTTATTACTACTTTTCGGTTAAGAATGAAACGTAATCGACTTTTCCGAAAAAAAAAAGAAAAGTTAATTTTGAAAAACAGATATCATCGAATTGATGTATCGCCAACTAGTGAATATTTAGTGAACTCTGAGGAGGAAAGGCGAAAACAGAAAAATGTCGAAACTTTCTTATCCATTAGGACAGTCATTGATTTACAGCCCCTTTTGTTTCCTCGTGCGCCTTGTCTGTTTTAAATTACTTATATCCGTAATATTCCATGTAACCAATTCAGGCCGTCAAACTTGCTATTGCATTTATTCTTGGCATGAATAAATGATTAAATGATTATTAAGGATGAATGAAATTCCTTAAGAGAAAAAAAAAGTCATCCAAATTCTCATGTGAATAGGTATTTGCTTTACTACTGAAGTTAACTTAATTGCAAAATGAAAAGTTAATAAAGCGAAAGTAGAAGTAGTCTTATTTAAACGTTGGTGAAATAAAAAAAAAAAGGTTAAATCTCTTGAGCACTCTTGTTTCTGCTCATAGTTCGTAAATAGTATTAGAACATACGAGTTGTGATAAAAAATTTTCCGAATTGTGTTTAAATAAAATAAATTTACTTGCTGTCTATTCCAAAGTATCGCCCCTTTGAGACTTCATTCAGGGACAATTACTCTTGAAAGCCTGTGATCTCCACCAAAATTCCCAGCGATTTTTTTCGGGGCCCCTGAAATATCACGAAACCTCTGCCTCAGCAATGCAAAAGTTCAGGCAATCTGTGATTTTCCTTGTTCAGGAACAAAGACAATCAGAAACTGCCAGCTTCATGTGAGCAGAAACATTAATCTAATACAGTAACTAATATCCGGTATGCCATTTTCAAACATTTTTATAACACGCATTCTAGTATTGTCTGTAAAACATCTTTGTAGAAATGTAGATTGACAGTTTAGCTGAGGAATATATTGATAAACTATCACATAGATGTCAAAAATCTCGATCAACTTGTTCTTAACATTTAAGTGTCAACACCAAACCAGCGACTGAATGTGCGACTATTTCTTGAAACGAGCACAAGTCCATAGTTACTCTCCATTTTGTTTAGATCGAGGACCATATGTGATTTTTATACAGCAACTGAAATTTGTAGGAGGGCGGAAATTTCATTATTTCGGAGATTCATGAAAAATCACCGGACGTGCTGAAAATATGATATGGAGCCCCTGTTGTGTTATAGCTCTCAACAATAAGGAACAGCTCGATATTATCTTCCTAGATATATCCGCAGCTTTTGACAATATCTTAGTAACGGCTCTGGAACAAATTTTATCTTTCTACTTCACAATACCAATTTTATCTTTCTACTTCAAAATATTCTACTGAAGCCCCTGTTGTGTTATACACAACAAGAGCTTCAGAAGTGGTCCCAACGGTGACAGATTCGCTGTCATCGCTATCAAGTTGACAGCGGTAACGTGTAATACCTAGTGAATAACGATTACACGTCGATTACTCTTCGTTTATAATGACACGAGTTTATTACCTTAAAAACCTTTCAGCGAAAGTCACAGTTATTATTAAGGTACAGATTTTTCTGGATTAAACTGTTGAATATATTTTAAATATTCGGATGAAATTCAAAAAAAAAAAAAAAAATACATAGAAAACGCAAAATTTTCAAGGACATAATCAATATTAAATATATTTACGCAAAATTGTACAACACTGTAAAAGATTCAACAACATTTATATATATATATTTTTTTTCTGGTAGAATAAAACTTTTCTTTAGTGTACTTTTCCTCTCTGATTACGAAAATGAATAAATAAATATTCGAACATTTGAAGTCAAAATATTACTTCACATTTTTTGCTATTTCAAGTGTTTCTATATTCATAACAGAAAAAAGGGTCTCATGTTTGTCGAGGTCTTTACCAAATGGTCCAAGAAGACATTTGGACAACCTTCCGCGCTCAACCAATTAGCAACCGAACAAAACAGGAAGAGAATAACTGACCTTCTTCAACGAATCGCAGAAAAAGAAGAATACATCTCAAACTTACTAAAAAAGACACCTCTAACAATCATCTCAATTACCAAAGAAAACCTCATGAAAGCCATAAATGAACTTCCTAATAATAAAGCCTGTCCTAATAAAGTTGGTCCTGATAACTTCCCTCTTTTCTTGGCAAAAATCAGGAGCCCTTACATTATTTAGGTGTTGCATCACACGTTCAATGAAATCATTCAAAAAGGTACTCTCCCCTGTATATGGAACAGCTACTTAGGCCCATTCCCAAAATAAAGAAACCAAAAAACGCCAAAGACTATAGACCCATAGCCATAAGTTGCACCATTTTTGAGAAGACCCTTCTGTCAGCCCTCACCCAACACTGCTTCCGGCATCGTCCTCAGCGGCTGCACTCCGTCTTATCTGTAAGATCAACTATCATAAATCTCCTTGAGAACCTTTTCCGGATGCAGAAAGCTCTCAATAATAAGGAACAGCTCGATATTATCTTCCTAGACATATCCGCAGCTTTTGACAATATCTCGATAACGGCTCCGGAACAAATTTTATCTTTCTACTTCAAAATACAAGGCAATCTCCTGAAGATTTTATGTAACATTCTGAAGGAAAGACGCCTCATAGTCTGTAATGACGATTTTATTGCCCATTACTTCATTTCGCAGGGAGGCTTCCTCTCCTTACTTTTATTTGCTGCAGCTCTGGAACCATTTTTTGCATCCCACGAAGACAACTTGATTACATATGTTGATCACCTGAAATTCTTCGTAAAATCTAAAGATCTACAACAAGTTAAGCAAACAAATCAACAAGCCAATAACACAATAAATGAACATTACCTCGACTGTATTGGACTACATTTAAATCCAAGCAAATCTGCCCAGATGACAATTAACAAAGAAAAATATAAGGAACAATATCTCTATGCTGGTAAGCGGATGTGAAGTTTTAAAGGTTAAATCACACGTAGACCTTGGCCTAAAATGAGATGAGGGACTAACATTCTCTGAACACTTTGATTACAGCAGAACAAAAACATATGAAGCGCTCTGGGCTGCCTAACTGGGGTTAATTGGCATTAGAAACCCAGATCTTGTTAACCCAGATATCTTGAAATGCATACTTCCCATCCCACTGTATGCTTCACAGATTTGGTCCTCTGCCCTACCGAGCAACCTGAAAGCTTTCCTTAGTATTGAATAATGGCTCTTGAAATGGCTGAACAGGATCTCGAATCACCCATTTACAATCTCTAGAGCCATCCTATTTTCCAATCTCAGCATTTATCCCTGAAAAAAGGCAATTAACACAAGTAATATTTTCACATTAGCCCAACTGCTAACAGGAAGATTAGACGCTCCCAGTATTGACGGCTTGTTTCACTCTCGTCAGTGCGCCTCCGTAGCCAGGTGGGAAGGAGCAGCAGTGCGTAGCACATGCTTCTTGATTAGACCGGGGTTCGAGCCCGTCACCACCAAATACGGAGTATGCGGAAAGGTCAAGGAATGACCACCGCATATCCCGGAGCAATATGGCCTTAGTTGCTAATGCTCCTAAAAACCAAATAACAACAACAACAACATCACTCTCGTCGAGAAGCTACCAGGATTGCTGAAACAAGTCATCCTCTTCAAAACAACTTTAAAAAACCTGGACAGCCTAAGTCGCTTTTTTTTCTAGCAAACACGATAGAACTCTTCAATCAACTAAGAATTGAACCAGAAAAGCTCTGTAACGAAAATGCCCACAGGTTGAAAGTCTTTGTCGACTCCTATCGTCTTGGGCAACTGTAGTGCACACTCACTCGGCTCAAAAACTGCATTTAATTTTAATCCCTTTTAACTATATATTCTGAGTATTCTAGATGTAAACTAAAGATGTTAAAATTTTAAATATTCTATGATGTTCAAAGATGCCAAAAATTTAAATATTATACAATAAAATCATAATTACTCATGTATTTCAAAAATCTTTACTCAACCTTTCAGGGTGAACGACCCATGGACTTTGTAACCTTTTGCTCATGGGGTACGCTGCACACCTTAGAATGTAATTCATATCCTTCTAGCCAATGGCTGTCCCAGGGGTGTCTCCTGAACAGAGAGATAAATTGATGATAATAATAATAAATACCAGCTGATCGAAGAAAGTGTAGCGTAGTACAAATACGAACCCCAGGTAGTACTAGAGATCCCAACGCACAAGCTGTACTGGTACCGCGCCATAATCACGGATAGGACAATCCCGGACATAACCCTTGTGGACAAGAAGGAAAGGGCTACCTATCTGATTGACATAGCCGTACCCAACACTGACAAACTGCAAAAACCCATGGAGAAAAATCAGGAAGTACACAAACCTAAGACAGGAGATCAAAGAGATGTGGCATATGCAACAAGTAACGACCATCCCGATCATCGTGTCAACCACCAGTATGGTGTCAAAGACCCTACATAACAGCCTAGCAGCAATAGGTCTCCCAGCGAACACCTACAAGGAACTGCAGAAAGTCGAAATCCTGAACACCTACAAGGAACTGCAGAAAGTCGCAATCCTGAACACCTGTAGGATAGTCAAAGAGTTCCTCGACCAACAGTAACGTCAGAAAAAACAACAACCACCCTGTGTACTTGGTAGAAATACCTGTCACGAGGTGGAACCAGGGAACACCTACAAGGAACTCCAGAAAGTCGCAATCCTAAACACCTGTAGGATAGTCAGAGAGTTCCTCGACCAACAGTAACATCAGCCAAAACAACAACCACCCTGTGTACTTGGTAGAAATACCCGTCACGAGGTGAAACCCCCAATCAAGGTGAAATACAATTTTTTTTTTTTGTAATATAACAGCAATAATAATAATACTTTTGCGTTCGTTATTTTTCCTCTATTAAATAAATACGAATTTTTAAATAGATTATTAAAACAAATACTGTACTTGACAATATAATACGATAGTACTACAGTACTATCGTATTATATTGTGAACTTTTCAATATAATGCGATAGTACTATAGTACTATCGCACTATATTGACACAATATAATACGATAATACTATCGTATTATATTGTGGTTTTTTGTTTGTAATTACTTCAACACACCCACATAAACACTAAAATCACATGATTAAGTCTGATTTTTCTTTATTTTGGTCATAAAAAATATTTAATTCTTACCTCGGACACAGTTTGTCAGAAGTACGGTATGTGTAAATATTGATACTTAAAAGTTTGTGTAGAATAAGTAAAAAGCCGGAGAGCACAACAGAAGAATATCTTGCTGCATGAAAAATTACGTGATGTAACTTTAATATCTGATCTTCAACATCATCCTGAAATTCCACAACGATTGTAAGTATTTGTAAGATAGAGAGGGGAAAAAATAAAGAAATAAGAAATTATGCTATGTGATTTCCTTCGTGTTGTGTGTTTTCCTGGATTGTATTTAAAGACGTGATGGGCAGTGGTTCGCCATGAAAAACAATGTCTTGAAACAAACTACAGTATATATAAATACGAAGAGCTCTTAAGATATTTACTGCCAATATTCGATAAGAACTTTTCAATAAAAGAATTAGTGAAAGAGTTCAAAATTAATTTGATTATGGATGAAATTAGCTCTGTAGGTGGGTAACCAACCGTGAAAAAAAGCGATGCTTTTAGTCGCCGTTTCTTTTATGAAAGTTTTATAACGGTCTATCAGTTTAAGATAAATAATGCGAAATATTGAGTAGAAACGTACTGCATATTACTGATATTCCCCACTTAAATTGCATTGCAATTGAAAGCTATAAACCTCAAAGCACGTGATTCCAGCTAAGAAATTTGTAGTTAAGTTAGGCGGCGTAATGCTTATGCAAGCCTTTAAAAATGTCTGAACAGGGCGGTAAATATTTAGCCATATTAGCAATTCAGACATTTTTGGAGTCAAATCTTACACGGTTTTATTATAATTAATAATAATTATAACATTATACTACTACTAATAATAATAATTATTATTATTATCCCGTGTAATTAAATTTATTTGGGTGAGACACGAAATTACACACCTTTTGATTGGTGCTGCCAATATATAATTGTTTGGTCTATCCATCTGAAGCATCCGTAACAAAAAAACATGATCATAGGCAACAAAAAGCGATTTTTTGATCCTAAAAAATACTACTTTTAAAAGATAATAAAACAAACACAGGGTTGCATAAAATGTGGCAAAAAAATGTTGCATACGTACGCACTCAAGTAGACATAAAATTAGTATAAACAGTGTCTGTCACTTGTCACTCGATTGGTTCGAATCTATCAATGAAGAAGGATACTCGTTGAATATTTTGAAATGAAAAGCGATTAGTCGAACGTAGTTAGAATTTCTAGACACAAATACACTAATGCCTTATGGCACCAGTTACCTTGGAGTTAATCTCCAAACCAACCCAACTCTTTCAGTCCTTGAAACACACACTCAAACAGGAAATTAAATGTTTTAGATTCGCTCCTTCAATCCCAATGTCTTGTAAAGTAAATTACGATTTTAATGAAATGCTTGACTAAGAGGGATAAAATTTCCTGACTAGAATCGATTAAGGAAAGTGCGAGACATCTCAGGATTTTAGCTTCCAGAGAAAAAGGTAAGGAGACTGAGGAGAACAAAGTATGTAAAGAGATAGATTTTCTCCCAGTTTCATGAGACTAACAAGGATGAATATATGAATGGATGAATTTTCTTTATATCCACATATAAAAAACTTTTTAATTGCATTTCAAAACAATACTTAATTAAGAATATTTTTGCAGCGGAACGATTTTTAAGGGAAATGTTATTTGTACTACTGGCTTCTGTAATATTGCTTCTCTGAAGGATGAAATATAAGAGAATTTCGGAATAGCAATTGTTTATTTATTTATTTTTTAATTGTTACTGCTGCTGAACTTAAAACAGATATTGCAAAAGCCTCTATAGGTATAAAGTTGTTTCTATCATTTTTTTGTTTATACATGTGAATTATGGCTAAACGTTTAACTCTCTAGGAATGGGTAAATATTACATCATGACAAAGAGAGGTGGCAATCAGTTCCTCAAATACAGAGACGGTGGAGAGCTTTATGAGTACAAACCCAAAGACCATAAATGTCTGAAATATAGAATTAATGGCGACAGTTTCCGGAAAAAATGCAACTTGATATGACAGACCATCGACATCATATTCCAAACTAACATGCCCACTGCATAAGCTTGAGCGAAGTCCATCAGAATCAGTTATATTCGGAATGTGGATGAAATATATTAAACACATTATAGAATTCATGCATCGAAACTATCATGATTAACGTCTCTCCCATGTAGGTTCTATGCAAATTGAATGCAGTGGCACGGAAATTGTGATATGAGAACACCAGCGATCCAAGGGCAACTCCATGGTGATCCGCGAGAATTTTCTGGCGCACACCATGCACCAGAAATGAGTTACATAGCAGAAGAGGTAGAGAAGAGGTAGAAACGCACCCGCCATACTAATTCTAAAGTTCTTGAGAGGTTTTCTTTTACTCTAGAATTCCTGGAAGCCAAAATATTAGCAATTATCTGTGGAGCGAACTGCGCACAAACAGATTTTTATTTTTAAATCTTCTGCAAATACTAAGAGGTGGAAGAGCAAAATTTGAATGGCTAGATAGAAATATTTCTCTTTGTCGATGGGTAATGTTTTATTGTTAAGAACAATAAAAATATCTTAATTTTTTGGAGTCAGCCGATAAAGCTGGTAACCAAAAGGGAGACCATGGTCAACAAATTTGTGCGACACTGATCCAAAGTATTCTAAATTTTGAATGCAGTTTTCAGAAATAATGATATTGTGTAAGAATGACCATTCATTTGTCTAATGAAACTCTGTTCTGTCTTTGGAGAAGTAATAATCGCCACGACATTTATTACTCGCAGATCCCAATACAACTAAGATAGCTGAGAAAATACAATCCAATTACAAATAATATTAAAAAAAAAAAAAACTACACAACTGTTCAGCCATTGTCTACTATGAGATGCAATAAACAGTGAGTGTGGCATAGTAATTTTGTACGAATAAAGGAAATACTGGAGAGATACAATTCACGTAAAATACCTTTCTTTTCATTTTGTATTACGTGTTCAACACTTGCTTCACAACCATTTCCCTTGAAGGCGACTAGTAGCCTCGAATGAGATAGGCTAAATAAACTATTCACACACAGTGTACACCACAATAAATACTTTTAATAAACTAGAATTACATTACAAACCCTTTAGTAGGTTCTTGTTGTCATGCATATTGTGCCTGCTGAGTGAAAGTATTAAAAGTGCATGCATAATATTCACATTCATAAACAAGAACGGTAAAGGGTTTGTAACGTAATGTTCGTTTATTAAAATAATTTATAATAGTTTATTTCTGGATGGATAATATCCGGGAAGGAACCATCTTTTAAAGAAATCATTAAAGGCTAAAACAATTAAGATTAAAGGCTAAGTTTTAAAACCATATTCGGAAACGTTGAAATCAAAAACAGTGCTCATTGTCTTATTAACTGATGTTATCAACTCAGAATTAAGAAAAAAACGATGAATATTGTTTGTGATAAATGCAGGCGCAACAGCTAATTAGAATAGTACTAGTAAAATGTGAGAAACTATTGCAGTATCTGTTTTAGTTTAGAGAATCCTTAATTATGATGTTTTACAATACTGAGGCGACACTGTCGAGGAAAAATCTGAGTGAGAAACTTTTAACCAGCATTAGTACTAAATACATATTTGCGTACGATGGTATAAACTTTACGATTTTCTTACGTATGATTACTCATGTAGTGGATAATCATAGTGAAAGATGTGGAAAGTAGATCGTGCATCATAGGCTTTATTAGACACAGCGAGACACACAGCGGGTGGCTAAAATTAGCACCTCCTTTATGCACCCACACATTTTATTGTAAAATAGAGGCTTGTGTCTGCTCCTTGCCTATCTTCATGAATTCTTTGTTGCAGCAAGTCCACTTCAGCGTACAATCCTGAGATATAAAGAGTGTATTTCTAGCGGTCCCTAATGTGGTGAACAGACTAGTTATATTATGTTCTCCATAGTTGCTGTATAATTGCTGAAGATGTTGGGAATTCATGCACACGCTTAGCGATGGGGTATTGCTGTTAGTTTTGCAAGGTTCAGCAGTCACGTTTATCACATGAAATATCTTTCAGTAATTCAAGGAAGTCTTCCTCATACGAATTTACCCCTCCTGTATTGTTTCCTGTATGAAAAAGAAGAGGAGTGATTTGTGATATTGGCAGGCAACATGAGATCGGTGTGATGTTCACCCAAGAAACCTGCACATGCCTGGGAGGACAATTCTTGATAGTTCCTTACGAACTACTAGTAGTACGCACCAGTAGTAGTAATTCGGGAATACTTGTATGATATAGTTCATCGTGATTTGGCTTCGTCTGTGATCATGACTGTTGCCACCCACAAAGGATCAACAAATGGAAGCAATTTGTGCATCCTTTTTTAGATGACCGGGTACCATGATTAGCAAGGATTATATTGACAGTTTCTCGCCTGACGTACTCAACGATCTGTACGACACCTTTCCAAACGTTTTTGAAGCCGGAACTCTAAATTTATGTAAAAAGAATTCGACATCCGAAGCAGAATTTTGTAATTATTCGACACCCCATTCGCTGTTTTCCTTATTTTTAAGTGTATGGTATGAAGAAATGTTTCTAATAACCCAGTTTTGATTAAGTCTTTAAACTTAGATTTATCCTCTAAAGTCCTCCTCCATAGCAATGTTCTTATAAATGGGCATATATTATACAGCGAACTGAAGTCCTCTAACGTTGTCTTATAATACGATAATCTAATAATAGCTAATATATATTTTGGTAATATTGGAATAGCAGTTTATTTGTATTGGTCGCAATACAATTCAAATGGCACTTGATTTGTATTGGTAGCATTAAATAAAATTACTATACACAATTTGTTTTTCAAACAAATTTAAGCATAATATTTACACATGATAATTATAAAGTAAGTTTATAGAGTCAAGATGATATATGCTGGCCTTCGAAATGTATTTGAATTCTTATCCTAATTTAGAAAACATGAATCTCAAAAAAACTACGCCATTCCAGAGTTTTGTTTTTTGAGAAGTCTTGTTTTGAGCAGTATATAAGAGGACACTAGACTCAGAAGCAAGCATTATGTGGATGGGATGAGGAAAAAACTAGATCTTAAGGGGCTTTATAATACAACATCGCATTGCGTCTACGAAGTCGTCATGCAGCGATTATCTAAGTGACTTGAAGCTTGCTGGCAATCGCACGCTATCAGAACACAGTTTGGTAACTAATAGTTCATTCTTAGCGCATGGTTAGCGGTTGTAACTGCAATAACTGCTGGATTTACTGCCATTACAAAACGAAATATCATGGCCGTTTGGATGTCCGTTATCCTCTCGACCGTACCATCTCACTACTCCAGCAATCAGCTTTGAATGTTTCAACAAACTTAAAGGCTCTTCGAGTCACTTCAAATCGTATAGGATGAACCTAGTTCAAACACAGGGAAGGAGCATATAATCCTTTCAACTTAACATGCACAGTTTGCACAATTTTAGTTGGTGTTTCTTAAAGTCTTTTGAATGAAGCACGCTTTATTCCTTCTGAATGTTTATTAACATAGGCACCATATTTTTAGTAATTTTCTAGGTGTCGCTTATTAAATTACACGATGTTAATCAGTCTAATATAATCTTGGTGTAGCATCTCAGCATATCTATTTCTACCAGGAAAAAAAAGAAACGTTGAAGCATCTGATAAAACTTACTTTATGGTGTTGTCTGGTAGCGGCTTATTGATCACCACATACAGGTCATGAGTACTAATTTTTTAATAGAAATGCTCACGTGGTCGAGAGGTGTAACACAATTTTGGAGAAATAAATTCTGGAAAATTATTGTGCTAGTAGAGTATTATTATTTAATGTTAAAACCACGCGAAAGCAATTTCAAACAGTAATAAAACGAAATAAATAGAGTAAACAAATGAACCATTTCATTAATGTAAACAAGTATTTAAATCAGTGAAATGCTTTATTTACATCAATTTTTAAGGTGGAATTCACGACCTTTCTAAATTTATTGGAAACAACTTATTTATTTTATTGAAATGAGGAATTTAGTGGTTATTCAATTTTGTATAAAAATGCACTCACAAAACGGTTTTATTTATTTCATTTCTTATTTTTCTGCATCCAGACCTCTGAGCCAGTAAGAGGTTGTTCCATGTTTGTATCAGGCCAATTATTAGCCATTACTTTAATACATTTCAATCTAGCTGTAAACTGGCAGCAAGACTGAACGTGCGCATCACATTTCCAGCTTCCCTTCATAAAGAAAAAGCAAATATGGTATTTTATAACCGAGTTTGCCGGCACTTCATTTTTCAGAAACCATTCAAGAGGAACCTCAAATCTCATTACGTAATTAATGCAGCAAGATTATTCCAAATCATTTCTGTGTTGAAACCTAGGGTCGGCACATCCATTTAGGCAAACTAGGACTCCGGTTTCAAGTAAAAGAATCAAATTAAAATGATGGAACAAAGTAAACTAATGAGGTCATTATTCAAAACCCGTACGAGAGGGAATTGCAGTTATTAATCAGTCAAAACTAGATTTTAAACAGGCTAAGAGTAGAAAACTTGCTTCTTGCCCTAATAGTATCCGAGCATTCTGGTCTCTTGCCAAAGCTATTGGCCGCAACTTTTGCCCATCTCTGCTCACACCTCTGTCAAAACCAGATGGTTCGTTGTCACTTCAGCCAAGGATAAAGCTGACCAGCTAGCATCCCATTTTTCTTCCATCTCATGTATTAATGATCTGGGTAAAACACTTCCAACCATTCCCAACACGCTCCATTCAATGCCTCCTGTGGTCTTCCGTCAAAAAGATGTCAGAAGGATTTTGACGAATCTTGATGCTAAGAAAGCTCTAGGTCCCGATGGTATTTCTCCACTTGTTCTCAAAACCTGTGCTTCTGAACTTAGTCCTGTTCTTTGCCGCCTTTTTTTCACTTTCTTACTCCAAAGGTGTTTTTCCTTCTGCTTGCAAATTTTCTCATATCCAGCCAGTTCCTAAAAACGGTGACAAATCCCTCCCATCCAATTATCGTTCCATTGCAATTACTTCTTCTCTTTGTAAAGTAATGGAGAAATCAATTAACCGCCAACCCTTAAACTACCTAGAAACTTCTGTCCGATCAACGATCGCCAGTATGGGTTCTGTCAGTTTCGATCCACTGGTGACATTCTGGCTTATGTTATCCATTTATGGGCAAATTCAATGGAAAGGTTCGGTGAAACACAAGCAGTTGCTCTTGACTTAAAGATTTTCGATCGTGTTTGGCATAAAGGTCTTCTAAACAAGCTTCCATCTTATGGTTTCCCAACTGATGCATATAATAATTGGTTATTCAGTTTTCTCTCTGATCGCTCATTGAGAGTGATAGTAGATGGCTCTCTGTCTTCTAACTTCTCCACTAATGCTGGCGTCCTCCAAGGTTCAGTTCTTTCCCCCACTCTTTTCCTCTTGTATATTAATGATCTTCTCCCATTGACTGGAAATCCTATCCATAGTTTTGCCAATGATAGCACATTGCATTCCACCTTGCCCTGCTCAATAAGCTTCAACTTCTCGAATATCCGCTACCAATTCCTTAAATTCCGATCATCAGGTAAATCTCCAGTGGGGCAAAGACAACGTATTTGATTTCAACCCTTCTAAAACTCAGTCTTGTCTTATATCTCGCAAAATGGATTCTTCTGCTCCTATGCTTATCTTTGATGACACTCCGATTTATAGGCATAATGATATATCTCTTTTGGGGATTACCCTGACTTCTAATCTCTCTTAGCACAAGCACATTACAAATATTGCTTCCTCTGCATCTAAAATACATGGGTTTTCTCTTTCGCTCTCGGCGTTACTTTTCTTCCAAACAGCTGTTCACTCTGTACAAATCGCAAATCCGCCCCCTCTCTCAGGTTTCTAGATTCCATTAAGAAGATGGCAGTTAGGTTAATTAATGACTCCTCTCTAACAGACTCTCTCCACTCACTGTCTCATAGACGTACTGTTTCTACTGCATGCCTTTTCTACAGATACTTCCATGGGCACTGCTCTTCTGAATTGGCTTCTATAGTTCCTGCTCTGTCTTTAAAAACAGTCCGAACACGTGCTGCCACCAGCCAACATTCATTTTATGTCCAACTTCAAACTCACAGAACCAACTTTTCATCTTCCTCGTTTATTCATTCAACTGCCGTTTTCTGGAACAACCTTCCTTCATACGTATTTCCTGAAAATTACAATCTACAGAAGTTCAAGTCCAATGTCAACAAATATCTTCTTTCGTCTTCTCAACCTCCAACCCAAGCAACGGTACTAAGTACTATAGGTTCTAATGCCTATCGTGTTTGGGGTTTTCATAAAAAAAAATACGAATTATAATTCACTTCTGAGAATTTATTAATGTGCCAAATTTTATATTTACTGAAATTTTTTTTTTTAAATTTGAGATGTGAAGACATCTCATTTAAATTAATAAATATTAATATTTATTCATTTTAATTTGAAATCATTAAACATAAAAGAAAAATTTCTGAGTAAGGAAGAGGGTTAAAAATATAAATATATATAGAAGCCCAGGAGCAGCACTAAACGAAAAAGATTCATAACCACTGCCCTAGATTATGGTAATGCCAACATACTGGCTAAGGAGCCTAGAGCGACTGCAATTGTTGTCATACAGATTAGTCTAGCCATTACAAAGAACACACAAATCGCTTTTTGTATAGCACTCATAGCTAGAATGGAGGTTACAGTACGATCCCTTTCCTTTCACATTGTTTGGAAAAAGGGATCGACTCGAATCCTGTCGATTCAAGAGAACTTTTTGTGCTTTTCTCACATGAAGTACCCCCCATAAAGATTCGATCTCTGTGTCCCTTCCGAAAACTAGGTTTTCATCCACCAGCTCAGTATATTGACACTTCATGACCTTAGTTTCTTTGGTGTAAATACTGAAATAAAGATAAATAAGCGCCTTTTGTATAAGATGCGTATTGGAAATGAAGGTGCACAAATCATAAACTTAAGATCCAGGTTAGCAGTTTTTGCATATGCTCCTACAAAATGCTCCTGCCCTCATTGTAACTACAGCAATTGAGGCTACGGGCATCCCTTGACATTTATTTACTTAGTACTTTTCTAGCTATACCTAATTGAATCTTTAAACTTACTTTTCCACTGGTTGCATTTATTTTTAATAAACAAAGGAAATCTTTCGTTTAATTTTTAAGCAAGGCAAAGGACTTCAGTATAAAGAATTGCTGCTTTATATATTCCCTTCATGAAGCCATTGACTCTAATTTCATATGTATTATTATAAAATATCCATGCTTACCCTGTTAATTCTTGAGGTGGTGGCCACATATGTGCAAGCATCCTTACGTCTCCTTGAGGAAGAAGAGGTTGAGCTTCTGGCATAGCATCCTTTTGTGTGGGCGCCATGTTTGGTTTTGGAGGGATTTTAGGAGGGAGAGAGTTTAGATATTGGGCTGGCAGTGTGGGATAAGGAAATTCTTGAGCTTGCAGGTACTGACCCACAGGGGAGGGAGGAGGAGCGCGGAGCGGATAGAGCTTGGTCTGAGCTGTAGATGTATTGGGATCTCCTTCTGGAGGACGTTCGGCTTGCTAAAATTGAAAAAGAAATAAGCGTGAAATAATGAATAAATATTTCACACTTTGTAAATTTTATCTCTACCGAAAGAAATGGTAAAGGTTTTGGGATCTAACAAACGTGTTTTTAAAGTGAAGGCTGTTTCATAATTAATCTGTGAAAAATATTCTCGAGAGATAGAGATCATCAAGATTGGAGGATTTTTGATTCATGGCAGCATTAAAAAAGTATCGTCCGTTAGTTCAGTTAATTCCTCCGAGATAGTGATTTCATCCTATAATTATACGAATTTCTTAGTGTAAGGAATACGTTAATCAAAGAAACGGTGGATACACATGTACACTCACGAGCCAAAACATTACGACATAACTAATAGCGTGTTTGGCCGCCTTTCGCCGTGATAATCGCTTTCATCCGGCGTGGCATCGACTGCACGTGACCGCGTAAGGTATCCTCAGGTATGTTGAACAGTAGGACGTCTCAGAGTGCGGCAACGGAGCGTGTCACTGCTGCATTCCATCGCATCCCACAAATATTTGATGGGATTGTTGTCGAAAGAATTTAGCAGCCAGTAAAAAACACGAAATGCTTGTACATGATCCTGAACCCTTCTGCACAATGCGGGCCTTGTGATACGTCTTGTTGCGAGAGTACAGTGCCATCTAGATACACGGTTACCATGTAGGACAAAACCTGAACCCAAACAATGGCAAAGTAGGTTCTAGCCGTGGGGGTGTTCATGTGGCCATGATGGCGGACAATTCCTGCTTTTACTGAGATGCTGAAACTCCGGTTTTTCGTTCAGTGAACAGAAAATCAACCACAGAACACACGCAATTTACAAATACACGGAGCAACATGGCCTTAGTCGCGGATGCTCCTAAAACCACACGACAATAACAATAACTGAGATGCTGATCCTCGCTTTCCTAGCGCCGCAAATCGCTCCCCGTTCAGAATCGGTCAGGTTAGTTTATGTTAAATGAATAAGTGTGAATGGTCTGTTTTATTTTATTTAATATTATTTATTTATTTTATGTTATTTTTATTTTTTTGCTGATGTAGAAAAAAAAAGTCCTCTTCTTTGGCCTTTACATTATATATTTTTTATTTATTGTTCTAGATATTATTATATATTATTTATGTGTCATGATTTCACGTATATTTCTTTATATGGTGTTAATAATCTCGCGCCCGGCTTGTTCGCTGGGCTATTAGGCAACTACAGCTTTCTTTCCATGCCACAGCAACATGTGGTACTCCTGAAGTAGCCGATTGGCCATCTCCGTAAAAGAGGGTATTTACCGATTTGCAGGTTGTGCAGGCTGCAAAATCCCGCTGTAACTCATTGGTGAAACCCTACTTGCTCCGTCTGAAATCGGATACCTACTGCCTTGACTTTTGACAAAGCCTTGACTGGACAGCCTACAAATTCCAGTCTATGACAATAGTCAAAAGCAGACTTTCCCAGACGAGAGGTAAATGGCAAGTGGTATCGTGTCAACTAAGCTGTCACACAACTTTATGCGATTATTTGATAGTTTATTACATTTGGCTGTGGTCGATTTTGTGTTTTGTTTTGTTTTCTTCATGAACTGTAATTGCAATATATCATGTACTCTGTGAAAAAATAAATAAAATGAACGGAAATATTTGTGACTTATTATTTATACGTAGAAGAAATGTCAATGCGCTGACTCTATTTTGCCATACGAATAGGGTTATGGGCTAAGCTTTTTTTATGGCCTTTTTTTATTTGTAAAGGCCTGCATCAGTCGATTCTGAGACCTGCAGCATTTTCCAGGGCTGGGAAAGGAATCGTCTGAAATGGGTTTCTCCAGGGAACACTTTCCATAGGTGAGTTGCTGATATACGTGCTAAGTGCATGTTAACCGTAGCTAGTAGTGTATCATCCTATGGTTCTGGTATTGCAGTCGTATCAGAGCCCTGATTTCTCGAAGGCCCAAAAGAAAAAGAAATTTTGCACCAAGGCCCAAGCTTGTCATGACACGCCGCTGATGGTAACTGTCAGTCTCAGCTCTAAGATTGATCTTTGTAGCCTTGATAATTTTAATGAGCCGTCCAGGGCTATAATACTTCTGATAGGATTCAAATCATGCTTGTGGGCTGCTCACTGATAATCCGGTATTCAGACAGGTACAGCTGGTTTGAGAGCTCTGCAAATTTAGGTAATAAACGTGAATGGTTTGACTTTCCCAGGAATGAAGGTTTGCAATGCCCGAATATTCACATTTTTCAGGCATTTTTTGTTCATATTTCAAGAGCCTCATCGCTTAAAAAGCAAGAAAATTATTCTCATTTTAGTATGCTATGGATAAATAGTTACGGCTAATGGAAGGCGTTGCTTGGTGTATTTAGAATATAACTGTATCCTAAATACACCTAAAAAGGCAAAACAGAAAGTTATAATGTTCCTCCTAGATGAAGAAATGGGTCACAAGTCGTGTAAAAATATATGAAACAAGGTAAATCTATATTGTGAGACTAGTATGGTTTGATTAGTGCAATGTATGCACCAGTCTTTCAATAGAACATTGCACATTTAAAAATTAAGGGCTCATGTTTAGTATTATAAATTTACATAGTTTACTTGCCAACTAGAATGAAAGTTGCTTTATCGTTAAATTCAAATTTTTTTTTATGTTTTATATCGAATTGGTATTGCTAATCTTTTATACTTTGTTAAGGACTACTAGTTAATGTATAATTTAAATTAATACAAAAGACTTTAGATTGAGCATTCTTCGCTACCTTATTCAAAGGCCAAAACAACTTAATTACAATTCAGAATACAGTGGATGTGAAGTAATTAAGTAAATCATTAGTTTCAGCAAAACTTTATTCGCAGTCTTGCGAATAATAATTACAGAATTGGTATTACAAAAGTTGAATGCCAATATTTTAAATGTTGGGTAAGGGCGCTTCTTTACTTGCTGTTTCCTTATCAAATTGAAATACTTTTGTAATAAACGTTTACAGAATCGCACATTTTGAAGCCGGCTTCATCATCCCTACGTATAGCACTGCCCAAAATCAGTGGGCAGTCAATTGTATACATATCACTAGGATAACTTAAAGTCGTCGGAAGCAAAATGAGAAGAAATATTTTGATATTATTTATCATATTTTATTTTCTTTATCTGATGAGTCCTTGTTATCGAATTTTTTTTATTATAGCATATAATTAGTAACATGAAAACAGAAAATAATATACTGGTGAACCCGAGCTGAAACTTAAAGACAGAAGAGGGATGTACTTGCTTAAAAAACCGTTGGAAAACTGTACCTTTCTTGAGTGCGAAAAATAATATGCCATGGGGAAAATCAAAAACAGTAGCAATTCATGTGATAGTATGCCAAAGCTTTTGATTTTTTCTCTGTGCATTGCTGTTTATCTTTCATAAATCAATATATTAGGAGAAATATTATATTTCGGCTTCTATTCCACATGCATTTTAAATTCTGCGTCTTATACGTACTTTGCAAAATACGAGAAAGCTGTTAAACAAAAAAAAAACAGTTGTTTCCTTTTGAGTTAGACTTTAATGCATCAGTTTGTCACTCGCAACGGATTTTATTTTATTTTTCTTTCTTTTAGGTTATTGTCTTTCAGGCTTTAAGATTTCTCTTGGGTGTGAAATTTCATATTCTTTATAAAAAAATTGATTTATTGGAGATGTTAAATATGCATATGAAATTCGAATCAAGTAAAATATAGGATACCTGGCATGCAGCTTTTTGCATTGCAAGTTCCATCTTGTTCTTGTCCCTCTGGTAATATACTCCAGCAAAAATAAGGACATTCAGGATGAGTAAGGAGCATCCCACAGCAATGGTCACACTGAGAGCTGTGGAATAGGCACTTTCTTCAAGACTGTTTGATGTGGAGGCTGTCACTGAAGTGACGCTGGGGACTATTGTTTCTATCTCCGTAGTATTGATCGACATTTCAGATGTCATCGGTGCTTCTGTTGATTCTGTAACATTCATAGCTTCGCTTGTAGTTGGAAGAACTATCGGGGGTAGTAAACTGTCCGGTGTAAAAATATATGGGGGAGGATCGCTTAATGGAACCTGACGAACAACGCCGTCGTAGGTTAGTGGATTGTCGTGATCTTCCAGTTCATGGTGATTTGGAGTGTAGTTTCCCTCACCCGGCCTGTTTAAGGAAGGAATTAGATGAAGCCAGAAGGATAGCCGATGAGAGTGATAATGGTCCCGAACTTTTGATTTCATACCTAAAGACAGAAGTAGTAATTCGTTAGAGATTTGATAATTAAAAATAAAATGCACTTCTAAGCTTAAATATAGACACCTCAAAGTTCAAACACATTTATAAAAATAAAAAAGCGGAACCCATAAATTCTACTTGGAAATATTGTCTTGATAAAGAAAATTGCAGTTACATTACATGCTTTCGCAAAAATACTAAAAGTGATCACAGAAACATTAGTCATTTTATTTTAATAAGGCTCATAACAGCGAATTGAAAGAAGGGGGAAAAAAACCAAAGCTAGTGTTGCTGCATTGGCCGTGAACCTCTACGCTGTGAACAGGTGAACATCGGTATCATTAGTGTTAAACGTGTACGACATCTGATCACCTTAGATGAGAAAAACATCGAGCAGGTTTGGCACTTCAAGTATTTGGGATATATTATCAACGAAGATGGCCGAAGAGCTAAATGCAAGGATTACAGCCTCAGGACGCCTGTACCATGCCATAAACCGAGAGCTTATTAGCAAGAAGGAGGTGAGCTAGATGCCCAAGTTAGCTGGGTACAAGTTCACCTATGTACAAACCTGGACATACAGCTGTGAGTCATGGAACCTCTCTTCTAAGCATCAGAGCCGATTGCAGGCTGCCTTGATGAGGTACCTTCGTAGAATGGAACAGAACACAAGACGAGACAAAAGTCCGCAATGAAAATATACGGGCTGCAGTGAACGTAATTCCACTTCAAATGCAGATCCAAGAAGCCCAACTTCGATGGTGTGTGTACATAGTATTTGGGGTGCGGCGCCACCGGTGATTTCTCACAACTGTGCTTTTAGTACCCTTGTGAGGAAAACAGTATTCTGTAAATGCCAGTAGAGAGAGAGAGAGAGAGAGAGAGAGAGAGTGTGTGTGTGTTTGTGTGTGGTTTATATAGTTTTGTGTTGTGGTCTGTCGTTCTCCTGGATACGTGATCGCGAGGCCCCTGGTGGAACCCACTTTGCTCGTTCACACCACTAGGAGGTGAGCCAGGTAGTAAATACTTCTCTCGCTGGTCTCCGCCAGGATCGCCTGAGCTTCATGGATGGAAACCAAGTTATAAATGAAAAAAAAAAATTGCAAAAGCAGTGTAAAAGATTTAATTTCTACAAATGTTTTTGAATTTTTATTAACTGCAGTAAACGTATAGCTGATTATATCTTTCTGTACTTCGGTTACAAGTCAACGCCTGTTGTATACTTTATTTAACACTGCAATAACATTCAACTTCACAGGTTTTTCCCTTGATAATTTTATTTTTTTCATGAGAATAGGCTGTTTGTTTAGGACATTTGTAAATGTCGTAAACAATCATCCTTTTTACTATTCTATATAATAGTAAAAATGATGATTACAGATCATCTTTTTACTATTCTACGGAATAGTAAAAGATTATCTGTATGCAGCTGTTTCGACAGCCTCATAACAAGGTTTAATATCATTAAACTTCCTTGAGTTAAGAACTGGTACAGTAGCAATCTCTATAATAGCAACTAATATAAAGTATATCTGCATATGGGAGAGAGATAAAGCAAGAGAATACTGCAACTGCTCTAGTAGATTTACGAACTAACAGAAAAGAAAAAAAATTAAAAATCACCTTCATTATTTAGGGATTCCAAAATATGTAATAATCTGAATTTAATAAATTAAACTGAATTAATCACATGAGTATCTGGGTGTTTTTAAACGCTCATACACAGTGCACTCTACTACAGTAGAGTGATGGAAGAGTTGGTACCAGACTACAATAAACAAGCTATTTTGAGTGCAAGAAGAAAACAAGAGCCGATACCAATCAAGTGGATGGAAGCAATATTGCGAATGGAACATTGCAGAAAAGAAATTACGAGAAAGATATGTGTCTCAAAAATAACCTTAAAAAGAGAGAAAGGAAAAGCCGATTATGTTTAGTGTAGTGTCTCTTGTTAGGAATAGGAGTATGCTTATTAAATACCTGTGGAAATACTCGTAAACAAAAAGAAGTAATAAAATATTGACACCTAAAGATACTTGTGATTGCCGAGATAAGTAATCTGCCAGTTGACTTTGCAATCAAGCGCATCTACCCGGTTTTTTTATTAAAAATTAATTTTATGATGTAATGTATTCTTTTTCGTACCATAGCTTTATAAAGCAAAAATCCTTTTCCGATGCAATATTTATAACAGAATCCCTTATTTCTCAATATGATATAAGAATCATTCATTGACATTAAGATACTGATAACACTTACCATGGAAATTGAACCTAAACTTTTTGTCATAAGAGTGATCTAAATACAAATGAATGGTTTCTTATCTACCCAACGAAACATCGTTTGATCCTTTAATGGCCTGGCATTAAATACTTATTTTAATTAAAATGAAAGGTTTTGCTGCTGCATTCATATTCTTGAGAGGTAGTCCTTATTTTTCCTTCCACTGATTTAAGAAGTAACCCTGATTTGAGCAAAACTTTCCTTGGAGGACTTCACTGCATCAGTGATTAGAAGGAAAAATTAGTTTAATTAAGTGTGATAGTTTTGTAATTAATTAAGAGACTGGATGAAAGTGCAGAGTGTTTATTAGCTGGGAGTTTTCCACTTAAACGTTTTCTCTTTTTTTGGCTTCTTAAATATCAGAGTATTATTGAAGTAGTTTTACAATGGCAGACATGAATATATGCTGTGGTATTTACAATTTCGCTTATTTCTCAAATGTCCGTAGCACTAAATCCATTAATTAATATTTCTATATGATATAATTACTAAATCTGATGATTATAAGACCTAAAATAGTACGGAAACGAGCTTTATCATTTCGTGTAAAGCTTCGCAGTTCATACTAGTGTGAATGAAACTATAAAAACTTTTGACGTGTCTGTTTTTTCATTCGAACGTAAGCACCTACGTTCTCAAAAAGATTCTACATTCAAGTAGTCTTACTTAAGCATTATCTCACCACTGATACATTTAATCGCGTGATTAGATTGAACCCCGATCTCATTAGTTGCCTTCTTTTGGAAGGCAACTAATGAAGTTGGGTTTCAATCAACTACTCACGCGATCAACTAATTCCAATAACGAATTTAGTTCCATGTTTGAACTAAATTTGCCATAATCAGAATATTATATATATATTTTTTAAAAATTTCGTTCTTTTTCTCACTCGACTGGTGCAAAATGAGAGAATAATAACTGGAATATAAAACAATGTGTTATATACTTTGAAAAACTGGAGTTAAAGCAAGCAGAAGGGTGCAGAAAGCTTGCCTTTCACATAGGTAGACTGAGCTTATTGTGTAAGTGGTAAAAGTGAAACATTTGATGAAATCTAAAAGTATGGGTTTTTGCAACATTAGACGCAAGGAAGAAAGGCAGTTCATATAGCACCAGCCAAAAAAAAAAAAAAAAAGAAACTTTATTTTCTCGTTCCCTCCAATAATTTATCTAAACTATCTTTGAATTTATTCTAACTGTTCACTTCCACGAGATTGCATGGAGGCTTTTTTTCAACGAACAATTATGCTTTGGCAGAATTCAAAATTTCGCTTATGAATGTAACAAACATAATTTTCAATCTAAACGTATGTCTTCTTTTGCGCGTTGTGTGAGAAACAGTAAAGATACCAGAGCATTTATTTCACCTAAATCTTTTAAAATTTAATACACTTCAATTATATCAAAATAGTTGTCTAGTTGTGATGCTTCTGCGTGGAAATATCTGTTAGGGGCTCAAAAGAATATTTTTGTGCCCCTAACTAATCTTGATGCTCTTCTCTGCACCCTTTTCTAACAGATCTGTGTTCTTCTAAAATGATTGTTTCGAAACGTGCATGCAGTGTTACAGATGTGTCCTAGCTATTGCCTTATACAATGGGATAATCATCTCCATGTCTCTCCTGGCAAAATTCTTGTATATCATTAACTGCATATGAGCTAAGAGAATTTCTTTTCGGACTGAATATTTATCCAAGATCTTTTTATACTGTACCGCTTTGGGTTTGGTATCGTCCAAACAGTGTGCAATGTTTCATTTATCAGTGTTAAACCTGAACTGCTATTTACCGGCTCACTTGCCCAGTTTAGCTTTACCTTGAAATAACATTAACCACTGTGCTCATCGCTGTATTGTCAGCAAACTAGACATCAAACTTGGATTATATTCATTAATAAATATTAAAACAGTAATGGGTCCAAGAACACCGAACTGTTGTATCCCACTCATCACAAGTATTCCATGAAGTGCTGCCATGTTAGAAGTATCTGTAATTGTACGTGCAGTAATCGATCGGTTTTCTGGAAAGAAGCCATGCGATCTTTTCCTGAGCCCGACTATTCAGCCACGTTGTGACAAAAACCCATTAAATTCCTCGCATCAATGACAGGATTCGAACTCGAGCCTTTTCCACCCGACATAGGACAATGGTTATAGCTACTGTGTTAATTGCGAGGGGCCCTTGCAATATGAAGACACTTTTTGATTGGTTGTCCTTATACTTATACATAAACATCGTTCGAATAAGTAATGAACCGTTATCTCTACTCTGCAAAGACATTCAACAAGTCAAGGTTTTCAAACCTCTTTCCATGCCCTAGACTGAACCAGTGCAATCATTAATTCCTACTAGCAAAGCGCAGTCCTATCGAGAATTGTAAGAACCCCCCCCCCTGAGGAAAAGTTGTTATCAGAAAAATTTGTTTTAAAATATAACAGATACACAACCATTTCCTAAGATTATCTTCCCTACATCATAAATACCTGTTATATTAAGACAGAACTCAATCCAAAAGATTAATTAGAAACGATAACTTGAACAGACAATTAAAAAATTGCATGACTCCCAAAAGGCATGCAGATATAGCGATTTATATTATCTTACATAAGCACTTCTAAGTTTTACCAGGAACGTCAAACTTAGAAATGCTCACGAGGCTGCTTTTCATGCTGATGTGGGCGTTGGGTGCTTTGTCGTTTAACTAATATTACTTTTCTTATTAGTTTATTTTTTTTTTTTTATTGAAGCTTTATTTGAGGTTTATTTTAATCAATTCTTCAATGGAGTCTACTATGCCCCCCTTTTTTCTCAACTCCCACGTAGCACCTGACTTATTAACTCCCAGAAGATTCTAGATTCGGGGGGGTTTCAGTAATGTTAATTTCCTCACCCGGACACTAGGCTCTGTGTTCAAAATGACTGACACGACTCATATATATATATATAAAATTGGTTTATTACATATATACAAACTTGGATTATTTAACAAATCAATACTCATTATTCACTTTACATTAATACTACGGTTCTGGCCATTAAGGTCTTCCATACATCATCATTTCTTGCCTCTCTACTACTAATACTCTCCTCTCCTAAAATCAGTTTAACTAAACTCTTAAATACAATTGACATTCTTATGTTTCTTATTCCTACTCTTTTAGCACAATTGACATTTTCATGTTTATTATTCCTACTCTTTCAGCACAATTGACATTTTTATGTTTATTATTCCTACTCATTTAGCTCAATTCTACATTCTTCTCATGGCTATTACAATTCTTCTTCTTCTTCATTGACATTGTATAAATTTACATACAACTCTATCTGCTCTACCCGTCCAAAATTATTAAATTTTCCCCTTCATTAATTAGTCTGTAAATTATACTATAACTAGAATCAATCCTACGTAAAACTGGTTCAAAATATTTCCTTAATCAACTACAGAACATGCACTGAGTTTACTGAAAGTGCTCTCGCAATCTCATTTAAAATTTCCTAATCTTCCTACAGTCCTTTGCAAATATATATATATAGGTACATAAACTGTTTGAAACTTACTTCTGGGATTTGAATCCTCCCGCTAACAAAATGTTTCGCCTGTGTCTTTCCGCTCTGCATTTGGGGTCCACCATCAGTCGGGGATTCCTCTCCTTCAGCTCCGGAACTGTAAACATCTGCTAGGGATACTGTCTATTCCGTCGATTCTTCCTGGTATCATAATTTCCTACGCTGTGCCCGATCATTCAATCGGAGTCGCTCCTTTTTACTCTATTTCTCTGTGTAGACTGCAGGGCTGCCCAGTGTACTTTCGTAAGCATCATCTCTCGCCTTCTTCCTAAATATATTTCTAGGAGGGGGTTTTAGGACTTCTTCCTTCCATCTCGAGAAAGTTCCTATCTATACTTTACTTAACTATCGGAGTTTAGCCGATTCACCAAAATTGGTCCTACAGGTGAATTATTTCTAGGGGTTGTTTCCCCAGCCTACCTCTCAAAAACTTTCATCACTTCTTCGAAAGAACCTTTTCTCACCTCCCGAAAAAAACTTTTCTCTCTCTTTTTTCGCGCCTCTTTTCCCGCGCTCTCTTCCCTTTTTATTTCTCAAAATTTAGTAAAGCCTTTCCTTTCCACAGCCAATCATTTCTCTTTTTCCATCATCATCCCATTCTCACTTGCCTATTTCACGTGACGTGCAATAGGAGAAAGGTCACCGGAAATTCCCAGCATCTCAGAATCTCTCCTTAACCATCCAGAACATCTGTGTCCACTTACTTGACCTACCTCGCCCCAAAATTGACCAAGCGTTCTCTGTTAACGGTAAATCAGGATCGCTCCCCGCTGGCCCCTACTGTGACCTCTCGTGAGCACTCCGTCTCTCGTCCCTCGCCATCCACTGACCACCCACTGGTCCATCTAGCTATCTTCGCTTGCTCTTAGGGAGTGGACGCCGATCATATTTCTCCCTCTAATGTCTCTACATTAAGTACAAACTCTACTTAATTCAGTTCCATTAACGTGACCCACTATCTTAAATTTTATGACTTTAAGTGTTCTCTTGAAAGGTTTACATTATCACCCTACCTAGCATTCTTTCCTTAATTATTTTATATTTAATTTAACTTGTAAGACTTTGGGTCTTACACTAACCAGTGGTCAGGATGCTGTCCCTCTTTCTCAACTGACTCGAAACAGGCTAGATTTCATTCCCGTTGCCGGACGTCCTTATGAATTCAGTAGAGAGTTGCATAGTTTAATTCTTCCGTACTCGGATTTTTTTGTCACACACAAAATAATAAATATTCAATTTACATGGGATTGTTTTTTTTTTGGGGGGGGGGGAACTCTGAGCAAATCAGCCCAAGATTTATTTCTGCACAATTTGAGGGATCAAAAATCCAGACTACTTTACTGAGAAAAACCAAACCAACTTGATAGCTAAATCATTAATATTCTACCATTTATTTATTTATTTATTTCAACATTTAGTATATCCATTTCGGTACAGCAGTTAGGGCTAGAAGAGATAAAATTCTTGTTTTATTACATTATACATTATTATATTTATCGCTAACATAAGTTATTCTTCTTTGCGAAGCCATAATATCAGATTAAAAAAAAAATAATCGAATTACTTAATTCTGCTTCTTTAATTTCTTTTATAGATTCTAAATAATTCTTTAACGTATAACATGTAAAATCAGCTTTCTTTCATCTTACTTCTTTTTTTACACCCTTATGAATTACAGTCATCAAAACACTATACAATTTCCTTTCGTTTTTTTTTTTTTTTTGTCACTGATCCATGTCTATTTGCCTTTCCATCATGGTCTGTTATTTATCTTACCTTTTGTGGTTACCTGTAGTAACCGTTTTTCTTTATCTTTTGTCTTCTACGAATTTAAAAGTTATTTGGCACATGTTTTTTCACTGGCCTTCCCGTGTTTGCAGTAAACACTCGCTCTAACATTTGTATTCCATTAGTTTTGCTCCTGATTTATTATTATTATTTTTTGTTTCTTCATTGTTTGTTTTGTTTTCAGATTTCTTGGTACGTGACTAATTTCACTGCGATCGGGAGCCTCGAATACTGGTTTGTTTTTTTGATAACATGAGCTCGAAACCCATGGAGTTTCTTTAAATTAGTTGATGAACATCTTTTCCGCGATGAGAAATTCAAATGAAGTATATTCTAAGTCTTAAATGCTTCGCCATTCATAAATATCAGAGTTCATGAGCTTGCCATTTTTGTTGAACCACCGACGTAATTTGTTGTTTCCTCCAATAAGCGAAAGTAAATATAAAAGAGAAAAAAATAGCACAGTCTAACCTCATGATTTTTCTTCTGAAAATAGTGAATAAGTTAAGTACGGCTGCATCCAGCTAATAGCTGTGATTTGTTAGAAAAATTCATATTTTCTGAAAGCAGAATGTACACCTAAACCATCTCGTTTTCCTATTTTAAAACTGAGGGTAGACAGACCTATCTAACGATGTATAAAATTGTCCAGAATTCAGGACAACATTTTATAGCGCTGCCTCTTAGTTAAATAAAGTTCTAATTTTGTTTTTATGTATTCTGGAGACGGGTCGCGTACTATTTGAGAAAACACCGCCATCTCTTAGTAGAAGTCTGTAACCCCAAGGGCATTACACTCTATAGACAAATATTTCATCCAGCAATGACAAGAAGTGAGAGGACTATCTACAGAATGTCTAGACGTCGAGTCACCCTCTTAACTAATTAGTTTTCCTACAGGAAAGGAACTTGGCTAGTTATTCTGTGCTGTAGATTTTTCTCCATCTCGACTGATGACTTGAACAATAAGCAGGTCAGGTTAAAACGGTAGCTGCAAACAAAAAAGATCCTTTTGTTGAAATGCGGATCTTCCTTACGGTGGGACCGAGGATTAGGTTGTTAGTAATAAGTTTTATTAATGCTTTTCTGTTATAAGAGGAAGTATATTTATATTGGCGTAAAGGTCATAAAAGCTGCATACTGTATATGCTGCTCTCTACTTGTATTGTATAAGGTGGATAGTTGAGGGAATTTATAGATTAACCATGCTTAGTCATGATATTGGACTAGCGTTCATGAGACTTAAATTTTAGTTAAAATGATCTTCCAGACTTTTTTTTCAACATGCAATTAAATCATTGCTTTTAATTCTGTTAGGAAACGTAACATCAAGTTGAAACAACGCAGGTCAATTATGATGCAAGTTCTAGCAATATTATAAAACAATGGCTTAAAATACATGGTTCTTAAACGCTAGAAAAGAAAATGATCTCTTCTGTCTTACCGATTGCGAGATATCTCTGTTGCACTCTGTCATACTGTGGCCAGATTAACCGCTCATATGTTGCTTTACTTTTATCGCTGTCATCGTGGAAAGCGTGATTAGGATCTCTAGCACAAAGCAAAAAATGATTAATGATATAATGCATTTGTTCACCTCAGCTAGCTAAATGTTATAACAAAAGCATCATACAAACTTGACTAATCTTAGAAGAGTGAGTTTTTCAATGTTCACTATTAACTAGAATGAGTAAAGCATATGTTTTTATACGAAAAAAAATTCACACAAGCTTTATTATACTAGAACTGATGTTTGCATTTGAATATAGTCTCCATCAACAGAAAACACACTTAATCTTTGTCCTCAGTGCTCTCACCTCATGTACACCTTACTCTACGTAAGTCGGAACTTTGTGCTACCACGAAGAAAAATGCAGATTTTTCTTTCGAGAACTCTGCTTTTTCGTCCAGCAAAAAGCAAACCAATCGAAGAATATACATTTACAATAACGTACACTTAATATAACCTAACAAACTTTGTATATGAAAAATGTTATTTTTCATGTTTGGATTTAAATGCGCGTATAAACAAAAAAGATGAGGGGTAAGTAAATTTGGAAGATAGCACAGTATTTGCATTCCTGTTTTGACAAATGTTTCCATTAAAATGTACACGACAAATGTTTGCTTCACTATGTAGTTGCTATGTGCGAGAACATTGAAACAATCGGTGCGTGGATCTTTCTGATTCCAGTTCAGATCATTTCTGACTCCTTTTTTTGTCAAAATTCACTGCAGAAATTTAATTTGCATGAATGACTGTGTTCTTTTCATTCACTGGAATAAATTAGCATTATAATACGAATGAATTATGTTCTTAGGCTGTTTATCCATCTAAAACTGGCTGTTGAATCTCATAAAGTGTTTCTCTGGTTTGCTGTTCTTCCATATACGAATACCCATATAAAGTAATACGTTTCAACCTTACACAAACCAGAAATAATGAGGATGTAAAATAGAAATAATGGACCAACGGTACATTATTATTTTTAGTTTACACCTGAATTTAACCCCATTATTTCTACTTTACAACTAAAACAACTCCCGCATTGATATTATTTCACTATTCTTTCCTATCAAATTATATTAATAACTATTATATTCTATTCTATCTATTAATAAACACCCGTTAAACTAGAATATGGATCATAGTAACAGCTTGTATATTGCCATCGCTTTCACTCGTACATTGATTCCTGCTGGTCCCTGATGAGTGCCCATCAATGTATACAGGCTGTAATCAGCAGATAATGAATTTAAATATTAATAATATTAATTTTGTATTTATTTTGTTAATATTAGTTTTAAAATCCCTTTTACACTGCTTCACTATTACCCTTAGTTGCATATAAGCAATTGGTGCAATAGACATGGTAGCACATGAACACAATTTATAGTTTAGCTTTTTGGGACGTATTATAGATTATTGCTCAAATACTTTTAAATGCATAATAGTTTTAAATATATCAATAAATCTGCAACGATCGCGTAATGTTCAATTATTTAATGGCATTATCGATCGTCAATGTACCTTCACCTTAACATAAGTATCATATTGTCTTTTGTTATATATATACACACTCAGTGATCACTGAATTATGACCGCCTACCTAATACCTTGTTTGGCCACCGTTCGCACGGATAACAGTCGCGATTCACCGAGACATCGGCTCCTCTGAATATTTGAAGACGTCCGAAAGGATCTGCATGATGTTTCCTGCAAGGCTTTCCACAGTGCCGGATTTGACGGTTGCGTGTCCATACGCATTACTTCCCGTTCCAAAATATCCCACAGGTGTTCATTTGGATTGAGGTGAGGCGAATTTGGAGGCCAATAAAGATGGGTGATATCTTCACTGTGTTGTTCGAACCACTCGTACACAGTGTGGGCTTGATGACATGATGCATTTTCGTCGTAGAAGATCCCGTTTCTTTCCGGGAAAAATGCAACATGGTAGGGTGCATGTGGTTTCCTAAGAGCTGCCGCTAGACCTGACTAGTGAAACGTTGGTCCATATGCACCAAGGGTTCTAGTTCTTGCCAGCAAAACATGCCCCATATTAAGCAACCACCGCCACCTGCCTGAATAGTTGGCACCATGCATGATGGGTCCATGGACTCCTGTTGCTTGCGCTACACACGAAAGCGCCCGTCGGCGTGTTGCACCAAACATTTGGACTCGTCTGACCAGCACAATCGTTTTCAGTCCTGCAGTGTCCGACCAGCGTATTGTTGACACCACAGCAATCGCCATCGACGATAATCAGCGTTGAGGAGAGGGTGTCTCTTGGATCGTCTGCTGTGGTACCCATAAGTGTGAGTGTGCCAGGCATCGCCATTTGAGAAAGCGTTCTGTCACACAACCTTGTCTGCGCTTGTAGCACAGTGGTGTCGTCACCGTCCCCCCCCCCCCACACACCGGGTGGAAAAGTCCCGGGTTCGAGTTCCGTCGATGACGCAAGGTACTATAATGGGCTTTTCTCAATCCGTGGCTGAGTTAGTCGGTCTATAGTAGGTAGATAGCAAGGTCCCCCCCCCCTAGAAACTGGAGTTTTTCGTCCAGAAAAACAGACAAATCGACCATAGAACTCACGCAATTAACAGACATAAGACATACAGCACAGCAGATGAATTTAATTAAACGAGTGGCCTAAAAATAATAGTTTTTGTCATACAACCTTCTACTTTAGAAGATTCCAGGTGCTTTATAAGTTCCTCATACGAGAAAAACATTAGACCTTCTGCAACTATATCTCCAAATAGGAAGATAAGGATACCCAATAAGGGGACTGTGATGCTGAACGAAATTCCGCCTCAAGACGTTGTTATTTTACTACGCAAAGAATTAGAGGGGTACCTGCTCAATGATAACGCAAAGGTAACGAAATCGCAGACCAAGATCATTCTCAAGTCTTGGAGTGGATTGAAACAAGTTGCTCAGTATTTCAATTGTAGAAATTGAAAGACTGAAGGTTCAAATAGATTTACAAAATAAAAATGTTGAAGAACTTAAAACGTCAAATGACCAGCTCCAACAAAAGCACATCGAAGAACTTAAAGTACAAAACATCCCTGAAAAAAGGTCTTATGTCAGTGTTCTAAATGACTCCTTACCTTAGAATACAGTTACACCTAATTATGTTTTGTAAAAATGGAACAGTAATAAATGCAGACAATGTACATGCTACTTTTTCCAGTTCGGCGCTTGTTAAAATATAGCCTACAAAGAGGCCTCAGAACCTCATTATTGTAAAGGCTACCGAAGGTTCGCAACTCACTACTAGTCAGAAGATTAGAGAACATGTTATTAAAAACCTAAAAAGTGATCTGAAAGAGGTTAAAATCAAGGCTCTTCGAGCTATCAAGAACAATCGGATAATAATATAGACAAACTCTAAGGCGAATATAAACGCTATTACGTCCTCTAAATTTATTTCTGAAACTGATCTGCCTTCAAAAGCATCGACGGAACTAAATTCTACAATAGTTGTTTGTGATCTAGATAACGATTTAACTAAGGAAGAAGTTTTGGATGATTTGTATTTCAAAAATTTAAAAGACCTTTGGTTTACACTGACCAGATAGGAAATGAGATTGTATTTAAATTAAATTCAAAACGAAATCAAGGTCTAAGTGTATATCAAACTGGGTGCTTGCTCTTTCTCAACGTATTTTTTTACAAATCTCCACTCTAGACAGGATATTTATAGGGTTAAAGTCTTGTAAATTTAGGGCCTTTACGAAATTCTTCTGTTGTTTATCATGCGGTAAATACGGACATACGTTTAACTCTTGCAAGGCGCCTCCGTAGCCAGGTGGGCAGGAGCAGCAGTGCGTAGCACACGCTTCTTGGTTAGATCGGGGTTCGAGCCCGTGACTACCAAATACGGAGGATGCGAAAAGGTTAGGGAATGACAGCCGCATATCCTCGGAGCAATATGGCCTTAGTTGCTAATGCTCCTTAAAACCAAAATAACAAACAAACAACTCTTGCAAAAATGGAGTACCGACTTCCGGACACTGTGCTCGTTCGGGGCACATTTTTTCGGAGTGTCCCAACAAAAATGACCCTCCGGTGTATGCCAATTGTAAAGGAATGAAGAAGACATCCAGTCACTCTGTTAAAGATGTCTTGTGTCCAGAATACCAGAGAACTGTGGAAATAATAAGACAAAGAACTGTTCCCATCCAGTCCTAATGATCATAACAGTGATGAGGCTAAAGAATACTCTTGACAGCCAAATTTAAAATCAGTCAATTAAATGCCCATAGATCTAAGACAGTAACTGATGAAATTCGAAGATTTGCAGATATCCTTTCTCCACTGTTTGTTTACAGAAGCCCTATCACTATCACGGTAAAATCACAGGTTATCCTTTATCTGCCAGAATAATCAAATCCCCACATGAAAATCCAAAAACAACTATTATTGCATTCAATAGAAATCTAGACATTCTCACCGTCACTTCTCTCTGCTGACAACATGCTACCTGTAACAAGCTATTAATGAAATCATGTCCTTCTACTTGATTTTTTTTTACTGTAGGCTATCTTCAGATATAAATTCATTTCTGAAGTACCTAGAAACTGCACTTCTTAAACTTTCACCAGAACCTGTTATTATCCTAATGGATTCAAATTCCAGATTCTCTGTGGCATAGCGCAACTACCGACCACAGAGGGCAGTTATTAGAAGATTTAATTTTTGCTCATCATTGCATGTTCTTAATCTCCCAAATTGGCCTTCTACATTTTGTAGCAGCCTGGGTCAGTCTAACATCGATGTCACTCTGGAAACAAGCAATCTCTTCTCTAATTTATGAGTGAGATGTACATACAAATTTGCCAGTTTCCTATCATCGACTTATATCCTTTGACGTATGTTCTTCTAAAACTACTACAGCTCCACCTAATGATCTGATCAGCTGTTTCCCTACGAAATATAATTTGAGAAAACTTTGATAAATCAACCTTTAAAGATCTTCCGTCTGATTCTACAAACTCTGTGATTGATTATTTGTAATTGATTATCTTGACGACAGATTTATTAAAAACACTACCTTTACAGCTATCACAAAATCTACCAAAAGGAAAGCTTTCAGTAAAAAAATGTACCCCGTGGTGGACAAATGAGATAACAATTGAACGCCGCAAGGTTCATCACGCTTAGGCGCCTTTATCAGAAAGCAAAACGCAATAGACAGTCTTTACATGTGGTCAATAGGTTAAATTATAAAAATGAGAAGACGATATCTTTAAAGCAATATATAATAGTAAGGTCAAACCTTGGCAGAATTTTGTACATACAATTGGAAACCAAGATCCATGGGGTCTTATGTATAAAATCAGTAGAAATAAATTAACTCCTGATGATATCTTTAATGCAATACGGAAGGTTGGTTCAGCCTTTTGATAACGATTTTGACAGCCCTTTAAAACTACGAAATTCCGTGCGGCCGCCACCGGTTGTGTTCTATTTGTTTTCCCTGCTCATGGACTATCGCACGGCATCTCAATTTCCATTGAAGTAAAGCGTGCTGCAAAACTGCCAAGTCGATCTTGTTCCATTCCTGCTGGCAGACTTTCCACAAACCTTTAATAGTTCTGGGGTGGCGGTTTCCGAGAGCTCTTTTCAAAAGTCCAAAAGCGCAAAAATCCATGAGTGCGGCGTCAGGTGATTTAACAGGTATATCTTCAAACGGGATCGAACGAATGCCATACGTAACAAGCAGGATTAATGTCAAAATCGTTATCAAAAGGCTGAATCAACCCTCTGTAATCTCAAATAATACTGAAACCTGTCACCGCTTCCATTCTCCGCAAAAAAGCACGGGTGGAATGTGTCTGTGGCTGGACGCTTTATCCTGGTGCACCCAGGATAAAGCGTCCAGGATAAAGCGACCTTTTCAGCGTCAGAACCGTACAATGTGGGTATGTCACATTCAAACAACGGCTGTAGAACTTCAGTCTCTTAATACACTGAGTTGACTTTCATGTTTTTAGCGACTCTGCGCAACTCAAATTTGCAGTTATAACAAAAAACGGCTATAACCATAAAACCTCGGCAAAAACTTTCTTTGCACTGATACGTCCATGTTGGAAAGGCCTTGTCACCCTGTGGACGGTAATAAATTGCTCGAATTTTGTTGCAGTAGGAGAGGTACACTCACGCTTCGTCCAATGTTGCTACGGATTTACACCTTTCTGCAGCCAGGTATTTTTCGTAGCGTTTTCGAGCATTGACCCCTCGCTCTGTAATGTGCCTTGCTCCTAGGTGGTGTACAAGGGCCTTGTGCTTCTTCTCCAGTTGCAAAGTTTCGTTCATTATGCGACAAACAGTTCACTGGGACGTTCCCACACGTGACACTGTAGCTCTTTGGGTTTTTGGATTTTCACCAACAACGAGCCACTGCACTTTTCGTACTACCTCCCTCGTTCGACTTTGAGCAGGTTGCAGTTTCTTCGGTGTTTTCCGCCCACTTGCAGCAGCTTCGCGGAATTTTCCTTTGCCATTCAAAACCTTATGGATACGGAACTTGGATACACAAAAATATTTCGACTTGCACCTATCAGTAATTTACGCATAACTG
Source organism: Mastigoproctus giganteus (assembly GCF_048544385.1). NCBI lineage: Eukaryota > Metazoa > Arthropoda > Arachnida > Uropygi > Thelyphonidae > Mastigoproctus > Mastigoproctus giganteus. The sequence continues at coordinate 114,543,577 of NC_143575.1, forward strand.
TACCCTTCTTCGGAAAGTGCGGTTATGTAACCTTCCAATCGTGGGTCCAATTTCCGAGGTATGTCGACATTAAAACAACTTCTACAACTTATACACCTATTCATAAGGTTTGGGACTGCGCCTGCGTGAAAAAAAAAATTACATTGCTGCCATACGTCACAAGCAGGATCAATGTCAAAATCGTTATCAAAAGGCTGAATCAACCCTCCGTAATCTCAAATAATAGTGAAACTCTGAACTTGACGCAAACTGCCAATCAAACACTTGAAAGACTTTTTACCAATGATGATAGAACTCTTGATTCTGCCTACCACTCTGGAGTTAGGAAAGAAAATGAGCAATATGATTCTTCCATATCTACTCCTTTATTTTCTATGGAAGAGCTTAAAATGCAGTTTCTTCTACAGGTAATAACAAATGCCCAGGAACTGATCTACTGGAAACCATTTTCATAAAAAAAGATTCTTCTCCATTAGGCCAAACCATCTTTTGAAGCTCTACAACAAATGTCTTTAAGTTGGGAATTTACCTGTTATTTGGAAGTCTGTTTTCATTAAAGTAATCCCAAAACCAGGAAAACTACCATGTGATCCTAAATCATACAGGCCTATCACTTTATTATCCCAATTAGGCAAGTTACTAGAAAAATTCATGGCATACAAATTTTACCAACTTCTTTTGGAAAGTAATTTATCTTCCTCTCTTCAGTATGGATTTAAGCCTTGGTTGTAGTTGTGAAAATGCGCTTTTTGAATTGAAAAGTTAATTGATAGCTCTACTTAGAAATATACACTGGCAGTCTTTATTGATTTCGAGGGCGCCTTCGACAATGTTTGGTTGGAGAGTGTTCTACAGCGCCTTAGAATCACTCATTGTTCTAGACATCACTTCCTGCTCTTCAAAAGTTACTTATCCAAACCAAACATCAGTCGGTATATAAAGCTGTTTCTCGAGGGGTGTCCCCAGGGTTCCATTCTTGGCCCCCTTGCGTGGAACCTCGTCCTTGATGATTGGCTGTCTTCTCCCTCCGACACGGCCGGTGCGCAAATGATTGCCTTTGCCGTCGATCACTCCATCTTAGTACATGGTAAACCCAGGTCTCAATTGGAACAACAGGCTAACTCTGTACTCGTTAACTTGCTGGATTGGACTCTGAAAAATAAATTAAGAGTGTCACCATCTAAAACCAAGATGATGATATTTCACCGAAAACTAGACCAAAATAGACCTCCAGTTGTCAAGTTTAATGGACTATTCTGCCACTTGTTACCACTCATAAGCATCTTGATATCATTTTTGATGAAAAATTGTGATTCTTACCACACATTCAGAATCTTTCCAAAAAAGTGAAAACTTTTACGGCCATGCTATTCAAAATCTCTCGGCAGGACTGGGTGTAAAAAAGGAAACCTTCAGAATTCTATACTATACAGTGTTTATTCCAATCATTACATATGCAGCCAGCATATGGTTTCACAGAACCAAACTTATTACAGTTCAAACCAAACTAGACAGTATCCAATGGACCTTTTTGCTAGCTCTCCTGGGAACTTGTAGAACAGTTTCAACTGCATCTTTGCAAGCAATCGAAGGCTTATTACCTCTGGATCTGTATCTCACGTACAAAGGCTTTGCTTACTATTTTCGTAAAGGATATCCTCGAACTTTTTCCAAGTTGACCTATGATCCCACTGCCGATCCAAAGAATGAAAAAGCGAAATGTTGGATTGATCTTCATAAAAGATGGCAAGTGAGATGTAATTCCTGGACCAAAGGAATAGTGACCGGGTGTTTTATACCGGATATTAAATTCACTACCTCAAAAAGTAATCAGTTTTGATTTTACCCAAGCCCTCTTATACCATACATTCTAACTGGCCACGGCTCTTTGAATGCTCGTTTTCAATTCAATAAAGCTACGTCAGATACCGCTTTCTGCGGCGCCTCTGAAGACTGGAGTTTTATAGTTTTGGCTGGTTTACCAAGATTTAAGACAAATATTATTTAGAACAGTACATAATTTCTCTCCTGGAAATAAAAGACTTATTGAAAATCAAAATGCCTTCTAAGGTCTACAGCAATTTGCTACACACATTTTTAACAGACGACGCGGTTTATTGAGCTGACTTCTATACTCAACAAAGATATTCTTACGACCATCCTGTGTTGAAGTTCAGCATCATTATTTCCCTAGGATAGTGTTAACCATTATTACTCTTTCTGTCTATTTTTTTCTTTCCTTAATTATTTTATTTCTTTTTCTTTAATAATAATATTTTTTGAAACATTTTATCTAATTAAATTTATTATATTTATTTTTTTTTTTTTTTGAAACGTAATAATATTTTGTCCATTATTTATTTTTTCTAAAATTTTTAATTATGCTAGTCCCTTTGGGAACAATTTTTTTTTTTTTTTTTTTTGCTAGCCTCTTTGGTGGCAGGATTCGCTGGTCTCCAGTTTATTAGAGACGGAATTTTCACCTGCTTGTACCCAGCAGTAGGCTTCCTGGGTATGGGAACCTGCTGGCATCCACTGCTATTACACTTTCTCCAGTGGATGTGGGATTCTTTGTCTTATTCAACACCGTACATAGTTACAGGAAACTGCTGCACCCATAGGATTTGCGCTTCTTCCTATGGGTGCTGGAAATATTACATTTAGTTTAGTACGTACGTGTATAGTCGGGCCTGCCTCCTCGTGGTGCGGATATGTACAGGGAAGCAGCATTCCTGGTGATCGTTGCTTCCTAGTAGCAAAGCGGCCATAAACAACTAAACAAAGCAATGATCATGTGCTTATTGTTTACCTCCTTGGATAAATCTCTCTAAAATGGCTGCTCAAGTGTCCAAAAGTAATGTTACCACGAGACTTTACCAACTTAAGTGAAAACAACCTTTACGTTTTCAGGATTAATTGCTCTTTTCCTATCTGCAGGAATATTTTGACATTCTGCAATTAAACGCAGAAAAAAATGTAAAGTTTCAAGCATCGAAAAGAGTCCATGCAGTCCATTTGTACGAATCGGATTCAATGATAAACAAGTCAATGTCCTCAATGCCTTTAGATTTTAGGCGCGTTAACAAATAATAATAATTAATGGTTTATAACAAAAAAGAGCAAAAACCAAAGAAAAAGAACCAAAAACCAATTTTAAGCGGAAATTTAGAATATTTTGTTTCTATGCATCCGACATATTGCCATTCATTCCTACAACGAAACAAACATAAAAACCAGTGCTTCTGCTACAATATACGGTATAACGATACCTACGTGATGTACATTAAAAATAAATAATACCTGTCGAATTTATATTAATCTGATTTTAATGAAATTTGGATGGTTCCACAGTTCTGGGCTAAATCTAACAATTCACAAAATTCAACCAATGGAAGTCGAGTTAGACATCCGGATGGACGAATACAGAAATACTAATTGCGGAATATTTGTTGGTTCGACTTTAATGAAAGTTGGGTTGGCTTTCCAAACTGTTTTAATAGAACAAAATATAAAATTTCATGAAAATCCATTCATTAAGAATCGAGTTATTACCTACGGATGGACGGACGTCGTAAAGACAAGAGGCGCTATACGCGAATATACGCACACGCCTAAAATTGGCTATTGTATTAGAAAAAAATCTTAATCAGCACAAGTAAAAGATTTTTTGCATGTGCTGATTAAGATCTATCCTTGAAAGTGTTTTTAAATACGGTGAAAAAAAATCATCCTGTTCTTTCCCACCGTGTGAAAAGATCTGAATTCGAATCTTGTGGAGTAATTTTATGGGCTTTTTACACTATGATCGAGTTAGTTGGTCTCTTTCTTTCATTTCCCGCAGCGTGGCGGTCTCTGTTGCCTATTTCTTGCAACTTTTGGTTTCGGGGCTATCTGAAGAGCAATGTGTGCCATGGATACATAAATGCCGTAGCCTTGAAGGAAAGCAGCACGTAAAAATGTCACCTCCGATATACTGCATTCTGCAGTTAGCCATGCTCTACCTCGGTTTTGAGGTTAAGTTCAACGACCACATTGGTGACCATATTGAACATTATTGATGAGTCCAGTATTGTCATTACGAACAGGAGTTACCTTACTGTAAATGTCGCCCTAATGGGTCTGGCCACAAATCATGCCACATATTATATCTTTCCGATAATACAGCTACAGGAAAACATCAAGCAATAAGGTTATGTTACCGTACCGATATTAATTGGGTAATCTTCATCTGAAAGTACGTACATCCACATAGATCATGTGATAGGTTAATTGTTCACAGAAAAACTTTTCTCGTGGAGGCAACTTTTTGGAACTGATTTTGTTTTTCGTGTAATTCCCTTCCTCATTCTCTGAAAAACAGACAATCCAAATTGGGTTGCATTTTCTCCATTAGATCATACTCTAGGCAGCTATAAATAGAGATATTGTAGTATAATCGAGTAGTCATCTTCCCACAACCCCTGGCACTTCATGTATAATTCTTCCTTTGATATTTCATAAACTACGTATTCATCATTTTTATCGGTGGTTTATTTTTCCTCCAAAATTCAACCAGTCTCTCTCTCTCTCTCTTTCAGTAAAAAGAGAGAGAGTAGGATTCATAAGTACCGAACTGTTTGCCAAGTGGTATAACTGAAAATATCCAAAATTTCGAAATTTTGTATCGTGTTACTTTATATGTAACTGATGAAATTTTAATTTTAAGGCGAATGTTTAATATGCATAGATTATGACTTCCCTACTGCAAAACAAATTTAAATATCCTTGAACATAAAACAGTTCCTTATTTAAATGTCAAGATAATACACTCCTCCGTAATTGGAGGTAAACCTTTGAAAATACCGCGAACGCAATGACAGCCAGCATGCCAAATAAATCGCAATATTAATTTGCATTCCCTGAAACTTCAATTTTTCACCGTTCTCTAATGCTATTTAAAATCCACATTTTTCCTCAGAATATTTGTCGCCAAAACTTTTTTGTTTTGGCTTATTAAATTTTAGAGAACTTCAAAATTACATTCGTATTAACAAGTGATGCTTAGCAGATTCTTCTACTGATGCCGTCGATCGACCCTGTGGCAATGCTGATGACAAATCGAAACAGTTGCCGCTGTCAAGTGTTCTATATTTAAAGTTATGCAATTAATGAGTCTTTGAAGAGAAATAGCAACTTATTTACTGAGAAAGTTTACTTTGAGAATTCAGTCTTAATTACCTATAAACACTTTTTGAATGGCACTGGGGAATAAATTGAAAGTATCTTTATTCAGGTAAGTTTCTGCACGGAATTGAAGCATACCTCTGTACAATAGGCCACAGAAGACCGATTTTCAACTGTACACAATTAATTTCAAGTTTTCAAATTTAAGCCAATTAAAACTAAGCTGATTATAGTGTATTGTATGAAACACGTATTATTTCTCTCTCTCCATCTGTAAAAGTTTCACTCCATAAACTTTTGTGGAATTAGAGTAGTTTCCGAAGTCTTTTAATGCATAGTCTTTTAATAAACATTTAGATAAACTATTTTCATTTCGGATTCGATGAAAGAGAGTAATTAATTACATTCTTGAATAGAGATGGCAAATCAGAGAGAAGAAAGTTAATGAGAATCACACGGACGAAAGATCTGAAACACGGAGTTCTTTTCTTTTTTTTTTCAGATTTTTTTCGCAAAGAAACTTTTTCTTTTTTATTTCTTCCACTTAGATAAAAGAACCCAGGGACGCCGTTCTCATGCCTGGAAGTTCGTTTCTTTCCACTCTCTTGTTTCTGTTATTATGCAGATAATGAGACAAATAAAGCCTTGCTTCTTTTCGCAGATAACAAAGAATAAAAAAAAGAAGCGGAATAATCATTATCTTTCTTGCGTGCCTGTTATTTCTCTTTCACGCGCCATTTTCTCCGCCCTTTTCGTAGTAGTTACACCGTTCTCTAATGCTATTTAATTCTACCACTTGCTTTGCGTTTTCGAATGGAGAGAAGGCCCGTGCTGATGTATGTTTTACACTTTCTATTTGCATTCCTAACAATCCTTAAAGTTTTAACGAATAATTTGTTTCTATTTAGTTCGTCGGTTCATCCGAAAGTAATTCTGATCGTTTTAAGCTATTTTAAACCAGTGCTCCGAAATTCTAAATTCATTCTGTATTTATACCAAGGAAGCGTTATTTATTTTGCAAACTGTGTTGTTATTATTCGAGATCACACCGCACTAGAACTTTTCAATAAAACATCCTAAATCATTTTATTATAAATTCAGTTTATTGCTTTTTGAATTCACCCCATATACAGCTTTTAGGCTGTTTGAGTACAAACAGAAGAGTTGCATGTAAACTTTACAGGTATTCTATTCATGTAGTCCATTGATTACACGTAGACGTACATTTAAATATTATTGTACTTTTTTTTTTATTTATTAACACACGACTGTATATTCTCAAGATACATATTAATCCATTTATATTCAAGATTTATACACAAAATTTATAAACATACTCTTATATATGCTGTGCCTCTTGTGTACATATGCATGTGTGTGTGTGTCCCCTGGTATTAAGGGTGGCTCCTAGACAAGCCCATCTCCACCTATTACTCCTGTGATAGCTCAGAACCTCTGCAAAACAGGTCTGGAAAAAGTGTTGTCAGGCCATTTTGCCACCAGGGACCAACCAACACCTGGATCAACCATTCTCTCTCTGTGGTTGCTATAATGCACAAATCCCGCGCCCACCGGATGAAGTGCAGTGCTATACTGGTAGGTGTCAGCAATGCCGCCCCAAAGCCTGCCAGGACTTAGAGGCCAGTGGAAAAAAAAATTCCAGCAAGGAACAATGTACTTGTTGAAACAAAAGCAACATTATACAATTATTTACATACACTTAGAATGACATACACTTAGAATGAATACAAATACATACACTTAGAATGACATTAACTTAAGAGTAACACTTAGAAAAACATTAACATTAACACTTAGATTAGCATTATCTCCACTTAGAGTCCATCCACAAACGCAAGCCTGTATTTGGGTATCCAGGAGCGGAAGATCAGCTCTCACTATAATCCAGAAACATCCAATGAAGATGACTGTACAGCAAGCATTCTGTCGTCAATTGTGCATCACTTCCGTTAATTGGTATCCTGCAATAGAGTTCTTAACTCCTGTTTTATTTTAAAACTTTGGCCGAGAATTCCTGAAGCAAAGCAAAGATGTCCCAGCTCTGAACCAAGAGAGGTAAATTATTCTCCGTGAGGTTTGGTAACCTATTTAGTAATTCCTGCCTGTCTTAAGCATACAGACCGCATTCAAGGATGACATGTCTACAAGATTCAACCTCACCGCAAGAAGAGTAGTAGTCAGATTCTAATCCTCTTTCAAATAGTTTGGCCCTTAAGCCATGTCCAGTGATTAAGTAACTCGTCATCATGGTGGGAGCAAACCAAGAAGACATCTTCTTGTTCATTGCAAAACTTACAGCTGGATTGAACCCACTTCTAATGGTTCCAAACTCACTCGCATCCCAACGTAGCTGCCAGCAATTCACAAGCTCACCTCAAATTCTACTTTTAATCCTCTTTTATGTTGTTATTTGGTTTAGAGGTGATATTCAGTATTTATAACGGATGCAATCTCTTTAAGTTATATACAGTACCTCGGAAATAATTAATGTGTAAATCCAAGGGAATGGTACCTGAAATAACCTGCAAGGCATTTGTCGACACTGTCCTGGGAGCTCATGTAACTATAAATAGCATGGTACGTTGCAGGGACAGAAGCTTAGCTTTAGTAACCTTGGTAGCAGTCGCAGACCAAATACCAGCAGCATAAACCACAATGGGAAGGAATATCGTCTTGTAGTACAGTACTACAGCTTATTTTGGATAAACCACATTCCTTGCGGGAAATTCTAACTGCAGCTCAAACTTTTTGATTTTTTCATTGATTTTAGTGATTTTACATGAAACCCGAGACGATCATCTAAAGTTAAACCCAAATACTTGGTATTCTGTACATATAGAATTTGAGTACCACATATAGTTACTTTTGGCGGCCTTCCGTCATCGAAGTGGTGTTTAAACGCCATGAAATTGGTCTTGGTGACAGAAATCTTTAGTTTATTTAAACCCGACCATGCCAATAAGTCATTCAACACTGACTGAATTTTTTGTTCCAGAATTTGCCTTGTTCCTCCCTGCACAGGCACCACCACGCCATCTGCATATGCAACTTTGATGAACCCATTGCTATCTTTCATCAGCCACTGGTTTAACACTGCATTCCAGAAGAGAGGTCCCAAGACTGAACCCTGAGGTCATCCTCTGGAAACGGTAGTCGTGTATGATAAATGCTTTGTACATACTCTAATTTGTAGGTCCTTAAAGTACGATCTAAGGACTTTGAACAGGTAGTCATCACACTTCGCCATTTTCAGTGACCTGAGGGCACTCTCCCAGCAGAGGGAATCGAAAGCGCTCTCAAAGTCAATGGAAACAGGAAGAACGTATTTGCAATTTGCCTCCTAAATATGTAAGTCAGCAAGGTTGAGATTGCATCCTCAGTAGATCGTCCTTTTTGGAATCCGAACTGGCAATCAGAGGAGAATTGATGTTCTTTGAATAATTTTAAAATCCTTGGGGCAATCATTCTTTCATATAATTTGCCAAGATTGACTAATAAAGAGATTGACCTGGGGTTTGGTTTTGGCTTTCCCGGTTTATGCAAGATTTTTAAGTGCGCAAGCTTCCATTCAAGAGGGAAAAGCTCCTCTAGCAAACATTTATTAAATAAGTTTAATAAGGTCTCAGGGAACAATTTATAAAATTTTTCAATCATTCGATTCTCAATGAGCTCAATGGCAGGGCATTTTTTATGGTTCAATTTAGTTACTGCAGCTCCTAGCTCAAGCATGTTAAAATGACATTTTCAGTTGTTCTCGTATATTCCCGATTAATACGTTTAATTTCCGCTTGGTCAGGGTTATCCATATAAGGTAAGTCTTCTGGAAAGAGGCTACCCACTATCGCCTTGACTGTAGATTCACTGTCTGAAGTTTCTTGATTCTTTCTAATTACCGTATTGTAAATTTCACCACACAAAAATTTATTTCTTGAAAGCTTATAGATTATACCCCAAGGGTCAGCATTTCCTCTTTTCTGCATTAGACGTTTCCAACAGTTTTGCTTGCTATCAGCAATTGCTTTATGGTACCTCTTTCTCAAGTCGTCTCTGTAATCATTTTTCAAAACCTGAGTGTCTGCGTCCGATAAATGCCTATTCCTTGGTAGGCTTTTCTTGTTTGTTCAGTTTTTTGTCTTAATTCAGCTAGTGCTGAAAACCACCATGGAACAGAAGAAGTTCTTGTCTGTTTTCTTTTAGTCGAGTAGGCCATCGCTTGATGTAAATGATATTGAACCAGAAAGACATCCTCTTTTGCTGTTAGGATGTTAATGATTGCTTTGCCATCTCCATTAAAAATTTTGTTCAGATATCATATATTATTGTACTGTCATAATTACTTGAAATGATCAGCTTATAAAAATATCCTTGACTACCCTCTGTATGAGACTCGTAGGCAGCATTTTTCTCACTCGCATATAACACGACGTTGCATATTTTACAGATTTAACCAACGTCATTGAATTAAATTGTGCAACCCCATTTGAAAGACGCAGTATGTATGAATGTACAAATATATGAAAATAAATATAAATATATCGAATACAGACATAATTAAACCTCTTGAAAAGAGTGATATAAAATATTGTTGACACAGTTTAAGTGTCTGTTGAGAATGACATTTCAATTACTGGCAACATTTTTGAATTAATTTTTATCATACCGTGGACGTTTCTGCATGATCAGTCATTCTGAAGCATTTACATCATTTCTTTTACTTTGCTGTGGTATAATAATATAAATTAATTCAAACTATTTCTAATAAAATAAACTATTTATGAAAATCGATTGCATGATATGGGTATATGAATCTATAACAAACCTTCCAAAAATGAGGAACAGAAGATCCATTTAATCCGTTTATATAAGGAGTGACACACTTGATAATAAATTGTTAAGAACCACCGAATCCTGCAATGCTGGGAGGAAATTAAGGAAACAAGAGCCCTGATGAGCTCTTGTTTCTTTAGACAAATATTAGCAAAGAAGTATAAATTACGCATAGATCACATTATTTAACTAAATCATTAACTTTATTTTGTGACAAAAATTTATATTGAAACATTTTATCAACCTAAAGATTGAGCTTCTTGAACAGAGAATTGAAAAACATGATGGCGTAAACCCAAGGGGAGGATTTAGAATTAATTCCACGCAGTTCTTGTCACAAATACATTTTCTGTAAATATATGGAACACAGTTATAAAACAGATACTTTTTTGGTTTTACTTGCTTTTAGAAGCTACTTGCCTACCCATTATAACTATTTGAATTTAATTAAGCTGTTTTCAAGTTTAATTCAATATTTCTATTTGATCACTTATCTGAAAAGTTACTGACTTTCTCGACTGGATGGTAAAGAATCGTATATTAATATTGTATATTGATCTACAGAAAAAGACACTCAAAATCAGTAGATTTAATGAAAGAACTAAAGTGAAATTCGAAGAAATCTGAAAATATCTCCGGTGTTGTTATTTAAATACTATATATGGTACTGAAATATGATTTTGAAAATTCGGAGGGTGGTCGTATGACAAATTAAATGAGGTTCATTGATCCTCTTTCAGATGTAGTTGTGGAGTTATGTTCTATAAACGGCCAGTTGAATAGATACATCCACAAAAGAACTTTTGCCTTGGATAAAATCGATAACGAAGCATCCTAATATCAGAGAAAAAAATTAAATATTCAAACAGCTGCAGGAAAAGTGATATGAACAATATTTTAGTACAGAAAAACAATTATTTTGATTCACCTCGCAAAACATGGCAGCACTATTAATGCCCAAATTTATTGTACTCATTGGGCATTGAGAAATGGCTTACAAAGAAAAAAGATTTCTTTCAAGTCATTACCTTACATGACAATGCAGGACCATACATTTAGTAATTGAATGCAAACTAAACTAGACTGAACACTTTACATTTCCCCCCACACACATAACCCGATCTTGCACTTAAAGAATTTCATCTGTTTAAGTGATATCCTTCACGAAACCATTTCCTTCGCAATTAGGTTATACGATCAGTGCGCAATTTTGTTATCAGTGCCAGGACACATTCTTGCAATGGTTTCAATAGTCTCATTAAAATTTTAAATAAATAATTGTCCATTTGTTGCTATAAATTAATTAATTTTATTTTCTATATCTAGCAACTTTTTAACATAAGACGTTGGAGACCATACTTTTTCTTGGTCTGCCCTCATATATATATATATAATGGATAACGACATTTTGCAGAAATACTTAACTTTTCTATAAGTACCGTGAGTTTTATTTATTTTTGCTCCGTGAAAACTATGCTGTATGATTTCATTGCGTAATACACACAAGATGTAAAAAAAAATCTCTTAAATTAGACATGTCGCAATATACTGACAAAACAAGTGGCATATATTAATTTTGTTTTTTTCGTACTTGAATAATTGAATTTTATCGAGGATAGGTATTTATATTATCGAAGTAAGAACGTTCAAGTCAACCCAGAAATAGTATATTTAAGAGAAACAAGGTTTCAAGGGCCTAATAATCTCTTCTCTTTCTCTCTCTTCCTCGCTCATTCACCCAATTTTGTAATCCGCCATCTTTAACTGTCAATTAATTTTTCACATAGCGTTAGTATTAGTGGCAAATAATAAAAGAAAGTAAGCTTATACAGCGTCAGTCAAAAAAACAAAAACTTCCCATTTCACCTATCGATTTCCTCCAATAGTTTGTCTACTTCATATAGGTTACTTAAGCTAGGACTATATAGAAACATAGGTTAATTGAACTAGGAATCAAAACGAAAATAATTATATAGTTTTTTACCACCTTTTTCGTTTAGCGGGTGTATAATAACGTTAATATAAATCAACGTCAGAGTGTCTTTATTTTAAAAACGCCGTTGAGGAAGAAATTTGCTTTTGTCACTTACATTTGTAGGCTGCACCAAATAAATGCTTTTGTTCCCTGACAAGGGAGAAATTAATCTCTCTCTTCGTAATTGTTCCGTGATTGCTGAAATGAGCGCATTAGTTGTTAACAACACATGTAATTATGGAAACTGAATGCGTATGATGAACACTTTTAACACGATAACTTTATTATACGACACAGTTCCGAGCACAATTAGGTCATTTTCCTGTATCATGTAATTCTAAGGATAACATTAATACATCATTCATAACTCCTTAAAGAAAACATGCACTGCCTTTTTTGTTGGCTACGAGAAAAAGTATTCAGTAGCGATTTGAAAGAGAAAGTAAACAGTTTCATTATTTTTCTAGAAAAAAAAAAATTGGAAATGATTAGCATGAATTTGAAGAACTTAATCTGCATTACTCACTAAATTTCAAAGAAAACAGGTTTAAAACAAAGCCACTGTTCGTGTTGGTGAGTGAAGAATGGCATCATCATTTTATTTCGTATAAATTAATCTCAATAAATCGATAATATATCTTAAAAATAATTTCATCTTAATAATAAAGGAATTCTCTCTCTTATAGATGGAAATAACGAACCGAGAGGAGAATCAACAAAGAATCCCTGCATTTCCCTACTTTTAATTGGATCCGTTTTACTCCTTGCGAATATCTCCGTATACTTTCCAATCGCCTAATTTCGAGTCTTTAGGAGAGTATGCGCATAATCGAGAGGTTATAATCGCTTCATTCGAATTTAGAATTTAGGGCGATTTTAGAAAGAAATCTAGATGTGTGATATCTTTACTGTGTTCCTCAAACTACTCCTGCACAGTGCGGGCCTGATGATGCGGCGCGTTATCGTCTTGGAAAATCCTGTTTCTGTCCGGGAAAAAATGCAATATGGCAGGGTGCAGGTGCAGGGTGCAAGAGCTGGCGGTAGACCTCACCAGTGAAACATTGATCCATACGCACCAGGGGTTCTAGTTCTGGCCAGAAAACATGCCCCATATTAAGCTGTTGTTGTTATTTGGTTTTTAGGAGCATTAGCAACTAAGGCCATGTTGCTCCGGGGATATGCGGTGGTCATTCCCTGACCTTTCCGCATCCTCCATATTTGGTGCTCACGAGCTCGAACCCAGGTCTAATCAAGAAGCGTGTGCTATACACTGCTGCCCCTGCCCACCCGGCTACGAAGGCGCCCCCATATTAAGCAACCACCGTCACCTTCCTTAATAGTGGACACCATGGAATCCTGTTGCTTGCATCACACACGAAGGCGACCGTCGGCATGTTGTACCAAACACATTTAGACTCATTTCCAGTCCTCCAGTATCCAAACAACGTGTGTTGTTGACACCACATTCACAGTCGATGATGACCAGCGCTGACTAGAGGGTGCCTCTTGGGTCATCTGCTGTGGAACCCCATACGTCTAAGTGTATGACGCCTCGTCATTTGGGATATTGTTCTTGAATTCCCCATATTGTATTGCGATGCCAATTGTCGCACAGTGACCTGCCTTTCAGCCTGTACAACGTGCTGCACCCTTCGCTCACCACAAACATTCACCTTGCGTAATTGTTTGCAGTTCTATTGACGAGAAGGGGTTTGACACGTTAGGCACCATTCTTTTTACACCTTAGCCACAGTCGTCCGTGAGCAACCGACAGGACGTGCAGTTTCCGGTATGGAATATTTTAACAAGCAATGTACGTTTATATTATCTCCTACACGTTACGATACTACACCTTTGTAGTAGAATGTGCAAGAACAAAGATGTAGAACTTCTTCTACATTTTTGTACCAAATATTACGGCATTAGGTTAACCCAAATATACCCGTTCGCCCTTACTAAAATAAATAAATAATAAAGCTGATTCACAAATCCGATCTCGAGGCTTCCCGTCACGTGAGCATTATGTTTTTTATTTATTTTTTTTTTTTTTGATAAACAAAACAAGCCGAAGTTTGACTATCATTTAAATTTCAAATGAACTTAACAATGATTTTTAACAAATTAATCATGTCTATTATCGAACTCTCTCGATTACTAACCATTCGATTATGTTCTTAATTTTCCGTATGTGACTGGTGTGTCACATAAATGAACAACTTAGCCCGTTTGGTCCATTTTCAGGATGAAAAATTCGATTTTCTTGAAAAACCAGATTCTAACAAGCGCACCGAATTGACGCGGGTTACCAATGTGAAGCTGAGTCAGTTGGTATGACATAAGTTCTGAGAAAACAAGAATGAGAGTAGGACTACGTTATAGGTCAGATGATTGTGCTGAGTATAACAGACAACGTAGCGTCGGTCAGCCAATCAGAGGGGTTGCCATAGGTTGGCTGGGACCGCTTTAATTAACAAATAAAAAATTTTTTTCTACTGAAAGCGCCCTATTGGAGAATTAGGAGAGGGTGAGTTTCCTTTATCCCGGAAATTCATCTGTCTTTTCGCAGAAATGAATCATCCACTATTTCATTGAATTTCACCTTTCTATTTTTACATAGTATGTATAAGTGGTCCCTAAATCATTTTTGTTGAGCTGCTGCGCAAATGTGCATTTGCTAATGGCTGTGCCGCTGCCTTACAATATCTAAGAGGAAATCTTTGGATGTAGTGGGAAAAGTAGCAGTGCTTAATAGTGTAGATCGGGGCGTTAAAAAGAAAAGAAATCACTTTAAAATTTAGTAACCCTGCCTGTAGCGCGTCAACCATTCTGAAAAACCTTGTTTCGATTCTCAGAATGTTCGAGGAAAGGGATCCAGTCGGACGTGTACGAAATTATGCCCGTATGATGTAGATGAAGCCATTTTCAAGTGGGTGAAGTTGATTAGAGACCAAAACATGCCGATATCACGGCATGATATCCGCCATGGCTTACTGGAAAAAGCTATTTCTATTCAAAGTGGGGTTGTAATCGAGAAGACTGTACCCATTGGAAAGAAACAGTTTAAAAAAAAAATTATGGAAGACTACGAGCCCAAAGACATATTCGACGTTGATGAAACAGGTCGACGTTTTAAACGTTTGCTAAACAAGACTGACTTTTAAAGGTGATAAATGCTTAGGTAATAAAAATGGTAAGGACAGAATTACAGGGTTGGTGCAAAAATAGCTGGTAGTGAAAAACTGAAGCTTTTGGTAATAGGCAAAAGTAAACAACCCCGATTTTTCAAAGGAGTAAAGTCGTCAGAGTTGGATTACAACTACAAAAAAAAGCTTGGATGACAATTGAAATTTTTGAACAGTGGATTTTAAATTTCGATAGAAAGATGGCGAAAGAAAATAGAAAAATCGCCTTTATTGTCGAAAACTGCCCTGAGTAATTTCGGTAATTTCGAAACTTACAAATGTGAAGCTTGTTTTCTTCCCTCCAAATACCTCCTCTAAACTGCAGCCAATGGCCAAGTCATTATCAAGAATTTGAAAATGCACTACCGAAGGCGCATACTGAAAAAAAAAACAAAAACATTATAATGAGAATAGAAACCAACAAACATATAGATTTGCGGATGTGCATATCAGAGTTGGCGAAAGTGTGCAGTCAAGTTGTAACAGAAAAAACGATTAAGAATTGTTTCACAAAGGAAGGTTTTGCTAAAACATGAAAATGATGTCATAGTAGCTGAATATCCGAGTGACTCCAACATTTTGGAGAGTATTCAAAGAACTGGTGACTATATCAACGATCAGTTGAATGAAAATTAGGACAAGGTAGACTAGGACTATTTTCTTAATGTTGAATTACAGTATTTTCCTTGTTGAATTGCAGTATTTTTCCTGTTGAAAGGTCGTATTTCTTTATAAAGAAATTTCTGTTTAACGAATTTTTTCGAGCGAACCATCGATTTCATTATATAGAGGTCCAACTATATTTTATTGCATACCACTATCAACATTTATAAACATTTTTATCTCATAAAATGACACTGAACATTCTATCAGGTTCTAATCTCTGTGATCTGCTTGAATATATATTTTCGGTTTTTGCCGCCCTGTGCGAGACAGAAGTCACAAGTGTAGGAAGAGAAATGAAGAACTCCTCTTTCCCGTTTTAAAAATATTGTCTTTCAATTTATTTTATGGGAAAGGCAAGAATTTAATGAAGTCATTGCTTTCATTATACCCGCATAAGCAGTTTATGTGGCGACAACGTTGAATTGAAAAATGAATAAATTTTGCACTAATTATATCTGAAGGCGATCCATTCATAAGCTTTCGCGGCTGAACCAGGCCTGGAATGGAAGGGGGAAGAAATTGGAGAAGAAATGCTATAAAAGGCAGCCTGTAACTGAGTGGAGGCGTCTGGAAGAGAAGAAAGTATTGCACGGTTTTTATATTAAAATAAAGTAGCAGAAAGACTTACCATCAAATTGCGGCTTGCAAAAAAACAGAATAAAAAGATTTTTGTGTCAAAAGAATCTGGCCATGCTTATTCATCATCGCGAGAGACAAAGCTAATAAGTGAATATTTACTACCTTAAATCCCTTTGTCACAAAATTCCTTTGTCAGTAAGGGACTCTGTTTTTATATATATTTTTATATTATATTCTCTCCGTTTCGTATTTTCATATTACACTTTCTATTATTATATTCTGTTTGGCCCATTCACTCAATTTCATAATCGCATATATTGCTATACCATGATTTATAAAATTAAACACTATTATACAACATAAACATATTGCTGTCAATCTGCAGCAAGTGATGCCCAAAGAAGTGTTATCTGCATGCAAGTGAAAAATTTAAAAAAAATTAAATTATGATTGCCTAACGAAAAAAAAAATTAAAAATTCTAATAGAAAATCAAGGGCTTGCACTCATCCAGGGAAGCGCAGCGGTACGAGAATGCACACCAAAGTCTGTCAATTGCGTACAAAACGCCCTTCTTGTGAATTTTTCGATGTTGCATGTTCACATCGTCGTTGGCAACAAAAGGAATCGGAGGACATGGGATCCGACAGACTCTGCTCAATCTTTATACAAAACGTCAGGAGCATCTACAATAAGCTCCACTCCCAACAATCACTCTTGTTCCTCGTCAAATTTGAGATTATTTGCCTTACAGAAACCAGAATATCTTCCAATAAACAGCTCGACGGGTTGTTTCAGAAACTCATCATATCATACAGCTATTAATGGTCTATAGAAAGAAAAGGAGGAGGCGCTATGATTATTTACCATTTTCCATTTTTCATTTTCCTACCTGAGGACCAGCAGCTCTGATCACTTTGAAGCTTTGTGTGCCAATATTACACTTGGAAAACACCTGATCCAAATTTGTCTAATTTATCTCCCACCTGATTATACACAAGACTACAGGGATGAATTGAAGTCATGGTTCGCGACCCACCTCACCTCTGATAAACCTACCTTTCTTACAGGGACTTTAATAGTTCCCACCCGTAGACACTCTGAAGATAGATAGACTTCATTATCTTCATAAAAGATTTAGGGCTGGATTTCCTTCAGTCACAGCCTACAAGGCGCAACCAGGCGTTGGACCTAGTATTTCATCGTACTCTAGATTTGAAGCCCACAATATTTTTAATTCTAACCACAAACCATTCAGCTTTGCTTTTACGTTCCTGTCGATGCATCCTAAGGGTGATGGTCTCCTAACCAAAACCATTTTCTCAGTTAATTTTATCAAACAAGATGTCATAATGAGTTTTCTCACCTCAACCAACTGGGAAGCACTTTCCACACTGCCAGTCGAAGAAGCCACTAATGGTCATGCTTCCCTCCTGACGGCAATAGCAATTGAAGGAGCGTCAAAAACCATTAGATCTCTAAATGGACAAAATCATGGGTCTCAAGAGAGCCGAAGCCCGCTTTTTTTAGATAAACAACGTGCCTTCAGGAAATGGAAGAGTACTGAGACCAAAAGCGGTTTCATTAGCTTTAAAAAGAAAAGTGCATTTTTTCTGAAGAAATATGACACGCCAACAATATATACATAGCTAACGGGTTAATATGCTCAAATCAGCCATTTGCAAAGCAGTGCAAAAATATTCAGATGGATGAGAACCTTTTCAATGAGGGGGCGGACAATACTTTTGGTGAGAGTCACATAAAGAAAGAATTGAATCCTCTCATCTCCATCCCATTACTTGATCTGACCCCCCCCCCTCTGTCTACACTTAACATCACAAAAGAGAATCTGATGAAATAATAAACGAGCTACCAAACAAAGCTATCGTCGGGCCTGATGGATTTCCCTTATTTATCATTAAAATATCCTGTGTCTTCATCGTGGACGTCCTTTTATACATCTTTAATGAAAGTTTGCAAACTTCGTCGGCGCCTCGGATTTGGCTTCTCGTGGGCTTCTTGTGTTTGAGTGACCTGCGCCTGTTCCGGAGAGCCTTCTACAACTAGCCAGCACCCCCGCACCCTTCTTGGACGGATGCCGAATGTATTTACATGAAAATATTTTTCTTAACCTGCTGTAATTAATTTCAATGGATCTCTGTATCTTTTATATTACTCAATGTATATATTGTTTGTCAAATCTGCTATAGTTGTTTACCCTCTCAGCAAATATATGCTGTCTAGGGGTGAATGTACCTGAATGAATAATAATAATAATAAAACATACAGTACAGTTTGCGTGAAAACATTCCGTGAAATCTCCTGATCCCTGCACTAAATAACGAGCAAATACTGACATCACTTAGGAAGAATAACAGGAAAGGCAGTTAGGGGAGCAGAGTGACCACTTTTTCAAAGACGCACCGGTCCTATAAAAATTCCCAAATACTCGTATTTCTCTCATGGCCACAATGGATATCCCTAAGCGATCGATCAAGAAATATTCAACGTTAACTGCCTCGAATTTGTTGAACAGCTTATTCAATATGGCACATTTAACCGATTTATTCTAACTAGAGTCATTCTAGCTAGGTATAATGCTTATGTTTATGGAATTATGCTGTCAATTACATAACCAATGTATATTAGTCTTCTACAATAAAATCAATCGTGGAATAAGAATAACTGTTTAAAACTATAAATATGGACCAAACTTGGAAAAAACTTCTCCGGGAATAATTTTTTTTCTGAAGCTTAACCGATTTCTGAAGATAGGGTCCTGTCAGTTAGCACCGTGTATATAATTACTATCCTTCCCACATCAGATGGAAATTACCCAAGTTCGAATTCCGTCGATGACGAGAGCAATTTTTAAGGGACTTATTCCCAATGTGGCTCAGTCAATCGGTCTCAGGCGATCGTTGCATGGTTTCTTTGCCGGAATCTCGGTTTTTGCCGTCCAGCATACAGGAAAATCTATCACAGAATGCACGCAATTTACAGAAACAATATACTGATGCCTCCATAGCATTGGTAGCTTAGAGGTAGTGAAAATTCGCATGTGTGGAAATTATGAGCGATTTCTAGCTATAAATATTATACTGCAAAACTAAAACTTTCTTGCGCGTATCTACATTTTCCAACGTTTAAAACTTAAAACTGTGTGTGTGTGTGTGTGTGTTTCCCTTATTTTAGAAGTCTTGAACTTTATTATACCGAAACTTCGTGGGGCACTTGGTCACTTGATATGTACATAATGTCATTACTCACTATGGATCTTGCCAATGCTGTCAAGCATTCTTCTGGACGTCCATTTAACATCATAACAAGCAGATAATAAGTGCTAGTATAGGAAATGTTTATGGCGGAACAGTAAGCAGGACCATTTGAATTAACCCTTTTCACAGCTATGGATTTACTGCAAGACGGAAGCCTTTGATCAGTGCAGCACGCACACTCGTCTCTGTTGAACAGTGTACCATTCTTTGGAGTTCTAGAGGGCGGTACTGTTCTCTAATGAACTGCATTTCCTGCTATTTGAAGAGGCCAGCTGACATGGTATTATAATGTGAGCTTCTCTCTGTTATCATGGGAAAGCAAATCCCGATTTGTTTTCGTGAGTGCTTACATTACTACTCGGTAGATTTGATTCTGATCCAAACGGTTGTATTTCACTTTCATGCTAATATATTTGAATAACATGTGTCTTGATACAGAGTAAACTTCACACCACCTGCGAATAGGCTTCGTGGCATTCAGCTACTTCCTCAAATTTCCGACATATTCCTATATGAACCAAACAGAGCGCATGTGAACATCCGGCAGAGAACCCTAATAAACATATCCCATTCAGCATTTACAAGCAGCTGAAGAGAAATGTGGTAAATTTGGACAAATGCCCAATTTTTAAATGGCTAGTAAAGCATTTCAGTACAGCTGTTGTCCGCCATTCATTCAGCACATTATTATTAAATATCGTATATCTCACAAAGTTAAATAAGGCAATCTTTCAGATGAATTTTTATTAAACGTGTGAAAAGAACGTTTATTTAAAAAAATTAGAGTGAATTTTACCAAATTACATTAAAACTTTACTAAATTTAACAAATTTTAATTACCTAAATATTAAAATAGAAATGAACTGAAGATAAGAATACTTTTATATTCAATATTTTCTTTATCTTCCTTTTATAAACGATAAAATTTCTTTAGGAATTTTATCAAGTCATCGATATAAGTCATCACTGGAAATGAACATGGCCTTGTAATTGCAATTTTTAGCTTTATCCAACGAATAATATCTTTGTTTAGAAATAATGTGAAATCAAGTGTCCAGTTATTTTTAGAATACAGGTAAAGATTTTATATTTATTTGTGAAAAGCTTCATGCATTTCATCAGTTACACGAAATTTACTCCAGTGTTAAAAATAAATGCGTCGGTTTCAACTTAAAATGACTATATGAGACGTTGCTCATCTAATGATGACAATTAAATTCCTTTTGGTTGTTTGAATGGCGATTGGATGTTCTCAAGCACCAAAGCAACTAAGGCCAGTATATTGTGAAAATATAATTGCTTGAATTTTTCAGTCGATTTTCTTTTTTTTTGGTTTTGTTTTTAACTAAAACAGGAGTTTCAGAGATAAAGAAAAATAAAACAACACCCGGCCCTCGCCTGAGACTCAACATCAGCTAGCAAGGCCATGACCAGTGTCACTGGTTCGAAATGTAAGATAACTAAGTCTATGTTGATTTTGCAATATTACTTAACACGACTAATTTTTTAAAAAAGTAAAATATTAGTTAATTAGACATTGCTTAAATTCCTGAAAAAAATTAACTAATTAGCTAACCTGCCCTCTTTTGAGAAAGTGTCTAATTATTGTGAAATCATTAGTCAAGACTTTACATTATCGACTAGGCTCAGGCAATCTGTTAACTCTTTAATGTCATATTAAGTGTTTCTTCATATACTGTATAATTGCTAATCATTTTCTACTTTGTGCAATTGACAAGATGAATTTAATTGCAGTAATTAGGAAATTCGCAAGAAACGGTCCAAAAATTTGTTAAAGCAGGTCATCTTACTTGTATAACGACACGTAACCTCATGCCGTAACTTTCACTACACTGATTTTTCTCATTCTTTCTATGGGAAATCATGAGCAGAAATCCATACTAGTTCCCCGTGATTTTCATTTGTTCGGGCCAATGAAGAGAATCTTGTAGTAAGATATTCCAAACAACTGAATACCTCAGCCATGTGTCTCCAAGTGGCCATTTGTCAGCTTAAATTTTACTTCAAGTGCCACGACGATGGAATGATAGTAAACCTTGGAGAGGAGTGACAGTATGGTCATAGTCATAGGCATACGTTTCTTGGAAAACAAATGTCCACATCAACCTTCAACTATATATGTATATAGGTAGTTCATCCTACTTGCAAAGTAGTATGCACTACTGCATACCGTAACTTTAACCACAACGATTCTTCCTGACCTTGCTAAAAGAAATTGAATGTGTAAAACATCGAAATTTTATTAACAGTGAAAAGTTTGACAAGAAAATAGTCCTTCCATTACACAAGGAGAAGTTATTGAATTAATTGGATAGCCTACTCCATAAACGCTAAAACATAAATCTAATTATATTAACAGTAGTGGAGACCCGATTTTAACTTAAGACAAGAATTATGTGCTCGGAATAGATCAAATTAAAGGCTTTGTTTTGTTATAAATATCTTTAAAAATAGCAACCAAAAATAAAATTTTGCGATTTAAAAAACATAATTCAAATTGTAGGAAATATATATAGGACAAGTCCCTGATAGTATTTTAGTATTTGATATCAAACGAGATGGTTCAGCGAAGCTGTCTCTGCTTCTCATTTTGTGGACGGTTTCCCAAAGTGCGATTTGTGGTTTGTTTTTATCATTAAAATTGCCATATACTACAGGATATACATCGAATTCTGGTTGTTTATTTGTCTATGAAGATTTGTGCTTAACAATATAATTGCAGATTAAATCGATTGTCTCCCACTTTTTTTTTTTTTAAATTAATGTTTAGAAGATCATCTGGAAGGCAGAAATTCCTAAAAGATGAAGACCTCAGCCACGTGTCTCCGAGTGGCTGTTTGTCAGCTTCCATTTGGTTTCAATTGCCTTGGCAAGACGATGGAATAAATCTCAGTGTGGACGGAGAGTACTTTAGATTTAGTTTACTTGTGTATTAGAATAAAATCTTAACTAAGAACCACTATATACTTTTTAATTCAATTATTTCTGCTCTGTCTTTTAAAAGTTTACGTTTCTGAACATTTTATTCCACTGCTCAGTAAACTGTAAAGAAATATATAAGGGTACAAAGTATTAAACCAAAACCTACAGGCATACGTAACGACGTGATATCACTTTGGTTGATTCAATGCTTGACATCTTTGGCTTTTGACCTTCTGTATGAAGAAGTACTGCATATTCTCGTCTCTTTCTTTACAATTTACTGCGCAGTGTAATAAAATCGAGCCATTCATTATTGGCTCTTTAGTATTGTACTCTACTGCAAATTTGTTTCTCTGTAAGCAATACCTCAACATGGGAATGAGTTTAATGTAACGAATTGACATCTCGAAAAACAAATATGAAAAGAACTGCGATGAATTCATGAACTGTTTTCGTCTGCGGAAGAAGACAAAACATTGAGTTTAAAAAAAGTGATGAACAATGTATGTTTATATAAAAATATATACATTGAGTGGCCATTTATTAGGTGCAGTCCCCTTTTCGCCCTCCTTCAGTGACAGCATCGCGCCAGGTAATATAAAACAGGTGGGAAGATATCTACGGATGCTCCATGTGCACAATTCATCACGAAAACGGGCAAGCCGAAAGAGTTAAGTGACTTTGAATATGGAATAGTAATCGGAGTAAGATAAGTGTATAAGGATTATGTCCGTAAATTAAACGAGCTCTCTGGTCAATTTGCTTGTTTTTCTGCACGAAATCAAATAAGCAAGGTTGTTTCTCCTGAAACCCGAGTTTCATGGGAAAAAAAACCTTGTTATCCTCGCTTGAGACCGAATAACTCAGCCACTAAGTGAAAAAAAAGTTATAAAAGTTCCGCGCATCATTGACCAGATTCGAACCCGGTCCTTTTTCGTCGAACAAACTGTGTTCCATTCCTGTCAGCCAAAAACGTTAGAAGGTACGGATAACTCGAAAACATCAACACTTGGATAGTAAACGGTATATTGCGTACATTCATTCTCTCTCGGCATATTTCGTATATTCATCACTCCAGAGAATGGATTGCCATTTTAATGTCTAGCTTATGCAAACACAGCGTCGTTATAACCACCGCCTACAAACCTCAATATATATATATTTTTTTTTTGAATATAGGTTTTTAGTCCACGGCTAAACGATGTCCATTAAGTAAATAGTGATTACAAATTACAGTACAACCCCTCCATGCGACAATCACTGATAGTCTCTTTTGTACATTACTTTATTGCTTCTGAGAGGTTTTGCTGCAACTTTAGTGACCCATTTTACTTGGCAACACGCATGGCCGTTCTAAAGACTCTTTCTGTTAAAATATGTAATTGGGTATTTGTATTTCCTTTCTTCCTACACCTGCATAAAAAAAAAAAGAAGTAAACTGCAGCCATTATCAACCCACTGCAGGAAGGAAGCCTCCTCAACGATTCATGCTGAAGGAAATGGACCATAATCTGCCACGCTGGTCCAGTGCGGGTTAACAGATCGACCATATTTAGCAGTCAGGGGCTTGAATCCTGGTCTATTCAAAGAGCGTGTGCTACTGCACTCCCGTTACTGACCACTCGACTACGTACACCTGCGTATGATACGTTATTCAGTCGTCTGTGAATACTTCAGTTCCTTCAGATTCGAATGCAGATATCACCGATCTGTATTCGAACTCAATAAGGTCGGCTCCATGTTGCATTTAACTTGAAACCGAAGGAGATTCCCTCTGTAGTTCAGACATGAGAGGGCGATAGCACACTGGGAGAGTGTGTATATTGCATCCAGGAGACTCTGGCTTGCTGAACTTGGTGTACGTTTTTGTTTGTTTTTTTTGCCATGGAGAATCTAAGTCTTTTTTACATGGTGTAAAAGAATTTAGTCGTAAGCATTATGGCATATTTTAGATAATTTAGAATTGTCTAAAAGATGCCATACGTTATACCAGATGTTAGTTATTCAAGGATATTATTCTTATATACTTACTATCTCTAGTTCTATCTGGTTCATACTGCTTTTTAGCTACAGAGAGGAATATTTTTATAACAAAGTGAAATTCATAATATGTGCTTATAATATAAATTAAAAGTTTTTTTTTCAAGAAAAGAAAATGGATAAAAAAACATTCATCTGTGAAGAGGTGAACTATACCTATTGTACATTAGTATATGTTCCAACAAGGAACTCCCACTGTCATTTATTTGAAAATAAAAGATCAAAACGATTCATTAATGGAAAATACAACAGTATTCTAAAAGTGAAATGTAGAGTAATGCAGTTTCGCATATTCCTGATTAACTTCGCTCGTAATTACTCATACGATTAAAAAACTTTGAGATATGTTAAATATTTTTTGAGCATTAAACTTCTGATGCTTTTACAAGTTGGAATTTTCTATATTTTTCCTATTTTCATGTGACTTCCCACTGTTTTCTTTTCTTGTTAGAGTTTGAAGAATGAATTATAAAAAAAGCAGCATACCATATACCTTTGTCTGCCGCAGTGTACTGCCATCTTCATTGATGCTGAGTGCATTGCAGCTTTATCTTTTTTCAGATTTGTTTTTCTGTCGTGCTAGCTTATTCTCTCACGTTGCGAAAAAGTTGACTATATCTCTCTCCAAGAAAATACATTTCTGTTTAAGCTCGCGTTTATTTTATTTTTTTTTTTATTTTTCTGCGTGACATGCTCTACATTATCTCAGACAAAAATATTTTATAACGTTTTCTTATACTTCATTTCCAAAACTTAAGAACTCATCATTTTCGTCCTATCATTTCTCTTTCTGTCTTTCTAATTTACACATTTCCATATGTCGTTTCCACCATGGGCAATCGATTTTTTTCATTTTTCAAATTTTTTTTCATTTTTTGTGCTGCCAATAACACGAGATCTGTCTGTCTCATTTTTCCCCATTTTGCTTCTTTCTAAATCAGGAAATTTTCTTGTTTTGGATGTCTCCATTTCTCTGCAGTACTTTTCTGTCTTACTACCATTCTTCTTGTGTGAGTGTGGGTGTTGTTTTTTGGCATTTAATCCATCACACACAGTTCTTTTGTTCGTATGTCTTTTATTAACATTGGTTTCGTGTTCTTCGACTTTCCCCTTTGAATTTTTTATGTCTTTTTCAGACTTTACATCCCTCCCCTCTCTCTCTCTCTCTCTCTCTCTCTCTCTCTCTCTCTCTCACACACACACACACACACACACACACACACACACACACACACACACACACACACACACACACACACACACACTTCAAGAGCTTATTCTTCTTTACTAAATTCAAAATGATAATATATTCGTATGTGTGATGAAAATATGCAAGGAATTTTTTCACCATATAAAATTTTCAAATATTTTTCTTCATTATACAAATAAGAGTTCAACGCAGAAAGTCTCATATTATATCGGAGAAGTTCGTTCATGGGTTCGTTCATCGGTGTGTTCATGGGCTGGTTTGCATGCTTTGAGGATGGAAACCCAGAATAGTTAACGGGGTAATTCTGTACCGGTTAAATACATTCTGGAGTGGAAAGACTTAAGAAATTCCTGTAGTCGTCCACAGGATTTCAACTCAGACATTTCGAAATGAGCAATGAATGAAACCACTATAACTGGAGAGAGGTATTACACCATTATTATCCTATCTACAATTCTCACCAACAATACACCCACGAACAGACATTTTGCTCTGAAAGGATGATGCCAAACTACAAATTTGGTAGATACCGTCACACTTGTAAAGCCTTCCGAGAGAATCGCAGTATGATATAACTGCAGTTTTTTACAAGTTAAACCTTTAAAATGCCTTAACCTTTCACAGCATTTAAAAATCAATATTAAAATCATAAATTACCACCAGCAGCCCTAATAAATAATGTTGCTTTTTCCATCATCGAAGGTGGACATCAACGTAATATCCTCGAATGATATACAGCAACGTATTATCTGGCTCAATTATTTTAAGAAGCACTCAAACCGTTCCTTCTAACGACACATAAGGCTTATGCGGATGATATTAATGTCTTCATTCCCATGAAATGTAATGAAGATATCGTAGATATTACTCACGAAAATAACACTCATCGATAACCTATAAGTAGAAATAATTTCTTTAGGTGGGTCAAGGTTATTCACTGACTATTCCGCGACTCATTCTCACTACGATTCCACTCCTCATCAACAAACTGTTGGTTTAACAGACGTACTGCTTACTTAAGCAGTCAGTGCCACGATTAATGAAGAATACACGGAATGAAAGAGAAGACCTTCAACTCTATAAAATTTCTTTCCACTATAGTGTTGTAAGAGTGAAACCTTGTTAATGCCGATAATTCAATTCATCTTATATTCTCTCTTTAGAATGGTAAAAGTATTTAGATATTTTAATTCACGCAAACCATCATTTAGGCAAAATAGGTTTCAGACAACTCTACACTCAAGTAACACGAAAAATTCAAAATCAATACAGCAATGGAACAGCATCCATAAATCCATCAAGCAATGTAAGCCATAAACAGTAAAATAATCATAAAATAATAGCTTTATGGCAATCAGTAGTAATGTTAATGAAAGTTATATTGATGACTGTTACAATGCTATAATAGCGCTAATCTTAGGGATTTAGCGTGTAATTAAAAAAATAATATAGTTACTTAATAGTCATTTACAATTATTTACCAAAAAAGCCCAAATAAATCGTAAATCGCAGAACCAGCTAGGTTGTATCTATATCACATAAGAAATGCTATACAGTGGTATAGCATTTCTTATGTGATATAGCATTTATATGTCCTATACTGGCGTGGCGACCACATGATTTTGAAGGCCTTTACAATGCGAACTGCCACTGATTATTTTCTAGTGGTTACCCAAGGCTTTGAAAAGGTTCTGTCATCTATTGTGGTTGATAAAATGCTGAACAAACGCAAACTTTCTTAGTTTCAGTCTATTAGTTTTCACCAGAAGTCAGTATTTATGCTCCCTGGTTTTTGATGTCAGTGGAGGGTTTTGTGGTTTGGCCAATGGTCCTTCCTCTCTCTCTCTCTCTCTCTCTCTCTCTGAAAAGAAATAAAAAATGGAATCACGTGAAGCTTGTAGTTCAATTTCAAGTGTGGGACACACTTGAGATTGAACTTCTTCAGAAAACTCGTTCTTAATATGCAATTTACAAATACTGTGTACTAACACCTCACGGCTTTAGTTCTTTAAACATCCCACCTGATGTTTTCGATTAATTTCGTACGTTAAAAGCACTGACTTTATAATTCATCATATTCAAATTACTCAGAAACCTTATTGGATAGGTGGTGGATGGTACTGACTGCCGATTTATTTTAATTACTTATGGTGAGCGATCCAAATGCAGAACAGCTAACTTTACAGTTTACGATTTGGAATTTAAAGAAGCACAGAAATCAAGCCCAGTTTCTCAGTTCAACGTTATTAAAGCTATGTTTGGCATTGAACTGAGAAACTGCATTTCATGTAAGACCTGTGTAGAATGTGATTTCTTGAATGTTTATGACTGGTGTATGCCTAAACTAAAACTAATTAGTGACTATTCAGTAGGGAATACTGAACCCATGAAATAGCTACCATTTTAATTTAAATTCCGTAAAGCAAATACAAAGTCGTATAAAGTGCATTGGCCGGTTTATTTTACACCGTTCTGTACTTATTTCATGGCATCCTTTAAAACAATCTTTTTGATGGTTTGTGCACCAACGTACACTGTAATCCTATACAAGCGTTTTCTATTCACGCTTCCTTTTCCATGTATGCCTTTATAATATGTATGAGATCAATGGCTCAGAGACGTGAGTCGCATGAGCAATTTAAATGCCATTAAGTAACGATCTTCTTAATACGACCAAGTATTTACGACAGTGTAAGAGAAACTGATGGGTTTGTATCAGGGCTGTAAAGGTTAATTATTTGACTCGTATGCAACGATATTCCTTAAACCATCCCTTTCTAATGAAGTACCTCGTGTAGTTATCTAAGTGAGCATTACCTCTAAAAACATATTACAAACGCATAATCAGGTTAAATTAACTTTATCGAACTCTAATATTAGCATAATATTCTTTAAATAATTCAACATTAAACAACTCGGTTAAAGTTAATTTTAGATTTAATTAGTGAACGCATCCCTAGATGTCGAGAGTTTACATAAGGCATCAACCATTAAAAATTAAAAGGCATGTAATCCGAGCCAAAATAAACTGTTTAACATTAAATATGTAAGACACGCGTTAAAGTCAATTATTAGCCACATGTAGCTATTTAAGAGCTACTGAGTGCGTTGAACAATATGTTAGGATCTCGTTTCGCGCTTTTATCGCGCTCTGTAAATTTTCTGAGTTTTTACCTGGCTCATTGTACGACACACCATGGGTCATAAGCGGATCATAATGCACATGGATATTGCTGCGGATGAATACATGCAGTAATATTATTAGTTTATTTTTTACCTAAGACGCACATATATTTTTTGTTGATTTATTTATAAATTGATCATCCCTTAAACAATAACATTCATAAAAAAATAACATTCCTTAAACAATAACATTCCTTAAACAATAACATTCCTTTTCTTTTTTATATTTTACAATGCGAGAATATGACATACAATTTTTATGTCATTGCATCCCCTTTATTTTTTCAGATTATTAAAAAAAGAAACTCGCATTTTCTAAAATATATTATGTTTTTATTAAAGCTCTCCCATCTTATAGAAAGAACACTTGCTTTTACCAAAGGGAGTCCATAAAACGTCCGAGAATAACACGTGTCCTTTTCCAACATGACCGTCCCTTTCTTTTCTGATTATTGTGATCTACCCGAATTAAATGACATATATAGCCTCATATATGGTGTTTATCTCACCCATCATAGTTTCCCCCCACATCCCTGATATTCCTTCCTATTATTTGAATGTCGCAATGGCAAAGTTCATGCGCTTTATTCCGGTAACCGATTCTGTTTAAAATGGTTCAAACGCAAGCGCAAACAGTATCTGTAATTTTAAGGACTTTCTGTACAAGTCTTCCGTACAGATGAATCAGATTTTAAACGAATTTTGTAGTTTCCATTCCCGTTTCTCCTTAAAAACCTATGAGCAAGAAACTTATGTGCCCTCAGGCTTCCTTTTAACCATTTTAGATGCCAGAATGAGTTTTTCTAATGGTTAAATGAATATTCTACCTTTGATTTTTGCTTCAGACAGTATTATTGGAATATTAAACATACGTACTGAAAAGGATCATTTTGAGTATCCAAAGATTTGACAAATTGCTCACTAGCAAAATACGAAACAGTAAGAGCAAGACCTTGTCTACCTGGTAAGCAGAGTCTGGTAAATAGATTTCAGTTAACAGCAGTATTGTTAACTAAAATGCGTTTACCAGAATTCAATTTCTATTTAAATCCTCTTCTTTATAGCAGTTGAACTATTGTTCTGTTGTCCCACAGAGATAAAAACAACGGAAACTTATCTTGTGACCCAAGAAGGAATGCAATTTGTAGCAATTATAATTGATATTCTCCAAAATGGGCTTCGCATTTCATAGTTTTTTTTTTTTTTTATTTGGGCTTCACAAACCGAATGAATTACAGAAATCAATGGAAATTTATTCTCGTTGTGAAACAAAGTAGTCTCTAGACGTCTTGTTATTATTATTAGCCATATGGTACAAGGAAGCCTAAGGCTTATGTTGCACCAGCCAAAAAAAAATTTCCTAATTACCCTGAGAGAGTGTCAGAAGTAGAAGGGAATCACCAAGAAAGAGAAGAATGATGATATCCAGCTCAGGACCCTGAGCAGGATATCACCTGACAAGATATGTGCAAGACCAGTCTTGCATATATCTTGTCTTGGGGATATATTTTTCGTCCATGTATCTTATAACTTTTTTGAGCAGTCTTGGGTACATATTTTTGAAATATATACCCAAGACTGGTCTTGTGCACTCATTCGCATATAATGCAGATAAATAAATATCAAGTCGCCCGCCTTCAACCTATTTTATTTTGCATTTTTGGCTGCGTTTTTATTATAATAATAATAAAAATGCATGTTTATTATTTTTATTATTATTATTTTATTTTTAGAAAGTGTGCGCTATGACTATTTTCTTAGGTAGGTGATACTGATCATAAAAATATCGATTTCAAAAAAAAAGTCATATACAGGGTGTTTCAGGAGGAATAGTAAATATTTTGGAAGATTATAGTATCAATTATTATTCTGAGTCAAAAAATTCATATAAACATGTGTCCAATTCTCAATGGATACAGAGATACAGCTGTTTGAAACTGTCGCGCACAAAGCCGTTATGAGCGGTATTAAAGGACGATAAACGACTTAGTTTGTATTTATTGACTTTTTGAATGATACAAAAGACAAATAATTTGACAAAGTTTTTACATTTCACAATAATTGTTCGAAAATCCCGCCGCCAACCTCAATGCACTTTGCAACTCTTGTGGTAGTATGGCGTGTTGGCGTGGTGTTCTTCTGAGGTCGTCTTCGCGTTACTTTATGAGGACAGCAGTATCCAAAATGCGAGAGAGCAATTCGTCTCTTGTATTCACCTTTTCTTTGCATACTGCTCTTTTCATCCATCCCCACAAACAAAAATCTGTCGGGGTGAGTTTTGGAGACCTTGGTGGCCAATGAACGGGACAACAATGGCCGATCCATCGTTCAGGGAAAGTTCGATTTAGATATTGTATCACCAGATGGATATAATGTGCAGGAGTTCCGTCATGCTGAAAGTACACCCCAGTCCTTGTAGCCAAGGGAACATGCTGCAATAGTAGTGGAAGTTCGTTTTGCAGAAATTCTGGGTAAATGGGCCCTGTAACACAACAGGCCCAATTAACTAATTGTCGATGATACCGCACCACCCGTTTACAGAGAAGCGATGTTGAAAATTTATTTCTACAGTGGAACGTGGATTTTCGTCTGAGCATCTGAGAAATTATATTGTCATTCCAATCGTCCTCTTGGTGTCATATTGGGATTTTGTGCCTCCTTCCATTTGGTACACAACTCACTCATGAATATTGTAAATGTTTTTTTTTAATTAATACTTTATTATAATGCAATAGCAAAACCCTCCTAAGCGGTCAGTGGCCATGAATTTTATATCGAGAAAATAGTTAATTTCAGATCTCCAATAGCTGCTGTGGGCTGAGTGCTAGAATTATAGCTAACTCGGTGTTTGATTCAGGAACTGCCCTCTGTTGCCTTTATTCCGTGCGATCTTAAATAGTCAGTAATAAAAGAGTTAGCTTTTTTAAAAGCTACAAGGACGTTGAGACACGTTGGTTCCAGCTACGGTTAAAGATATCGCAGACCGTACCTAGTGTATATCTTTGGACCTTGAGACAGGAGAATTTTAAGCAACATTTCCCAGGGAAAAAAAAATTGCTTCTCCCGGTTTGGAAAATATAGTATTTGCTTCTGCTCCCTTCAAAGTTGCTTGGTTGTGCAGCTCTAACTGAAGCTATTCACTTCTGGAAACATTTTTGGAATGTGCTTAAGAATATTTGTTTTATTGTCCTCGGGATACTGGACTTACTCCAAAGACCCAAACTATGTCCTACACTGCCTTAGCGCGGAGGCAGTTTGTGAAGAAAAAAAAAGGGACTTGCAAACTGAAATATTCTCTCTACTCCTCCAATTTAACTCCAGAATTTCTTTCTATTCCCAAGTATCAAATATTCGCTGAGAGGTACACATTTTTGGGTCTTTGGAAGAAATCAAGGCACGTTGAGAGCGTTAAACACGACGGCAGTAAACGAATTGCACAATTTTTTTCAATAGTATCCGGCGAAAGGATTAACAGTTAACTCAATTTTTTTATTCTTTTTAACTGAGGATCTCGCTGTAGAAAATGAAGAAACAAGCTTAAAAATGAAATGTAAGAAGGATACTATAAAGTAACGATTAATGCAGAGAAAGGGATAGAGGAGAAAGCGTTACTGAATGAAAATTACAGTACACATCGGAAGAAATGCTGTTATTATGTGACGATGAAATAACTACTGAATTTATGAGTTCAGTAGCTCGCCGAAACAAATCACTCTGTAGTACGTCGGTGTGACATTTATGCTTTGTAGTTAACATTAGCTCCAGAGCAGTATTTTTCAGATTTTACTCCCTCCCCTCCTCTGCGTAAGCGACCAACTCAATTTTAACCAGAGCAGGAAAGACGAGAGATGGTGCTGTAATTATTTTAGTTACAAGGTACGGCTAAAATGAAACGAGAATAGTTGCTTAACAAAGCCTTACTGCTGCGCATGTCAACAACATTCATGTCATACTATAGCTTGTTTTTTTTCTTGTACAAATCAGTTTCCTATTCGTTGCAATAGGTTAAGTTTTCATTGAACTGTCTTTTTAAATGAATCAGTCTTTTAAACCTTTGGCGGAGAAATGAGTGATCGTAATTTAGAGCAAAATACTGTTATTAAATTTTAGTAAAACTCGGTAAAAATAGTGCAGAAACGTTGGAGATGTTTTCGAAAGTGTACGGTGATGAAACTATATGTCAGCCCCGTGTGTACGAATGGTAAAAACGGTTCAGAGAGGGACAGGAGATGTCCACAACAACAAGAAGGCCGCCAACTTCAACGACACAGGAGAATGTTGAAATCGAAAAATCGCGCCCTAAGACCCTCGAATCGAAAAATTGTAAACCCGTTTAAAAATGAATTTTTAAGTACTGTACCTTATTTGAGTGCTTTGTTCAGAATTTATTAACGGCCGGTATATGTGCAACATCTCTGTTCTTTAAAGGCAGATTAGAGTAGTAATTTATAATGTTTAACTACTGTAATATTTAATTTTTATTACTATAGTGTTTCAAAGTTCGCTCCAATAAATTCTAGTCCCTGATTCTCGCAATCCCCTCCCTCCCCTTTCGACAAGGCTATTTTCCCTAACCAGCCCGATTAGTGCACATAACCTTTCAAAGTAGATGACCCCTTCTCCCCATAATGGAATTTGACCCTTATTTCTTAACCTTAAGTTAGATTGTAATCTCATCAGCGTTTGAACTGTACCAGTTCAAACGTGCAAAGGGTTGCCCGCATTTGCAAATTGCAGTAAGTGAAATGAGATAAATTCCATCAGGTGCATTTTGAGGTTGAGCCGCTATACGTGGCGGTTGGTATGCAAGTATAATTAAGTAACACATGGGACCGAATGGCACTGGGCGAGAGAATTCAGAATGTTGTCACATCAACCTTACTGCCGAAGGCAATCTGATAAAAGTAGTGGTGGTTGAACCGTTGCATTTCAGCTAATGCAGTTCAAACGCTGATCGTATAACTTGGCCTTTAGCGTGACAGTTTAATAGAATAAACTGCTGCTTTAAACAGATGGACATTAGGAAGATACAGACTTCGAATATTTGTTAGCCATGTTTTAATGCGCCTCGGGTGATCGTTTTCTTATTTTCTTCATGTTTTCTTTTTATTTGTATTGCTAAACTCCGTTTGGAGGCAGGAATGGCATTGTGCGCCAAATTTTATAGGAAGCTGGTACATCAAGAAATATTACTTATAATTTGTGATCCTCAGTCAAAAGACAAGGGTTGCGATGTTAAAATTCAGTTAATAAACATGAGACATAAAACTTTCATGGATTTCATTTCAATTTTTACTCCCCTTATTAAAAATGAAACGAAATAAGTCATAAAATCTTATGAGAAATAAACATTTTTATTATTTTTTAAAATGATCCCTTGGGCTAGGAGAAGAAATGTACCATGGCAACCCTTTCAGAAGTGATTCGTATAAATGGATGTTACTCGTTTTATGCCAATAAAATTCTGTTGTGGTAAATAAGAATTACTAATAGGCCTACCTTCCTCTTGTACACCCACTTGAGGACCAATCTTAGAAAGAAAATATTTCTTCAGGTTTTATTTTAGAGAGAGAAAAAAAAGTGCACGTTTACTTAAAAATCGATCCTTTCTTCTCTAGACGAATTGTTCTCCTTAATTTTTTTTCAACTTCTGCAATATAAAATTATTTTCAAGATTTGTTTTAGCGATTTCGTTCAAGTACTTCACATCTGAGTGGCGGAATCTGAGTGGCCCTTGTTTTCCAATAGATTACATTTTCAAGCGGAATGCTAAGATGGCAAAAGTTTACTCATGGGGAAAATGTTCCACGAGTTCTACAAAACGTGCTATTTCAAGTGCATCTGCAGAAAGCAGAAATCTTCAATGGCGTTTTGAATGGAACCAATTAGACTTCTTACCTGTAAACAGGCTGAGAATATAGTATCAATTAAAAGACGTCTTTCGTTCCTTTATTCTTTTCACTTTCGTTATTTTCTTATTTAACTTAGTAATCATAAAAAGTAGGCGGTAGCTTTATGATACTTCTCTTCTTTGAAATGCTGTCAGCAGAATTGTAAACGTCATCTATTGGTGAGTTATATATAGAAATGTTTGTGAGTTATATACATGGAATTCGAGCAAATTTTAATTCGCTCTTCGAAACCGCAGTATTTCAACTTTCGGATCATACAAGTATAAAGGAGGAGTGGTAATATATTTTTTAAAAAAATTAGTAATATTATTTGTAGTTGAGTTTATACCTATCTTTTAAAAATGTATTTTAATGTGGGGGAACCGGTGGTTGCCCCACAACTCCACGTGGGAAAGTAAGCAGAATAATATGAAGATATAATATCGAATACGTGGAGACCAGAGGGAGAAAAACAAAAACTAACTTTTGTTTCAGAAGACTCAGATTGCTACTAAACATCCTCAGTGGATGGAAATTGAAGAATGGTGTCCTACAAGCAGATGCGGAACCACTGCATCGACCACATCTAAGCGCTAGTCCATAGGTGGACGGAAAATTTTCAATATATTTTTTTTTCCTGTTTGAGAGGGATGACAAAAATGAAATCAGACCTTTCCGTGTTTCGGGGACGCAGCCAGATTCTTCAATGTCTTGACATAGTCCTTGCTAAAAAGTAATACCAGAAGTAATTAAGAGCAATTCAAAAGTAATTTGAATTTTGCTCTTTTGAATTGCTTTAATTTGAATTGCTCTTTTTTGAAGAGCAATTCAAATCGCATCATTTTTTAGAAAAAAAGTTGCTCTTATGTAATAAGAGTAGTTTTATATCCTGATATCGTTCCGCTGCCATCCGCAATTCATTGCAACATTTTAACTGAACCTCCAAACTACTACCCGTTTGTGTAATTTATAAACAGCCGCATTCATGTCAGATAAATTATCATTTTAAACCCGAAACGCAGATATATACCGTAACTGGGTCGATTGTGCTTTATTGTTTATTATTTAGACATGAAAGAAGGTATCTCTGAAGAAAAAAACGTCGACATCGTTGCCAGTAAGAGTTAGCATAACATGTAATAATTGAGTTTCATAATTACATCAAATAATATTTTTGCCTCTAAACAGGTTCTGAACCATTACATTATTTTAATTATGAGAAAATATTTCATATACTTAATCATAATTGAAGATTTTTAACATTATTAACTCAAGAAAATATTCATTGATATTAGGCCTTTGTGCATATGCTTTTCAAATGGCTACTGCTACTTATCTTAGAATCTAATCATACACAAATCAGCTAATTCGGATTCTTGGGGCATCATTTTGTTTTTCTAAGCAAGCATTTTGTTAAAATTAAAATGTCTTACCCAACTTTAGCAAAATTGGTCCAAAATGTCATCACTGCTTCTGCCAAGGAAAATTCCGACCGACTGTAGTTCTTTGTAAAGTGTGACAAATTGTCCACTAGTGGCGCGCCAAACACATAGGGCAGATCTTCTCCATGAATACCCCCTAACCTTGGGGAGAAATCTCCATCCTCCGTTTGGTAAGCGAACACATAGAAATACGTCCTCGATGGTCCGACAGAATGATAATTACCTGCTCGTAAGAGTGGGGCAACAACCACAGCATCACCCAGTCCGTCAACTGTTGCGTCAAATATACTAAGTGGATGTTGGTCCGAATGTATCCAATCTGTATATTCATTAAGAATTGTAAGAAATATTTCTTGTAGATGAAACGTAAACACATTTCTCACTAGAGTCCGTACCAGTCGATCTCTCCTAATTAAATCGATTCCGAACCGTTCTTCATGGGCTGTAAATTGAAAATATGTTTCTACTCTTGTTACTCCAAACATCAGATCATACTGACCATACAAATCTTTGTAATTTTTCATTAGCACAGCTGGTTCATTTGGTATTACTATGCCATCTATCGTGGGCCCAAAAGCGGTTAGATAGTCTGGAACAGTTAAATGAACCCTCATAATTTCTGATATAGGGCGTTCCCTTATACAGTCCACTAGTACTGTATTTTCATCTGTTGGACATCCTAGAACAGTTGCCAGATAACGTGTGTAGGTCGCTGCATCTCGAGCAATAGCCCACGGACTGAACGCTGATCCGCTTTGCATAATAGCTCTCTGGAAAAGCCCTGTAATAATAAACAGGTTTTAAAAAAAAAACATATTTATGATATGACAAAGTATGGACAGATAAATAATTAATGCACTTCACAAAAAATGTTATATGTATAAATTACTAAATATCTTAATCATGTATTTAAGCTTATTTGTATTAATGCTGTATCTTTCACGATTTGTGTTATTCTGCTGCTTGATTGACTGAATAATTTAGAAGCTTCGGCTCATGTTCGTCATTATTAAATGGAGAACATCAGCTTTAAATATTAATATTTATTATTTCCTTTACTGCGTTTAATTTCAGTACATTAATGCAGCATTATTTTCATTTATTTATACAAGGTGTTTAAAAATTTCAAGGAACATATTCTATAGCTAAAAATAAACTTTCTGTACACATATTTCAAAAGTCTTTATTTTCGAGGTAATAAACATTAATCATCAATTAAAAAACCTTGTAAAGTGGCAACATATTTTTGTGTTTCAATTTATGTCATAAAAATGACTGCAAATCGAGTTTTGAACAATAAAAAAAAATACGGTGTCATTTTGTTCATGAAAATTATTCACTTGTGAGTAACTAGCGTGGCACAGTACATTCCAGTATTGCCAGTCTGTCCGTTACTTAGTTACTACTGGTTTCCAAATGAGTACCTCATGGTTTACAGAACTGAATTTGTTAAACTGGTATTATAGGAGATATGTGTGCTATGCCTTATGTAAGGTGGCGCCTTAACGTTGGTTCAACTCAGCCATGGCTCTCTGTGATGATATGCAAACTATACAATGGCCAGAAATAAGTGCAGTACTATGTTTGCGTATTGTGTGTGTGCTGTTGTTAAGTTGTTTCTAGCCACTTAGCTACCAAGAAGCAGCGATCACCAGGAAGGCTGCTTCCCAGTACCCGTCCACGCCACGAGGAGGCGGGTTACCACTATACACGTACTATAAAAGACATTACGGGAGATAGAACCAAACTGTTTTCTTTAGCCGAGCTAACTGATACGGTTTATTTCTATGGCGAGGTTACTCTCAGTTAATTTACTCTGAGTTAATCAGTCCCCGGATCTCAATCCTATTGAACATCTTTGGGATGAGCTGGAAAGGGCTCTTTGCTGCAGGCCAACACCTCCGTCGAATCTCAAGGAACTGCGTGACACACTGATGTTTGCATGATGCTCCATTTCTGCACAACGTTTTCAGCATCTTGTTCAATCCGTGCCTAGAGGAATTAAGGCTATTTTGAAGGCTAAAGGAGGCTCAAAACATTCTAGGTAGGTGTAGTTAATAAAGTGGCAACACAGTGTATATATAGGGGATGGATGTAGCAGCATAGATATATAGCTTGCCAGAGAGAGCTCCTATATGTATAAAAAAAACGCTGGTATTTTTTTTTATTGGAAAAGGAGCACGAGGGTGATAGTTCAAATGTTTGAGAAAAGGCGGTGAATAAAAAGGAGGTGGATGATAGGAACACATTGATAGGTACATTTATAATCCTGGATTAGATCCAGTTGACACAACTTTGCCTTTAGCGAGCCATGCCCTTTGAGCAAAAATGTGGGATAGAGCTTTGGGGCAAACAAGGGTGGTTGTTTGGGGTAAATTCGGTTTCCCTGAGGCAGAAACCTCCTAGTGACTTCCGCTTTCGGTATTTCTTCCCATCTATTCTGGCATTGCTGGTAAAGAATAGAGAGAATGCTCTTCTT
Organism: Mastigoproctus giganteus; assembly: GCF_048544385.1. NCBI lineage: Eukaryota > Metazoa > Arthropoda > Arachnida > Uropygi > Thelyphonidae > Mastigoproctus > Mastigoproctus giganteus. The sequence goes on from NC_143575.1 coordinate 114,582,454, forward strand.
TCCTGCAAGGTCGAGTGTTATTCCCAAGTTGTTGGTTGGGATTTGCATCCTTATTCTATAGTTGAGGCCCTTCCTTATTATTATTTTTTTAACGAAAACCCCAAACACGAGAGGTATTAGAACCTATAGTACTTTGTACCGTGCTTGAGTTGGAGATTGGGAAAATGAAAGAAGATATTTGTTGACATTAGACTCGAACTTCTGTAGACTGTAATTTTCAGGAAATACGTATGAAGGAAATTCGTATTTCGATGGAAATACGAATTTCAATGGAAATACGAATATATTCACATATATTCCAATATGTTATTTGCAGATCTGGGGGCAGCGTGCCTGCCAGGACCTACAGAGAAGGTGCACTGACCGTGGAATATATCCTCGTTATGGTTAATAGAATGATCCTTTAGATAGTATCTAGTTTATTTTATTTTATTTTATTTAAGGTGGCTCAATAAACCTATATGCTTGCGTCATATAGGAGGAACGCTGCCTTGTAAATAAGGTCGAGTCTGCCTCTTGAAGCCCCAGTCAACGATGTCGATCATAGCTATCATTTTAGCGTAATTTCTGACGTGTTTCGTTAAGTGCACCAGATGTGGGTGAAAATTTAATTTGTTATAAAAATTATCCCGAAATATTTCATTTTCAGTTAGAAGGGCTATTGGTTTTCCTAAAATTAATTTGTGAGGGCGTATTGATATTTAAGTAACCTTTTAATAGAATTGATTTTGTTGCAGTACTGGATAATAATCCCCTGGCATTTTAAGCCATGAAGGGAATTTGACACTTACCAATGTACTACTATATTTATATATAATAAATATTTATAATTAAGTTATTTATAATATAAGGATTTATTTATAAATATTTATAATATAATAAAAATTTATTTATTTATACGATTAATTTGCAAGTTTTTGTCCAATGTACGAGGGTATTTACAGGTAGGTTGACATGCTGTTCGAGAACAGCCCAAGTTGTAACTCCCCAGGCCTTTACAATCAGGACAAGGTCGTCAGCGAAGGCGACCCTGCCAGTTGGGCCAGTATCCATCCCCAGGAATTCATCCAGTACCAGGTTCCAAAAACAGGGACACAGCACTGAACCTTGGAGTCAACCTATTGTCACACTTCTGGTGATTCACTGGTATCTGGTTTTGATTGAGACCTGTCTATCTCTGAGATACTCTTGTATTATTTGATATAGGTTGATATAGGTATTCCTGCACCTCGCAGTCAGAAAGGAATGCTGGGACACCATAATGCATCAAATTATCCTGAAAAATTATAGATATTGCCAATACATATTTTCTTCTGTTGTGTTAGCTGAATTTATTAGGTGGATCGTTGCATCTTCTATAGAGCAACCGTGTTTAAAGCCATATTATTTTTTTCCTATAGATTTGCTTTGAGGTATTGATTCTGTAATCTGAGTAGTATTAGCTTCTCCATTACCTTTCCCAAAACTGGCAACAAGGCAATGGTCCTATATGATTTAGGATATGTTGGCGTTTTTTTATCATTTCAATTGTAAATTTAAATGGTAAAATTCTTTTACCATTTCGACTTCTATTAAATCATAACCTGGACAGCCCTATACAGTGACCACCACGTCACACCCTTAGATTATATGAAATCCGTGATCGATTCTGTGTATATATCTCTAATTTATTTCAGCTTTATGCTTTTTTTTGTTTTAAATTCAAGATTTAATGAATTTATCAGAAATAAAAAAAAAATGTTGAGACATATAAGTTTATAGAAAATACAAATATTTAGTTGCTGTGAACTGCCGATTTGTAATTTAGGGTCAGTTTCCAGGGTAGAAACCTAGAAAACTGTCACTGGAAGAGAGAGAGCACTGTGGTTAAGCTTTAATGAACTCCTCGTTATGTATAGCCGGAGAGGCGCATCATGATCAGTAGTCGCTACGCTAAGGTACATTTGACAACCGACCGATAGCCAGAGGACAGACTTTTGCATCAAGACATCAGATATACATTTTTCTGGATACAGAAAACAGAAACAGACCTAAATAGGTTTATATAAAGAATAGCATTTTAATTATTAATAACAATAATGAAAGTGAATAAAATAACTTCATCTATTTCTGAAAGTTATTTTAAAAAAAGGAATTTCATTTGTTATCTGCTTTGCACATAATTTAGAATTTAATATAATGTTTGTGGTGCATTACTTCCTTTTTAATTTCTCTCTCTCTTAGTCTATTTAGCACTTGCCGCATTCAAAATTTTGCACACATGCAAATTTCGTTTAAATTTTCGTCATAAACCACCATGGTTATTTAAATTTCATCACTAGTCCAATTTGTTGTGGAGGTGAATTCAATTAAAAAAATAAAAGCTTTAGTTCACCTGTTGGTTGAATAAAGCTTCATTATTAATTGAAAAGCTAAAAGAAATTGGGTGGTGTATTGTTACTACACAAAAACATGATGTTTGCTGTAATTTGCTTATTAATAGGAATTCTGAGTGTTGCTTAAGTTAATAATGAAAAGAAACTTGGAAATTTTAGCAAAAAATATTTTCAGAAAAGATTGTGAATAAGATTAACACACTCTTTTTATGCGAAAACTTCTATTCACTATAACCATAAAGACCTTTCTTTTCTTCGAGAATGTAAAAAAATAAGTTTGAATCAAATTATACGAAGAGTTAAAAAATTCTTATTAGTTCCTTATTATGCTTCTTACCCCATTTACTAATTATGGTCTACGTACTGCACCTCTGTAATGCACGCGTTATGCTCGTTTCAAAAGAGAAGTTTACATTCTTTTCCTTTAATGGCGATGAGTTTTCGTAATTTTACGAACCTTCGAAAACCAGTTACCTAATTAGCACGTATTAAACAACCATATTTTCAAGAACCTTCTTCTTTTGACGATGGAATCATTGTTTGTCTGTTTCTGAGAATTACTTTTTTAACTTCGAGAATGGTTGTAGTAGACGCTAATCTGCGTAAAATACCGCAAAAGAAATAAAATTAGTTTCAGGTTACTTTAGGTCGTTGGGACTTTAGAGGTTTCTCGCAGCATGCAGCTGGCGTAATCAAATCCCTAATGCCATGAGCTTTTTTTTTTCTTTTTTCTTTTTTTCTTTTTTCTTTTTTTTTTTTTTTTTTTTTTTTTGAGAGGGTGAGTAGAGTTCCTACACAAGTGATGTGTGTTACTATAATTCAATTTGGAAGGCAAAGTGATAGCAATGAGCATATAGTTGAACTTTTAAGAGGCTGTTAAATTCGTTGGTATCTTTACATTTGCTCTGCTTGAAGCATTGTAAATTTCATCTTAAAAATTCCGAAATTATTAAGAAGTAAAAATTAATAACATCGGATATTTTTACAAGTTTGCTGGTATCTAATGAGCTGCTTGGTTTCTGAAAAAAAAACACCTCATATTGCAGTTACATGCCAAATAGTTTGTAATGTATGGTATTTCATCTGGAGTGCCTAGATTCGAATTCCCTCAAAGATTGGAAGAATTCTAAACAGCTCTTCAATTGGGTCTGTCACAAGCTAATTTCATGCGGAGTTGGGTACTCGCCCCATTTTCTCGTGGATTTTCAGGCTGCACGACATGAAAATTACACTTTGAACACACTTATAAAGTCATAATACACTAAGCGCAATATGGCCTGAGTTGCTGTTTTTGTTTAATGAATTACGTCGCTATTTTAGAATTTTTAATGAATCACGTTACTATTTTATGTCTGTGCGAGCACTCACTGATCGATTTGCATGCTGCGTGGTCTCAAAAAACTCGGGATTATTCACTGGAAACCCTTCTCTCTCTCCTGTGATTGGCTGACCACAGATCGATTGAAGTGGCCTTTAGAAATTCCTCCAGATTATGTGGGACTCGATACCACTCCTCTTCAAACGACTAACCAGTGGTGATAGTATCATTATGTTATAAAGGACGGATCTAATGCTACATCAATTCACAATTTCTTAAGGGACTCTTCAATTGAGACTGTAGGTCTCAAATTGCTCCCGCAGTCCGAACTCAGACTGAGGTAATAAAGTTTCTGCCCTGAACTACTTCGACTTTTTTCAGCAGTATATTTTTCTATGAATGCGCGCTTGTCAAGAAATAATACAGTCACCGGTCAAATAGTTGTTACATTTATTACCTAGTAGAGCCACATTTTGCCCAAATTACAACCGGGATAGTACACGTTGGGATAGTATGGATTCCACCAGATCTCCGAGCAAATCTAGCTTCAGATTTGATCCATTCTCCAAATAGGATTTTTGTCAGCTTCTGTATTGCAGTCGATAAAAAAAACTGCGAAGTCGAACAGTATACCAGTATACACCACAAATTCTCAATTGGAATTAGACGGCCAGGGTAGATAAGGTATAAGGTATGTTAGTGTCTAACGGCTCCTGGGATTTCTCCCATCTCCGCGGGTGTACATTGTATCGGGGCCAGAGATTTGAAGTGTGTGGGGGTCATGTGCTGTATATTGTGTTGTGCCCTTTGTTCCTCCGGTCTATTAGCCGCCGAGCCCCTAGTGGGACCCGACGTTACCACACCATGCCACGGGGAGGCTGACCGGGTGTACCACTGTAGCTAGAGTACTCTGGCGGGTCCTGCCACCTACTTTCCTGGGATTTCAGTGGCTAGGACCAGTTTTGAGAATGAGATGATCGCTGTTTCTTGAGCAACGGTTGTAATTTTAACAGAGCGTAGGGTTGTTCGCTGATAACTTGTTCTAGGGCCAAATAGGTCGGGCAGTAATTTTGATTTTTTTAGATTTAGACCTGTGGGGAATGCGTGTGTGTGTATATATAAATATATGTATATACACACACACGCACACAAATATATATATATATATAAACTAAATAAAAAAAAAAAAAAAACGTTGTGCAAGAGAAAAGTAAGGGAGGAAGGCAGAAGACTGGAGGGTAGGAAACAGAAGAAAGGGGCCAATAGGAAAGATGGCCCCTGATGACAGTGTGGCATGCCCAGTGCCTCACCAGAGAGAGGAGTGGGGGGCGGGTGGACGAAAACCACCACCCCACAAAAAAAAAAAAAAAAAATCATTCTGTAAGAGAAAAATAGGGGGGGGGGGGGGGAGTAAAAGAATGGATAAGGTATAAGGTATGTTAGTGTCTAACGGCTCCTGGGATTTCTCCCATCTCCGCGGGTGTACATTGTATCGGGGCCAGAGATTTGAAGTGTGTGGGGGTCATGTGCTGTATATTGTGTTGTGCCCTTTGTTCCTCCGGTCTATTAGCCGCCGAGCCCCTAGTGGGACCCGACGTTACCACACCATGCCACGGGGAGGCTGACCGGGTGTACCACTGTAGCTAGAGTACTCTGGCGGGTCCTGCCACCTACTTTCCTGGGATTTCAGTGGCTAGGACCAGTTTTGAGAATGAGATGATCGCTGTTTCTTGAGCAACGGTTGTAATTTTAACAGAGCGTAGGGTTGTTCGCTGATAACTTGTTCTAGGGCCAAATAGGTCGGGCAGTAATTTTGATTTTTTTAGATTTAGACCTGTGGGGAATGCGTGTGTGTGTATATATAAATATATGTATATACACACACACACACACACACAAATATATATATATATATATAAACTAAATAAAAAAAAAAAAAAAACGTTGTGCAAGAGAAAAGTAAGGGAGGAAGGCAGAAGACTGGAGGGTAGGAAACAGAAGAAAGGGGCCAATAGGAAAGATGGCCCCTGATGACAGTGTGGCATGCCCAGTGCCTCACCAGAGAGAGGAGTGGGGGGCGGGTGGACGAAAACCACCACCCCACAAAAAAAAAAAAAAAAATCATTCTGTAAGAGAAAAATAGGGGGGGGGGAGTAAAAGAATGGATAAGGTATAAGGTATGTTAGTGTCTAACGGCTCCTGGGATTTCTCCCATCTCCGCGGGTGTACATTGTATCGGGGCCAGAGATTTGAAGTGTGTGGGGGTCATGTGCTGTATATTGTGTTGTGCCCTTTGTTCCTCCGGTCTATTAGCCGCCGAGCCCCTAGTGGGACCCGACGTTACCACACCATGCCACGGGGAGGCTGACCGGGTGTACCACTGTAGCTAGAGTACTCTGGCGGGTCCTGCCACCTACTTTCCTGGGATTTCAGTGGCTAGGACCAGTTTTGAGAATGAGATGATCGCTGTTTCTTGAGCAACGGTTGTAATTTTAACAGAGCGTAGGGTTGTTCGCTGATAACTTGTTCTAGGGCCAAATAGGTCGGGCAGTAATTTTGATGTTTTTAGATTTAGACCTGTGGGGTAAAAGAATGGATAGTAAGTGTAAGTGTGTAAGTGTGTTTAGGGTCAAACGGCACAAGGGGTTCCCCCCCATCTCCGCGTAGTTTACATTGTGGGTGAACCAGTTGACTGGAAAAGCCAGAGATTTAAAAGTGTATGGACTTTGTATATGTGTGATGCCTTGTACCGTTGTTCATCTGGTCATTTAGCCGCTGGGCCCCTATTGAGGCCCAACGTTGCCCCACTTACGCCCCGTGGAGACAGACCAGGAACCCAGTAGTCTGTTTCACTCTGGCAGGTCCTGCCACTTAATTTCCTGAGATTTCGGCGGCTAGGACCTTAAAAAAAAAATAAATAAAAATAAATAAATAAATAAAAAAAATAAAAAAAGAAAGACAGAAACGCGTCGACGTAGGGGTAGAATCGCTTAGTTTTGCTAGGCCAAGTTATGGGCGTAAGGTAATTTAGATATGTTAAGTTTTTGGGTAGGGCTTTCGCTAGCGTATAGATAGAGAGGGGGGGAGGCAGAAGGCTGGGGGGGAGAAAGACAGAAATATGGGGCCAATAGAGTAGGTAGCCCCAGTTTTCAGTGGGACATGCCCATGTCCCACCAGAGTAGAAGATATAGGGTGGAGAGGAGAGGAGGACGAAAATGTCCCCCCTCCCCCCAAGGAAGTAGGTTTAAAGGTGAAGGGGGCTAGAGTGCCCTCTTCAGATCGCCATATGGCTATTGGCAGCTATTGTTTCAAGTTTCTTTACTCATGGGGCAAGCTCCGTCCTTGTGCTTGTGTCACTCATCTTTAGTTGCAGCCTTTACATTGTGCTGGCTGGTGTCTCAATAGTAGTACTTGATGTCAGTCATTGTAGATGGTGATTAATGTCCTTCTCCTGATGAAGAGGTCTTGTGCGAACTGGGATAATGCTCTATATTCATCCTCAGTATCTATGAAATGGGATTCCAATCCTTTTGGTAGGTATCTTATTTTTGTTATAAGTACCCCTCTGAGGTCTTCATATTGTGGGCACTCGTACACTATGTGATTCCAGCTTTCTGTCTCCCCGCACGTACAGTTTGGGTCCTCTGTGAGTCCGAATCCGTGCAGCTTCTCATTGTAGGGTCCGTGTCCTGTTATTAGAGATGTCAAATGGTACCCTGGGAAGTACCAGGTCGGCTGTTTTGGGTAGATTTTCTGGAGGTCAGGCAGATATCTTCTGGTTATCTCACCCTTGGTGGTCTCCGTCCATCTTCTCTGCCATAATTTTAGCAGGTGGTTCTGTAATCTAGTTTTTTCCGTTTTTAGGTTGTTCGTTGGGTCAGTTGTGTAGTCCAGATGTGTGGCCGCCACTTCCCTGGATAGCAAGTATAGCAGACCTGTGCGAACAACCTCCAGGTCCAAAGGAAGCGCTCCAGCGAGTACCTGTAGTGCTGGAGTACTCACTGTACTACACGCACGCGTCGTAGTTAAGAGTATGGTCCTTTGGATCATGTCCAGAATTCTTCTATTCACTGCCAGTGCAGTTTTTGGGAACCAAATTGCTGAGGCGTAAGTAATTGCTGGGAGAAACGTTGTCCTGTAATATAGCGTCAGGGCTCTTTTTTTGAGTCCCCAATCTTTCCTAGTAACTCTGGCTACCAGTGCAGAATAGCTCCTGATTTTTTTTCTTATGTACTTTAGGTGCAGCTGGAACGAGAGGTTATTGTCCAGTACCACGCCTAGGTACTTAAGTTGGTTTACAAACTTAATGGTGACATTGTCAATTTTTATTTGCGGTGGTCGTCGCAATTGCAGGGTTCCTTTAAGCAGGATTGAAGAGGTCATTATGGGTGAAATTGTAAGCTGGTGTTTTGCGGCCCATTGCTGGAGTTGCTGCAGTGCTTGGTTTGCTTGGGTTTCCAACTGGGCCCGGGAATCCGCTCCCACGGTCAATATCAGGTCATCAGCGAATGCTTGTGTCCTGACGGGTCCCAGATCCATCACTAAGAACTCATCTAGCAGGAAACAGAAGAAAGAAGCCGAAAAAAAAAATGAGAGAGAGATATACTCCGCAAGTTCAGGGTAGGTACAGCTAGCACCGCCAGTCAGTTGGAGCCTACAACTTGCTGGAAATCCAGCAGTGTGAGTGCTGCTATGGTGGATGGGTCATGTTCAGTAAGGTCTAGTTCAGGTGCCGTCATTGGGACTCTATTTGGTGAGTCTGTGTCGCATCCAGACTGAAGGCTGGTCCAGTAGTCCATCAGAACGAACAGTGGGGGTGGTCAAAACCGGGAGTCCAAGATTGATGGTCAAGTCCAGGGATCGATGCTAGGCCGCTTCTTGATGAGATGTGTCACATCTGGTCGAGAGAAGTTTGTCCAGAAATCAATGATGAGGAATTTGGCAAGGTATGTGCGGACCCTGTCTTTTATTGCACTGCTGGTCAAGTCTTGTGCAAGTTGGTCCAAGGCATCCATGGCTCAATGATGCGTAGCAACAATTGGCAGTCATGGTTGTTATGACCTATTGATTCAGATACTAAGGTGGTGGTAGCGCTTTCTGCCTGGTAAATAAGTCCATTGCAAATTGAGTCAGAGCTCGGTAAGTTTCTTCATTCTGTAGGGTGAGGTGTTCTTGATTTTGGTAGTTGAAGCGTAGTTTTGTTATTAGGATCCTCCTGAAGTCCTCGTAGATTTCACAGCTGTGGGCAAGGTGCTCCCACGTCTGATCCTCTCCACAGTGGCAGCGGGGTGAGTCTGAAATTCTGAAGTTATGTAGTTTTTTTCTGGAAGGAGCCATGTCCAGTGAGGAGGTAGGTAGCATAGAGTCCTGGTGAAAACCAGACAGGTGTGAGGGGGTAGGAGGCCCTGACATCAGGGAGGAATCTTTTGGTGACAGCGCCTTTAGTTGATGTCTGCCATCTTTCTTGCCAGGTGTCTGTTAGATGTTCATTAAGTCTCTTCTTTTCAGCGTTTCTATTATTTGCTGGGTCAGTGGTGAAACCTGCACAAGTAACTGCTCTTCCTTTGGCTATTTGGTAGAGCAACCCATGACGAACAATCTCCAGGTCCAGTGGAAGAGATCCAGTGAGGACCTGGAGCGCATGGGTGCTGACAGTGCGACAGGCACGCGAGGACAGAAGGAGAAGAGAGCGCTGGATAGTTCCTAAGCGCGATCTGTTTACTACGGTATTGGCCTTCTTGTACCAGACTCCAGAAGCATAGGTGATAACCGGGATAAAAACTGCCTTATAGAAGAGTGACAGCGTTCTCTTCTTTAAGCCCCAGTCTTTCCGGGCAACTCTTGAGACTTGGGCAGCATACTTCCTGATCTTAATCCTAAGTTGGTCTAGATGAGGAGTGAAGGAAAGGTTTTTGTCTAAGATCAAACCTAGATATTTAAGCTCTGTTTTTAGTTTTACTGTAACACCATTGACTTTGATTTGGGGTGGTCTTCTCAAATCAAGGGTGCCTTTTAGTAGGATCGAATTGGTTTTCTCTGGGGAGATCTTTAGGTTGTTATGCTCTGCCCAAGCTTGAAGGGTGGAGATGGCCAGGGTAGATGTTGGAAATCTTAGAAATTTTCCTCGAACCATTCAGATACAATTTTGTGCTGTGGATAGTTGTGTTGTCATCTCGAAATCAATCGCAATTCGAGTAAAACAGTTCCCCGTATCATGGTATACAGTCTCTTGAGTGGTGGATACGAGACAGTTTGGATGCACGTCTTCATGACGTTAAAGCCACAGTTTCGCACTATCACTGTTGCAAAAGAGCATAAATCGAGACTCGTCAGCCACACGATCTGTTTTCACTGTTCCGCAGCATTAACGTTAGTGACACTGCTCAAGTCGAATTTTTAATTTTTTTTTTTCCAGAAAGAAGTGGCTTTCCTATAGACACACGGGTAACAATTCCCAGGTTCCTTCCATATAGTTCGGTTTGAAAAACTTTGAAATGGATATTTCTTTGAATAAATTGAAGTTTTCAGTCATATGGAGCACACTACACTGCATTCTTCTTCCCTCGTTTGTATTAGTATTAATAGTGGCAAATGATGCAAGAACGCGAGCTTATAAAGAATTAGCAAAAAGAAAAAAAAAAACCTACACCCATCCATATCCTCCGGGATTTTTCTTGTTCTTCCTTTAATTTATTCCAAATAACAGATGGAAGTTTGTTCCACGGCTGTCTAAAAGGTAAACTTCCACACATCTATTATGCAACCGTCCTTCCTCAATTTGAATTTAAGCTCCCTCCTGTGTGTAGTCTCAGCAAGAGGAAGAATCACATCAAATTTAGTTTACTTATGCATTCAAGGCCTTAAACGCCTCAATCAGATCTCCTCACAGATGCCTATTCTGCAGATGCTGAAATTTGCAGAAATGAAGCCTATTTGGTAAGAGCCTATTTGTTCCCTTTACCAATCTGGTTGCGAATTTTTGCACCCGTTCTAGCAGATCCACATACTTCCTAAAATGGGGTCTCCAGACCTGTGTACAGTACTCAAGATGCTGCCTAACAGATGGCCTTGTACAAGTATATAATCACCTCCTTATCCCTGCTAGCAAAGTTCCAGTATATTATTGACAAAACACCATGAGCTGTCTTGGCGCCTGTCTGCACTGCTCAGCGAACTTAATTTTCGATGATCCAATTACACCTTGATCATTTTCATTTTTCCACTACTCTGATGTGTAGTACCACACAGTCAATACGTTAATCTGGGTTTACTGCTACCCATATGCAGTACCTTGCATTTCTCAGTGTTAAATTTCAAATGCCATCGATTTAATTTTACTAAACCTTGTTGCAGTAGCTCACCCAGATCACAGTCGTTAACCTGCCAACCTTTGTATCATCTGTAAACTTAGATATTGAGCCTTATATACCTTCATTAATAAATATTGAAAACAATAATGTACGCAGCACTGAACCCCGGGGAGACTCCACTATCTGTCCTCTCCTACTCAAGCATGTTTTAATCCATATCAGCAACTCGCCCTTAATGCCACATTGCTCCAGTTTGTGTAGCAGTATCAAAAGCCTTCCTGAAATCCAAGTATATGATATCAAAATTATTTTGTGCATCCAGTTCCTTGGTCATTGCAGCATAATATCCAATCATATTTGTCAGAGAAGAGCACTCCTTGACAAATCTATGCTGTGACTACAGTATAATTGCATTCCTGTCAAACGGTCCTTCATCACTTCTATATCCAGTTGCTTTAACGCAACAGACGTTAAACTAACAGGTCTGTAATTATTCATGTCACTCTTTGATCACCCTTTGTGAATTGGGAATAGACTCGTACATCTCCAGTCCTTAGGACACTCCCTTGAATCGAAAGATGCACTCATAATTATGGCTAATGATTTTCTTAACTTCCTTTGTTGCCGCCCTTAATATAAATTACATGGTAGATTACATCCATCCCAGGTGATTTTTTTTATGTTTAGCGTCAACAGTTTCTCTTCCACTTTCCTTTCAGTTATCACAAAATCATTTAGCTTCCAGTTTGAATTTGATAAACTTCTGGCATCGCGCTCCGTAAAGAATTCCTCATCTACGAATATAGATGCAAACTACTTATTCATTTTGTCAGCAACCTGAGCAGGGTCACCAATAGTTAACGCACTGACATCAAGTGGTCTAATGTGATTCAACTCCTTCCTTCTACTGTTAATATAAGCATAGAAGTCTTTGGTGCTGTTTTTACACTCTTTGCCAAAGACTTCTCATAATCTGCCTTAGCTCGCATAACTTTCTTCGCGATTTGATTACAGACTAGTTTATACATACCATAGGTTTCTATATCACCTGATAATTTATATGTATCCCATGGATTTTTCTTCACTGCCACGTGTCTCATTACTTCATCTGACATCCATTTAGGCCTTAGCCTTGAATTCGCAATTGGTAATATCGTCAGTTGGTCCCACTGCATAGAATTTAAAAACTGTCTGAGACCACTGTAGTCGCCATGACGAAAGCAAAACGTTTTTCCTTTACCCTTGATCATGGGTAAAAAGAATAAACTTCGAAATTTATAGTTTTTGCTTCTCTATTTATATAGAGAAGCCATCTCTTAATTCGTGAAGTTTAGGTAAATCCCAGAGAAACAAAATGAACTGAGATCATTGCCATCTAGTGGTTCTTTAATCTACAGTTTCTTAATGTATGAAGAATCTCTGTTAATAACCAAATCAAGAGTATTGCTTCCTCTTTTTGCCTCTCTAACATACTGCTCTAGAAAATATTCATCCAATAAATCTACAAAAGTCTTGCTAGTGTGTGAATGAGTAACCCACAAATTCCAGTCAACATCCAAAAAGTTAAATCCAAATTTATGAGACATTCTGAATGGCTGCCCACTCTATTTCTCTCTGTAGTTGTTTATTATGCTTATTGCAGTCATCGGCCCATAGCACACTTTACTCTCATTTTGTTTTCGTGCTTATGTTACACCAAACTAACTCATCACTACACTGGTCGCCCATGTCAACTGGATGCGCTGCCTTAAATTTAACATGCTTCTTAACTAAGAGCCTAACCATCTGTCTGTCTTTCCTGTACTGTACACTTTTGAGATGGTTATACATTCGATATATCAGTAATTTACATTTCCTTCTTAATTGTGGCTCCTACCAAACGTGCTCCAACAATAACACCTTTCTTAAAATTAAAATCAAAGATTACAAGTCTTTTCTATAACCGGATTAACTGCGAAGAAACCCCAGGAAAGAGTACAGTATTTATCTGATACCAAAAATGTTATCATGTCATAGGACAACTTACATATGCATATCGTAGGTGCAGTTATCTTTTTACACCAATTGCAAAGTTTTATATTTTTTTGGGTAGTGAGTGTACATGTTAAAAGAACAATGAACTGATTCGCTATGGCCAAAGTATTGAATGCAGTAAAAATAAAAAAATAAAAAATAATAAAAAAAAAACAATTGAAAACCATAATACAATTTTAAAGAATAAACTTCGAAATTTATAGTTTTTGCTTCTCTATTTATATAGAGAAGCCATCTCTTAATTCGTGAAGTGAGATATGAAATCTTAAAGCAGTTAAATCTTATCTTCATGTGGCAGTTAAATCTTCATTGAGAAATCTTGCACCGAATGAAGAAATGCGTTTATTCCCACCAGTTTATGCAGATAAAAAAAAGTAAAGTGCAGCCATTATCAACCCACTGCAGGATGGAAGCCTCCTCAACAATTCATGCTGAGGGAAAATGGACCATAATCTGCCACGCTGGGCCGGCAGATCGACCGTATTCAGGAGCTTGAGCCCCAGTCTACTCAAAACTCGTGTGTTACTGCACTCCCACTCCTGACCATTCGGCTACGGAGGCCTGCCAGTTGATGATACCTTTAAAACTGATTTTCTTATGTTAAAATTTAGCGTATGATCTTAGGATTAACAAATCAAGAATGACAAAGAATGGGCAAATTCGTGTGTTATTGGTTGCTTCAAGAAAATGCGCAACAACTCGAAACCCTCTTCAAATGCAATCGCAAAATTAATACAGTTAGCCTTCATCAATGATTATTCTGGCATCAGCAAACCTCCCACCCTTTGAAATGCCATTTGTAAGCTTATTCAGAGATCATTTAGTACCAGCGTGACAAAGTTTCAACCTTCACTGTTTATTAACTTTCATGAAAGTTTCTGAGCTGTAGCTCCGCCGAAATGTCCCTGTATGCACGGCGTGTACACTGCGTTCTTGAAGATCCTAAGTTGACAAATATGCACCCTTCTTTATTGATATTGACCTTTGGAATTGACACTTGCTACTAGATTTTGTATGATGTAGTAGACAGGGTATTTGGGATACTAAAATCAACTCAGCCGTGTGCTAAATTCTGCCCTATGGTGTCCCATCCGTCATTATTATGAGAGCATCCTTGGACTCAGGGGAGGTTCCCACGGACAGGAGATGTGCAAATGTATCCCCAATTCACAAAGGGGGATCGAAGGGTGACACGAGTAATTACAGACCAGTTACTTTAACTTCTGTTCCGGGTAAAATAATGGAGTCACTGGTTAAAGGATCATCTAGACAAGACTGCAGCAATAATTCAGACACAGCATGGGTTTGTTAAGGGAAAGACTTGTCTGACAAATTTGATAGGATATTATGATGTGGTTACAAAGGAACTGGATGCAAAAATAATTTTGATATCATATATTTGGATTTCAGGAAAGCTTTTGACACTGTTGCGCATGGAAGACTATTGTACAAATTGGAGCAGAATTGTATTAAGCGTAAGTTGCTACAATGGATAAAAGGATGGTTAAGTGGGAGAAGACAGAGGGTGGTAATCAATGGGTGCTGCTCTCCGTGGACTAATGTTATTAGTGGAGTCCAATAGGGTTCGGTGTTGGGTCCACTGTTGTTTTGTATATTTATCGATGATATTGATGAAGGTATATCAGGCTTAATGTCGAAGTTTGCAGATGATACAAAGGTTGGCAGAGTTGTTAATGACAGTAATGGCAGTGTGCTACTGCAACAGGATCTAGATAATTTGGGCAGATGGGCTAAGAAGTGGCAACTGAAGTTTAACCTTGACAAATGCAAAGTACAGTACTGCATATGGGTAGAAGTAACCCGAGAGAAAAGTACCAACTGTGTGGTACTACACTTAAGGTGGTAGAAAATGAAAAAGACCTGGGAGTAATTGTGCAGGCAGATATGAAGTTTTCTGAGCAATGCAGACAGGCTGCCAGGGCAGGTCATGGGGTTTTGTCAATGATATATAGGAATTTTTCTAGCAGGGAGAAGGAGGTGATTATCCCTCTGTATAAGGCAATGGTCAGGCCACGCCTTGAGTACTGCGTACAGGTCTGGAGGCCTCATTTTAGGAAGGATGTAGATTTACTTGAGCGTGTACAGAGAAGGGCAACAAGATTGGTGAGGGGAATGAAGGGATCCTCTTACCAAGAGAGGCTTAAGTTCTGCAAATTGCAATGGCTGGAGACTAGGCACCTGCGCGGTGATCTGATTGAGGTGTATAAGGCCTTGAATGGGTTGAGCACGCTGAATTCTGATGGGATCCTTCCACTTGTTCAGATTACGAACCTAAGGGGGCATAAATTCAAATTAAGAAAGGACATATGTAGAATAGATGTGCGGAAATTTGCCTTTAGCCAGTGGGTGGTTAATTGCTGGAACAAACTTCCATCTGTCGTCGTGGAAGTTGATAGGTTGAATAAATTTAAGGAGGAACTGGATAGGCATTTGGAGGGAATGGTGTGATTTTTTTTTTTTTTTTTTTTTTTGGCTGATGCTGCATAAGCTCATACACTCGCTTTCTTGCATCATATGCCACTACTACTACGTCTAAATTTACTGATCACGTTTCTTATTAATATACTGACGTTCATAACGCCACTGCCATCTGAAGCTTCACTTATACTTTCATGTTATAACGCTGTATACTTCAGTATTCGAATAACCAACAATTTGAATTAAATGGATTGGTTTGAATTTCAGTGCGTTTGGAATTATAGCGACATGATGCGGTATAAGCCTTTCATTATCAAAATAGTAACATTTTTTATTTGGTTCAAACGGCGCCCACGGCGAAAATTGAGGGCTAGGCTGAATTATGGTCTTGTTCAACCATAGTTCAGCTAATACAATTTAAAATATTGATATGGTATAAATTACGATTTATTGTACTTGTAGCAAAATATTTTTTTGCAAGATACTTTAAAATGTCTTTAAGCAGCTATAAGGGATACATCACGGTTAGGGTTCTAAACAGCAATAAAATGCAAAATTTCCTTTGCCTATATAATAATGCTAAGGGTGTTGGAAATAAATTAAACGGATTTCAGCTATTGGTTACACTAACAAATGATGATATTTCAGTTACTTTTGAATTAAGAATTTCATGGCGAACATTGCGTGCTCGGGAGAGATAAGAAGGGTTGAAGGGTGGGGTAGTTATGCTTATTCTGAAAAGATCTGTAAACGCAATCAGCCTGTTCCCAACATTAGTCTGCACAGGTAGCACAGTGGTATCGCCACCGCCTTTTACTCCCCACACCGGGTGGAAAAGGCCCGGTGTGGGGAGGAAAATTCGGGGTTCGAATCCCGTCAATGACGCGAGGGACTTTAAAGGGCCTTTTTTGCACCGTGGCTGAGTTAGTCTGTCTCAGGCATAGATAGCAAGGTTTTTAACCCAGAAACTGGGGGTTTTTGTCCAGAAAAACAGGCAAATCGACTAGAGAACACGCGCAGTTTACAGACACAAAACACGTTGGTAGATGTAATCAATTAGGGGTGACCCTAATAAATAATTTGTTTTTTTGCTCTCAACTTCAGATTAACTTTAGATATACGTTGCGTCTGCATTTTGCGAGATGAGTTGCTGCAAAGGGAAGAGGAGAATGGGGATATGTTACAGTTCAGGCGATACTGAGGAACATGACAAAAATCTCCTTAGACAATTTCAATGGTCAAACAAAGATGGTTGTCTCATTATGGGCGATTTCAAATCTCTTATAAATTGAATCATTTGGACGATTTCTAGTCCCCGATTTTTAATTGATATGATGCAGGTTTAAGTCACCCCTAATGATAACCCCGCTTGCTCCCCCATTAAACTCGAAATATGTTTAAAAAACTGAATATCCTCGACCTGGTCCTCATTAACTATTCAAACTACATCAAACACTTGACAGTGCAGGTAACGATTACAGCCTCATAAACTGGGAAGTATTCAAAGAGATTTCTGTGATCAAAGGAAAAGGAGAAGGATTCAATTTCACAAGAGGGTACAATAATGGAATTAGGTGCTCTTTGGTCTCTCTGCTTATTCAGTAGACAACCATGCATTATTAGATAATAGTTCATTTTTGTAAGCATTAAAGAGCTTCATCTCAGAAGCCATGGACACATATCTTCCTGTACAAAAGCTCCACAAATGAAAAATGCTGAAATGAATGACAAGAGTGGTTAATGGTTTAACTGAACAAAAGCAGAAAGTATGTGGCTGTTAGAGATTGTTGCATTACACAGATTTATGTGTGTTAACATAACAAACCCACAGAAGTTAATATAACAAACCCACTAATGGGATAAGACAGGCAAAAATGGAGTAAGTGAAATCACTAGCAAAAAGAGCTAAGGATGGAGAGGAGTTCTATATGGCTACAAAAAAGAAGAGAATGAATATAATACTCCTTACTCGACCGAACAGCTATAATTGTAGAACCCAAATAGAAGCAGCTGATGAGCTGAATATTTTGCCTCGATATTTCGAACAGTATAAATGCCGTTTGCAGCACTGGGTTATACATGATAAAATAAATAATATGACGATCGCTTATTTTATAACTTATTTTACTCTAAAGTAAGCGATATAACAATCTCTGACAAGATTCCGCCAGAAAAAAAACCCTTGAAACTGAAGTTAAGACTTCAGGTGTGGATTATATGCAACAGCTCTTCAGAAAAGTTAATGACATCATCTATACTGAAAGATCGTTCCAGAAAATGTCTACTTCCTTTCGTCATTTAGCCATTGAAATACTGAACCCACTCTCTGTTACCGCAGATGTATCTATATAATAATTGTTTTGCAAGTATGCACTGATTTTGTAAACGGCGCTACCTCTGATGAAATGCCAGTACCTTTAAAACAGTCACTGAGATATGAAACTAGTAGCAATATTCATGCAACTTTATAGCTGAGAATTAAAATCAGCAGCTATATAATTGTATACATATCGCTTTAGCATATTTAATATCTCTGAAGATGCAAGAAAATATCAGATTTATGTAATTGATAAAATAATGCTGTGAAAATAAACAAATAAAATAACGTGATTACACTTCTATTCTATAGCGTGTCATATTCGAATAATATTACTTTGCTATGCTCAGTTCATAAGAAACTTCGCAAAGCTGCAGATGTCTGGGTTTTGAAATACGATGATTCTCGATAAATGTGCTGTGTTTCTTTTATTTTGATATCAGTGCGCTTTTGGTAGAGTAGATTTTGTTACTCATACCTGCCTGAAATATCTTGGTCTGAATTTATTTGGCAATTTGAGGAATTGTTATGCCTTTTTAAGTGGAACTGAGCTGGCCTGTCTCAGAAAATGGTGTGATATTCCTCGCTCTCTGGTTTTTGTAACCGAAACAGACAAATAGTTCTTGGAACGCACTCAGGTGACTCGCAGTCTAAGTTGCCATGGAGCGAATTCAAATAACTCGAATTGAAACACTTTATATGCATATCATTTACAGTAAAAACCCTGCATATTTCTATGGCACGGACGGTTATCTATTTATTTTCCGTGGAGGCCTTCCCATGTGCTGTTTGCATTTTTATTTTGTTTGAATAAAGAAGAAAACAAGTAAAACAGAATTTTACGGTAACCAGTTTGTCATTTCCAGTTGTGAAATTTTGATTTCCTATTTTTAAAACGAAGTGTGAAGTATTTTCAGTTTTTCTTGTAATGTGGTCAAGAGTTTTGTATAAAAGTTCGGTTTCCTACCCAGTTCTTCTTGCAGCTATAAAACACAATTACTTTCATATTCATAGCGCCGACACTCCGGGCAGGCGTCTCCCTCATACGGACGCTCCATCATGTTGTTGCTCGGGGCGAGAAAGCAAGGGTGTGGAAAAAGAAAATGGAGCAATAAATTCTGACATGGGGACGTAATACACTGGGAAGTGGGTGCACTACATTTTCAAATAATTCATTTTTATCTTCGGATGTCCTTTTTCCCTTTTCCTTGCTTTTACTGTATAATCTGAAATAACGATTTTTTTAAGCAATTCGGGCAGAAGTATATCCTGAAATTTATTTTAAATATTCTCCTACGCATCATTCCCCAAAATAATAACATTTCAAGCTTTTCCCCACAGACTATTTTTATAACTAATTTAAGGCTTCTTACGAATTCTTGATCAGAATCTGAAGTTAGTTCTGCTTTTCTTTCTTATTACAATACCTTTAGTAGAATAGTCACGCCGCTGATTTCACTTTCATTGTAAGTGCTGCGTAATGATTTCCCAACAGGGATAAAAAAAATGAAAAGAAAAAAAAAAGACGAGTCTATGCAAGAGCTTTTCTTACTCTTTATTCGTTTCCATGAATACCTGACAAGCTTAGCCTGCACGAAACACCTTTTAAGAAGCCTAACGACCTTGTTAATTTTTCGTCACTATTGTTTAGCATCTATTTTTTAAACATCTTTCTTGAATGGTGAGTGTTAGCTTTTGTTAAGACTATCTCAGAAGAAAATTAGAAGTTCGTAAACTATTTTTTATAAGAAGCTGGAGCAGCACAACGATGAGGAGAGATAAATTTACAATTGGGAGCTTAGGAATCAATGTATGAAAAAGAATTTTATTTTTGCGGACAATGACTTTTAGAACTCCATCTGGACCTTTTTTATTTGGGTTGTTCTATTCACAAACCGTGACTCTTATTTATGTAGTGTGCGACATAAGAGATTTTGTGTAATTCTGATCGTTAATTATTTTTGTACTGCCACTGTTTGTTCACTATTGTATTAAGTAGCATTCTGAAAGCAACTTTGGTACTGAGGTAAATCACAAACGAGGGACATTTCCAGAAAAAAAAAAGAAAAGATTACAATTAAGTAGTCGGTCTCGTTTCTGAAGGATTTGCTATTTGTAATTTATGAGTTGTTAAACTGATTTAGTTATCCAATTACTGACATGGATGATGGTGAAAAACGAAAAACAGCAGCTCAGATTTCTTGGCTAATTTGGAGTTCAGATTTTGAAGTGTTTTACTAATAACTTCTGCAATGTTATTTAGAAGAAAATTAATAAATCGGAACATTATTAGGGATTATTATATGTCCGAAAAGAGAACAAATTGTCTTTCCTTATATTTCCGAAATCATCCGCGTAGTTTAAGTCGAGAGCAAGCGATACCGAATATAAAATGTATTAAAGATGCATATCTAACGGATTTCACAAATGAATGCACGATAGATGAAGGGGTAGTTCTAACAATTTGTTAAATGAGGAGCATCCAAGACGAATATTGAGTGTCCTATTAAAACAGATTTGATTGAGAAGGGTTTTGGAGAGCTCTTAACTTTCCAAAAAAAAAAAATAATAATTCTTAAATTCAGCTCTCTTTTCATCTTAAATAAGATGAAAAGAGAATTGATTGAGCTTTTAACGTTTTCAAGTAAAATTACGGAAAGTAATTGGAGAAGCAGGAATCGGCTAACTGATGATGGGTTTTTCGAGATAATGGCGAAGAGCAGGAGTCATAGCTGCCTACAGAAAAATTGACTTAGCTCCGATTTACAAGAATACATATAAGTATACAGGACTGTATATTATACAAGTACAATCTGCTCATAGGAATGGTGCATGACTCGAAGATTTCTTTCCCACAACAGAACTTCAAGTTATAAACCGCCCTGGTCATCTCCACACCTACAGCGGCCCCCTCTGGGAAAGCAACATTGACGTTACAGCGGCGACTCCAGATATTGCTGTCAAGCTCGTCAGATGGACTGTTCAAGAATCCTGGACTACGTCGGACCACAGAGCGATTTCATTCTCCCTGGTTCGCTCTCTGGAACGTACCCCTTCAGTTCCCAGAGATGTGATATGTTATAACGTCAAGAAGGCTGACTGGGAGTGCTTTCGAACTGAACTGTCAACGAGACTCCCTGAAGATATTCCACTCCCTGACACACTGACTCCGGATGACTGTGTGAAAATCATTACCGCTACTATCAGAAGCGTCTGCGACCTTTCCATCCCACGCAGAAGGCCCTACAGGTAGGCTGTCCCTTGGTGGAACCACCAGCTTGACGACTTAAGAAGAAGGGCCCACCATGCTAGGAAAATGTTCCAGCGGGCAAGGGCGACGATGTGTCAGGAATGAATATACTAAAGAAATTCGCAAAAGCAAAAAGCAATCGTGACAAACTCTGGTGTTTACGTCCGGAAATGAGAACCCCTGGGGCATAGTTTTCAAAATTATAACTAATAAATTACCACGTGGTGAGGTGGTTGATACAACACCGAAAATAGACGGTCTTCCACCTATACCTGGGAGGACACTATAAATAACATTCTTGATACCATTTACCCTGTTGAAGAGGCATCCTTGACACAACAGCAACAAGAAATTATCAACCAGAATTTAAAATACCACACAGCAACGGTGGAGCCCCCGTTCACCGGTTTTGAGATGGACCTGGCAATTAAAAAGATGAAAGACGGAAAAACACCAGGTGCAGACCTGATGGAGGTAGAAGTTCTCAAAAAATTCGCTGAGGCCTGCCCAGCTATACTTCTAAGCCTACTGAATAAGTGCCTGGCAGAGGGAACCTTCCGAGCTTCATGGAAGACTGCAACCTTAAAACTAATTCTGAAAAACTCGGACAAGTCACCACAGAACCCAACCTCATATCGCCCGATTGCCTTACTTTCCGTGATGGCCAAACTACTGGAGCGTCTACTCTTGTTTCACTTTCTGCCTGCTACGAGGAACACCAACTCTCCTCAGAAAAACAATATGGCTTTAAAACAGGCTGCAGCACTGAAGACGCTATCAACAATCTAATCACCCAAGCAACGCACTCAGCTTTCAAGTACTCTCTTGCTATATTGCTGGACTTTTCTGGAGCTTTCGTCTGCCTGTGGTGGCCCAGCATTCTTCGGAGACTTCGTCAATCAAATGTTTCTAAAAATCTATATAACAGTTTGAAGTCTTACCTAACCAACAGAAAAGTACGAGTTACTAACGAATATCAGACAGTTACCAGATTCATCCACCAGGGATGTCCGCAGGGCTCTGTGCTTGGCCCGTTCCTCTGGTCTGTTGTCTTGGATGAGTTCCTGGGCTTGGACCAGGAACTCGTCCAAGGGGGCGGCTGAGCCCTTGGCCTTTGCGGACGACCTTGTCCTGTTGGTGCGTGCGGACACTAGGTCGTCTTTGGAAATTATTGCAAATGCGGCGCTTGTGAAGCTCCAGAACTGGACAGCCTTGCACAACCTTACCATCTCGGCAGAAAAAACAAAATCCATTCTCCTCAAGGGCAGACTACAAATTATAAGACCACCTACGATGAAATTAAACTTCACTCCCATCCGACTGTACACAGAGGTTAAATACTTAGGTATTTACATTGACTCGGGTCTTACTTTCCATAACCACCTGAAATATCTAGCCACCAAAATCCGGAAGTATGCCGCCATGATCAGGAGTGTGAGCAGAGCTGACTGGGGCCTGAAGCACAAAGCTCTGACCCTCATATACAAAGCAGTATATGTTCCCGATAGTTTGCTACGGTGCCTCCACCTGGTACAGACAAGCTACACTAGAAAAAAACAAACAAAAGCTGGATACAATTCAAAGGTTCATGCTGCTATCAATTAGTAGGGCGTGCCGCACTGTTAGCACCCCTGCCTTGCAAGTTCTAACAGGTTGTCAGCCACTCTACCTAGAAGTAGTCAGGCGAGGCCTATATTACCACCTTAGGAAAGGAACACCAGCTGAAATAGTAAATCTCCAGCTGGATCTTGCAAATGACTCCAAGGTAGAGAAGAGGAGAATCACCCAACACCTACAAGCGATATGGCAACAGAGCTGGGAAACCACGCAGAAAGGAGCCATCACGAGGCGATTCCTCCCAACTATAAACCATACTCACCCAGAGCTCCCTCCCTGGTTCTCGCCTGGTCTGCACGTGACGTTTATTATCACTGGACATGGCCCCTTCCGTCAGAAACTCACAGCTATGGCAATTGAAAGAGACCCGCGGTGCCATTGTGGAGAAGAAGAGTCCTGGGAGCATCTCATGTATGAGTGCCCTACCTATGACAACAGTAGAATCAAGTTTGTTACCGCAATTCAAAGGAATCCACGTAATGAAGAGTCCTCGCTGCTGCTCGATGAAAACACATACAGGGCACTAACTGTGCATGCGCAGGAAATCTTCGCACTGAGGAGATCCAAGATCGCTGAAATGACAACATTGGATCATGCTGCGCAAGGCCTGAATCAGACTGGCGTGGGTTAGCTCCTTCTCTGCTAGAGGACACTGCCCTGACAACTTGCTATTCCTTTAAGGGTAGGAACACCGCTGGCACTTATCGAGTGCGGGACACTGCTGCAAAACCTCTATAGGGTAGGATCAGCCGGCACCGTTCTGGTGCGGCTGATCCTACCCTATAGAGGTTTTGCACTCTGGAGAACTCCTGAGTGCCGGATACAGAGTCCACTGGCCTCTGGTGATCATGCAGGGGCACCTGTCCCCTGCTACTTTAACTCCCACTTCCAGTCTCCTATTTTCACCTCACAAAGAGCAGACTGCTCCTCAACTTCAGTCCGTCCTCCTTTTCCCTCTTTCTGTTCCTTCTAACTTGTACGCCTATTCTATGTTTCCTCCCCCCCCCCTTTTTTTTTTCACTTGGCCTTTGTCAGGAAGCTCAGGCAACCCTGGAAAAGGCCAGCCAGAGTATAATGGGCAGCCTGGCTCACCTCCCAGTGGTGGTGTGGGCAACGTGGGGTCCCACTAGGGGCTCGACGGCCAAGCAGCCAGAGACACAACAACAAACAATAACACTACACTGACAGAAACCAGACATTACACTTTTTCTGGCTTTTACAGAGATTCTGTACTTCTTCACAAAGTACCATGGTGCAGATGTGGGAAACTACAGGTGGTACCTTTCACAAAACGCTATGCCACTATATACAGGTACAAAGCGCATGAGTCATACTATGGAACTGAGAGAGAGAGAGTCAAAGAACATAGCAACAAGGCAAGCGGGATAGCTGGACAATTCTGGAAACGTTGGAAATTTGCAATATTTTTTTTTTGATGCAGTTTTTATGATCTGCATCAAAAGTTAAGAAAATTCAGGGCCTGTAGAAGTCAAACGAGATATTACTTGATTATATATTATATTCTAAAAATTATTCGCACCAGTAGTATCTTTTATGTATTTCTTCTCATGGATCATCATCAGCCATTTTCAATGCACTGCAGGATTAAGGCCTCCCCAGCAACTTTCCAGTTCCTTCTGTTTTGTGCAATGGACATCCATTTACTACCCACGAACTGGTGAATTTCATCTGTCCATCTCCGTCGTTGTCTTCCAAGTTTTCTTCTAGCTCCTTTGGGGTACCTTTCTGTTTTTTTCTTAGTCCATCTGTCACCATGTCTTCGAGCTACGTGTACTGCCCAAGACCATTTTAGTTCTTTAGTTTTGATAACAATGTCCTTTGCTTGAGTTTGCTGCCTAATCCATGTATTTCTCTTATCTAACGGTCTGATTCCTAATATAATTCTTTCCATTCATCGCTGTGTAGATTTAAGCGTCTCTTCCACTCCTTTGGTGAGTGCCCAAGTTTTACTTCCATAAGTGATGGCGGGAAGTATACATTGTTCGTTATTTTACGTTTCAGACTAATTGGGATATTTCTTCTCAGTATGTGAGTATATTTCCTGAATGCTATCCATCAGAAATTTAGTATTTTCTTGACTTCAGCCATTTATCATTATTACAGCTAATGACTTGTTCCAGATAAGTATATGAATCCACCTTTTCAGTTACTGCTCCTTCAATGATTATATTCCTTTCTGTGGCATTCTTGTTCATCATTACTTTTGTTTTAGCCATATTCATCTTTAGCCCAAAATCCTTGCTAACTCTGCATAACTGATTAAGAATTTCCACTAATTCTTTGGGATCATGGCTTATGATCACAATGTCATCTGCAAATCGTAAATGGTTTAGGTACTCTTCATTCACATTGACCCCTTTCTGCGACCAGTCTAATCTTCTGAAAGCTTCCTCAAAGGCAGCAGTAAACAACTTCGGAAATATTGTGTCTCCTTGTCGAACTCCTTTTTCAATTTTAAATTTGTTACTGTTTTTGTCTAGTCTAATAAAGGAGGTGGCTTTCTCATATATTTTCTTCAAAATCATAATATATGGGGTATGTATGCCTTGTCGTTCCAGTGCCCGAAACATTGCCTTATGCTGTATGGAGTAAAATGCCTTTTCATAATCCACAAATGCCAGGCATAATGTTATGGTGTTTTATATTCATTTGCTTTCTCCATTAGCTGTGATATTACGTGAAGGTGATTCGTAGTGTAGAATCCTGTCCTAAAGCCAGCTTGCTCTATCGGTTGGTTCTCATCAAGTATTCTTTCTAATCTGATCTGCTAGTAATGACCCTTGTGAACAACTTGTAGATGTGGGATAACATGGTAATTGTTCTAGAATTTCCAATTTCTGATTTATCTCCTTTCTTATTCAGCAAAACAGGAGAGACTGCTTACACATGGATGGAATACACTTAAATAGAAAGGGTGCAAGAATATTTGCTGATGCTATCGAGGCAGTGTTAGGTGGGTCGGAAAACTGCTAGCTTGGGGGGGGATACAAGGACTAATAGATTAACAGTAGCTACTGGCAGAGGTGAAAGAGATTCTTGATAATTGGAATGAGCAGCAGCCTGGAAAGCAAGATGCTGTGTATTTCAAAGACTGCTGTGAGTCTTTGAGGTACAAGTAAACACATTGGTTGTGTTAGGATAGCTAAGAATAGGAACAGGTGCATGTACACCAATGCTAGTAGTTTGGTGAATAAATTTGATGAATTGCCTCTCACTAGCAAAACATCAAAGGCAGATATTGTTGGGATATCAGAGACGTGGTGTCACACAGATATAAGGAATACAAATCTGGAATTTGGATAGTACAATGTGTACAGGAAGGATAGACGGGATACGAAGGGAGGAGAGGTTATGCTATTAGTTAAGAAACACATAAAATCCAAGGAAATGAAGCCAGTCGACAACACTGGACAGTGCAGTGTCGAGTCAGTTTGGTATGACATAAGAATTGGGAGATCAAAATTGAGAGTAGGAGTGTGCTATACGCCTCATGACTCTGATGAGTATAATAAGAAACTGTACAGGGAAATAGAGTGGTCCAATAAATCAGAGAGTCTTATAATGGGGGATTTTAATTTCCCATATATTGACTAGAATTTGTGGGTTGGTAACTGACACACTAGCAACGCTTTTGTGGATTTATTGGATAATTGTTTTCTACATCACATCACCATGTTCGAGAGGCAACTAGAAGGAGTAATACCCTTGATCTAATTATCAGTAGTGATTCTTCACGCATTAAGAATCTGCAGATAAAGAAACCACTAGGTGGCAGTGATCACAGTGTGCTGAAGTGGGATTTACTCAAAGAGGTAACTACCAGCAGGAGTAAAGGGAAGGGTTTTTGCTTTCGTAAAGGCGACTACGGTGGTCTGAGACAGTATTTAAATTCTATACAGTGGGACCAATGATGATGTTACCAACAGCAAATTCAAAATGGGAAGCATTCAAAGAATTTATGTGGAAGCTATTAGGCTTTACATAGCAACTAAGAAATATTGTTCAAGGTTTAGGCCTAAATGGATGTCAGATGAACTAATGTGACATATGGCAGAGAAGAAAAATACATGGGATACATATATATATATATAAATATATATATATATATATATATATATATCACCCCTGGTGACATGGAAGCCTATGTAGATATAAGCTGGTCTGGAACCAAGTCACAAAGGGGATTAGGCAGGCAAAGGCAGATTATAAGAATCCTTGGCAAAGGATGCAAAGAAAAACAACAAAGAGTTCTTTACCTGTGTAAAATCTAGAAGGAAAGGGATGAAACAGATTGGTCCACTTGATATCGATGGGTCAACTGTTGATGATCCTGCTCAGGTGGCTAACAAACTAAATGAGTATTTTGCATCTACATTTCCCCAAGAGGAGTTATTCAGGAAGGGGAATGCCAGAGGTGAGTTAAACTCTGGCAGTGAGCTATATGATTTTGTAATAACTGAGTGGAAAGTGGAGGAGAAATTTTTGAAGATAAACATAAAAAAGCACCCAGGGTGGATGGAATCTATTCAGTTATATTAAAGGAAGTAAGGAGACCTTAGCCATAATTATGAGAGCTTCTTTGGACTCAGGGGAGGTACCCATGGACTAGAGATGTGCAAATGTGACCCCAATCCACAAAGGAGGATCAAAGGGCGACACAAGTAGTTATAGATCTGTTAGTTTAACTTCTGTTCCAGGAAAATTAATGGAAGCACTGGTTAAAGAAGCACTGCAGGATCATCTAGACGACAAGACTTCAGTTACAGTTCGGACACAGCACGGTTTTGTTAAGGGAAAGTCTTGTCTGAGCAGTTTGATTGCATACTACGATGTGGTCACAAAGGAACTGGATGCAGGGAATAAATTTGATATCATATATTTGGATCTTAGAAAAGCCTTTGATACTGTTGCACATGGAAGACTGCTGAACAAATTGGAGCAGTGTGGCATTGGAGGAAAATTGCTGCTATGGATAAAGGAATGGTTGAGTGGGAGAAGACAGAGAGTGGTAAATAATGGACACTGCTCATCGTGGACTAATGTTATTAGTGGAGTCCCTCAGGGTTCAGTGTTGGGTTCATTGTTGTTTTTTGTATTTATAAATGATATAGATGATGGTATATCAAGCTTAATATCCAAGTTTGCAGACGATACGAAGGTTGGCCGGGCTGTTAAGGACACTCATGACAGTACGCTGCTGCCACGGGATCTAGAAAATTTGAGCAGATGTGCTGAGAGGTGGCAAATGAAGTTTAACATTGACAAATGTAAAGTACTACATATGGGAAGCAGTAACCCCAGAGTGACGTATCAACTCTGTGGTACTACACTGACAGTGGTAGAGAACGAAATGGACCTGGGGGTAATTGTGCAGGCAGATATGAAGTTTTCTGAGCAGTGAAGACGGTCTGCAAGGGTAGCTCATAGTGTCTTGTCAATGATATACATGAATGTTTCTAGCAGGGAATAAGGAGGTGATTATCTCCATGTATAAGGCAATGATCAGGCCACACCTTGAGTACTGTATACAGGTCTGGAGGCCTCATTTTAAGAAGGATGTAGAGCTGTTGGAACGAGTACAGATAAGGGAAACAAGATTAGTGAATGGAACAAAGGGTTGCTCTTACGAAGAAAGGCTTAAATTTTGCAAATTACAGTGTCTGGAGACTAGGCACCTGTGAGGTGATCTGATTGAAGTGTATAAAGCCTTAAATGGTGTGAGCATGCTCATGCTGGTGGGATTCTTCCTCATGCTCAGAATAATCACTTGAGAGGGCATAAATTCAAATTGAGGAAAGACAGATGTAGGATAGATGTGCGGAAGTTTGCCTTTAGCCAGCGGGTAGTTGGTTGGTGGAACAAACTTCCATCCTTTGTTGTGGAAGTTAATAGCCTAAATAAATTTAATGGTGAACTGGACGGGTATTTGGAACGAACGGAGGGGTGAAAGGGGAGCGGTTTTTTTTTTTTGGCTGATTCTGCATAAGCTTGCTTTCTTGCATAATATGCCCCTACTAATGCTAATGCTTATGCTAAAAAACTATGATTGCATTATTCCACTCCTTGGGCTTCACGCCTTTTCTATTGCATTTTCTAGTGAAGAGTCCTGCCTTTTCTATTGCATTTTGTGAAGAGTTCTGCCATTTTCTGTGTCATGTCTCTTCCTCCCAATTTTAACAACTCTACAGTAACCTCATCTTCTCCCGGGGCTTTCTGATTTTTCATTTTCTTCAACGCATGTTCTACCTCATCAGGAAGGATATCGGGTATATCGTATTGAGTTACTAATTTGTGATCCATTTTCCCCACTGCTGGCATCATTTCCTCGCTCCTTGTATAATTCTCTATAGTAGTCTTCTGCTTTTTATAACTACACCATCTCACGGATAGTTCGAAATTAATTAGATGCACAACAGTGTAAAGCAGTAAGAAAACAGTTTTGTTGGCTCAGTAGTTCCCCCCCCCCCCAGAAACTTGGTTCCTTTGTTCAGCAGACAGGTAAATCGACCAGAGAACACACATGCCATTCACAGACATAATATTGTAAAGTATCTAAGAGATAGAAATCTCAATTTAACTCCTTTTATAAACTGTAATAATAAATCTGAGAGTTACCTCAATATCCAAATAGGAGATAAATTGATTATACTCGGAGATTTAAAATTAAATGTAAAATTTTGATTTATTCTAATTCATTTTATTCCGGAAGTTGGAAGAGAAGATATCCTATTTGGATATTGAGGTAACTCTCAGCTTTATTTGTACAGATATAATATGTACATCTGTCAAAGGAGTGCACGATCTTGTCATCTCTAATTAATTTTAAACTTCGATGATAAAGTATACATTCGTTAAATAACCCATAATGACCAAGAAAAACGACTCCATATTGCGAAAATCGAGAAAAAAGGTTCCTTTTTTCCTAATCAATAGGTCGACTTGTAGTTCACGTCTCTGATTCATCCATCGTTCGTCGCGATTTATGGATTAAAGCGAATATTTACCAGTCCATAAAACTGCGGGTTTGTTCTACGTTAAATTTTATATTTCTTGTTTCTGGTAATTTATACATTATCTAAAGCATTTTTGAATATATGTTTCTTCAAAGTACCGACCTCGAGTTTTACATCTGCAAAAGTAAATCATACACCATTCGAAAAGTCTCAGCCAGGATTCGAGTTATGATATTAACCAGAATTCAGTGAATTAATTTTTAAATACGAAGTTAAGTAATTAATGTGCGTTTGCGGAAATGATTAATTGATATTATAACTCAAGATATATTATCAACGCAACGATAACAGCTGAACTAATAGTATAAGAGGATAAAAGATTTTCACGATATTTGTTATAAATTTTCTTTCTTTTTTTTTTTTCCAAACTGTTCCTTGATCCTTTCGACAGAAAAATCGAAAGCAATGTTATAAATGAGGTATATAAATCTGGAAAAAAAAAACATCACTGATAAACTACCACCGAATGTTAAACTGGAACCTTATTTTTGATCTTTCGACCAACCTCCACGGCATTTCAGCCGGCCTCCACTCCACAATAATACCTATTGGTCTTAGTCCACTACGCCAGTCGTGCGTATGGATGGCGAAACTATACGTGTCTTTGGCTAATATAGAATGCCACCCATATCTTCAACCTGTCTAAATAAATGCCAAACATTTTTGTTGGTGTATTATGTAAACTCCGTACAGATTTTGCTCTGCATTTTAACCGTTAACAGTTCTACAAACACGAAAATTCTCGAAACACAGAATTTCTGTTTGTAGAACTCTTTCACAATGAAAACTTTATGCTTCAGTCTGCAAACCATCATGATTTTGTTGTTTAATAAACAACGACGTTTGCAACACACATTTCGAAGATGTACCCACAGATTCTTAAATTTTCAAGTTCCTAGACTGCAGGGATTAGAAAAGTACATCTAAATGAAATGGTTCAATGAATAAAAAATGACTCTGAAGCATTCAACATTTACTGTGACTTAAATATGAAAAACGAATTTGTATTTATGAGCAGAGTTTTTCTGAATAATGCTTCGTCTACAGTAGGCGCACATAGACTTTCGATGAGTCCACCTTCAAGAAATAAGTGCATATTTTTAACTGATATATTACTTCAGCAACTTAGGATGATTACCACGTCTGATGATTAAACAAATAACCAGAATACTTTTAGAACTATTTATTATAAACACATGGAACGTACCGAAAAGTTGTGAGAATTATTCAAAGACAAGTTCATTTAATTTCGCACAATTTCCTGAGTCAAATCTTCCCCGTTACTGACATTAATTATATACCAGTGGCTGCTAGTCGCTATGCCTTAGTAATCTGATATTAAAAATAGCAAGAGCTTCTTCTTAAGTAACTCGCATCTTTAATAATTTTATTCAAGATACGAAGACAATTTTATTTAGGTGAATTCAACATCTACGTTGGTGAAGAGTGATAAATATTAAATAAATCTTTATTGTGAAGTACAGAATTACATACAAAACAATATCCCATCACAGTGACGAATGCCAGTGGTTCACATGTAGGAGCTTGAGGAAAACAGAATACAAAATACATCATACAATTACAAAAGCAGCATACAAATACAAAATCAGAATACAACTTAGCAATAAACACATTAAGGAGTAAGAGTAACAGAAGGGTAATAAATATCAGTTTTATTTATGTTCATGGAGCCTGGGGATAGGAAACGGGAGCGTCGTAATCATCTTTTAGAAGGTCAGCGATCAAGGGCGAAGAAGAACTTGACGAAGTTGAATCTCTCTAGGGCGGCAAGCATCTGCTTGGGAAGGAACTTGTTAGTGAGTGCAAACCTAGGCTTGGCTGTGGGATCCTCCATGGGTAGGCATTCCAAATGTTAGAAGATGATATCTGGCCTGTGAGGAGTTTGGCCGTGAAGACTAGCCTCTTTTCTAAAATCAGAGACTTCACACTCGGGATTTCGAGTGCTTGTGCCATCTTGGTAGTTGTGGTGGCGGGGGGGGTATGGGCCTGTTTTAGCAGCCAGTATTCAGCGGTGTACACTCGCTTAAGGTTTGGGGGGGCGACTGAGTCCTATATTTCTGCACCATAGAGAATGGCGGGGTAGATCGTGGAGATGATGAATCTTTTAACAATGGGAGGATGTTGAACGTGTAGCAGCTGCTGCTTTGAGATCCACCTAAGACGAGAAAATTTGGTGTTGATTTTGTCGAACTGATTCACAAAGGACATCTTTCGGTCAAATAGAACGCCAAGGTCTGTGTGTGAGAGCACGTTTGGTATTGGTACCCCTCCTAGTGAAACGTTGAGTAGTGTTGCACGGATTTTAGGGAAAATATAACCTGAGCAGACTTCTGTGGATTGAATTGAAGGTTGACGCATGCTAGGTACAATTCAAGAGCCTTAAATATGCGAACTGATTTGTTGCTGAGCCGAGCCAGGTTGTTTCCTGGGGTAACTTGCGTCTGCAGTTTGACGTCATCAGCCATAGCATAAGGAGGCCATTCATGAAGGCAGTGATGGGCACAATAACAGCCGTGAACAAAACACCAGATAAGACACCGTTTTACTTTAAGTAGGAGCAAGGAAGGCATTGACACAGCATCAAAGGCTGCACTTACGTCGCAATATGTAGTTGCAAGCTCGGCTCTTTGTTCGATTGCTGAGAGGATACGTTCGGTGGTAGCTGCCAAGTTAGTAATTGGTGATTTTCATGGGATGGCATAATGGTTCAGGTGGTTTCGACTGGAGGATTTGATGAGTAATTGTGGAATAGCAACGTCTTTTAGAAAGATTTTAGCAGATTGGAGGCAAAAGAGATAGGCCTAAACTGGCTGATGTTTGTGGCAAATTGGATTTTCGGGATGGGGTAAATTCTGTACTTATTACGTTGGGGTGGGAAATAATGATCAGCGAGGCATCTGTTGTAGATCGAGAGAAGGGAGGCTATGATAAATATGCTCAAACATTTGACCATAAATTGCATAATTCCGTCCTTCCCAGCGGTGGCCGTTGTGGGAAGGAAATTTATGGCATGTATGAGCTGCTGTTTCGTGATCTGGATGGTCGCTAGGGCATCTGAATGGTTTTCGTAGTCTTGCTGGAGAGCTGTAGACAGGACTGTTGTTGTATTTGAGAACCTGGCGATGTGTTTGAGCCATTCTTGAATATCAATCATTTGGGTGGCTTCGCCATGTGGAACAGCATAGAATGGCCTTCCTTTTCTAGGGTGCGGTCTAGGTTTGCTTGGATTTCTGCAGCTTATTTTCGATTAAAGTGCACCCTGGCATGGGAAAAGGCAATTTTGTCATTCGAAAACTTCCATTTCTTATGTAACAATTGTTTCTCTTTGAAGCTGTTGTTAAGGTCGGGAGTCCACCACGATCTGGAGTGGGGAATCACTGTTACTCCTTTTGTTGCAGCATAGTCGGTGATGGATTTGATTGAAAAAAAAAAAAAACAAAAAGGCTAATGTGTCGAGAGAAGCCATTATTCAGTTTCTTAAACACCTGGTCTGTATTATTAGCGGTAGGTGGCTATGGACATTGCCAAGGGGAGGAATGATTTTCACTGAGATTGAAAGCAGGCCTGAGAAATCAGACGACCTGTACGAACCAACGGGGTGTAAGGAAGGGTCCGATTAATAATACGATTCCGAATAAATAGGTCATTATCAAATTTCTTACAACAGTTCGGTGTAAGAGATCAAGTAGTTTTTATTTGTTTTCTCAGTTCTATGAAAAAAAATTCTATTTTATTTTTAACTGTTATTACGTTAAAATGGGAGATAAAATAGTAAACTTTATTATAATTTCATTTTCTTTACTTATATTTGACTTTTGTTTAGATTGGACCTGCATTTCAATTGAGAAGAATTAAGGACCTTGTTGAACTGTTGAAACACACGTGGTGTGGGTGATTGTTCAGCTTTAACTTAATTTCGACTATGGCTTCTTTAACTGGATGGCATTTTGTCCTAATGCATAGACCAAATCTTAAGGGTTCCAGTTCAGAATTTTTCAATTGTTTCGAACACAATTTTTTTATATTCGTTAGAGGTGTTGGTTTACTAGACTTCCTTACCAGGTGATTACATTTTTATTTGGGTTAGCAGATCAGATATGATGATTCTTATAGAAACTTTGAATGCAAAAAGAAATATAAAATATACATAAAAATAGATGGCAGGATTACAAAGAACTCTGAATGAGAATAGATAATCTCAGGTTTGGAACTTTGAGTGGATGTAGAAATATTAAAGTATTTGGTAACGATTTCACTAATTCAAAAGTGGGCTAAAACTGCAGAAAGTGTATTTTTTCTGATCTATCCTTTTTTTGGGAGGAGCATTTTCTTATTTGATTTTTTTTTTATTTTTTTGCCAAATATGATGACATAAGAGAACAGCCTGAAACTGGGGATTGTGAATCTAATTAAGCATTATTGTTGTTCCTTTGTATTGACCTGTAAAAAGATTTGTTTATTAAAAATAAATAAATTAAATGATTAAACTTTACAACGGGTACCATTTCCTAATTTTGAAACATGCCACTTCTAAGCTCGAAAAAAAGTGTGACCGAAGGTTTCATATATTTTCTATAGTTTACAAAATATACTAAGTAGCCCAGGCTGCTATCCAAACTATTGATTTAATTACAGATAAACTTCATTGAACGATAATACTGAACTGTTCTTCAAACAGTTACTAGTTTTCGATTTTTCAAGATGTCAGTTAAGTTTCCGACTGGCTAATCTCTATAAATCTGAAAGCGCTAGTAGTGCTGTCACAAATAGATTGGAAATGTGAGAAGGCACATTGTATTTATAGTCACCTTAATGTTTGTGCTTTTGGTAAAACACATTTTCAAAAGGCGATTCACATGTATCACTCGTTTCAAAAGTTTTTTTTTTTTTATAAAGCTTGAAACAAACTTGATGTGAGCTTCATTCTTTTTGAATGGCTAATTTCAAAAAAAATATTGCCGAGTACGTTGTAGACATCTTCGCTAATTCACGACAGAGTGAAGTATGACGAGACATCTCTGGCCCCACTCTCACAAGATGGCTAGAAATTTTCCTAATATTATCAGTAGCGTTATGGGTTAACCATTTTGAAAATTTCGGATAACGTCAGTGGTCTCTTAAGAGGTGGACAAGTGGGTCTCACTTTAGAGATGAGTAGGGACTCAATTCGGAATGGAGAAATGAAATATTCAAAAGCCGAAAGAGAGAACCCAAATGAACATGGAATGAGGATTATTGAATCAATTAGATTTCACTGAATCAATGGAGGGATTTGTTGCGAAGTAAGAAGGGGGGGGGCATGAAAATGAATTCCTAAATAAAACTTTTTTCTGGATTGTTACTATTCTGCATCAGATAATAATGCTTTTATAATTATCAATCTTAACATCTGAATTTTTATATTAATATAAAGACTTATATTAATATATAACTTATATTAATATGATTAATATAAGTTATAAATATAAGTACGAGTTTATAGTTTCTGTTTATTTTGAATTTTATTTTTCTAGTATTTCTTTATATCCCCCATCCTGGCCACCAAGCAGTTCAGTAATCTAGTACTCATAACTGCTGTAATATTTTACAACCAACAGAAAAGTTTGATGCAATGGTAGTCTCAATAAAGTTAGTGTCTGTGGCTTCCAAATGCGCATCATTGTATTACTCAGAACTGTTGATATCCAAGTGATGTTTCTTGCCTTGTTAAAAATAACTCTGTGGCACATTTCTGAACAAAGGACGACCGTCTCACATTTATCGATCCTACGAAACGATATCCTTCCCTTGCTCTTTTATCCTTTTCTTCATTGTGCAACTTGACTGACCTATAAAGACAAGCTTCTAGTTTTCGCATTGAAGTTGCTGTATATTATTCCTCTGGTATTATCTTTAGACTTTTTGTGAGATTTAAGCAGGAGCTTGAAATTTTAAATCTGATATCGTATGGCTGAATGTTTCATTCCTGCTCCCAAAGCAGGGAACAATGGAACAATTAAATACTGTCGGTTTCTTACTGCCATGTAAGAGTTAGGTAAATAGGGACAATCGTATATTTCTATCCAAAAGAGATTGGAAGCGTACAATAGAATGGAGTTAAATAGGATTATCTTTCTGAAAATCAATCTCTGATACTACAATTTGTACAAGAGTTATATGGGTTATGTTGAGACGCATAAGATGGTGGTATTAGAAAGGAAGTTCTGTTCTTTTGAACTGTAAAGATTATTTTAGAGGTTGATTTCGTTAATTCACTGATGGTATATTTTCTGCGATTTTTCAATGCAGCCATAGAATTTAATGGATTAAGCTGTCTGAATTTTAAATGAATCCCATTCAGACCAACGAAAATTTATTTCAGGGTATGCCTTATAAAATAAACTTATTGTGTTAAGGTTTCCAATTATTTGCTTCCTTCTGATTTTAATGGCGAGTTCATAACAATGAAGGTAAATAACCTCCTATGATATGTTTCAACAGCACTTTATATCCAAAGTATTAGGTGACCAACAAGAGGTTCTTGAGGATTTCTAGAATAGAATTAAAACATACTTAAAATATGAACAAACATACTTTTTATTCTCTGTGGTCGTTTAACCAGACGATTCAAACAAGTAATAGACTATACCAGCTTTATTCCATCAGATACAGAGCAAAGTCTTCTATTGGTAAACTAGGGGCTTCTACGTGTGTGACACAGGTTCACAAGATATGTTCACAAGTTCACAAGATATGTTCACAGGTTCACAAGGTCACCACTGACAATGTGATAGTTTGGTGCTGCCATCATAAGGCACTTTTTACTGAACGTCAACAACCGTTCCTAAAACGATTAATTATTGTGAAGTGAAAGCAGCTACTGACAACTTGATATTCTCCTGAGTTTGTTTACGGCTACCGAGTGTGTATGGAACCTATTTGCTTAGCACGCCTTTTCCCCCTCAAAGCACACGGTATTTTTGGTTTGAATCCAAATCAATGGCAGTGTTTCAATTCGTTGTCAATAATGGCAGTCGGTCGTCCCTCACGGGATTCCTCATCGATGGATTTATCACCTGATTAAATTTTTTGGGCTTGCCTTCTCTCACTGCTTCTCCGAATGCCGTACGGACATTTTATGGGC
Organism: Mastigoproctus giganteus; assembly: GCF_048544385.1. NCBI lineage: Eukaryota > Metazoa > Arthropoda > Arachnida > Uropygi > Thelyphonidae > Mastigoproctus > Mastigoproctus giganteus. The sequence goes on from NC_143575.1 coordinate 114,619,292, forward strand.
AGATTGTATAGCGTATATGTACAGTTTAAACTCGTATAGTAAAACATTCTGAAATAAGCCCAACTGGAACAGCCAACTTTTCGTCACTTTTCACTGTTTTACCTAATCGCACTTCAAGCTCGCTAGGCACCGACTAACTAGTGTCGCTTGTACTTGCGAAATGCATCACCGGATAATCGCCATCTGCAAATGACATCCACATAATTTTTGTAAAAAAATTAAACTTTTTTTGACAAAAATTTAAATTTTAATTTTTGCGAAAAAGAATGAAGCATGAAGCTTTTTTAGTCACTTTATAACACACTTTAAAAAGTTTCTTTTAATTCCTTTCTTCATACATAATCTCAAAACTCCTGATTTACTCATAAAGTGATGAATAGCTTCTATTGCTGCAGGAGTTGTGTTATTTATTCATAAATTTCTATTACAGTTTCTATCGTATTTTAAGAGAAAATTTTTGTTGCCTCAATAAATGTTCCAAGGTGAAGCTTATTTTTTTCTTCAACTTTTTGGGGGGAAAAACTAAGTGAAAGCTGTAGTTTAATGCCTTAATCTCTGAACAAATAAAGATCATGGCATCGTTTACGCTCGTGGTTATTGAATCAGGAAAACACCTGAGTAAGTCTCCCTTCTGCCTCACTATTGATTTTATATTATTTTTCGTTCAGTTTTTCAATAACTCATGCCACACATTAAACCAGCTGCAAACTTCTTGAAGCAAGCATGCTCTGAATTCTGGCAGATGCTCCAATGAGACAATCTATACAAAAGGGCTTCCCAAAAGATTATTTTTTAAATGTGCAAAAAGCAACACACACACATATTTTTAAATGTCTGTTGAAAGATTGGAAAAGTTTCTCAGCGCTAAGAATAAAAATATAACTTCTCGGCAATATTCAAGATGTCATATCCACTATAGCTTTCTTTTCGCTTGTGTACGAGATGGGAAAGAAACCATGGATCAATAAGATTAGGAAATGGTAGCAAATTTTATGACTAACCTGATATATGAAAAAACTTTTCACCATTATATGCTATTTAATTTTATTATTTTTGATGGTAAACCTACGGACCCCCAGTGGCATTTAACAGTCATGGCAAACTAGCCGTTCGGGCCCCTCGCGGTGGTGGACTTGGCGGTACGGTAGTTTTTTGTTATCACATCACATTGCCACTAGTTGAAGAGTAATGTGATGCTAGAAGTCATCTAACATCACGCGGATGAACGATCAGAGAGTATTCAATTGTAAAAATCGAAAGGAAGACCGTAAGACCTCTATGCCAAACGAAATCGAAGCCCTAGAAATATCTATTGCTCGAGTTTCTCCAAACTTTTACGTGGAATTTTTCTAAAGAGAAATAATATGCCAGTGTAACGACCCTAACGGAACTTATATTGTGATTGCTAATGAGATGGAAGGTTTCGCGATAGTGTAAGGGTTGGCATTTGGTGGATTTCTCCATTATTTTGGAAGGTGTTCAAAAAAGTTCAATAGGAAGATAATGGGAGGGGAGGGATATATGAGCAAATTTAATGAGAAAATTTTCGACACAGAAGGAAAAAAAAAAAACACCAGTTGAAAAAGAGATAGCTTGAAAAGGCACTCCCAGAAGACCAGAAGGATCTACTGTCTTTTATTCTCATTCCAGATCTCTCTTCGTGTAGAGATATATTTATCTCTACGTGAAGTTGTAACACCATGTAGAGATAAAAATAAAGCTGTACCACATGTGACTTCACTAATATTTTTGTTGATTTCTGTATAACTCCTGCCTCGTAGGATATGTTCTCTGTGCGTGCTTTCTTCTGGCATCGTTCCATGCCGTGATTGTCCGAGATTTTCATAACACCCTGTGAATACGTTATATGAATATCTATCAAAAAATTTATGAAACCGATACATTTATTCAAGCTCTGTGAGGAGCAGCGAGCCGTGGATGACATTGCAACAACGGTGTAGTGTATTAGTAACCTGAACGCGCAATTTCATCTCGTCGCTTGCATTTATAAGTCTGTTATATCCGGCTGTTCAAGTGCGCATGTAAGCCCTGTGCCGTGGCTTCAAATCGTAAAGAAAATTGCGCATGTGTTAAGTTCTGTGTTAAAGTTGGTAAAACGGATTGAATGGACAGGAAATATCGCGACTATATCCCGATAGCTTTCAAAGTTTATAAATGACACAAATAAACACTGCAATCGCAGTGAAACGTTATGGTGATGGTGCTGACATTTTTCGATCGAGAAACCTTAGTTCTCCATTTCTGGAGGTGATTTGTTTAGAAAGAAACACAAAAAGCAATGAGAAAAGGGAACGTGGTTCCTTATTCATTCTAATGCGCACCCCAACTCTGCATTGTCTGTAACAGAAACATAGCATTTTTACTGTACTGCGTCCACCGTACTCTCCCTGTTGGACCCGTTGCGATTTCTTTCTCATCTCCACGTCAGTGTAGTGACTTAGTTAAATGACAGTCGATTTAAAAGGTAAAGGGTTCTAGTCCCGTCAAAGACGGCATGCATTTCTGACAGCCTTTTCACTTGGTTTGCGTTAACTTAACTCAACAGAAGGTTTGGAGTTTTTATTTCCTTCCCGCAAACAAAGAAATCGGCCTTGAACACCAGAACAATTCTCCGTACATACAGATGCGGTAAGCACTGAGAAACCATGGCATTAACTTGAACAAATTGCCTGAAATTATGCGTCTGTCGTCGGGCAGAACGCTGTCAAGAGGATTTCTTCCTCATTATTACACTAATGACTGAACTTAAAGGTAGAAAATTTGAGAACAGGGAGGATATTATCGAAAACCCAGTGAGAATACTTGAGAGTCATTATCAAAGATGAGTTCCATGTTACTCCAATGTAATAAATCCCTTTAGTCGGAGATAGACAACTTGCTCTCGTAGGTAGCGCGGTTGGTAGAATCGCCGTCCTCCTCACAAGTGAGGAAATACGTCAGTTCGAAACTCGTCGGTGATGTGAAGAATTTTTGTCTTTTTCACAATGTAGCTGAATTAGTCTGGCTCAGAAAAAGATAGCAAGAATTTTTCTTCAAGAAACTGGAGTTCTTATTCCTGCAAACAGAAACTCGACCACAGAACACATGCAATTTAGAGACAATATATATATATATATATATCACCCTTTATATATATATATATATATATATATATATATATATATAGTGCCGGATCAAGGTATTTCCGCTCCCCAGGCAGAATAATTTTTCGGCAACTTTTATTGAGGATATATATATATTTGCCTCATTGTTCTTCTGTTTTTGGCGCCCCTTAAAAATGGCGCCACGGGCAGGAGCCTTGGTAGCCTGTACCTTAATCCGGCACTGTATACAGGGTGATTCAGTGGGAATAGCAAATATTTTGGGAAGTTATAGTATCGATTATTCTGAGTAAAAAAGTTCATATAAACAGGTGTTCAATTCTCAATGGATACGGAGATACAGCTGTTTGAAACTGGCGTGCACAAAGCCATTATGAGATGTATTAAAGAACGATAGATGACTTATGATTTGTATTTATTCACTTTTTGAATAATGCAAAACACAAAGAATTGAAATTTTTTTTACAGTCCACAATAAATGTTCGAAAATCCCACCGCCAACCTCAATGCACTTTGAAACTCTTGTGGTAATACGACGCGTTGTTCTTCTGAGGTCGTCTTGGCGTTCCTTTATGAGGACAGCAGTATCCAAAATGTCAGCGAGCAATTCGTCACTTGTTTTCACCTGTTCTTTGTATACTGCGCTTTTCATCCATCCACACAAACAAAAATTTAACGGAGTGAGATCTGGAGACCTTGGTGGCCAAACAACGGGATCACCGCGGCCGATCCATCGTTCAGGAAGAGGTCGATTTAGATATTGTATCACCAGAAGGATATAATGTGCAGGAGCTACGTCAGGCTGAAAGTACATACCAAATCTTGTTTCCAAGAGCAGTAGTGCAAGTCCTCCAATAGTAGTGGAAGTTCGTTTTGCAGAAATTCTAAGTAAATGGGCCTTGTAAGACGACTTTGTAACACAGCAGGCCCAATCAACTGATTGCCGATGATACCGTACCACCCGTTTACAGAGAAGCGATGTTGAAAATTTGTTTCTACAGTGCCATGTGGATTTTCATCTGACCACCTATGAGAGTTACGAGTGTTTTAGTTTCGGCGCTTAGCATTTACCCACCGCTGCACAAAATTCCATTCGCTGGGCGTGGTCTCCTGGTTGAAGGTGTTGCACCCGCTGTATGTGAATCGAATACAAGCTGTAATGTTTGCCATACTCTGTGGAACACCAATACGCGTAGAAATTCTTCGTGTGCTAATAGTAGGACTACGTTCTACCGACTGAAAAATCTGTTTCTTTCATCCACTTTTCTTCATTTGTACGCTCAGAAGGAATATGAGCGCTGGGAACTGTACTAGTCTCACACAGTTTCATGTGAATACTATTAAAAGCTCTTTAATCCGATATTCTGCGGTTATGAAACCGCAGATTCATAACCGCATTTTGAACCACGGCCATTCAAATACGTATATTTCTGTACCCCCATGCTTGATCACTTGGCTTCATCTTCTATCTGCACGTTATTGGATCGTGTTCAGACTAGCTACAGATCCTCCACATCACTTCATTTTATTAAGGGAAGCTATATTTTATAAAGAGGTAGCGAAAGTTAAACCACTCTTCGGCTAGTTGTATTAAGAGTCTGGGATTTATATAATAATATGTTTTGCAGTAAAGTGTAGTTGCCTATAAATAAAGATGTTAAAATTCGCGGAGAGAGAGAGAGAGAGAGAGAGAGAGAGAGAGAGAGAGAGAGAGAGAGAGTCTGCTATACCTTGCCCATTAAATGTAACATAATGCAAGTACAGATAAAGAGTTGATGAAACAAACATTGTTCGAAATGTTGAATTAAATGGAGTACGTAGAATCATCCTGTGAAATTTAAACTATTCCGTTTGGAGTGCCATGCTATTTGAAATGATAAAAATCAACCTGGAATCATTCTTAAAGACCATCAAGTCAATGACTTCACTAAATCGTTCAGAGACTTAATATTCGGGTGAGTGGGGTTATCGTGTCGTACAACGGGTTCTTTGTGACCAAGCTAGTGTTGGTAGTGTTCGTTTAATTATGGTTAATCTGCAGTCCAAAATGATGGGTGGTACTGAAAGAAAATTGCACCACTCGAACTAGAGAGGGATATCAAGCAATGTTCCGTCATACTTAAACGGTGTCTTATAACATTTTATTTCATGTAATTTGTACATTGCTGTGATTGGTGTATTCAACAGAACATTAATAGAACAGCATTGCCTAGTAACATCACAATACATCGGTTCATTGGCCTCGTCCTCGTGTGTATCACGGTTGGTATAAACATTGTCCTCCCCACACCCGGTAGAAAAGGACCTTGTTCGAATCCGGTTAGTGACGCGAGGAATTTTTATGGCTTTTTCTCACAATGTGGCTCAGTTAGTCGGTCTCAGGCGAGAGTAGCGTGGAATTTGTTTATCCCCGAAACTCAGGTTTTCTTCCAGCATACAGCAAATCGACCAGACAGAACACGCAATTTACAGGCATATTATATACGGCGCAATATGGCCTAGGTTGCTGATGCATTTAAAATCCTACAGCAATATTCGGCCTGCCGGCGAAGTCTAAACAGTTCAATAACGGTGCTCTAAACCCATAAATGTGTTCTTCTTCTTTTTTTTTTTTTTTATTCGCCATCCGGAAAATGTGCGCGCTGTAGTAGATGGCAGCATTATTGCAAATCCGAAATCATGGCGGACTTTAGCTTTTTGCCCGATGAGTTTTCGCAAAGTGCACAGATCTTCTTCTTTGGGGGAGTGCCGTCACAGTTATCATGTATTTTGATATGTTACAGAATTTCCTTATGCCCCGCAGTTTTACAGCGATAGCGACTTCATTTTCCAACAAGACGGCGCTCCGCCATACCACAAAGAAGTTCTTGCATACCTGAACACAGCGTTTCCGTGGAAGTGGATTAGAATAAGAATTCGTCCGATTTTATGGTCTTCCACGATCCCCTGATTTAATTCCTATATATTTTAATCTCTAGGGATTTCTGAAAGACCAGGCCTATGTTTTTCCTTTTTCCAGAAACAATTGTCAAATTTAAACAATGCAGTTGTGAAGCAATCGGCCGCGTTTAGAGGGTTCTATTGTTCTACTGTACCAAATTCTATTTGGCAGAATAGAACGCTTCCTATTGTGCCAAATATGGGAGAAATTTGATTGGATTATAAATGGGACATTTGCAGAATAAATAAATGTGTTGACATTTATCATTGTGTCATGTACCATTTTCACACAATAACGTTTTATTTTTGTAAAAGGGGTTTGTAGTTTTTAAGTTTGTACTTTTTAAGATAGTTTTCCTTATTCTACAATATGAAGTAGCTCTTTAAGAGTCCCCTTTAGACCTCAGAAAAAAGCTAGGAATCTTTGGGACAGAGACTCAAGTGTCAGAAGCATGGTACTGGGTTACACGTTGCTGGTCCACGTTGACTTAATTGATCACACCAAATTACCCACCGTTTAGTAAATTGGATATTTCGGATGTGTACTGCGAACAGCTCATTCCACCTTAACTCATAGGTGCTCAATTCGATTAAAATCTGGTGGCTGAGGAGGCCATCACAGTAGTCTGAGTTCATTCCCGTGTTCCTGAAATGAGTTGGGTAAAACCTTGCCTGTGATATGACTCATTATCCTGTTGGAAGAACCCTTTCACAGTATTCTGCATCCATGTTGGGATGCGATGGTTGGAAAAAAAAAAAATTCTGTCATCCAACAGTTAGTAGGCAGATAAAATGAACACTTGAAGTGCATATTTTATCTGCCTACGTGCTATCGAGGGGTACAATGTGCATCAAGAAAACACAACACATACCATTACACCGCTGCCGCCACAACCAAACTTATATGTTATTGACATCTGATAAGATGGGTACCTATATTCATGCTAATTCGCCATATTCTGGTTATCCCTTCAGAGTGAAAATATTATTTCTGGGATTCGAATTGGGATTGCAAAGTTCCAGCCCAGACAACGTTTTCTCTCAGTCCTCCACTGTCCTGTGCTGCTGTTCAACTCTTACTGTATCTTTTCCTTTTTTTCTCTCTCTCTTTTTTTTTGGTGGACAGGAGTGGCAACCCGATTCGGTGGTCAAGTTAAGGCGAATTATGCATTCTGAAATGCCTCTTTGATTATCACTAGAGCGACTTGGGTTGTTGTTAAGACTAACTGCAGACCTTCTGCTAGCTGTACATATCTCTTTTTAGTTTCCGTCGGCTTCTCGCATCACTGAATTGTTACCTTTCACAGGATCGTTGGTGGCTGGATGTTATTTGGTTATTGGACTAATCTCAATACATTAAAAACAGTCCTACGTGAAAACCCCATCAGAATTGAATTTTCCGAGGTATTCATGCCTACGCAATCTAGCGAGGAATGTTCCATTTCATGATAAGGGATAGTATGAGTAATAACGGTTTATAAAATCGGTTATAAAAAAACGTTTATAAAAAAAATCTATGAACAAATATGTACAAGTGTAGTACATTTTTATTCTCAGCTGCAGCGGTGTTCGCAAATTCAATGTTTCACAAGAAAGATTGAAATTGCAACTGTTTACGAAAATTAAATGTAGCGTGGTATAAGCAAATAGTATATATGGATAACTGATTATTATTTTTTAAATAAAAACTAATCATTAAAGAGGTATCACCGTTCATAGATCAGCATCAGGAAACCTTATGAAGTGCTCATTTTATCCACCTACGCTCTATCACGTAATTATAAAAATAATTCTTTCTTTCCAACGTGAACACAATTTACCAATAGTGGATTTCTCTGCTCAGTAACCTGTTTTAAGCAACTGACTTCTTCCCATATGTATATTTGTACATAATTTTAAGAATATAAATGGACTTCCTTTTTTAAGTTATCATTAGATAAGAAAGTAAATGGAAGTACGCAAATTTGCTTACCTCTTGCCATTGGTGAAATCATCAACAAATTCACGCAAGCAGCACCATATCCTTGACCAAATATCGTTACATTACCCTGATCACCACCGAACTCCGCAATATTTTCCTGAATCCAGTGTAAGGCTGCAACTTGGTCCATAAGTCCATAATTTCCTCGAGCAGAACCATCGAACGCCGGCAGAAAACCTGAAATGGGTATAGAACCAATATAACTTCCTCATGTAATTCCCTAAAATGAAAATACACGAAGCAATAATTAAGTTAACATATTGGCTTTTCTGATAAGATATTATATCGGTCCGAAAGAATACATAATACTCAAAATATTTGTAGCCTGTTCAGAAATGTTATGAAGTATTTGTGTTGCAGAGAGATGTAATAGTAATAGAGGCATGTGATCCAAGAAAGCAAGCGTATGATCTTATATAGCATCAGCCAAAAAAAAAAAAAAAATCACACAACCATTGCCTCTAAAAGTTTGTCCAGTTCCTCCTTGAATTTATTTAAGCTATCAACTTCCACAACAAGGGATTGAAGTCTGTTCCACCAACCAACTACCCGCTGGCTAAAGGCAAATTTCCGCACATCTATCCTACATCTGTCTTTCCTCAATTTGAATTTATTCCCCCTCAGGTTCGTAATGTGAGCAAGCGGAAGAATCTCATCAGAATTCAGCGTGCTCAACCCATTCAAGGCCTTATACACCTCAATCAGATCACCGTGCAGGTGATTAGTCTCCAGCCGCTGCAATTTGCAGAACTTGAGTCTATCTTGGTAAGCGGCCCCTCTTCGTTCCTCTCACCAATCGTGTTGCCCTTCTCTGTACGAGCAACTCTGCGTCCTTCCTAAAATGAGGCCTCCAGACCTGTACGCAGTACTCAAGACGAGGCCTGACGATTGCCTTATACAAAGGGATAACCGCCTCCTTTCCCTGCTAGCAAAATTCTTGTATATCATTGACAATACCCCATGACCTGCTCTGGCAGCCTGTCTGCATTGCTCAGAAAACTTCATATCTGACTGCACAATCGCTCCCATGTCTTTTTCTTTTTCTACCACCCTAATTATAGTACCATACAGTTGGTACGTTCCTCTGGGGTTACTTCTACCCATATTCAGTACTTTGCATTTGTCAATGTTGCTACTTCTGAGCCTCATTTGCCCAAATTTTCTAGATCATGTTGCAGTAGTACACTGCCATTACTGTCATTAACAACCCTGCCAACCGTTGTATCATCTGCAAACGACACTAAGCCTGATATACCTTCATCAATATCATTGATAAATATACAAAACAACAGTGGGCCCAACACCGAACCCTGTGGGACTCCACTAATAAGATTAGTCCACGAAGAGCAGTGTTCATTGCATTGATTACTACTCTCTGTCTTCGCCCACTCAACCACCATTTTATCGATTGTAGCAACTTACCCTTAGTACCATACTGCTCCAATTTGTGCAGTAATCTTCCATGCTCAACAATGTCAAAAGCTTTCCTGAAGTCCAAGTATATAATATCAAAATTTATTTTTTACATCTAGTTCCTTTGTAACCACATCATAGTATCCAATAAAATTTGTCAGACAAGACTTTCCCTTAACAAACCCATGCTGTGTCTGAATTATTGCTGCAGTCTTGTCTAGATGATCCTGCAATGCATCTTGGTCACTTCTTTCACACAAGTACGGATACTCAAAGTTAGGCTATGCAATCACAGTCTAACCGTGATTACCCGTTTTATGTAAATGATTTCCTTTCAGTCCATTAACTATAATGGATAAAGGTCGCTATTCGCCGTAGGCATTTACTCCACTAAATGTCTGAAGATGTCCGTAGGGATCTGCAGCCATGCTGCCTGCAAAGCTTTCCAGCGTCGGAATAGATGACGGTCGCATTATGTTCATACGCCTCACTTCCCGTTTAAAAACATTCCACAGGTGTTCAGTTGAATTGAGGTAATATGAGTTTGGAGTCCAATCAAGATGGGTGATATCTTAACAATTTTCCTCGAACCACTCGTGCACAGTATGGGCCCGATGACACAGCGCATTGTCGTCTTGGAAGATCCCGTTTCTGCCCTGGAAAAATGCAACAAAGCAGGGGGCACATTGTCTTCAAAGAGCTGCCGTTAAACTTCACCAATAAAACGTTGGTCCATACGCACCAAGGAACCTAATTTTTGCCTGCAAGACACGCCCTATAGTAAGCAACCACCGAAACCTGCCTATGCGGCATAGTGAGTGCATTTTCTTCTTGTATAATTTACTGGATATCTGGACTGCCCAGAATTATTAGAGAAATATCGAATCCAAGATCCAAAAAATATAATAATAATCACGGTTTCAAAAACATCCTTAATATTACTACGTGGAATTTGTTAAAATAAGAACTATTATCAGAATATAAAGTTGACACTTTTTAAACTTAACTTGTATTTAATGTGGATGCAATTTTACTATGTATGTCATATACAAATCTATTTGTATAATTCGTTTTTATCATGGAAGCTAATTGTTATAAACTCTTCGACTACAGTCTTCATTATTACTGTTCTTATACAACGATCTTATTATATGTAGTGCATGACTATTATATATCGTATGTTATATGAATTTTTTTATTGCATATGCGATTTATTATTTTTTTTCATGTGTTTTTCAAAATAAATGAATATTTTAATGCGACTCTAGTTGAGAATATAAGCCATTGCGCTTAATAATAAGTAGACTTTAGTTTCCTGTGTCATACGTATCTGAAGTTATGTCTATATTTAAGTAAAATAGCTGTGTTAAAATTTTATTTACTCTGACTGTAAAATAAGCAGGCATATTATCGTTACAATAAATAGTCTAATAAATAAGAACACCGTACTATTCTATTTATATCCAAGAATTATATTGCATGGAAATAATTTTGTAAATATGCAAGTGTCTTTCCAGTTTCGAATATAATCGAGTTTTACACAAGTGACATTTCAAATCATTTTAACTGTTACTCAGAAAATGCATCAAATGGAATCATTAGACGCAGATAGAAATAGAGGGGGAGAAGGCGGTTAAGTTCCTTTTGAAACCTTGACGAATTTTAAAAATATGAAGGTTACTGCTAGGTTACTCAGATTTAAAATCAGAGTGTATTCCTTTTTTTTTTTTTTTTTTTTACCCACTTATATCAGCAGCTACTGGAGCGACCTGTTTGGTAGCTTCATGCTACACACCCTGGTCAAAAAAAAAAAAAAAAAAAAAGATAAGACAGTCACAGACAGAAGCAATGCAAATCGATGCAAAGAAACCTGTAACATGGTGCCTCATTGAGTATAAAGATGCAAAGGTTGTTCGGCTTCAATAATCTGATGCCGCAATGAGGAAAATCGGATGATCTATCAGACTTCTTTTATAAAGGTCTTATTGTGAGTGCATGTTGAACAGGCAAGAGCAACGATTCGAGAAACGAAAAATATAGTGAAAAAATCAGAATATAGCGAAAACAGCATGAGTCCATGGCCCTGTCCTGCCAGCTGTCAATAATACAGGCTGGTGGCAGCGGTATAATGATGAGTGGAACGAGCTCTTCGGAGTAGAGATCTAAACCATGCAATTTGCAAAAACTGTGGGAAATAATGAAGCTGACATGAACAAGCAACCCTGGAACATACTTGGGTCACCTCGTTGAGCCCGTACTGCAAAGAATTCTGGCTGCTCTGGTAGCTAAAAGGGGCAATTAGGTTGGTGTACCTAATAAAGTGGCCACACAGTGTAAATTTAAAAAATTATGTTTTATTTCTTCCTGCATAGAGCTCATATCTGGGTACCTCTGGATCTTTCAGCGAATATAAATAAATAAATAAATTTTCTCTTTCTACTCCCGGACGACTATATGCTCAGAAGATTTCCCAAGATAAAAAGAATGCAAGAAAGAGCATCGTATTTTGCAATCACTCAGGTTTGAACTACAGTTGCTCAAAGCACGTGTTTTTATGTAGTAACCTTGCGCTAACCACCCACCTACGGCGGCCTGTTGACTATGCGATAATATTAACTGTTGCACTTGGATATGTATAAATGCAACCTTCTTTCAGTTCACTGCGCAATTGGTCTTACAACCATCCTAGACCTTGGAAGATTTTCACCTATAATTAATGAGTTCATGTTGATCGTAACCTAATGGTTACGATCAACATGATATCTGGCATCACTTCTTCTCCTAATGTGTGGAAGTCACGTATAGAGAAACTCTGAAACAATACTGAAATCATCACCGTTAATTTGCCCAGTTCGCTCACAATTACAGCTAATGAGTAAGTTGATGCCCTGTCAATGACTTAACACTGCGCTTAGTGTATATGCAGATCAGATTATTCGAGGTTTTCAATTGATAAAAACTTTTGAATGATAAATGTTGAAGAAACTGAATACAAAAAAATCCTTCAGTAAAGCGCTCTCTGAAAAATATTTTATAAAACTTTTTGTTTGGGTACTATACATAAATACAATGGGTTTTGTATATATTGTCGTTATCTATAACTAATGCCGTGATCTGTGGTGTAATTTTATTGTATTATGCCAGTCCTTTGTTAATATATTTGAAATTATGCCTTTGCGTGATATATTAATATCCCGTGTGTGTGTGTCCATTTATTCCTCATGCACTCAGGAGCTCAGTTTCTCAATGTTAGCTCTAATCTAGTAGTATAGATCAATATAAGGTATAATAAGGTATAGGTATGTTAGTGTCTAACGGCTCCTGGGATTTCTCCCATCTCCGCGGGTGTACATTGTATCGGGGCCAGAGATTTGAAGTGTGTGGGGGTCATGTGCTGTATATTGTGTTGTGCCCTTTGTTCCTCCGGTCTATTAGCCGCCGAGCCCCTAGTGGGACCCGACGTTACCACACCATGTCACGGGGAGGCTGACCGGGTGTACCACTGTAGCTAGAGTACTCTGGCGGGTCCTGCCACCTACTTTCCTGGGATTTCAGTGGCTAGGACCAGATTTGAGAATGAGATGATCGCTGTTTCTTGAGCAACGGTTGTAATTTTAACAGAGCGTAGGGTTGTTCGCCGATAACTTGTTCTAGGGCCAAATAGGTCGGGCAGTAATTTTGATGTTTTTAGATTTAGACCTGTGGAGAATGCGTGTGTGTGTATATATAAATATATGTATAAAGACACACACGCACACATATATATATATATATAAACGAAATAAAAAAAAAAAAAAAAAAAAACGTTGTGCAAGAGAAAAGTAAGGGAGGAAGGCAGAAGACTGGAGGGTAGGAAACAGAAGAAAGGGGCCAATAGGAAAGATGGCCCCTGATGACAGTGTGGCATGCCCAGTGCCTCACCAGAGAGAGGAGTGAAAAAAATCATTCTGTAAGAGAAAAATAGGGGGGGGGGGAGTAAAAGAACGGATGGCAGGAAACAGAAGCCGAAAAAAAAAATAAAAAAAAAAAATAATAAAAAAATAAATAAAAAATAAAATAAAAAATGAGAGAGATATATACTCCGCAAGTTCGGGGTAGGTACAGCTAGCACGGCCAGTTAGTTGGAGCCGACAACTTGCTGGAAATCCAGCAGTGTGAGTGCTGCTATGGTGGATGGGTCATGTTCAGTAAGGTCTAGTTCAGGTGCCGTCATTGGGGCTCCATTTGGTGAGTCTGTGTCGTATCCAGACTGAAGGCTGGTCCAGTAGTCCATCAGAACGAACAGTGGGGGTGGTCAAAACCGGGAGTCCAAGATTGATGGTCAAGTCCAGGGATCGATGCTAGGCCTCTTCTTGATGAAATGTGTCACATCTGGTCGAGAGAAGTTTGTCCAGAAATCAATGATGAGGAATTTGTCAAGGTATGTGCGGACCCTGTCTTTTATTGCACTGCTGGTCAAGTCTTTGCAAGTTGGTCCAAGGCGTTAGCATCCATGGCTCAATGATGCGTAGCAACAATTGGCAGTCATGGTTGTTATGACCTATTGATTCGGATACTAAGGTGGTGGTAGCGCTTTCTGCCTGGTAAATAAGTCCATTGCAAATTGAGTCAGAGCTCGGTAAGTTTCTTCATTCTGTAGGGTGAGGTGTTCTTGATTTTGGTAGTTGAAGCATAGTTTTGTTATTAGGATCCTCCTGAAGTCCTCGTAGATTTCACAGCTGTGGGCAAGGTGCTCCCACGTCTGATCCTCTCCACAGTGGCAGCGGGGTGAGTCTGAAATTCTGAACTCATGTAGTTTTTTCTGGAAGGAGCCATGTCCAGTGAGGAGGTAGGTAGCATAGAGTCCTGGTGAAAACCAGACAGGTGTGAGGGGGTAGGAGGCCCTGACATCAGGGAGGAATCTTTTGGTGACAGCGCCTTTAGTTGATGCCTGCCATCTTTCTTGCCAGGTGTCTGTTAGATGTTCATTAAGTCTCTTCTTTTCAGCGTTTCTATTATTTGCTGGGTCAGTGGTGAAACCTGCACAAGTAACTGCTCTTCCTTTGGCTATTTGGTAGAGCAACCCATGACGAACAATCTCCAGGTCCAGTGGAAGAGATCCAGTGAGGACCTGGAGCGCATGGGTGCTGACAGTGAGACAGGCACGCGAGGACAGAAGGAGAAGAGAGCGCTGGATAGTTCCTAGGCGCGATCTGTTTACTACGGTATTGGCCTTCTTGTACCAGACTCCAGAAGCATAGGTGATAACCGGGATGAAAACTGCCTTATAGAAGAGTGACAGCGTTCTCTTCTTTAAGCCCCAGTCCTTCCGGGCAACTCTTGAGACTTGGGCAGCATACTTCCTGATCTTAATCCTGAGTTGGTCTAGATGAGGAGTGAAGGAAAGGTTTTTGTCTAAGATCAAACCTAGATATTTAAGCTCTGTTTTTAGTTTTACTGTAACACCATTGACCTTGATTTGGGGTGGTCTTCTCAAATCAAGGGTGCCTTTTAGTAGGATCGAATTGGTTTTCTCTGGGGAGATCTTTAGGTTGTTATGCTCTGCCCAAGCTTGAAGGGTGGAGATGGCCTGGTTGGCAGTTGCTTCTAGTTGGGTTCTGTTATTGGCAGAAAAGAGCATGACCAGGTCATCTGCATAGGCCTGGGTTTGTACATTGTTGAGTTTGGTGTTCAGGAAATCATCCAGCACCAGATTCCAGAGGAGAGGCCCCAGGACAGATCCCTGAGGGCATCCCCTGAAGACTGGTCTGGAGACACTGCAGTGGGGAGCAGACACGACAACTCGCCGGTCCTGGAGATAGGTCTTGATGCATCTATATAAGTTTTCTGGGACATGCGCTCTTCGGAGCCTGCCCAGGACGCTGGGCCACCAGAGGGAATCGAAGGCACCAGCAAAGTCAAAGGAGATTAGTAGAAAGTATTTGGAGTTGCAGTTGGTAGCAGCTTCAATAATTGTTTCCAGTGCATCAATCGTGGAGCGTCCTTTCCGGAAACCGTACTGCTTAGGTGAGGAGAGACCAGCGTCATTGTAGTGGGCTTCTATTCTATGGGAGATCATCCGTTCGAGAAGTTTGCTGAAGACTGGCAGCAGTGCAATGGGCCGGTAAGATTGTGGCAGATCATGTGGTTTGGTTGCATTCTTCAATATAAGTCTAAGGATTGCAGTCCTCCATTGTGTGGGATCAATATAATTAGTTTTATTTGTTAAACTTCCAATATTCTACTTTTAAATAAATAAATAAATAAAATCTTTATCGTAAAGTTCACCAGTACACGCAGGTACCAGAACTTTACAATATCCTTCACGGCACCATGCCAGGGGTTAAAAAGCGGCAGAGATAACCTCGCCGGAAGTATACAGATTAAATTATAGGCAGATTATGTATAAAAAATAATTAAAAAAATACAATTCATATAGCAAATAATATTAACTTGGAAGGTTAAACTAATACAAAAAATAAATGACTTAAATAATACGAATTGCGAAGACAATCGATAGTTTCCTTGAGTTCGGTTTTCCGTGAGATTCTTTCCCAGTCATAACGATCTTAAATCAGTTGATAGTTGTGGAGACCGCGTGCAGATCTAGGATGAGCCGTCTGTACTTTTTATCATCTATGATTTTACACAAGTTGGCATCCAGGGATTGAACTAGATGGGATTTTTGATACGGGAGGAAGCGATCTTTAAACAGTAGCCTAGAAGAAAGCTTGGGAGTAGAGCGAAGCGCTGGTTGGGGGATCCGCCAGCAGACGGTGTCCCAAATGTTGGGCACTGAGACTCTCCCAGCGATCATGTTTACGGCGAAGATGAGTCTTCTCTCATGCATCAATGCTGAAAACCTGGTTAACTTCAGCGCTTTGGCCATTGGTATTTTGTTCTGCTGTGGTGAGATATTACACTTCCAGGTTGCCCACTTCAGGAGCGACTTTTAATGGCTTAATTGTGGTGTTTTCAGCCGAGCCCCACAACTCTACTTCATATCCACTTCCGAAAATCATCATCCTGATATACATTTTTATCAGATTTGTGTTCTGAATATGCAACAAGTGTGCGGCAACCCACCCTTTCCTGGTGAATTTGGCACAGAATTCTTCTATATGATGACGGAACCTTAATTTTTCTGTCAAAGATCACACCCAGATCTCTCTGCTTTTCGACGCAGGGGATCAAAACTCTGTCAATCGCAGGCTGAATTACAGTTAGTGTGGTTTTAAGTGAGAATACCATGATGGCAGATTTCTGAGAGTTAATTTTTTAATTGGGATAAAGTACGAAGTGTTAATTTTAGAATGACCTTATTGCCTCACTTTTCTTCCCTGTTTAAGGAAACACTTTCCAACTTTTATTCCTCGTGAATGATTTCCTATTGTGGGTTGTGTTTACGCCGGCCGTAATGAAAGAAAAAATAAAAAAGATGATAGCGGTACTTGCCGCTATTGTGAATCGAACAAAATTGCACTCTTCAGAAAAGCGAACGATGGTATGGAAAGCAATTTGCCCTCCCCTCATCCCCATCTTTTCCACCTTTCTAAAAATTATTCTGTGCATGAGACAAAAACATATTACTTCTTCAAATTACTTAAGTTAGAATTTATTTGAAGTGGAAATTTATCCGGATGTTTTTTTGTGGAGATGAGAGTCAAAAAGAAAGAAAGTGCAACTTTTCTTTAGAATGGCATAAGGTATCCCGTAAATAAAAGGTTAAATGTTTGTTGAATCATTAGTTACTAACCAGAAACAAATTTCGTCCTAAATTTTCATACATTTTTTTACTCTTCTTTGTGTGAAGCATCATGTTATAACTTATCTATGTAGGAAAATTTTTAATGCGCATCGATTTTGCTAAGTAGGTCTTAAATAAGTATACATTAAAGTGTAATTATTCGGACCATAAAAGAAAATGCAATGAATTATTATTTTTTTATTTCATTATTTTACTTTTGAGCTGCTTCAAAAGATTTTTCTGTGCCGAGTTAATACAATAAGTTGAATCCTACCAGACACAAAGCTGATGCAGTCAACTCTCGACGGTAAGATGCAAACAAAATCTTTGTATTAAGTTGCTTAAATCAGTTAAATCAGTTCAGTTAAGTTCTGAAGGAATTTGCAATCAAGAGTTAAGTGGGCATTTATAAAGCTACGAACACAAACTCAAGGATAAAGATCATCAATTTCATCTCTTTTGTTTGTTTTTTTTTTAACTTTCTTATTTCGAGAAAATAACCCGTGAATATTTTACATAAGGAAAAAAACTACGCATGTTTTTTTTTCATTCACCATAACAAAAAAAAAAAACGATAAAATTGTTGTGCAACATCAGAACGATAACACTGATATGCAACATCATTTCCTGAATCATTGTTTCTAAATTGAAACTAAATGAAATATTGGAAAACATTTACAATATTTCATTTCTGGAATTACTGCAGAATTGTTATGGATTCTAACAATTCTGCAGTAATCCCAGCCTAAAGAATACTCGATATGTTGACTTTAAAAGTAGAAATAAAGATAATATTTTCGCCTTAATTTGAAACTATTTGGTGTGGCAGTGGAGTGGAAGTAACTCGTACTTATAGTGCCCCTCAAGGTTGGGCTGTCAGTAGGTTACATTAAAGCAGTTTGCATTTCCAGTAAGCGGTAGTGTTATAAGAGTAACTGAACAGTCTCACTATTTGGACTTCAAAACGTAGCTTGTTTGAGAGTCAGAAGATATCCGCTGACAATGTGCTACTTGTGGTTACAGACTTTTTGATGATTTCCAAACAGAAAACATCCGTGCTACATAGAAAAATCAGAGTTCGAACTTGAAATGAACATTGAACTTTGCAAATGTAGAGTGCCGAATACTGCTCCTTAAAGCAACAACCGGCCACAGTTTCTTTCGTTAGGACAAAAAAAATATGTTAAGATCACCCAGGAATTACGTCATCTACCATTGTGTATTATGTCTTTATTATTTTTGATGATGAAGGGAAAATCATATGGGTAATCACTTCAGAGTTACTTGATGTTTTCTAGTGATTAGCGGACTTCTTGCTGATCAAGAAAAGTAGATCTTGGCTGATGAAGAGAAATTAGACCATGAGTGATGAACTCAATAGCCTTTTAAAGATTACAGAACAAGCCCAGTGTACCCTGTAGCCAACCTCCAAGCTGTCAGTGATCCTGGAATAGAAATCAGCAGTGTCTAGTTCAGTCGGTTCCTTCGAGCTGTCTGCATTATTATTGCTGATAAATTACTTCGTTTATCTCAAAAAATAGCATTATTCTATTGCAAAGCATTTTTCAAGTACTTTGGTAAGGGTTGAAATTGCTACAGTTTTTCTTGGAGTTTCCAGTGGCAGCCATAGGAACTAAACAAGAGCAGTTTTCTTGAGATATAGCATCAGACATTAGTAACATAGAAAACTTCTGTGGGGCGCTAATGCAAAGTTTGATTTCGTCATCCTATCGTAAATTTTATCGATTCGATATAAGAATGTTAAGTGCGTTTAGCAGGGGGTGGAAGGAGCTTTGACTTTCCGGTGTACCACTTCTTAATATATATGTACACTACGTCTCCAGCCGTTGTAGAAAATGTTGCCAGAATGAAAGAAAAAATAAAACAAAATAAGCATGCACTGGTAGTTCCAGAATTATAATGAAAATGTTTTTGAGAACAGCAGAAGTAATTCAGTCAAAGAGTGGTGCACCTCTTTAGTTGCAAATTGCTGAGTAAACATTTTACAAAATTCGGTACCGCTCGTTTTTATTCTAAAATTTAAGTCTTGGAGGGTGTAGTCGATTATGCACGCTGTGAATTGCTAGTGTCATTCTATAACTGATTTCACTCTAAATTTTACTTTATCTATGCATAGCTATCTTTCTCTTTGTACGCATATCAAAATTAAGCATACAAGCTAGAACTACAGTAAACTCTTTAAAATCCGGCACATTCTACAGAAAAAATAATAAATACAGTCCGGAAATATTAAGAAAGCAGTCCGGCACTCGTCGAAAGGATCGAATTGGTCTTTAAGAATCCATGAAAAAAAAAATAAAATAATAATAATAATAAATAATAAATAAAAGTAACATTTCCTTCTTACTGTAGAATAAACTTGCTTTTGCAAAGAGCTGCTCTAGCATTGCACTATTTTCAAACAGATTTGTTTAAAAGATGAAACAGTTACTGGTTATGACAACCTGTTTCAGGACTGACTGGCTCCTCATCAGGTAGTAGGTGGTTTCTAGTGACTACATGCGGCCAAAAACAGTTACAAAGGAGTTGTTGGATGTGCGCTGCCATTCCCTATACGAAAGCAGTCTTCAATGGTGTAATATAGTAAAAATTATTTGTTGAGAGTAGTGCAATACCAGGGCAACTCGTTAAAAAAGCAATTTTTTTTTCTGCATCGAATATTAAGAACGTTGTATTGCACATGAAGTTTAAACCACGCTGTCGATAAACAGGTGAAAGGGCAAAGCAGGCATTATAAATGTCACAGATGTAAATAAATTCTGTTGTTTATGGTTAATATTTATTGAAATGTGCTCTTCTAAAACTGCTCAAACATTATGCATACCTCTTTAAATTCTGGAATCTCTCAATCTCGAGGATGTCGGATTTTATAGAGTTTACTATATCTGTTTAGTAGGTGTAATAGGTATAACTGTTAGGGTATTTCAATTATATAACTAAGGGTAAATGCAACAAAGCGGACATCTCATACATCGGCCAATATAAAGGCATGAGAGCGTCAGTCTTTCGTTTATTTTTAGCCTCAGACTATTTGTCGTCGAGATAATTTTTGTCATTTGGACTAACATTTTTTAATATTATGTTAAAATCAGACCGATTATTACCGTTTAGATTTTACGATTTCCAAATAAATTTAAATGCTGCCTAATAAATTGCTTTTTTATTATTTTTTTCCCCTCAAAGTTGCTCCTGGTCATCGATTTAGACTAATATGGTCATTGTTGTGCGTCATTTCCGAATTACAACGATGACGACGCAAAACACACACTCTCTCTCTCTCTCTCTCTCTCTCTCTCTCTCTCTCTCTCTCTCTCGCTAGAACTCGTTATGTAAAGAGAAATTATTGATCTTTTGCTGCCAACAGAAAAAATTCTGAGTTACTTAAATCTTTAATGCAAGATGGTTATAAACCAAACAGTATAATCACAACTGGAATATTTCATTTAAACTTATCAATTGTGAGCTGATATGGAATTCGGAAATATATTAAGTACGTCATAAAAAAATTGTCTTTGTATAAAACGATATCATGGAAACTAATATATGTATACACAGACACGAATTTCAATAATAATTATATCAAAAACATACTTCGGGGAAATTGATACACTGAAAAATGTTCACTTTAATAAAACTTCTCCATTTTGTTTGCGTTTTAAACTAGACATAACTTATTCTTGCGAGTAAGCAACATTATAACTGTCTCTTAAGGAAGTTTAATATAGTTTTAATCCTAGGTAGCTGCATTTCTGTTAGCTGCAGGCTGCTTGGAGAAATGCATTGAATGTGGGATAAGAAAACGTCAGCGTCTCCAGCTCTAACAAAAAGTCGATACTCTAGACGAGAAGATCCAGCAGCAGCCGAAGTGGATGTATGCTGTCAATATTATCTTCGGAGACGCTGTTTGTCGGTTCTTGATTTCTCAATGGGAACAGTCTTCAAGATGTTACCTCCACTGTCGGTGGATTAAGGGGAAAAAAATTATTTGATGTCGGGTCACCAGAGAATTTACAGAAATGGCAAACACTATCAGAAATCTTGTTGCGGGGGATAGTAACATGGAAAATGCATACATCTTAGAGGCTGCGAAAGGTCGAATCGTCGCTATAGTCGTGTCTTTGCCTAATGTGCTGCACCGTCCAACAGAAAGCTTAGCGTAACGCAATTAGTTTTTATTATTAAGATGCCTTTCCTAAAAAAGTAAAACTGACTCCCTTAGTAAAGAATAATATTTTTTCCTGTCGATAAGCATCGAAGACTTTTTTTTATAAAACGTAGTTTCTATCATTTCACTTGCGAAAATAAAACACAATGAAATAAAATTGTTAATATTCTGTATTATACGAAATATTAATAATAATAACCGTAATTGAATTTTACCGGCTAAATAAAATATCTAAGAATTATACAAACAGGTTAAAGAAAGAAAGAAACAAATTAAAAACCGAACGTTTCAGCTATAGCTGTCTAACCTTTCTCAGTGACGATGTAATGAAATCTAACAGAGATTTTTCTTAATATGCAATTTTAGAACTGATTGTTTTCAATAAAACTTTCGTTCAACTTCTGCTGTAGTTCGTAAGAGCAGCATAAACTTCTGTATTATTGTTATAAATCACGCAGATCGAGTTTTAATATAGCTTAAACTTTTCTCTGAAGCGATGTCTCTTTAGAGTTATTAATGTTTTGTTGTATATCTTGAATTTAAATGAATTTTAAAAGTAACGATTCACAAAAGGGTGCTGGAAGAGATTATATTTCTTAGAAAAGTATTTTGATAGTATTTCCATAATATCTGTTCACTCGCAGCAGTTGTTAATGCAGGACACAGCAGATAAATCGTGGAGCATTACATGCACTCACCAGAGCTAGCTGATTTCCTAAACTTATAATGATTTCAGAGAGAACTTGATAATTTGTAACTCTAGTCTCTCCAGATGCATAAAATCAGTTTAGTAAATTATGAATTTGATTTAAATTCATATGGAATAAATTTTAATACTTTAACTGAGAGGCTCCGACAGGCACTCAAAGAAACGAGTACGTGGTATCCAGTCCCGATTAGTGACACAGAAATCACTCCCAGCTAAGAACTGCAGAAAAGGCAGAACAGTCGTGCTCAAAGACACAAATCCTGCAACTGAAATAACATAAGGCCGATAGGTTCTGTCTCGTACATGATTCAACGTACATCGCTAATGGGCCAAAAAATGTTAGACACACACCTCCTATTTGTACTGGACTTTGTTTAATGCGCTCAGTGAGCAAAGCTTAAATTGTTATTACTAATTTATACAATATTTCTTCCTTATGAGGGGAGCTTCCACCCCTTGACGGGTACTGGTACCAAGTGCAAGGGTGATTGTTATATCCAGCTGTTATTACTGTTGGTTGAGGTACTCTCTGACTATCCTAGAGGTGTCAGGATTGCGACTTATTGGAGTGCCCTCGTCGGTAGCACAGTTGGTAGGATCGCCGTCCTCCACACACCGGTGCAAGAGATCTGTGTTCCAGTTCCATCGAACTGTGACAGACTAACCTGAGTTAGTCTGTCTCAAGCGGGGATACCATGGTTTTCTCCAGGAAACTCGGGTCTTTTTGTCCAGCAAAAAGAAAATGAACCTTAGAGCACAAGTAATTTATAGCCAATATACACGGAACAATATGGCCTTAGTCGCTGATGCTCCTAAAACCCTACAACTACAACAGCCACTGAAGTAAAACTTATTGGTCTATAGCTGGTCATCTCATCTTTTGCACCTCCTTTGTGGATTACAGAGACTTTAGCGCTTTTCTTGTCAATGGGGATCTCGTTCGAGTATAATGATGATCTCATTAACATCTTCAATCCACTCAAATCCAGCCTTTTTTAAGGCAGCATGTGAATATAAATATGCCATCCTTTTAGAGCCTTATCTTTGCGCTCAGCTTCAACAACGGTATTACATGATAATAATATGCATTATTGCAGATTTAGATTCTGTTGATTTTATTTAAATGTATAGAAAGATATCACAGCTGTTATTTTTTTTTATTTTAATTGAATGTAAAGTTGCATGATATTATAGATTCACAAGCACTTTCAAGAATGCCAAGTAGAGCTGAAACCAGCCATATGCCGTTATATCTAATAATTTTGTTTTTATGATGTGTCCCACTTAAGCACGCTGAATTATACTCAATCATGTAAGGTATGGAGAGCTACTTTCATACCACCCTTAGTGTTATGATATATACAAAAATTGCAATTTAGTTTCAGAGTAATTGTGTAATTGTGCTGATTCTTTTGTTGAAAAATAACATTTTCAAGTACCTTTTTATACAGGGTGTCTCAAAAATATTGGTACAAACGTTTAGGGGAGGTAGGTAACATCTAAAGGAATGTGAATCGCATAGGAACCCATAACCGGAAACGTCACCGTAAGTCGGTACACGTCGCTGTTCATCAGCTCGCGAGAGGGAAAATTTCTGGTTTACTCATTCAAGCAGTAGTCGCCGCACGAAGAGCATGCATCGATATACGAACTGTGAGCTGGCAGACATGCACCTAGTGTATGGATTAGCAGAGGGCAATGGACGAGTCGCTCAACGAATTTATGGAGAACGTTTCCCAGACAGACATGTACCGGACCACCGTTTGTTTGCTCGTGTGCATCAAAATTTGTGCGATTATGGGTCATTTAGAGGTAACAGGAGTAGTGCGGGCAGACAACGTTCGACACAAACTCCCGCCATGGAAGAAAGTGTGTTGAATGCCGTCCAGAATAATCCTACTACCAGCACACGTGCCGTTGCCGCTGCCTTAGGAGTGTCTCGTTGCAGTGTCTGGCACCACGATTCCTTACACCCTTTCATCTCCTAAGGGCTCATTACTGCTCCCCCAAGATCATCCTGCACGTGTGGCTTTTGCGCAGTGGTTTCTCCAAGAAAGTGTTCAAGACTTGAATTTTCCAGCCTATGTTTTGGTCACGGATGAGGCTTATTTAACTCGGGAAGGCTTATTCAATCAGCACAATGCTCATATGTGGGCTCAGGACAACCCACATGGCGTGCGCCCCCATGTGGCACAGCATCGCTTCGCAATAAATGTGTGGGCAGGTATGGTCGGTGACTGCTTAGTCGGCCCATACCTGTTACCATCCCGCATGAACTCCGCTAAATATCGGATCTTTCTTGAACGCGTTCTACCAGGGTTATTTGACGATGTTCCAGCAAATGTGAGACACAACATTTGGTTTCAACATGACGGGCGCCTGCCCATTATGGAAGGTATGTTCGTGACCATTTGAACAGGCGTTTTGGGCATCGATGGATTGGCCGTGGTGGACCCGTTGCCTATCCCCACGCTCACCTGATTTATCGAGCCTCGATTTCTTTCCGTGGGGGGGCCCTCAAATCTATCGTGTATGAATCGCCTGTGGAGACGGAAATGGATCTCGTGGCGAGACTCGTCTGCGCTGCTGCTACTGTCAAAGAAACTCCAGGTGTGTTCGGCCGTGTCCGCCAATCCATGCTGCGTGGGCGTCACGCATGCATCGCGTCTCATGGTGGAACCTTCGAGCATCTGTTGTAACATTATAAAATGCATCCATCTCGTACTCCGTTGTCAATATTATGTCAAATAAATGTTTGCCACTAATTACTGTCTTGTGTCATTTCTGCTTCTTGTGCCTCTGCTACTACTTTCCCGTGGCGTTTCCGGTTATGGGTTCCTATGCGATTCACATTCCTTTAGATGTTACCTACCTCCCCTAAACGTCTATACCAATATTTTTGAGACACCCTGTACAATGCGCATTTTTAGTTGTCTGTAGTCAAATGAACTGCTCACAAATCTTAGAATAATGAATAATGTATTTACTTTTTTTGACTTCAAAGCAGAGAAAAATTAGGAAAAAAATCCAATTACTCCATTGTAAAATAGATGTCAAAATAACTTTTCTTAATTTGTTGTAGAATCAATAATACGAGTATGCTGTTAGCAAGACAGGGATGTCTAGTAGTTTAATTATTTTTCTATAAAGAAGGGAAGTGTTCAAATTCCAGCAGATTTAACTTGTGGCCTCCAATTAATGAAGTGTCAGGAAAATGTGTTATTCTCACTGGCATTCCAGCAAAAACAGTTATCATAATCATCTTAGAGAACCGCAGGTTTCAAAACGGCCGTGTTTTCAGCTGCAAAATGAATGGTCGTGGTTGTATAATGGCCGTGAAGGCCAGAGAACATGCGATTTCTGTGTATTTATATAAATATCGTTATTTCATTCATATATGTATCATTATCTTCTTCTTCTTCTTCAAGAGGAGTGTTTCCATTTGCAATGGGTTTCCTCAGCCTAGAAGTTATTTTTGGTAGGAATTTTTCCCGCCATAAAGTGCGGTTCACGGTGTCTTGGTCTGTTAAACTTCGTGCTGTCATGCACTCCCATATTCCATCCATTCATGTCCTCCTAGGTCTTCCTCTTCTCCTTCTTCCGGGAGGTATATATTCCAGGATCCGAACTTTAGTGTATTTCTTAAAATTTTAAATAATGCTCAGACAAATGCATTGGGTAAATAGCTTAAACGAAAAAAATGAGAATACGTGAACCGGTGCTTTGCCACCGAAACGAATTTTTAACGAAAAATATCATCAAGAATGTATAACCAGATTTCACCTTAAATGTTTTGGACATTATTTCAAAGTAATAAGTTGAATTTCTAATAACTTTTTATTTTAATAACTTGTTGTTTTCTATAACGTATTGTAAAAATAAAAAAAAAACACATTTTCACCTTTATGAGATTTTTTTCTGCCCCGTGACGGTGCTGGCACAAAGTGCATTGGGTGGTTGGTCATTTCCGGTTACTTTTATTATTGTTATTACCGTTGATTGAGCAGCTCGGTTCTTACAGAGGCTCTTTGGCTCCATACCATTGGTTGACACAGTGATTAGGAGTGGGCCTTTCCATATTCCACATTTCTTCGACTTCTTTTCTTAGGTTTTCCATATCTTTTTCCTGGTAGGTTTTGTGGTGGTTACTAGTGTTGGGTACTTATATGTCGATTAGGTAGTAAACCCTTTCCTTCTTGTCGATGAGGGTAATGTCTGGTCTGTTGTGCGGTGGAGTCTTGTCCGTCATTATGGAACGGCTTCAATATAGTTTATTAGAAGGGTCCTCTAGTACGGCCAGGATTTCATAATTGTAATACAGTATACTTTTATGATTATTATTATTATTACATTATTTCTTCCTTACTGGGGGATTTCACCCCTTGATGGGTATTGATACCAAGTACACAGTGTGGTTTGGACGCTGTCTCTCTTGAGGGTGCTATTCACTTTTCCAATCAATTTCTTACTCTTATTACCCAGCTGGTACTGGATCAATTGTCCTATATTGATTCTTACTTCTTTAATCTTCTGCTGAACTGTTCTTTACCATTCTGGCGGTTCCTTCTATTTTCGGTTCTTCTGCTGCTGGTGTCTCGTTAGGATCCTTTAATCCTAGTTGCTGCTATGACAGTGCAGTATACGGGTGTGTGGATGTCTGCGCGTGTAGCACAGTGGCAGCGTCACCATCCTGCCCTACTGGGTGGAAAATGGTCCGGGTTCGAATCCTGTCGATGATACGAGGAACTTTAATGTTTTTTTTTTTTTTTTTTCACTCTGTGGCTGATTTAGTCGGTCTCAGGAGTAGACAGCAAGACACACGCAATTAATAGACATAAGACACACAGCACGGAACATGAATTTAATTATTCGGGTGGCCAAAATTTAATAGATTTTTTTTTTTTTTTTTTTTGCCTGTGTGGATGGCCTCCAGTGTTGCACCATTGTTGTCGAGATAATGTGGTATTATTTAACGACTGAAGTGGTCTGTGACTCTCCATAGATTCTATTGGGTCTCTGCTTCCGTATCACATGGGGCTTTGTGGGGTACATTCCGTCGAATTCTGGTTGGGCCTTCTTCCACTCGTCTTCTATTCTGGATATCATGACCTCGTCTCCTTCCACTTCAACTACTCTGGGCTGTATTTCTTCTTGCTCTTCCTCCTCCGGTTCCGTGTTGTTCATATTCGTTGTTCTTTGTAGTTGACCGCCCACGTTGTGCTTGCTTTTTTCCAAGATTGCAGGCGATATCAGGTTCCTCGTGACGATGGTCCTTCTCCGGTTCGCTATTCGCTGTTCAGTGACCTGAATATCTGGGAATCATTTCAACCACCTGGTATTTAGTCTAGACCTGTACTTTGTCATATCGGTCTTTAGCTTCATTATTTCGTAGTATTCTTGCATGATATACGTATTCATTTCGATGCTCCACTTCATGCATTGGCGGTTTCTTCATTCCTGGGTGGCCACTAGCACAGTTGCGCAGGAAGCACTTCTATTTGGTGGGCCTGGATGGCCTTGACCTGGACTGTCTCCAACTTTTCGAACCGACCCCTCTGCCTAATGCCCGAACACAAACGACTTTATCCTGTGGAAGGATAAAGTCACATGCAGTATGATTATTATTTCTCTTCTATATCATTGGTCTATGCAGGTGGACCTGTTTAGCTTCGGCTTACATCCAGTGGTAGTGCGCGATCTGCCTTATCAGTCACTCCTAACTTAGGCAAGGGGACGCCTCCGTAGCCAGGTGGAAAGGAGCAGCAGTGCGTAGCACACGCTTCTTGATTAGACTGGGGTGCGATCCCGTTACCACCAAATATGGAGGATGCGGAAAGGTCAGGGAATGACCACTGCATATCCCGGAGCAATATGGCCTTAGTTGCTAATGCTCCTAAAAACCAAACAACAACTTACAACAACTTAGGCAAGTTGGTCCGCTGGAGCAACTTTCATGATGTTATATTATTTCTTTTTTATTATTTCTCCCTGATACCGATTCCAACCCCCACCAGTACTGTTACCAAATGCCCAGAGCGATTGTTATGTCTGGTATTACTGTTGATCGAGAAACTCTCTGACTGTCCTACAGGTGTTCAGGATGGAGACTCTCTCGATTTCCTTGTGGGCGTTTTCTCAGAGACCTCTTACTGTTGAGGTGTTGTGTAGAGTCTTTCGTGGTTGACATGTGGTTGACATGATGATCGGGACAGTCGTTACTTATTGCATACAGCAGATCTCTTTGAATTCCAGTCTTAGGTCAGTGTACCTCTGGATCTTTTCCTCATGAGTTTTCTGGAGGCTGCCAGTATTGAGCACCGTTATGATGATCAAATAGGTAGCTTTTCCTTCTTGTCGACGATGGCTATGTCCGGTCTATTGTGCGGGATTGTCTTGTCCGTTATTATGGCGTGGTGTCAGGTCAGCTTATGTGTTGGGATATCTACTACATGTCTGGTTTGTACTTGTAATATAGTACACTTTCCTAGATCAACTGATATTTCGCCGCTAGTTTCTGATGGCCTGTTTACATGGTTTTGTCTATGATGGTACTCCGTCTGGGTGATCACTCTAAATCCTGCCGTTATGTGTTGTACCATTTATGAAGTCAGGTGGCATCGTCGACAAGTGACATCTGTCGATCGGGAGGTACTTGGCGATGTACTTTCTATAGTTCGTGGCGTTGATTAACTGGTCTTGGTTGTCGACCATGAATCCTTCAGTGTCGGAAAGGAGAGTGCAGCTCGTGAGCCATGCATTAGAAGCCATTTTATGTATGTGGTCTTTATGCAGTGCTTGCCAGTAGTGTTTTCTTTGTCCATCTTCCTAGTTTCGTTTGTTCCGTTTAGACGAAAAATTGCAGTTAGTTCATGCAATATCAATGTGATGTACACTTTGGGAAAAAGTCATTTTAACGAATGACATAAAATAAAACTGAATTCTAAACAGTGGAAGAATTCTCATCAGTAAATCGCAGTCGCCTCGTGTGTCGCACAGTTGGCAGGATCGCGGTCCTGTCCACACCGGTTAGAAAAAACCCCAGTTCGATTCCCATCGATAATTGGAGGAATTTTTACGGGCTTTTTTACAACGTGGCTTATTTCAGGCAAGGCTAGCATGTTTTTTTTTTTTTTTTTTTTTCATTTTGTAGGTTTGTTTATTTTTGTATTTACATAAGTATTTGGAAATCAACAGCTTAATATCCAGATAGACTTTGCAATCGATATTTTAGCAAAACTTCGTAACTTGCGTTGGGTAGCTTAAATTTAATTTCACCTATGGTTAAAATTTTGTCAACAGTTTATTTTATGCAAGATTTTTAACATAAATTCTGTAACATACTATACATTTAGATTTTGTAATCTTTCTGAAGTTCAAATTTTACTTAAACAATGCTTACTACAAGATCCGCTTGCTTACAAAATCAAAGGACATCAGGACTCAAATGGAAATGTCTGCTGGAATTTTCGGTGTGAGTCGCGACTTCGTCGTTTGTATAGCCTGTGGCATGTATTGTAAGTCCTGTCTACTAGACAAACCTAGCTGAACTGATGATTCTTTTCTTTGAAACCGATCTCAAATTAGAACTTGGTGCATTACGAGAAGAATTTGAGTCACTGAAGAAACGAGTGTTTGCCCTGGAAACAAATGAAACTGGAAGCTCGTCAGGGACTCAAGTATCTCGTGACTTGCCAAGTCACGAGATACTTGATTAGCGTCCCGGAATAGAATAGTCAAGTGCAGACTGCTCTGGTTGAAGATTATCTAGCTTTCTTGGGAGACTAACATTTTGCTGGTAACATTTTTTTGAAACAAAAATAGGTGATCCAGAACCAGAGTGTGTTTGCCATTAGCAACAATTGATGATGCTACCAACAGATTATCAGATTACAAGGGAGGTATAGAGAGCATTATTATTCATGTGGGGCCTAACGATATTAAACGTACACGACCGGACCATCTGTGGTTAAATATAGAAGCATGCTGAAAAATGCTGCGAATTAGGTCAGAATGCGTCATCATCATCATCAGCAGCCATTTTCAATCCACTGCAGGATGAAGGCCTCTCCAGCAACTTTCCAGTTCCTTCTGTTTTGAGCACTGGCCATCCATTTACTACTCAAAAACTCATGAATTTCATCTATCCATCTCCGCCTTTGTCTTCCAGGTTTTCTTCTAGCTCCTCTTGGGTACCATTCTGTTATTTTCTTAGTCCATTTGTCATCATGTCTTCGAGCTATGTGTCCTGCCCAAGACCATTTTAGTTCTTTAGTTTTGATAAGAATGTCCTTTACTTGAGTTTGCTGCCTAATCCAGGTGTTTCTCTTCTTATCTAACAGTCTGATTCCCAATATAATTCGTTCCATTCTTCGCTGTGTAGTTCTTAGCTTCTCTTCCATTCTTTTGGTGAGTGCCCAAGTTTCACTTCCATAAGTCATGGTGGGGAGTATACATTGATTCATTATTTTACGTTTCAGACAAACTGGGATATTGCTCTTCAGTATGTGACTATATTTTCTGAATGCTATCCATCCAAAATTTATTCTTCTCTTGACTTCCAGCCATTTATCATTATTACAGCTAATAACTTGTCCCAGATAAGTATATGACTCCACCTTTTCAATTACTGCTCCTTCAGTCATTATTTCCCTTTCCGTGGCATACTTGTTCATCATTACTTTTGTTTTAGCCATATTCATCTTTAGTCCAAAATCCTTACTAACTGTGCATAACTGATTAAGATTTTCCTCTAATTCTTTGGGATCGTGGCTTATGACCACAATGTCATCTGCAAATCGTAAATGGTTTAGGTACTCTCCGTTCACATTGACTCCTTTCTGCGACCAGTCTATTCTTCTGAAAGCTTCCTCAAGGGCAGCAGTAAACAGCTTCGGAGATATTGTGTCTCCTTGTCGAACTCCTTTCTCGATTTTAAATTTGCTACTGTCTTTGTCTAGTCTAATAAAGGATGTAGCACTCTCATATATTTTCTTCAAAATCATAATATATGGAGTATCTATGCCTTGTCTTTCCAGTACCCGAAACATTGCCTTATGCTGTATGGAGTCAAATGCCCTTTCATAATCCACAAATGCCAGGCATAATGGTGTTTTATATTCATTTGCTTTCTCCATTAGCTGTGATATTACGTGAAGGTGATCCATAGTTGAGAATCCTGTCCTAAAGCCAGCTTGCTCTTTCGGTTGATTCTCATCAAGTATTCTTTCTAATCTATTAGTAATGACCCTTGTGAACAACTTGTAGATGTGGGATAACAAGCTAATTGGTCTATAATTTCCAATTTCTGATTTATCTCCTTTCTTATGCAGCAAAACTATGATTGCATTATTCCACTGCTTAGGCATCACACCTTTTCTAATGCACTTTGTGAAGAGCCTTGCCAGTTTTTGTGTTATGTCTCTTCCTCCCAATTTTAACAACTCTACAGTAACTTCATCTTCCCCCGGGGCTTTCCGATTATTCATTTTCTTCAATGCATGTTCTACCTCATCAGGAAGAATATCGGGTATGTCGTATGTGTTGCTACTTTGCAATCCATCTTCCCCACTGCTGGTATCATTCCCTCGCTCCTTGTATAATTCTCTATAGTAGTCTTCTGCTATTTGAATTATGCCTTCTCTGCTGTTTATAAGTACACCATCGCTATTCTTCAGTTTCAGTATCATTTGTCTTTCTGTATTTCTGCTCATGGCTGCTGATTTAAATCCTTTGTTTTCCCTTAATGCTTGTTCTACTTTTCTTGTGTTAAATCTTCTTATGTCCTCTCTGAGTCTCTTTCTAATGGCTTTGCATAACTCAGTATACTCAATTGTCTCCCTGTCAGTGTTTTTCTTGCTCTTCATTTGTCGTCTTTTGTTCATCATGACAAGTGTTTCTTGACTAATTTTTTCTTCTTTGGATTGCTGTTTCCCTATAGGTTTCTTGGGCTTTATCACTTTCAGAAAGTTGTAATATTCCTCGTCGATATCTTGGTCCTGAGCAGTCTGCAGAAGCTCGAACTTGTTCTTAAGTTCCAGTACATACTGCTTTTTCTCCTCCTCTGTTATTTCAAAGACCTTTGTATTATTTACTCGAGTCAGTTTTTTCCTTTCCTTTCCTACATCTATATCAAGTGTACATCTTACCATTCTGTGATCACTTCCAACGTTTACCTTATTCAGGACGGTAACATCATTCACAATATATCTACTGTTAGTGAGGATGAAGTCGATTTCATTAGTTGTTAATCCATTTGGACTCTTCCATGTCCACTTTCTGTTCACCCTTTTCTTGAAAAAAGTGTTCATTACTGACATTCCTTGAGATTCTGCAAATTCCACAAGTCTTTCACCTCTTTCATTTCTTTCACCAATTCCAAAATTTCCTACAGTTCCTCTTTCTGCGCTGTTCTGCCTTTTCCCAACCTTAGCATTGAAGTCCCCCATAATAATAGTGTAGTGGGTTTTCTGCTCATCTAGAAGACTCTCAATTTCAGTGTACATTTCTTCAACCTCTTCATCATCATGGCTCGATGTTGGTGCATAAATCATTATAATCTTTAGCTTGTACCTCTTAGAAATCTTGAATATTAGTCTTGACACCCTTGGTGATGTACGTTTGAATTCCAAAATGTTGTTTTTAAAATCTTTATGGACCAGAAACCCAACTCCACCTTCACTCCTTTCACTGTTTCCATTGGTGTACAGCAGATTTCCACTTGGTAAACTTATAAGCGATTCATTTCTTCTTCTTGTTTCAGCCAAACCGATGATATTCCAATTCACATTTTCTAATTCCTTTTCCAGCTCTAATATCCTGTCTTCACCGATGAGTGATCGTACGTTATAACAGGCCAAGTTCAATTTCCGTGCATGGCAGCCTGGTCGTACCCAGAGATTCTTAGCACCCTCTGCTTCCACTCTGATCCTCTCGCTTCCGTAAGAGGGAGAGTGAAAGCTGCTGGGGACTGAGGGCCATTTGTATTGTTGTGCTCTCATTGCTGGAGGGTTTGGTCTTTTCCTCTTCACGCTGACCAGGCGTCTTGAAGACGTATGCGTATGTGTCTGCAATTCTGTCTAGACATGATAGGAGGGACAGTATGCCGAAAGCCCTGCGGTTTAAGGTACATGGCATCTATGAATTTGGCGGATTGCCGAGGGAGGACGAATACATTTGAATTATGGAATACTTTTGAAGCAAAAATCACAGAAGCCATGAATGCACACATACCATTAAGAAAATATCGCAGGAGGAAATTGCCGAAATGAATGACTGCGAAGCTGGCTGATCAAATAGAGCAGAAAAAGATAGCATGCGATAGTCACAAAGCAATGAAAAGTACTGAAGACTACAACAGGCACAAGTTGATCCGTAACAGTACCACAGGCATAGGTGGCGTAGTGATGGTTGTGTTAAATGCTTACGGAATTGTGCTCCTTTATTTTAAAGTATAAGCGTAGTTTAAAGAGTAGTTACGTTTATAAAATATAAGACATGGATAGAGATAACTTCCGTGAATCATAGCATAAAATTGTATTGCAGGTATTTAAGAGACACACAAGATATCGGTGTTTGGAAATTGTCTTCGAACTCTAAGAGCGATGTATATAGACCATAGCCTCATAGGCTTACTATTGAGGATTTTCCTTGTGAAAATTCCCATAGACTTTACTTGTCCCATTGAAATAACATTACGCAACATGGAGACTTGTTATCTTATTGCCTTGAAAATTTACTGGCTTTGGGGTAGCCCCCTTTAGGGAGAAGCCATTAAATATTTATATGTCACTATATACTGGGAATATATCAGTTTTTAGTAGTTAGATTTCACATTTACATTTCGGAAAAGTCCCATAGGTTAACATGGGGCTAGTTTTGGGCTACTTTTAAAGCAACTTAAAGTGCTATAACTCTCTTAATTTTGGAGTCGAGCATCTTAATTTGGAGAAAAAGAATCTACTTGAAATTACTCAGTTTGTAAATAATTTTGTGGCGTCCCCTGTCCGTTAGGAGCTGAGACCCGTAAACCAATCTTGATGAATTCTTCAACTCTTATGCAGATTTCACCCCGGGTCGGGTAAAGCGTCTATATAGACATATATTGGTAAACTGTTGAAATTAATTGGTTGTTGTCTTCTGAATTACTTGTTTAATAAACATTATGTCAGAAGAAGACCGAGATATTACTTGGTCCCAGGAATTTGAAGCATATTCATCTCCTGATGCATATTCTTCTTCTGTTGATTTTGCAACAAAACAGGTGTTTCCTAACAAAGAATCTTTTCAGACACCAGAAAGACCACTCAGTGATGAAATGTGGGCCCACTAGGAATAAACCAGCCTATTCATACTAGCCCTCTAGATTCATTAATGATTGTCTACCAGCTGCCAAAGCTCGTGCCTGTAGTACAAGAAACCGCGTGTCATAGCTGTCGTCCGCGGCACAAAGAATTGCTTTGCAGTAATCTAGAGATTGCCAAGTGAAGCAGCTCACCTGAGGATAACGTGTTGTAGGAATGGGTTATAATTTCAGGAATGGAAATTACGACGGCTTGAGATGCTACATGGTGTCTATTAACTGGGTAGATATCTCACCGAGAGCGGATTCAATTGAACTATGGTATACCTTTCAAACATTAATCACAGAAGCCTTGAATGCGTATATACCATTAAAAAATACTCCACGAGGAGGATTCCAAGTTGGATGAATAATGAAGTTGCCAGATTATTCGAACAGAAAAAGACGGCATAGAAAAGTTGAAGAGCAATAAAAATTACTGAAGCCTATAACAGCTACAAAATGATCTGTAATAATCCAAATAAATAGCCACAGAACAGGTTGGCCTGGCAAAGGCAGATTATAAGAAATCGCTGGCAAAAAGGACAAAGAGGGGGATAAGGAATTCTTCACATATATAAATGCAAAGAAGAGAAGAACAAACCAGATTAGACCCTTATGTAAGACGTGGGATGGTATTAGATACACCAGCTGAAATTGCAGATGAACTCAACAGTTACTTTTCATCCATATATTTATAGAAGAAAAACTCTTTACGTCAATGAGAAATTTCTCATTGGAGTGAAGTTGAAAAAAATTTAACGAATGATGTTGAAATTCCACATGTTTATTTAATGAAAACATTTCGAGCCTACAGGTCAGCAAGGCTCCTGAGTTTGATGGCATTTACCCTAAAATCTTAAGCGAGGCGGCAAGTCAGTGCATTGAACCATTGAAGCTAATTATGAGAGTATCACTGGACTCGGGAGTGATTCCGTTGAATTGGAAAAGTGCCAATGTATCTCCAATACATAAGGGCGGTTCTAAGAGTGAAGTGGGAAATTACCGGCCGGTAAGTCTAACTTTAGTAGTAGGGAAAATCATGGAGACAATGATCAAAGTTGAAATTCAGGATCATTTAAGAAATGGAATTCTGAATGATACTCAGCATGGTTTTGTAAAGGGAAAATCATGTTTAACTAATCTGGTTAGCCATTTTGACAGTGTCACACAAGAGCTGGACTTTGGGAATATTTCGACATTGTTTATTTGGATTTCAGCGAAGCATTTGATTCACTCTCACATGAGCGGTTACTTTTTAAGCTGGAAAAGGTTGGAATCACAGGGAAAATTCTTAGATGGATAGGGGCGCCTCCGTAGCCAGGTGGGCAGGAGCAGCAGTGCGTAGCACACGCTTCTTGATTAGACCGGGGTTCGAGCCCGTGATCCACCAAATACGGAGGATGCGGAAAGGTCAGGGAATGACCACCGCATATCCCCGGAGCAATATGCCTTAGTTGATAATGCTCCTAAAAACCAAAACAACAACAATAGATAGATAGCTGGATGGCATCAGGGCAAGAGGCAAAGGGTTGTGATAAATGGTTATTCCTCAGATTGAGTTGATGTGAGAAGTGGGGTTCCCCAAGGATAAGTATTAGGACAACTGTTGTTTTTGATTTTCATAAATGATATCGATGAAGGGATACAGAGCGTTATGTCTAAATTTTCAGATGACGTAAAGATTGGTAGAGTAGTTAATGATCGCCGTCAAGCAGAGCTTCTTCAGAATGACCTAGATAGACTTCAGGGATGGTCAGAAAAACGGCAGCTATGCTTTAATCCAGCCTGGAAGGCGACTCATGCTGTGGAAGGCTTGCAACGTTCATCACTGCAGTTGTTGACAGTGTGCGCGATCTAGTGATAACTAATAGACGAGTGACAGTTTGTTACCTTGTCATTCTTGACCATCTCATATGAATGTGTGTCCACATAAGGAAGTTTCTCGTTATGAAAAAGGTGTCAGCACGACAAAGTTGTTGTCAGTAGATCAAAACCGCTCAAGGTTTGTTAAGTCAAATGAACTATTGTGTCGTTTACAAGCAGATCCAGTAAATTTTTCTTGTAAGGTTTGTAACCATCGATGAGACATAATGAAAATACCATTTGGAAAATTTATAAATTAAATTTTTAAATTATATGAATTCATTCAGATGATGGATTTTTGATCCATATACACACGGTTACCGCACAAGCGACCCATCACTTTTAACCCTACGCCAAAAAACAAGGCAAACACAGCTTTTCTCTCCCTCCAACGAAAGCCAAATCGATTACTTCTGCTGGTAAGGTGATGGCATCGGTTTTTTGAGTTGGCGATGGAGTGTTCCAAGTGTATTACTTACAGGAAGGCAAGACGTTCACGGGGACATATTATGCAGACTTGTGAGGCGTTTATATGAAAACATCAAAGACAAATGCGAGGAAACTTAGCAATGTAATCGTGTTCCCTCAGAACAACGCGCCTACTCACAAGTCTTTCATTCATCGAACTTTCACCAGTTTCTAATGGAAAAAAAATAAATAAACCTGGCAGACCTCCAGTTTCCCACCGACAGGGACATCATTGCTGCAGTGGATACATTCCTGGAAGCCCAAACGAACACTTTCTTCGTAGCTGGACTCAACGCAGTGTAGCATCGGTGGCCAATGTGGATTGAACCCAAAGGAGACTGTGTTGAAAAATAACGTATCACCAGACTCCTGAAATTAAAGGTTTTATCTCAGGCCACGAACCTTTCAAACGCCCCTCGTATTTGCCTTAAAAGTTCGTCTTACCGACTAAAATACGGAAACTTTGCTTTCACAAATAGGCCTAAATGCAAAGTGAAAAGTAGAAGCAAATTGTTTTAAAAACAATATAAAGGCAGGTAAATACATAACTGGTTTCTCTCTCTCTCTCTCTCTCTCTCTCTAACACTGAAACTTTCATTTAAAGAAATGGAACCTGAAGTAGTTAATAAATTATTATACTCTTGAAAGAAATGGCTTACTAGCATTTATTTATTCCACCTATTTCTTTCTACCTACTTGATATCCTCTTGATATTCTTTAGTCAATATCATGCCCTCATTTTCGACTGAATTTTATAGTTATATTTCTTGGTCTATATGGTTTCGTGTACCCGTCACACTATTTTCCTTTTCCAATATTTCAGATCAGTTCCTAATTTTTGATATATCACTATTAATCACATTGTTCTCTTTAAAGTACATACGCATCCTAGAAACAAAATTTGATCCAGGAGGTGAAGCTTTCTGTTTTCACGGATATTAAATGAAAGATCACTGATATGGGCATCCGAATATCTTTAGGTGTTCCGTAAGAGCATAATTTCTCAAAAATATCTATTATTCAGAAATGTAATCTTTTAAGTCTAATAAATTGACTGCGCATCGAAGGTTCTGCTTTCTTTAATGGAGGGGAGGGGCATTACTTTCTGAAATTCGAACGTCTTTGCAGATAGAGCAAATCCTCCAGTGTACTGTAAGGACCCGTCCTTACATTAATTAATAAAAATTGTTAAATATTATGTGAATTTAACTGTAATACGAATAGTGGTTTTCTGGTAAAAACAACATCAGTTAAGTAGCACTGGAATTCAAAAATACCTTCCAGTCACTCCTTGTGTAGTTGTAGCTTGTTTGTATGGAAGTTCTTTGACGAGTCAGTGAAAGTAATATACCATGACAAATCCCCCATTAAAACAGAAGCAGATGCACCATAGTAAGGGCCAAGAGTGCTTAAGCTGGCCCTCTTAAAGATTTCACGGTGAAACGCTATTAGAGGTAGGCGACGTCACCAGGTGTGCGCGCGTGAGGTCACGGGAGGAGCTGTGATGCTTCTCAGTTGACCTGAACTTCCGCTTCTCTTTCTGGATTGTTCTGGTATGTTCGAGGTCCACGGAAGTTGGGGCACAAAGAATAAAGAAGACCCGCCCACGGAAGAGGAGAGGAGACAAATGAGAACACAGGAAAAAGGATGTGCAGATCTCCTATTGGCCAGGAAGAAAATAGAGGGAATTTTGAGAGGGAGATTCTGAAAAGGTTTTCGTGGCATTCGGAAGAAGTTTTCGTAGGAGGCTGAAGAAGTTCACGGAGCGGTCTGGAGGATGATTTGAAGGAGTTGGAGAACGATACAAAGCAGAGCAGCAGTCTAGTTTGGGTGATAGCTGCAGACCTGAGGTAGATGGAAGCAGTGATAGAAATTCTGAATATCCCGACAGCCAGTAGGAATGTTCACCTGTAAACATGGAAGCCATAGTGAGGAAGAATCACACCCTGAGAATTATATAGGCAAAGCCAGTCGAATGAGTGGTCGAACCATTGACCTACTCGAAAACCCCTCTATCCACGGAAGAAGAAATGCTGACCGGTTAAGAGTATGCGACACTGATTGATTCCAGCCGTGCAGTACCCGGTAGGGAAGCACCATAATCACCGAGGTCCCCAAATGAGCGCCCCCGCATTCCAGTACCTGAATGACCGATATGAAAGGAAGCCGAGCAGAGAGGGAAGTTCCAGGCCTAACACGTAAGTGCTAGAGAGTTTACCGACATAGGGGTACTTAATTTATTAAGGAGAGGACTTTAAGATAAATAGACATATATGGTTAAGGAGGGGGGTTTAAGTAATGAATATATGAATAAAAGTGTAAGGTATTTAAGACGGACGCAGCCTATAATTTGAAGTGAAGCTCCTCATATAAGTGCTTGCTGGAAGGAGAGGGTATGATAGTTAACTGAGAATTGTTTAATGTTGGGGAAGGTTTTTATAATATGTATGAAATTGAAGGTTGAAATATCAATTTATTATGAGTTGATTTGTGGAGAGTATTTCTGATTTAAGTAGGGGCTAATTAACAAGTGATATTATAAAGGTATAGAGGATTAACTGTTCAGAAGGGTAATGTTAAATTGAATTGATTAATATTTCCTGTTGACCTGATTGCAGAAAGGGTGTCTAATTGAATAAATGCAATTTTTTTACAAATTGAGACACGAACTCTGAAGGTTTTTGTGAGCCAGTTCATTGGCTGGTAGTTGTTGGTTTATTATACAGACTGTTCATAAGAAGAGTGAGAAGAATCTATGTAAAGTGTATGACACGACCTATTGAAGTCCCTGTAAAGAACATGAAGAGACACCATGACATAATGAATAATAATGTGTATTAGAGTAGAATATCTGATGATGAAACAATTGAGTTTGAACAAGATATTTACACATATAAAGGTTAATGAAATAACAAGTCACCAGCTAAATATAGTTTGAATAACTGCTATTGCTAGTTTTTGTATGATATGTTAATAAACATTGTTTTATTTTATATTCATGTGTTGGAGTCTGTCATTCCGAAACTCAGCCAATCCTGTGGAGAAATACTTAAAATAATTAAGGTGCCCTACGAGTCAGGTAATCTTCTGAGAACAAACAAGTCAGATGCTAAGTGGGAGGATTGGACTACGGGGATATACATATAAAAAGGGGATAAATTATAATAATTAAAAATATAAAGAAAATTAGGGCAACCAAGAAAAACAATAATACACCAACCCCCTACCCCCCCACAGTACCCCCTTTTTTTTAAAAATAAACAAATACAAATATGTCGAATGAGCCATTTGCTTTTTTCTCTGCGCAAAGAGAGGAAGCTGTTTAGTACTGTAAACTTTAGTTTCTGTTTTTTTTTTTTTTTTTTTTCATTATTATTTTAAGAAAATAAAAGAAGTACAGTATTTGTTTTGTGCCTTTGAAAAACTGACATTATAGTTTGTAATTAATGTTTGTAAAATTACTAGATGAACAGATATTAGCAGCAAAAAAGTGTTTGTGTATGCTTGATTGATGGCAGAATAGCTACATAAAATAACCGTCCCCCTACTTTTGATAATCTGAGAGAATAAATAATTTGAAGAAAGCCCTTTATTATGTCATTGTAAGGGAAATTAACTTTGTTTTTCATCAAAAACATCAAACCAGCTATGGAATGGATAAGCAAGTTGAAGTTGCTAAAACCAATGATATTCCAATAACGTGGCAGGATTATCTGTTCAGATATAGTGGTGTGCAAAATTTAAGGACAAGTCAGGTTTTCACCTGCAGCTTCTCATAGGAGTAGCCTGGATGTGGGAAAAGCATACCAAACAAACCTCGTGAGGTACAGAAATGATGAAGGAAACAATACCGACACAACAACGGGAACAAAACGGTACAGAGGGATTTTATTCAAATATGGCAACATAGCACTTGCTGCCATGATACAGATGCATCACTGGCAAAGATGGGACAAAGGGAAGAGGTAGTCCAGTAGGAGATATGGCCACCCCTAATGTCGATGCAGACTTTGCACCGCCTATCCATACTTAGAACAACGTTGTTGATAACTTCTTGCGGTAACATCGTCCATTCCTCTGTCACCTCCATCTTCAGCTGGTGAACATTTTCTGGTGGGTGTAGACGTGCCGCTAGGCGTGTCTCCAGAGTGTCCCACATGTGTTCGATAGAATTTAGATCGGAAGAAATGGGCAGGCCAATCCATACGAACAATGTCCTCACTTCCAAAAGAATATCAGCTGCTGCAGTGCGATGGAGTGTGGCGTTATCATTCATAAACACGAACTCGGGGCCGATGGCACCTCGGAACAGACGCACATGGGAAAGAATTACCTAAGTACAGTAGCGTGCACCGGTTACAGTACCGCCTTCCAGTATCTGGAGTTGTGTCCAATTTGCGTTATCAAAGATAACGCCTCCACAGACGAGAACACCTCGACCGCCATATCGATCCCTTTCAGTGATGTTTGCGGGGTGATACCCTGTGCCAATCTCTCGCCAGATTAGCTGACGTCCAGAATCGCTGCTGAGACTGAATATACTCTCATCAGTAAAGAGTACCTTTAGTAAAGATTTCGTGGTTGTAACCTTTAGAAACAGTGTTGGTCCCTAAGTTTTGCACACCAGCGGATTAAAAGAAAAAAGATACATACTTGAAGACTAATTTAGAAGAAATCCATGTAGTCTCGTAAAAAAGTTACGTCCCGTCTACATCCAAAGAATTTGTTTGTTTACTAACTGTGCTTGGTCGAGGGCTGGTTACAAAGGTGCTACCTGGATTGAAAGAGAACTGGGGAAGAAAAATGCAAATACGGAAGAAGAACAAGAAGAATGCCCATAAAATATTAATAGAAAGGACACACGGCAAAAATTGAACATTTGTGTTTTAGAAGAACAGCTTTCGTGAACTCAGATAAGGGTCGTCCATATATTATTTTTGTAAGTTGTGTCTATTCTATGTTTAGTTAGACTGCTTTTACTGTATGAATAGCCTGGGTTCAGGAAAGTAAACGTCATGTAATCCTCAGAGATCTCGGCAATGGTAATAAAAATTAATTAAAATCTCTCCGTGTTGAAGAGAAGAATCCACGCTTTTTACATTGCGCGGAAGAAAAAGCTAT
Source organism: Mastigoproctus giganteus (assembly GCF_048544385.1). NCBI lineage: Eukaryota > Metazoa > Arthropoda > Arachnida > Uropygi > Thelyphonidae > Mastigoproctus > Mastigoproctus giganteus. Next base: position 114,661,161 of record NC_143575.1, read on the forward strand.
CTTGAGTCACCTTGCTCATTGCGCGAGGAGTTGATAGGAACTGAAGTAAAATTCTGAGAGGTTTGCGAAATAATTTGTAAAAAATGCGCCATAGTAGCAAAGTGGTTAAGTGCACATACAGAATTACTCATAGCGCCATTAATTCTAGGCAACCCCACAAAATAGAGTAATATTCATATGCTATTTGTCGTGAAAATTCATTTTATCGTGTGTGGCTGTTCCGCGAGGTAAACAGAAAATACCTTATTCATTAATTTTAAGATAGCCTTTAGCGATGCAGAAGCATTACACCTGATAGGCAGTCAGAGAGCATGAATTTATTAACGTATGCGATTGATGGGAAGAGATTCAGTTCTTCGACAAAGATTATTCCATTAAAATTGAGAGAAAAGCTCATGATCATATTTGAAAAACTCTAATTTAATATCGAGAATTTTACTAATGTTTTATTTATTATTATTATTATTATTATTATTATTATTATTTATTTTTATTCCTTATTTATTTGGGGAAGTAATAAAAGATTTTTGATTTATGTTTCCAGGTTTTTCCTTAATTTTTGTACCGGTGTACAAAAATTAAGGAAATTTAAATATGGAAATTTATATTTAAATATGTACAATCAAACATATTTAAATCACGCAGAAAATCGATATCAGCAGAAAAATTAGAGTCAGTTAGCGTTGGTCACACGGAAATATTAGGGATCACGAAATATTTCGGAATGCGGCAGAATATTAATAAGGGTCCTTGTAAAATTCCATCTACAAGGCGTTGGTGGACTTGGCGTAAGTTGTGGATTACTTAAAGTAATGATGCATATCTCAAGGAAAGGGAATATAGATAAATGTAGATAAAGTTAAGTCATTTTTTTTTTTAATTTGGAGAAGACTGTAATGGAAAGCATATTATGTCTTAGCTTGAATTCTATTGTCATTTTTATCTTTTGTGGTATGAAACATCCGAATTTCCAGTGAGGAAAAAACATGCAATCCCCATATGAGATCCACTGACTCTGTCACAGTATAACACCCTAAACATTCTGCCGTTTCGAGAATGGATTGCAATCCAGGCCTCTTTCACAAGGTATGGGGGTTATACTACTGTGCTAACCGCAAGAATGAGATGGTGAAATGGAACAATGCTGGTATCCCTTTTCAAAGTAGCCAGGGTTTCTAAAAAAACAGTTGAAGATTGCATCCATTTCCTGCACACAAACTCAACCATCCGGTTATGGATGAATCTCCTCGTTATTGTCTTTACAGTCATAGGGTGATTTCGATGATTTTTGTTGCTAGTATAGTGGTTTCAAGCGCGGTGGAAAAAGAGGTTTATCTGAAATTGGATATTGACTGCGTTTGTCGCTATCTGTCTAAGTAACCAGATTTATCAACACACATGTATATGAAACTTGTTGTGCTTCCGAGCCCCAGATTTCAGCGCAGTGTAGTAATGAACATTAGTCCATTCTCGTTTATCTACAGTACTTTCTGGTTGTATGCAAATCCGTGACATAGCCCACATACTGATTTGCTGGTCATGTTAAACTCAATATTTAAGTGAACCAAAGCCAGATGGTTATTGAACTTGAGCCTTATATTAAACGTAATATCACGGTCATCCTTCTAGAATGGATAAGGTCATTTTTAAAGAGAATTCTATGGTCTTCAAACATTGATTGTCATGGAAATATTTAGAACATTTGGCTTTCTATTTTTTCTTAAATCGGCATTATACATTCATGCAAGTTGAATACCACAGGTGAGAAAGAATAAAAATCAATCCACTACAATTCGATAAGATTAGCGCGAACTAGAACTTTCGTAATCCATATCAGGTTTTTAACAACAAAAAAGTAAAGATGAAACAAAAATAACAAAAGCTATCAAAGAAAACCGCAATTAAAATAAATGAGAGGAGATTATTTCTCGTAATAACCTTCAAAAGAAAATGGAGAATTCTGTGCACTGAAACCTATTTAGAAAAAAAAAAATGTTATCACTGTAGAGTACTAAAACTGTATACTCAGAAAATGTAAATAAGAAATTTTAGGATTACGTTCCTCACCAAACGTGACCCTAACTGAGGTTCCTTGCATAAACACACTCGTTTTAAGTCCTGAGTCGTGTTATTTTAAATACTTACAGAATCCCTGTGAACTTTCATGTTTACATTAGACATGGGATGGAAAATTAACGTTATGATGCATCCTATCTCGCGTTCACACCCGCACACACTGCATGACACGCAAGTTTACGATAATGCTCGTGGACGCTACAACAAGGATGCATAATATATACGCTCTTCAGAGGAGAATTGAATACTGAAAATTAGTTTGAAGCATTTCGGATCTATTTGGCAATGCGGAACTTCAGATTATATATTGTTCAACAGGTTTCGTCGTGGTTGCACACGTGCGAGCCAGTCATTCCGTTCATGCGAGTTACTGGTGAAAATGTCGAACGAATGAATTTAACGACCATGCGAGATACGGAGATTACTACTGTTTAAATTATGTACGCAGTGTTAATTCGAGCACATTATGTAAATTGTATTCCACAAACAACACTTTCGTGTAGTTCATAAATGAATGAGGCAAAGAGAAAAGGAACAGAAATTGCGCAGATGATGAGGCCATTATATAACAGGAAATTATAATTTGTTTCAATTAAAATTAAATTTTAAGAAAGATTTCTTTTGTATTTAATAAGAGTGTAAATTTAATTTAAGAGATCGCTCAGAATTAGGCAATATCGATCGGACTGTCAAATTTCAAATATGATTCAAGGAACGGTTAGATAAATTTGTAATTTACTATTTGGTCAAATAAACTGCTGAGCAAAAGGCTTCAGAATTGCGTTGTATGTACGCGATATGTGGAGATTCTGAAAACCTTACGAAACTATTCTTCAACTCTTATAGTTAGGGAAGGACGTTACGCGGTTCTTTTCCATTACTATAATTAGTACCACTTGAAATTAATAATATAGTTTATTAAGCTAATCGCCTAAATCACTATACTTAAATTGTTTAATGATTTAGGCGAGTATATGAGTGGTATCAATTATAGTAATAGTCTTCGGCTATTATGTGTTCTCCTCACAGCTGTGAAATACAACAAACAAAAGGATCACTAAATGTACCACAAACCAGTGTAGCAAAACGATGTTAAAATTAAGGTTATACTTGGAAAGGTGTGATTCTAAGACCTGGATACCAAGATACCTTAATAATGAAAATAAAATGAACTCATAAAAATAAGAAACAAGGCCACACTCCTCCTCAGCAGTGGAAACGCACCCTTACTAAAATACGAGCGGTACTTTCACAATAAATGAAATTAAAAAACAATAACAACAGGGAATTCCCATGCTTCTCTTATTCAGGAACAATATCAGCGCTTGTGAACTCTGAAGATTATGAAGTCAAACGTGCCGAGTATAATGGCACACCTAATTTTAGCACTGTTTTGTTGCATCGGTTTCATGGTGTCTTAGAGACATAATAAGGTTTGTCTTTATAGTACAGTTACTTTTTATAGAGACGTCACATGGCCCTTTGCATTTTCTTTTGTTACTCCCTCTTCTTCTTTAATAGTAGGTTTCTTTGATCCTAATCTTTAGTAAGAGTTTCCATGAATACCCCTTGATTTATTTATTATGTTTTAATTTATTCTGTCATTTGTTTTGCTTTATTGTAAATTTATATTTATTTATTTATGTGAATTTTGTTTTATGATTTAGTTTAAGTTAATTTGCATTTTTGCGTTTCGTTTATTCCTGTCGATCGTCTGGGTTGACATTCAAATTTGCATTTCGTTTGCATTTATAATACAGAGGGCGGTGGCCCTCTGTATTATAAATGCAAACGAAATTCACCACACACTTTAACATGATTGGCTATATATATAAGTTATAATTAAAATTTTGCTGGTAAGAAATTATTGTAAATTTTCTTAAATTTTTATAGCTCTTTAGTTAAATTTTTTATTATATACAGTGATTATAAATTTTTCTGATTTTTTTTTTTCATTTTCACTAATTGTTCTTCTAATAGAAGAAACGCATATCTCTTTATACATTACAAACGTTTTCCTCCTACTGATATTTATTTGAGCCAATGGGGAGAAGATGGCGTGGCAATTACGTCACTACAAATGCGCAGGTAAATAATTACATTGTTTTTTCTTCCACTGGAAGAAAACTGCCTCCATAACGTTCACCAACCTCGTGCATGTGCTTCCCTCTGTAATACAATACATGACCACGCACAGCATCATTTGATGTTCCATTGTAGTGTCAGCTGATGAAGGGACGCGATATAGTTTGTAAATATTTACAAACTATAACAAAAATATTTGTAAATATTTTAAAATTTGTATAGTTTGTAAATATTTTAAAATTTGTATAGTTTGTAAATATTTTAGTTAAATATTTTAGTCCTGCTCTTTTGGATGCAACAGTATTCCTCATGCATTATAGAATCCGAAGCAAAGGGCCTTTTCCTAAGTGACCTATGTAAATGCAGGTAAATACTTACATAATGATATTTATTCCGCCTTGAAAATTGTGCTTGGTAGGGGGTGGGGTAGCCAATGAGAGAAGTGGAATGCGGGTCACGTGGTAGAAAGGGCGGGGAAATTACGTCATTACAAATTCACAGGTAAAAATTGCATAGGCCATTTCCTGATTAGAAATCGATCATAGTGAAATAGAGTTTCGGTAAGGCGCCACCTGTGTTTTCCCACATCTGCACCATCAGTAGTCATGTGATGAATACAGAACCTCTGTAAAAGCCAAAAAAGTGACGTGTGTTGCATGTGTAATTTAGTGTTGGGTTCTGTTGTTTGTGCTGGCTTCTTGGCTGCAGGGCCCCTAGCTTCACGTTGCCCGCTACCACCACTGAGAGGTGAGCCAGGATGTCCAGAGTACTCTGGCTGCTCTCCATTAGGAGTCGCCTGAGCTTCCTGATGGAGAACAAAAGAAAAAAAAAGCATGAGTGAGGGAGATAGCTAAAGTATGGGAGTAAAATATGGGGAGGAAGAACATGAGTGCGTTTCAACAGGTGTGTTTTTATGTTTAAAAGATTTGAATTACTCCATCATACCTCTACATTTTACGTAGAAAAGCGTGCGCTGGAGTTGGCGAGCAAATCGAGCAGGAGGCGAAGCCCCATAGTTGTTATTATTATTATTGTCTCTCTATAAATTAAAAAACGTTTTCCTCCTAGTGATATTTATTCGAGCCAATGGAGAAGATCCTTAATTTTACCTCTCTTCGCTCGGATTTCATTTTTCTCCTGTTACTTTAGAGCTCACAGTAATATTAGCTGGTTAACTTAAATAAATAGCAATTTTGAGTAGTTTTCCCAAATAGTAATTTTAATTACTATGTCTTTGTATGATACTAAAACTAAGATCATTAAACTTAAACTGTGTTTTAAGTTTTCTTTTCTGTGTGCCTGTTTCATACTTTTTTCCCTACGGGTCACTTTCAATTTTTAATCTATTAAAAATAAGAACAAAGTAGAGAGAAAGATTAATATAAAATAAAAGAACTCCTAACTAAATCATCATCTTCCGATCAGTTTGCGGATTAGAAGTTTTAGCTCCAAGTTTTATCTTGTTTACCACAGGCTATTGATATTAGTCAAAATTGTTTTCTTCTACTTATCCCCTCGAAGTCGGCGCAAGTACATGGGGAGGGATCTCCAGATTAGTATCACTAGGATCCAATGCCCAAAACCTAGGTAACATCATAGCCATAATCAAAAGTAGATTATGATAAGGGTCCCCAGCATATGTTCCGTTAGTAATAGTGAACCTTCATGTCTTGATCCCGACCGCCAGAAGGCTATCTGTATTGTTACTGGAACACTTCGAACGTCTGTCCAGAGCCCACATGTAGGAGCAAATGTACATTTATTATTCGTTTTGACGGAAACAGTTTTGTACAGTAGGCTTTAAAGCTGAAATCCTCGCCAAACTATTCTAAATGGACATCCGTTTTTGAACTACAATGGGGAAACTTGTACGACGGCCCTTAAAAATGCTAATTATCCTTTCAATATTCGTGTCCAAATTGTTGTTCTTGGAGGATTTATGACGTTGGCGCAACGGCAGCTAAAGATCATTATGCGCAAAAGTGCTGTTCCAAGATTTGCATATTATTGAACTGGTAGATAAGGTTTATCAAAACAAACCCTTCCACCTTGTCATGCTAATGTTCCAACATGCGACTTCTCCCTTAGTTGCTGGGTGAAGTCTGACATACCGTCTTCTGTATATATGAATCTCTATTCAGTACACCTGGCTGAACATTTTGACTTCCTGCCAGTTGATGGCTGAAAGTAGGAATTATGTGCGGGACCTTCTTCTTCCTTTCAAGAAATCATTTTTTAAAGCATATTCTCTCTGAATGCATCATAGATAATGATGCATTCAGACGCAGAATAATATATGCTACGTATATTGAATTCCCCAATATCAACGGTTTATTATAGGAGGCGCAGTAGATAAGTATTAACACTCAATAGAAATATTTGAGTTATGGATTTCATTTACGTATGCTATATATACTACTAAATGCCAGAAGTTAGTGTATATATATTTGTTTTGTTTTTTAAAGATCGGTCAGTTACCGAACTGGAGTCATGAACACAGAGAAAGAAAGTTGATATGCTGGAGAAGGTTTAGGTACAATCTGTTATACAATTTCTTCATTTGCAGGGCAAAGAAGCAAAACAAATCCATGAGGAGATGAAAATTTGTATATTTGGAGAATTGCCCATGCACGATTCATATGAAACTGCAAAAAACTGGAAAATTCAGTTCAGGTGTGGGCGAAGCAATGTGCACGATTACTGAACAGAAGGATAATCCATCTCAGCCACAGACCCAAGGAGCATCTAGTCGTCGAAAACAGACGTGTGACTATAAATTTTATAGCAAATGACTTGAACATTAGCCGTGGACCTATGCATTATGGTGCATCTGTTTGCACCATAATGCATAGGTTTCTGTCTAAGATGGTAGTACGATGAGTTCCGAGACTGTTGACACCTTCTGAAACGCTTCTGAGGAAAGGGTATTCTGAAAAATTATTACTATGTCCGAGAAACAAAACAGATGAGCAAACAACGGAAACATTCATCTTCAACCCACAAAAAAGCCAGGGTTCAACTGCCTGCGAACAAGATCATGTTTTCAGTTTTCTGGGACTCTAAAAGCATCATCCTTTCGGATTACTTCCCAGAAAGGCAACAATATCAGTGGCGAATACTATAGAAATCTCCTATGAAAGTTAAGAATAGCTATCAATCTTGGCACCTCCTAGCCGACAATGCTCCTACTCACAAGGTGGTTTGTCGGCCACCCTTACATTATACTTTGCAATCAGGCATGAATTTGAAAATCTGGATCATTCACTTTACCCTCCTGATCTCTTACCTTCAGATTTCTTCCTCTTCCCTACAATGAAACCATTACGAGACCGCTGGTTTCACACTGTTGAGGAGGTAATTAACGAAGTGAACCACTGGTTTTCTGCCCAAAACAAGGATTTCTATTCAAGAGGCCTAAATGGACTTATCCACAGATGGGAAAAAAATTGTAGCTCAAGAAGGTAGATACAGAGAGAAGGGTGAAATTGTTAGCTAAGTTTCAAATCATCAACTCAAATATTTTTAGGTGCAGATAAATACTTATTGACCTCCCTTCATATATACCGATTCTTTGAGAACAAAGGCCATTTTACCAAACTTATTACTGGCTTTATAGTACTCCTTTAGTATTATCTTAGGTTCAACTGCTCTCTGTGAACCTTACTTTTATTGCTTCTTCTGGATCCCTAGTTACATTGAGATTAGGGTTAGTGATTTGCCCGATACCGTAGCCAAATCAGCAATTCCCATGAATAACGCGGGCCTGTCAGTCCTCTTATACAGACTACAAGAAATTTTACCCAATAAGATATATTTCACTTCCAATGGCAAGATTCGTGCAATGATCAGACAACAAATACGTTATATCAGATAAAGTCTGTAACTGAAACATTGTAGTCTAGCCTGCGCAGAATCGTAAAGAGGAAATTGTGTTTTGCTCGACTTCGCATAGGATATAGTCATCGTGCAATTATTTTTTTCTCAGAATTGATGACTATCTATGTGCGAGTCTGAAGTATGACACCAAATTAATGTCACAATACGTATTTACATATTTTAACATATTATTTATATCATTGTGCGATATAAATTTTACCACCTGACTTGGCTTTAAACAATCAATCAGATTGTATCAGACAATAACTACGTGTCAGATGTTTTAAATTATTATATTTACAATAGTGAAAATTTTAAATTATTTAAATTATATGTTTATTCACAAACATGTAATATAGAGCATTTATTTTTAGTCCGTATACTTCCTTTTTCCTCTATTTCATGCTTGTATAGACGTGGTAACTTCCCTTAAAGATTACTGAAAATTTCATCTCTTATACTTCTTGTGGAGTGATTTGACAAAGTTGCTTTTATGCCAGTAAAATAAAAACTTAACCAATCTTCTGAGTATGCACACTGCCCTAAACAATTTTTTTAATGTTTTGACCAAAACATTTCCGAAATTAACAAAATATCTTTCCAAATGATTCCAGTTTGAATTTAAATCCAACTCTGAAGCTAAGGAATTTGGAATACACTGTCGTCTTCAAATTGCCCATAAGTGTCCTAGTACCACTCAAAACAACGCTTAGATACAGTGGCACAATTGATAGAGAGCTGAAGGGTTATTATTGGACCAATTACGTATCAAAAAAACTACCGACATCAGAACATCGCTGCTAGAGGACCAGGCAGAAGAGAATGCACTCTGGACAAGATGCACTTCCGCCATATCCATATAGGTCTGCCAGTAGCTAATAATGTTAAAACTGACTCGTTTGATCCTGTTCTGATGCACAACTTAGGGGGTATATTGCTGTTTGGTATGGTCGACTCTTATTTGGTATTCAACTGTACTCGCTCAGCAAGCTATGAGAAACATAGCCCTCGTAAACCCATTGATATCGTTGTTTTTACGCACAGTGACTCTTTAATGAAGAAATAGTCAATGAAAATCGGCTGATTTCTGTGGATAAACCGATTTTCGTACACTAAAAACACTGTTCTATTTGGATTAGACAGAAGGTTTTATCCATGTTGGAATTTCTAATTTTCCCATAATGTTTGGTATGAGAGAAGATTTTAGCAGCATATTCTGTTATTGTTGATTAGCATTCGTGATATGGCTAAGGCCATGGAAGTCAGTGTATTGCGTGTATAAATTGTATGTATTCTGAGGCCAGTTAGTCCTTTTGCACGATAAACCATAGAAAAACATTGCACCGTCCTGGTCCGATACCAACTAACTCATCTACGAAGAGGAAAAAACTTCTTCCCTCTCTGGATTTGGACCTAGGCCGTTTTAAAACAGCGTGGAAGGGTAGTGATCACAAAAATATAATCGTCGTTTCAAATTGGTATCATATACCAAAATAATATCACGTACATTCACATTAAAAAACGTAGTAATAGCTAAATTAAGTATGGATGCCAAAAATAACTAATGATATATCATGTCTTATAATCATCATTATAAAATGAATGATGTGTAATCAGCAAAAATTAGGTAATCTGTAGATTAATAAAAAAAAAATTGTTTCTTGTTGGGGGAGGAACTCTATAGATAAGTTTATGTAGTTGTCTGCCCCAATAGCTAATGTCAGGCCTTTTTTCCACAATGTGACTGAGTTAGTAGGTCTCAGGTCAGGAAAAATCATGCAATGATATTTTCCTCCAAAAACTTGGGGTTTTTCGTTCAGCAAACAGCCAAATTGAGTACAGAACACACGCATTTTACAAACAAAATATATTTAAGGCACAATATGGTCTAAATCGCTGATGCGCCTAAAACCATATAACAACAGCAGAAATGTTAGCCTGAAAGACAATTATTATTGTATTCTATGCAGTATAACGGTCTTAGAAAAGAAAACTGCATTATAGTACAGCAAGTATCATGGAAACTGGACAGACAAAGCACACACTAATGCGTGCTTAGTAACGAAGATAATATATTAATATTTCCACTTAGTCAAATAAATTATAGTATCATAATTGAATACATTAGTTAAAAAGATATCTCATTCATCTTGATCTTAAACACCAGTGCGACAATATTAATTGTCCTGGCATTTAATTTATGTAACGCTCGTGTTATCTGTAAAGATAAAACTTATCATTATCAGTAATAGAACAGGAGCAAACATTTGCTGATGACATACTGAATGTGATTGCTCTCTACTCTTCCTGCCGATTTGTTGTGAAGTAAACATTTTATGAGAAGCACAAAATCCTACCTGTGTGGCTCGACTTCTAGACCTCACAGCCCAGTGTGACGGCATTTTCTTGCCATGAACCAGGTGCTAAAGCTCTCCCCGAGACTGACGTGAGAGTCTTCAAGCATCTTATCATAATTTCTGATAAGGTCGGTTTGCCAGTGCGGTTTCGCCTAAGGTTAGGGTACCTTTCCGATCGATAATACTTCAGTCCACAGTGCGGGCAGAGGCGATGATTAATTCGACTGGCGAAATAGTCCGTCGTCAACTTTTTCAGTACTGAACACTTCGGTTTTTGAACTAGTCATACATCTGTGGACCGAAAACCAGCTGAGCATCACCAGACGAGCCCATCTGTCGAAATCATTTGTCATGGTAATGAAATAAGGAGCATCAGCTTATTGGCCAAACCGCTTGATGCTCCTTTCGCACCATAGTTACTTCAGTAAGCGATTATCCAAATGTGCGAACTGTTTCGATTTAATTATTAGTCAATGTTCAAAGCAGATATTAAGAAATAATCCCTCTCATCAGTGATAACATTATCATTAACTTATGGACAAAATATCCGAATATATTAAATTAAGAAATCAGAATTGCGTAATTAAATATTGTGTTACACAAAATGTGATACCGCACTCTTAAAGTGCTGAAGTATTACAGTTATAATGGTTAATTCGAAGTTATTATCCGAAAAGCAGTCTTATCAAAGTAAACGCAAAATCCTCGTGCATGTAGAAAAACGGAAAATTATTTTTTATAGAGCGATACACACACCTCACTGCTGGGATGAACGGATTTAATAGGGAAATACACAAAACATCTTTTCCTAGAGAGAAAAATGAATCTTAATTACAAATTCTTCACTAAAATTAAAAAATAACTGATAATGCTAATTGTCTTCAACGCAAAATTATTTTAATAAAGAGATCGTCAACTAGAGAGCCTAAAGTGTTTTATTTGATTATTTTTTTTTATTATAATTTACAAACAACCACTTTTGCAATTAGGAATTTTATGTTACCGAATAAAAGGTGGCCAAAGAGAGTTGCATCCACTGTTACTTCTAAAAAAATAAACTTGTCTCATTATTTCCAATTAATATTCTCTTCTCTTTTTTTTTATAAAAAAAGACATTACAAAATAAACCCCACAATGACGCCACTGTTTAAAAAAATAATTGTAGCATAGTTGCTTAACATTCTGTACATAAACACCTATGTCGTCCAAAAATCGGTAAGAACAAGTGTAAGGAAGATTTTAAATATATGTTCAAATTCATTAATTTATTAAAAAAAAACGGATTTTTGTCTTATTTTTCTTAGTTCCTGTAGTTCATATGAATATTCGTAAGAACTGCTGCTGAGCATATGTGGTGAACTTGCTTGTGTTATCTGGATATGTTTTTATGGATATATTTCCTTGCTAACTAGTTTTTAAATGATATTGACATTCTAGGGAAGTGGGTATTGTCTAGCTACAAATATAGGAAACGTTTGAATTCCATATAAACTTAAGTATCACAGTCTGATGTCAATGACCAAACAAACAACTCTGAAAAATTACCATCGTGACAGTAACAGAAATCTACTCATGATTCTCCCAGTCATCAAATAGAGTGGGAGAACACTTTATCCAGCTCTTGAGAGCGTACAATGCACACATTTATAAAACTCCTAAAATTAACATCTACTCTTCGCATTAAACAAATAAAAATGAATTTTACAATACGCAAAATACAGCAGTTTATTTCTGAAACGAAGAAAACCGAGGAAAAGTTTAAAACCATTTTCAAAAGTTTCCCTTTCGTTCCTTAAGAAAGGCGTCACCGTTATTCTCGCACCCAGAAACACTTGAGGAAATTAGGAGGAGTTCTTTTCTCTTCAATCATCAGCTCCGACAGTTCTTCTTTCGAATGTGTTGGTCTGTTTTGAACTTCTGCACTTTGGAATTCTGCCAGTTACTAGCAAGTCTGCATTAATAGCAGGTCTTGTTGAGGCGTTGTTTGCTCGCATCGATCGTTCCACGAAAATGGCCTGCCTACTAATGCGAGCTAGCGTTTCAGAAAGGAACCATTAGGCGATAACGTGGTGTAAATATGTTGTATGGATCCCCTGCACTCATCCCTGACATAACCTCGAGAGCAGAGAGGGTCCTACCGAAGTAGATTAGAGAAGTCGGTCAGAATTGCTTCTCATTAGTCCTTTCCAAGGCGGTCTTTACTTTTTTTATGCTTTAAACAAAAGTTTGTCAGGACTACCGATGCTAATATTTAAAAGTCAACGTAGATTGTTAAGTGGCTCTGCAGATCTTTTGTATAGGGCAGAAAGTGCTGAATCTTAAAATGCTTCATTCGGCAGTAAAAGAAAAGAAAATAGAGTTAAGAGGATTAAAAGCTACAATGGCTCTATCAAATGGGCTTGTGCTATCACAAACTGTCTAGAGAACTGAGGATAAAAGAAGTACTTTTCAAGGAGCACAGTAAATTCTCGCGTTAGCTCTTTTTCTTTCTTATATGGCACATATCAGAAGTTCGCTAACGGATTGTACGATGAATCGTACGGAGGACACTACGAATAATCCTCTGACTGTGTCGGCAGAAATTTGTTTCTATCTTCACAAGACCTTTCATCTCTCTCTCTTTTAAAAATATTATCGTGGAACTTTAAATTAGCTTTGAAGAAATGTGCTGACAAAAGGAAATGGAGATGACGGACAGTGACTTTCGGAGATGGAGCAAACAGGAGGGAAAAAGAGTGAAAACGAAAAGAAGCGAAAATGTGTGCACGTGAGTGTGAAGCAGAGGGAAAAGAAAAGAAAGACTTCGAATACTGTGCCCATGTTCTTCCTTGACGTTCTGCACGGAAATATTTGAACAGTTACTTTAAAAAAAATTACCCAAAGTATTTTATTTATTTATAATTAAACAAAAATCGTTTTTCCATCAAGAAATGAACTATTCTAACATTTTCTGCAGCATGATAAATAATTTTGATAAATGAACATCACATTAAAAAACCATAACCAGGTTCTTGTTCGTGCGAACAAGAACCTGGTAATGGGTTTTGTAACGTTAAGCTCATTTGTTGAAATTACTTATTGTGGTGTAAAAAACATCAGAATAGTTGGTGTCTTGATGGATATCACGCGAGAAGAAAACGTCTCATTTAAAAACGTGATGAAAGCCAAGAGAGTTTCTCTTTTGCTTTTTCAGTTAAATTTCGTTCCTTTAAGAACGGATAAAAATATAGATGTTTCTTTTTCATTCAATGATATTAACTTTTTCGACTATCTTATATTTCAACTGAATTTGTAACGATTAACAAAATTGTTACAGATTGAATCTGTTTGTTGTTCCATTGCCTACCTCCGTCTTAACTAATTTTATCCATAAGAGGGTTAAATAAACATGGCTTTGTGTGTGACATATTGCTAAGTCTGAAAGTTTTATCAGGTTATTCTAGATTAATAAAACCTCACATAAACCTCTCTCAAGCAACGGACTTCAGGTGGCGTTATCGATTCCAGAATGTTCCAGAGACTTGCTTCTTTTAAAAAGTTTTCTGAATTAATAATTTTAATTCCATATTATTTTATGGAAGACTGAACTGGGAATTTCACCTCCTATTATCCGTCTGTTTTTGATATGTTGCTTTAATATATATGTTGTCAGTGCTGGCCAAAAGCCAACTGCGGTTCTGTCAAACAGGGCCCAGAGCTCAAATGGTCAAAATAATATTGTTGATTAATGTATTAAAGATTATTGGTATTTAAAATGTTGTACAGTATAATATAAAATTATTTAATTATTTCTTAGTTTCTCTAAAATTTGAAAAATTAAAAAAAATCACTATTACAAAGACACCCCGTATAAGTTTTGCAAAGGACCACAAGACCCTGCAAATAATTCTTGAACAAATTTTTGGACCGGCTCTGTATGTTGTATATACAATTTTAATCAAGCTAAACAGTTATGGCTAGTTGGAATGAAACGAGTAAAAGAGGATCGTTTTAACTAGTATGACCGTCGAATCATGTCAACTAGTCATAAGCGTCCACATTTTTTTTTTTTTTTGTTTTGTTTAATAAATCTGGTCACACTACCTTAGTGCCGAAACTCGCAAGGAAGACGGGTAATCGAATTTTTTTTTTTTTTTTGTTTTGTTTTGTTTTTTTTAAATAGGCATGTAGCAGTTGGTATGTTCTCAGAGTCCTTGTTGTAGTCGCAATAATTTTAATGTGGTGTAATAATGTTTTAATTATGTTAAATCACTAACTGACTACAACTTCAAAATATTGTTCATGTTTCTGATGTATTGTAATAGAACTGTATTCCCACGACGGATGTTTTATTTAATGTATATTATTATTGTACAGTCAGATATGAAAACAAATTCAGATATTATCATTAAAATTTTAAAAAGATTAATTTTATCATTATTAAAATAATAAAATTAATCAAAGTTTCAATTTCTATGTACAGATGAGAGTAACAGTTCGTGTGTTGATTCTGTACGAAGGAACTACGTTTTTAATACTTATATCTTTGAATGTTAAAGATACTTTCTCTTAAAAGAAAAACAATGAAAAAAATGCGCGCAATGAGATTTAAAATATGTTGTACATTATTTTGATAAAGTTTTTCCCAAGGCGGTTCAGAATAAATGAAATACATTTGGTCCACTGGTGTCCGAAATCATGAATGACACTTCGAAAAAAATCCCTTTTTCTTGATGCCAACTAAGTATTGAAAGGAGAGGAGATAATACTAAATCTCTGTGGAAACAAAAAACTACTACTTCAAACAGTACTTTGACATTTGATCTCGGTTGCATGAGTTGAGCTCATGTTTCATCTAAGGCGATACACCGTTGTAAAACTCCCGAGTATTTTGATGACACCTCGGTTTTATGGTCACAGTTTTTGACACCCTTCACGCAAACGTCTATATAAAAGAAAGATACCGACAAAAGGGGAACCATACATTTTTAATGTAACACTAAGAAGGTGCAGTTATTTTTACGCTAATATTTTAATCCCTTTATGCTAATATTTTAATTCCTTAGACTAAAACATAAGCCTTCCGATCCCTGGCACGTGCATGTATGTAGTATGAAATATTGAACCCTAGTAATCTTTGTTGTCTGGCTTATCCAAAGTCAAGTCATAAAATCCATGGTGAGCGCCATTAAACCATTATTCAACAACAGTTATTCTAATCCAAAACAATGAATTAAATTACGATGTATTTTCCATAAAATCCCTCTTCACTGAAACTTTCTTTCCGTTAATAAAAAAAAAAATCTTTGCTCGAGTTTTGTTCTTAAATCTTCTGCAGACTTTCCTAATAAACCAACAACTTCCTTTCAGAATTATCAACCGAAGCTTGAAGTGGATTTAATAACTCACTCTAGAGGCATAAATAATACGTGCAAAAGTTACAATAATTTTATCTGCATATATTTTCTGGTAATTTTGACTCCCGCCTATATATGTGTGGTCTGGAAATTAAATGTATCCGACGGCTACTACGGTTCACCTGTGATCATGAATTATATTATCGCGGGGGAAGGGATAGCGAGAGACTAAGTCTTGGGCCAATTGTAAAGATACCTCGCTTAGCGACGAATGATTAGGAGCTAAGAAGATATTTCACACGCTGCCGCTCCTATTGCATACTAACAAGCTGCATCGGCTGCCTCATCGACCAACGATTACATTACACAGGGCTATAACGGCGACAGTGGGTTTGCAACGCCAAACTGGAGCGCACTGCTAGCGACAAAGCATCTTCCACTTTCTCTGAACCGCAATGGTCGCATGTTCATGAGTCTGAGGCATTTCACAAATTCCGTGTTATCAGAACTCTCTTGAAAATAATTACATGGTCATCAATTAGCGAATCGCGTTGAATAAAATCATAATGGGATTATTCTGAGGAGTTTCGTGCGCTCTTTTGAGAAGGCGCTCCTGAAGCACATACAGTGAAATTCTTATTTAATGAGTTAAAACTTTATATACAGTAAGACTGATCGTTATAAGAATTAAGAAATGATAACTAAATTACAGGAAAATTATTGGGATCAAATAAATATCGTTTAATTGGATCAAATTAATAAATATCGTTTATAAATCATTAAAGAGGTCAGTAAGAGGAAGTAATTACGTGATGAACCACGTCATTATAAAGACTGCTTAAATTATCAATCATTTTCTTTTTTTAGGCGCGTTATCATATATGTATAATGCGCCTAGTTTCTTCACCATGCCCATTCGACCATTCGCATGTAATAATTCCTCTCCCAGTGGACGGATTTCCATGAAATTTTAATTTGGGCCTTTGAAAACCATTTGTCTAGCAATTCCAAATTCTATCAAAATTACACCAATAGAAAACTTGCGATTATTACTTATTTTTTCAGGCAAATTACATGGACTATCCGCATACCGTATATTGTATTTATTTCCATGCGTTGGTTCAATATTTGAACCAACGCGAATGGAAATATGAATGGAAATATGGCGGGTGCGCAGAGAAGAAATTTTCTTGGTCCGCTCATAGAAGATTTCTCGGTGTGCGCATAAAAACGTTTTGTTCTGTTTTGTTATAAATCATGGATTATTACTAACTCGAGTTAAATGTAACGCACTGCGTACATTAGCTAACTTATTTTTGCAATCAAATATAATTAGAGTAAATAGGAAGGATTTATATACAGATCTCCATAATTAATACAGCGTTTTCAAATGCATTATTATTACAATCTATAAAATAAATTGTTTTAATAATGATTAATTGGAGAATGACAAATCATACAACACAAAATCCTTCCTCGAGAAAAAAAAAATAGATCCAATTATAATTTTCTGTGTCTAATTTGATTGTAACTTTGTCATTTGCAATTCTGACATAAAACTGTGCATAAAACATATGAGGATTCCGATGTATAAAGAAAATACAAAATTGTGAAAAAAGAAGAGTTTGCTTTATCATTAAGCTTGTATGAAAAATAAAATATATTCTTTTGGAAACTTTCATCATTAGCTCGTGGATCGTGTACTTTAAATTAAACTAAGTTATATCAAAGTATTTTGCATATTTGAATTATGAAAATTATATGTCTCGCATGACACCACACCACTTTGCTTGGAGCCGTATAACAGCGTTCGAAGTGTTAAAAACAACTTGTGGTTTCTAGCTAATGCTGCCATTACATCTTAGTGCCCGTGGTGTGGATTATTTAACAACAAAAGAGCCGCTTAACACGTGCTAAACTTTGATCTGTAAGACAGTTTCCACAGAATGTTCGGCATTATGATCACTCAAAAGGGAATTCCGGCAAACCTTTGTTAAAGCATCTGCGTAAGAGGGAGCTGAACCTGTCAGTGTGCTGCACAACTGCTCCTATCGATTCACGGACGCTGAAGGAAACCGCCTCTGACAGATAAGAATACATTGAATGGAACTGTACACCCTAATGATCGGCTACAGGGATTGGGGCGGGAGTAAAGAAGAATCATATTTTAAACATAATCCTCTGCTGGTGCTCGAAAGTATGTTGGTATGCTGATGTAGTGGCGTCTGCTTTTTGTAAATCTGTTGGATTGCATCGAGCTGCAGAAGACAGGCAGTCACACTTGAATAAATCCACTTCTTTTTGCATGCTACGGAAACTTTACGTAAATGTGAGGTTATGTCCAATTAAAATGCAGTTGATGTCATTATCGATCATGATATTGTATTAAAATGTGGCCTGAGGTGGAGATAGGCGCGACTTGTCACGCCACGTTACAACCAACAATTCTATATTCCAGCACCACTACAAGATTTGCGTATAACAGATTCACGTGACCTGCATTGGGCATCAGTAACGCCACTTGTGTTTGGTTATCGGTTAGAAAACTTTATTCAACTCACTGAAATTTCTGACATTCGCGATTACACACTTTCCCCCCTTCGCCTTTATCGTTTCACCGACCCACAGCAGCAGCATTGATCTTTTGCTGATGTGGGCTTCCTTCAAAGCAGTGATGCATTGTTACGCAGATTAGTTAATGCATCGCATTAACTAATCTACGTAACTCTGTAATGAAATGCATTTTTTTTTCAATCATTTTCAACATAAAGTCCCTACAGGGCAACCAAGATGAATAGCATGCAATACTGTTTCTTTATCTCATGTCTGACTGAAAGAAAACTTTAAAAATGATTTGCATTGTTTTAAGTTTGAGTGTTAATTTTTCGTTGCAGTGATTTTTAACACCAAAAGGCGTGTTTCACAAAACGAAAAGTGTTCCATATTTTCATGTCAATGTTTTTACGTTCTGAACACATCAGAGGTACATGCATGCTTCCAATACAATTTACATTCGTTTGATTTTCCTTAAATTTTTATTTACTTTGCTGCATGTCGCTTTTATGCCAACCAAAAATAAAAAATAAAACCTTGAATTTCCTTAGCGAACACAGATTTTCTCTTTACAAATAGAAAACTGAATGTAAATTTTATTAACTTCGTACTTCGGCAAGATAATAAATATTTAAGAGTGATTTGCTTCTTGAAAAATTTCAGACATCGAACATCACAGTATTTTTGAGTCTTTAAACCACGCCTACCTCTCCACATAATAAAATATTGAAACTGAAGTGTGTAAAAGTTTGCAAAATGCTTTCTTCGCGTGCGACGTACTTAACAACATTTTACTTAAGAGAGCCAAAAAATACATAATTCTAAATTACAGGAAGACTTTTTAGAGACTTATAATCCATTAAGTAAAAATTTGGTTACGAAATTAGAGTGGATTTTCTTTATCCGCATATTGTTAGTTCCAAAGGTGTTTTCCTCTTTTTTTAATGAGTAAAGAGAATGTTATTTTGCCAAAAAAGCATACGCAATACTTCCATTAATCTTTTCGCAGAACTTAATGCAGTCATCCGCGATAGTTCATCGGCTTCGGTGCTTGTCACTTATTTGAAGAGCTCTGGGTTCGAATCCCTCCGAAGAGTGGAGGAATTCTTGAAGTCCTTTTTAATGGGGGATGCATTTAATCGAGCACAGAGGGAGTAGGTTTCCCCAGTGGGCTATTTCGATCTTTCAGCCGGCATAATATGCAAATTGGCCTTTGAAAACACACACAGGGATAATAACATAGCGTAATATGTCCCTAGATGATAATGTGCTGTAAAACCATCAACAAATATGAACATCACCGAGGAAGTGTACGTACGCAAAGTATTTAAAAACAAAGAATCACCAACTATTTCAGAACTGCAGGAGATATATTTTATAATTTACCAATATTTCTATTATCGGAGAGGAAAATTCGTTTCGATTATCTTAAGAAAACAGTTTTCTCTCCAGCTAAGCTGTTTGTTTTCAAAAATATTTTATGACCGTCTCATTCCCTCGCTGATAATCGACCAAACTTTCAGTTACTCAATTTTTCTTCTAACGATAGATTCCTTCTGTTCTTCTTTCCGTCACTCCTAATAAGGTTTTAACTTATCTCCTTTTATCTCACTCTCTTTGTTCTTCTTTCATTATTTTTTACCATCTTCCCTTCTGTAATTTTCAAAAAACCCCCGAAAAATAATAGCTTTCTATTTTCTCATCAATTTCTTCTTCCTTTATGAACACTTTTACCTCTTTTTTATTTTCTGATCTGGCTCTTTTGGAGCATTTTCACTTGAAATTCATTACAAAAACAACAGAAAAACGCATCTTTCATTTTTCTGTCAATGTTCAGATTTCGATTTCTCTATTATTTCTCCTGTGTCCTATCCGTTTTCGGAAATAGAAATATACACATGAGGCATTCAGATGAATCCTTGAACATCACTACCTAGGGATCTAAGTGAATAATCATTTGCTTAGTACTGTATAATCAAGATAAATTGTAAAAAATCAGGTTTAATCATTATACTTCCTTAATTTTCATACTGACTTACACCTATAGGTCTTCTTAGCTTTATGAGAAGGTAGCGTTATAGTCACTGAACTTCTGAAGTACAACTGTTGCTCTTTGAAACGGACGAAGGCTCGTGTTGAATTATATTAGCTGTCGGCTATCACCTTGCCTGTAGCGAGCTTCATAATTTGCTCGTGTTGAATTCTATTAAATTTTAATTTCTGTAGTTGTAATCTGCACATGACCTCCAAAATTTTAACAGAAATTTTATTTTTATCTTAATTTTCTTTAATCTTCGTAACAGTAGAATCTATCTTTTATTGGCTCATGGCACGTTTGGGCAGATCCAGTAGCCCAGATGGGATAATTCCTAAAGATTTTTATACTCGGCGCTATTGTTTAGTCTGTCTCTGGCAGAAACCGCCCATTAACATGGTTTTCTATAAGCATGATATATGCATATGCCTGTGTTCATTAAAGATCTGACAAATAATAGCAGTTCTAGAGGTGCTATCTAATTCGGCCTCAATATTTATATGATACAGGCTTCTTTTATTTATTTATTTTTTTGCGATTTGGAGATCAGTCCATCAGATAGCTTACCATTCTCCCGGCGGCCACGTCCTCATTGCTTTGGTTTGCCTCTATATAAGATGGTGAATACACCAGCTGGCCACAATTAAAGTGTATCTATTTAGAGCTGTCTCAAGTGTGATATAATGGAGGAACTACAATGTATTTTCTTCGGAGGATGCGTGTTCCATTCCTCTCTCTCTCTCTCTCGTAAATACGGAATGGAAGGCATATGATGCTGCAGATAAGGACACGTTGTGTTGGGAGCACAGTGCCGCTCTCCCTTTCAGCGAGTGCATTGATTATGAATCTCTGTAGCAGAAAAGAAGCAGTACACCAGCAGAAATCCGGAATTACAGGTTTCGCACTCACAGAAAAAAAATATTCGTTGACAGTGGTGTACCCGTATCGTGATCAGAAGCAGGACCAGCATACGTGCTACAGCAGGCTGGATTTTTCGCGATTGAGTTTTTTTTATGGTTCTACGTGTACAAACTCGATCGCGAAAAATAATTACTCGTACAAGCGGATGATACCAAAGCCACTGACATTTTATCTAAACTTTTTATCACGAATGAAGGTAGACAACTAATGGCGAATGAACATCCCTTGTGAAGATGATCTATATACACTTGAATGGGATTGCGAACACCCAAACTGCAGGACTTTGACCACAGAGCTACTGCATGAAATACAAGAAATCTCCCATGAGCCTAAATTCGCTGTTTGGTGTGGTTTCGGTTATCTTCATATACGATTTGAAAGGAAATCTTCTAATGCAGGTAACATGATATGAAGATAACAGAAAGAACGCCACTCTGCGTGAATTTAACGCACAAATCTTTGTTGGACAAGGGATTTCGCTTTCCAAAATAAACAGGCAGAATAGCAACAAACTAAAAAGAAAAATTTTAAATAAAATAGTAAAGTAAATCACAAATAAGTAATGGGGAAATAGTACCCTACGTTACACCAGCAGATTTAGGATTTTTTTTAAAGAAACAAATGGAAATAAAGCTTAGGACGTGCACTTCTTGTGAGCAACTAGATCTGGCGGCAGCAACAAAAGAAATAAGACGGAAGATTCTGATTGGTGTGTACTTATGCCGGACCTCTGTGGAAGTTGTAGACTCTTGGCGATCGGTGAATTTCCACTTCGGGGAGTTATAGGGAGCTAGAGAGGCTGTCACAACCCCACTCTTTCTGCTCCTAACGTACGATATTCCTTTAACCCTTATCTATTTTTATTTATTTATTTTTTTGTTATGTTTATTCACTTTACTGCAACTATCTGATATCCCACCTAAAATATGCTGCAGTTGCACCTTATGTGTTAATAAAAATTAACAGGATCTCGAATTCTATTAATTAGAGATTACCAGATATATACATGTTCGGTATTTTCTCAATTTATTTACCAGACAGAAAGCTCAAATATAGGAATTTCCGGATCCAAACCGGACGCATGGCAACAGTCGATGTTCACAACATGTTCGACTGCTGTAGAGTGAGATTTGTTTAGCAGTTTTTTTTTGTTTTTTTTGGGAGGATTTACATAAAGAATATGGGTTAACTTGTTGACATGATATTTACCACAGTGGCCTAGAAGAATATTCTAAAAGGGGATAAAACGTTGAGCTGTTTCAAATTAATCGCAGTGTTTTTGAGGCTATGGAATCAGAATTGGATTTAATCTCCTTATGGACCAATAAAACATACGATGAAAATTTGGTGGTCCGGCGTTTCCTTCTCAAGTAATGCTCAATCAACCACAGCGATATAACTTTCTGTAGGGAGGGGGAGAAATGTCGAATCTACACTGATTCCAAAACTTTAATTTGAAATATCAGAAAGTACACTGAAAATTTCGTGTCGATCTGACTTTTTCTCTCTGAGTAATGCCTAGACATCGGAATCATACTTCCTTTTTATACAGAGATCATTCGAAAATTTATGGAGAAAAAAATCTCGCAATTTTTATCGTTTCGATTTTAATTAAATTTAGGTTGGCTCGAAAATGGTTGCAAAACAAAGTATAAAATCACATCCGAATTTGCAAAATTCGGATGTGATCTTTAGTACTCGAAAGGCAAACTATTACATAGCACTTTCGCATTCAGTGATCACTACATTCAGTTTGTGGGATGAAAAACCCATAGTGGTCTACAGCACTGAAAATTCCACTTGGACTTCCTGCCATCGTAGAAGACAATGAAACCCAGATATTTTCAAACTGAAGGAACGTGATACTGTGTTTATATATATGGTCACAGAAGACACGAAACAATATTTTATAACACTCAAATCGTGCGAATAACTGTTATTTACTTTTAGCCTATATATTGAAAATTAAATCATAAAAAAATCAAATCAATAAAATAGATTCAAGTAATTAATATTAATATTAAACATTATTGTGCCACAGAACAAGAACGGAAAGAAAATGAGAAGTTGCAGTTAAAAATATGTTTAATGTTACGTAAAAGTACGTTGATATTCACACGAACAAAAAAACACAAGTAAAACGTTTTTTCTCTGTGGCACAAGATTTTTTAATATTAATATGAATCCAGAGCACAAAGGCCATTTTACTTATATTCGACTAATTATTTTCACTACTGGCTTTAAGCAATGAACCTTATGGAATCGTCTCTCTTTACTATTCCGACGAACATTTGGTGTATCTTCACCAGCTTGTTGGAACTGCGTGTAATAGCATCTCTTTATTTTTCCCAAAAGGGGGAGCACAAGAATATTAGGGATAAAATCCGCTGTTTTATCTATAAAACAGAGTTTGCTCTTTGTTAAAATAACATTGCTGGATGAATAAAATTGAGCATCACTACTTTGGATAAATAAAGTCGATTAAGTTATATTTGCGAAGAAAGATGAAGCAAAAAAAAAAAAGAAAAACTTCTTTTCTTTTTTTCTTAATTCATGGATTCTTTATGAATCTTTTGGAAACTTCAGTCAAATATTTTCTCCATTTCTGTGGATTCAGAAGGAAACGTTAGACAGATGCCTCGATTGATAATCCTTAAGATGGATCGGAAGTTATAAAGAAACCCTTTTGACTGCTCTGTGTACTATCAAAAAAAAAAAAAAAAAGCTGAGTTTGTGTAGCTCTGAAAATTCCACACAACGCATAATTTGCATTGTTCTTATAGATATGTCGGAATCAAGGTTCGAATTGGCCTTCACATGAATAGTAAGAAAGATTATCAGTATAATCAGACCATAAAGAAATTTCTTAAAAATTATTATGCAATTTAATTAAAAAGCTTATTTTCTCTGCAAAGTCGGAATAATTTACATTTGTCTACAGAAAAAAATAAACAAAAATAATTATTTCAATTTTTGTAATTCATGGTCTCAACAGAGATTAATAATTTACTACGAATTTAGTACAAGAGGCATGAAACATACTGAATTGACAGCAAGTTATAAGCTGATAGCTGTCTATAGCCTTTTCTTACTTCTCGTCTCTACTTGAAACCAATTTACATGAAAGGATGCTACGAAGTGTGGCTGACGTGAGCCCATCAGCAAGAATGACACCTGTGTCGTCTATCTTCTTGGAGATGTCGCGCCGTAGGTTCATTTGAATATGGTAATTGGCTCCATGATCCATACACACATACTTTGCTTGCTACTCTGGAAATGCATTTTGTCCGCAACACGAATGGTATTGTAAAAGTGGATATTACTTATTCAGCTTCTGGCATAAGTATCGGATTTAAGCACGTGCGCGCGCCCACATGCATTACCACACCCACACATCATTTCCACATGCACACAAACATACATATATATACACAGACGTACGAATCGCAGTTAGTCTTCATCTTCATATTCGAGGGGATGGAAGAAAGACCGAGGAAGAAAGTTTTATGCGAAATTCTAAGGTTTATGAAGAAAAGTGAGGAATTCCTTAACTGAATTTATTTGTTTTAATGATCGCTGTATAATGATCTTAATGATCTTACACTGTACTTGCACGGTGTTAAGAAAACAAAAATTAAAAAAGCAGGGGAGTATTTATAATCAATATGTTAAAGCGGTGGGTATTCTTCAAATATATATGTTTTGTTTGGGCGAAAGGGCAAGGATAAAAATCCTGAAACAGATGTTTATTACAGTACAGGCGCTACCCAAGGGCCATCAACAGTGCATAAAAGTTACTTCTAGATGTGAGAAGTGACATTATTAGCTCTTCAGTAAGCCTGTTTCTGACAGAAAGTTACCACAAGGCTGACATGTTTTGATGTCTTGTTTGGCATCGTCTCTGAGAAGAAAGATACGATGAATTGGATGTCTGTGGCCCTTGGGATAATTAATGGTCTCAGCACTGTACATTATATTGGACTAAAACATCTTGAATGTGGTGATGATTTAATAATTTATAAAATTTGATCGATTTTTTCTTTAATATTTTACAATTAATATAAAATAATGAACAGAAATTAAAGGGATAAATAAAAGATTTTCTGGCATTGGATAAATACTCCTTTTGCACTCTATTCTATTAATTTTGTATTCTATTGCTCTAGTTTTTTTGTTTTTTTTTTGCGATTACTCTTACCCAACTTTAATCTTTCATCTAAGAATTGTAGTGTATTATGTCGGACAGGAATTCCCTTGGCAAAGAACCGAAATTACAGTAATTTCTTCTTTCTTTTTATTTTCTAATGAACGTTGTTAAAAACTTTTTTTAAATATTTCTACTTAATGCCTATATCAGCACTGTATGCTGTGATGTGATCAGCTATTTTGTACTGCATTTAGAACTTCTATTGTTGTTGATGAGGAAATTAAAAGGAGCGATATGGGCCAATAAAGTGTTAAAAGTCAATGAACATTTCTTAAAAGGCATCATTATAGAAGTAAAATCATAAACAAAAAAAAAAAAGTCATGTGTGTGAGCTGCAACGTTGTGGGACAGCCATCATTAGGTGATGTGGCATATATTTCCATACCATGGGGAAGTTGTATACTTGAAATAGAGTAAATAAATAAATAAATGACATCATTTTTACAAAGTCTCATATTGTGAATCCCTTCACAACAAGTAGCCCTATTTTTGCACTGCGAATAAGAAGCGCTTTGCCGAAGGAGAATTACGTACACTTATTTGTGAATATTTTCTAGCTTGAGGCTTTCGCTCTAAAATGTATAGAACTTTTACTCTACACCTATTGGTACATCTAATATTGTTGAATCAAGCTACAACTGGGTTGTCAGCTCGTGCAGTTGGCTGTGCCTTCTCGCCCACCGATAAGGAAACGTAATCTTTGAAATGGTGCCGCTGGGTGGTGGTGGCGGCGCACAGTCGAGAAAACGTAGCCAAATACCTCTTAGGGGTAAGTACTTCTTATTCGAGGCGAATGAATAGGACAACTCATTGCAAAGGGATTCACAATATGAGACGTTGCAAAACGCATTCGTATTCAATATTCCACAGCTTCTAACCCGCACGAATTTCCACTTAAGAAAATTATCTGAACCATTATTAGTATGATTGATGCAGCATTCCTTTTATGAAGAGGACACCTCCCCTCGCAAATTTTGAAGTGCCTGTATCTCCTTAAGAGAAATAAAATTTCTATCCTTTTACTTATATTACATCACATACTCTTTTTTTTTTTTTTTTTGTTTTTTTTTCAGCTTATTTTGGTTTTCTGGAAAGTGGCACCAAAAATTTATTCCACACAAATATATAAATATCTAATTGTAAATTCTTACCTAGAACACCTAGCCTGTAATTTACTGTCACCACTACGACACTGCCGTAACTAGCCAGCACACTTCCGTCATATGGGTTACCCGAATTCCACTCATATGATTCGCCGTGGATGAAAACCATAACGGGTAGCTTCACTGGTTCTCTACCAACTGAAAAAAACAGAACAATTGATTTTAAATAAAAAAGAGAGTTCATTTTCAATAAAACTTACAAATTGCATAACCTATAATATTTAGGGTTTTACAGTAGAATTGTACTTAGAATTCTCTTATGTCGTCGTAGCTGGTTTTCATAATAATAAAGATGCTTTAACTTCAAATTAGAAAAACGTGTGGTATTTTTAACCAATAAATAAACAGCTTAATTAAATTAATCGCCCTTGCACCATTGAACTTACAGCACATGACGTATTTAGGTAACTACTGATGTTACCGTATCAGAGATGAAAGGGAAAAAAAACTAATTAACAAACCAACCAATATAAAATAAATATTAAATTAAACAACGAAAACCGATTCTCACCTCGGGAAAGTCCCTTGGCCTTCCACAAAGTTGCTGCTATACTGCTGCCTATGTAAGGCAAGAAGTCTGCAGAATGGAGATCCATATCTTTTGATCCATGTGGGATTTACTTAAAGATATAATTACCATCAGGGGTAAAGGAAAGGGTTTTTGCTTCCGTAAAGGTGAGTACAGTGGTCTCAGACAGTTTTTAAATTCTGTACAGTGGGATCAACTGACGATGTTACCAACAGTAAATTCTAAGTGGGAAGCATTCAAGGAATTAATCGTGGATGCTACTAAAGTTTCATACCTATTAAGAAATATTATTCAAGGTTTAGGCCTAATTAGTCTCATTAGTTCAAATGAACTAATGAGACTAGTAGCAGAGAAGAAAAATGCATGGGATGCATATAAATTATCAAGCGACTTAGAAGCCTATGGGAGATATAAGGTAAATCAAGTCACAAAAGAGGTTAGGCAGGCGAAGGCAGATTACGAGAAATCTTTGGCAAAAGATGCTAAGAAAAACAGCAAAGATTTCTTTACTTATATAAACTCTAAAAATAAGGGGATGAATCTGATTGGTCCACTTCACATCGATGGTCCGACTGTTGATGACCCTGCTCAGATAGCAAACAAACCGAATGAGTATTTTGCATCCACATCCACACGTGAGGAATTATTAAGGTTTGAAAATGGCAGAAGGTTATCAAATTGTAGCAGGGTACTTAATGATTTTGTAATAACTGTGAGCAAAGTGGAGGAGAAATTGTTGAAGTTAAACATACGAAAAGCACCTGGGGTGGATGGGATCTATCCAGTTATATTAAAGGAGGCGGCAAAGCAACTAAGCAAACCCTTAGCCATAATTAAGAATGAAAGCATCCTTGGACTCAGGGGAGGTTCCCACGGACTGGAGATGTGCAAATGTATCTTCAATTCACAAAGGGGGATCGAAGGGTGACACCAGTAATTATAGACCAGTTAGTTTAACTCCTGTTCCGGGTAAAATTATGGAGTCACTGGTTAAAGATGCATTGCAGAATCATCTAGACAAGACTGCAGCAATAATTCAGACACAGCATGGGTTTGTTAAGGGAAAGTCTTGTCTGACAAATTTGATAGGTTATTATGATGTGGTTACAAAGGAACTGGATGCAAAAAATAATTTTGATACCATATACTTGGATTTCAGGAAAGCTTTTGACGCTGTTGTGCATGGAAGACTACTGCACAAATTGGAGCAGAATAGTATTAAGGGTAAGTTGCTACAATGGATAAAATATATAGGATGGTTAAGTGGGAGAGAGAGAGGGTGGTAATCAATGGGTGCTGCTCTTCGTGGACTAATGTTATTAATGGAGTCCCACAGGGTTCGGTGTTGAGTCCACTGTTGTTTTGTATATTTATCGATGATATTGATGAAGGTATATCAGGCTTAGTGTCGAAGTTTGCAGATGATACAAAGGTTGGCAGGGTTGTTAATGACAGTAATGGCAGTGTGCTACTGCAACAGGATCTAGATAATTTGGGCAGATGGGCTAAGAAGTGGCAACTGAAGTTTAACATTGACAAATGCAAAGTACTGCATATGGGTAGAAGTAACCCGAGGGAAAAATACCAGCTGTGTGGTACTACACGTAAGGTGGTAGAAAATGAAAAAGACCTGGGAGTAATTGTGCAGTCAGATATGAAGTTTTCTGAGCAATACAGACAGGCTGTCAGGGCAGGTCATGGGGTTTTGTCAATGATATATAGGAATTTTGCTAACAGGGAAAAGGAGGTGATTGTCCCTCTGTATAAGGCAATGGTCAGGCCACGCCTTGAGTACTGCGTACAGGTCTGGAGGCCTCATTTTAGGAAGGATGTAGATTTACTTGAGCGTGTACAGAGAAGGGCAACAAGATTGGTGAGGGGAATGAAGGGATCCTCTTACCAAGAGAGGCTTAAGTTCTGCAAATTGCAATGGCTGGAGACTAGGCACCTGCGCGGTGATCTGATTGAGGTGTATAAGGCCTTGAATGGGTTGAGCACGCTGAATTCTGATGGGATCCTTCCACTTGTTCAGATTACGAACCTAAGGGGACATAAATTCAAATTAAGAAAAGACAGATGCAGAATAGATGTGCGGAAATTTGCCTTTAGCCAGCGGGTGGTTAATTGCTGGAACAAACCTCCATCTGTCGTTGTGGAAGTTGATAGGTTGAATAAATTTAAGGAGGAACTGGACAGGCATTTGGAGGGAATGGTGTGATTTTTTTTTGGCTGATGCTGCATAAGCTCATACACTTGCTTTCTTGCATCACATGCCACTACTACTACTACTATCCCCAAATGGTCATATTTCCATAGTGAGTTGTCGTAAAGCAGCCAAGCGTTCATTGGTGCCCAATACGACTTATTACAAAGCAAACTGAGAATTAACGTATCAGCTAAAAGACTCACATGCACGAACTAAAGTACGGCAAATCCTCTTCACTCTAACTTAAAAAGAAAAAAAAAAAACATACAAAACGAAAGGATGAAAGGAAAATTTTTGAGTCGACCAATGGAGAATCGAAAGAGCCGAAACAATTGCAAATGTATAAAGTAAGATTATGAGATCATACTATCGAAGATAAAGGGTCATCAATTAATAAACAAAACGATGTTAATTAATTAAGAATAATTTCTACACCAGAGATCGTGCGAAAATGAAGAAGAGGACCTTTTCTCCAGAGATCTAGAATCAAGGAGAGGACCTTTTCGAGGGTCACCAGGTGTAGGTGGTCCCCTGAAGAATCCATGCCAGTGATTCCTTTATTCTTTCAGTTCTTTCCTATTTCTTTGGATTTTGTTTATTTTCTTTTTTGGAAGACAGCATTTGTCTTCCTGATGAAATTCTGTATTCATCTTGCTCAACAAACAGCAGCAGCATCGCTCCAATTTTGCGGAAGACTGAGGAAGCTATCAAGAGGTGTGAACAGGCTTTCGTTGTTTGATTTAATATTTAATATATTTTGCTTGGTTTGTTAATTAGTTCCCCCCTCTCTTATGTGGCAATAATAGTACTTATCTAAATACGTTACGTGAGAGTTTCAGCATTATTAATTTCACATAGTTCAAGAGTGATTAATTTAACTACACAGTTTATTTAACAGTGAGTTAGTGATGAACGGTTTTGCTCAAATGCGCTTCCTTAATCTTGCGGATTTATACAGGTTTATGGGTATATTTACAATTCTTTCCGTGCTTGTGTGTACAGGTTTCTAGTCACCCATCTTCAGAGCCGGTTTATTAGTTTGCGAAGAGTTAAGAATTACGGAATAACTCAAGGGGTCCATTTCCTGATCGTAGGTTTGAAAACGGATGCAAGGCCGCCAGAATTTACTGATGTCTGAGGTTGGATTCAAACCTAGAATTTCAAGAAGTGACCAATAGGCTATGCCACTATACTGACAAGGCAGTCTTGTTCCCATATTAACAAGAATGTCTCTTTAGGACAAATATAATTTCAGCATTAAATGTACCTCTACATCCGTAAGGTATTTTTCAGTGCCGCGCTCAAAAAATTGCACCCCTCACAGCTAGCACGATGGTTATGATCGCTCTTTTTCCACAACGCGTGGAAAAAGTCTTAATAGGAGGGAATTTTATGGACATTTTTCATATTATAGTCCTGTTAGTCTCGGAAGGGGAGTGCGTGATTACCCACCCCGCTGGTTTTTCTTCCTGCAAAATACATAAACCGACCATAGGCTGCACACAATTTGTAGACGCAGTACTTTATTGCCTTAGTTTCCGAAGTAATAAATTTAAAAGTCAACTAAAACTGTAACTTGTGTTTGGAAAAATTTATGTTATTTTGTTGACAATGCCATATGGTTTTATTCGATAATTTGTAGTCTTTTGAAAACGGATAGCCTGCTTAATATATTTGCGATACACAAACTCATATGGTACATTTTAATGTATCTTACTACTTTGTGTCCGATATGGGTTGCCAAAAGAGGGTGCATTGACATACTTAAGATGTATCAAAAAATATAAACACAATATGATATAGCATGCATCTTTTCACTCATTTTAAAATTTGGTTAGATTAACGCTAACCAAATACAGCTTGAGATTAACGTATTGGGGTTTTCTTTAATTTGAGTATTATTTTCTGCACAGATGTAGGTTCAATCCACAGTAGTTTCTCTGGTTGTGGCTACACTCAAGTTTCGTTATGATCCTTTAAAAATGTTAGTGGAAATAATGCACGATGTGGCTTACTTTTATTTACAATTATCGTATTTCGTTATACTGTATTTAGAGATAAAGCTAAGTAATACTCGTTCTACAACTACTGTATATAAGGTGAGAACAGTAAAGAATATGTATGAATACGAGTCCAACTACACTGAATAATGAGGACATTATCCTAGAGGCTCTTGTAATTATCTCTTGGCTCCTGGGAAAGAAAATGACTTTTATTTTTCAGGAACACTAGACTGAAATGCTAACACTCGTTTAATGACTACCCACAATACCCGTTACCCGTGATACTTTAAAAAGTTTCATAAATTCAGTCTTCCCAACAGTTTTAAGAGTGACAAAACAAACCAAAAATTATAATGCATAAACAGGGGCGTGCAATGGGATATGAGCGCATCGGGTGATTTATGAAACGTTGTCATCCCGTTCTTCTAGCTTCGTTATACAAAAGAATGAATGATCACAGTCTCGAGATCTAGGGATAGTTAAAGAGCAATCTGCATTCGTAGATGATTTCTCTATGAATAAATAATTGTCTCGGAGTCCCTTTTCATAAACGAACTAAGCAGAAAACTAATTTTATGACTAAATTCTGACGTCAAGGTCACTGAGTTAGAGTTTATTATTATTTTTTACTTAAGAATAAGAAAAAAAATTCTAGAAAAAATATACAAACTTACTTCACCCTAACATTTAATCAAAATTTTTGAACAGGTTCGCATGCATTTTTCTTACGAGAAAAGAAAAAAAAATATTGTATTTATGAGTTTTTACTAATGCTTAAAAAATATTGAAATGCCTATCCTAAAAACCTGACAACGCTTCCAAAATATATTTATTACACTTTTTTGTTAGCGACAAGCAACAGTCTTGAAAATTATAAGAACGGAAAAATATCACCAATTTCTACCTTTTCCACTTTTATAAGTTATATCTACTTATTATCCTTATTATGCTACTTTTTATTGCGATTTATTTTATAATAAGGAAATGGCTCTCTGGAATCTTTTCATTTATTTAAATCGGGAATATGTAGCAGCTTGTAGTTCGTTAAGGTATAATATATATTCAGGAAATCACAGAAAAAAATAATATGTTAATATTCCATGAGTGCCGCTTTTGTACAATATAGTTTTCGATATAATTTTCAATATAATTTCGATATAATATCATTTAAATTATATCGAAGTGTTGTTTTAAAATGATTCAAAATGAAAAGGGATATTAAATGAACATTGAAATAGTGCATCTCGATATTTTCAATATTGATCAGTACTCAAAATGAATGAATTAAAAATTAAAACTGAATGATATGTATTAAAAAATTAATGCACCCAATCACTCCATAATACCAGTTTTTCCAAACATCATAAATATCGTAAATGCGGACGCATCGAGTTGGGATTGTTCCTTGCCTTGCTGCATGGGCTACTTTTTCCGTTTGCATGCGGTAAAAGTAGAAATAAGATATAAGTTATGGGAAGATCTCTACTGCTTTCACCCACGCAGCGACTCGATCGAAGAGAAAGTGAAGAATTTCTCCGGCCACTGACGGAATTAAACCCAAACCTCTCGATTTGAGTGACAAGTGACGAAACCACTGCACTGTGATGGAAAAAGCAGTAGCATTAGAAATTAATAGACCTGGGTGTCGAATTTGGAACAGGAATTGCATTACATTATGCAAGTCGATTACCCCCTACTGGTGAGGCTCCGCCCCTCCATATTCCGGAGATTACCCATGAAAAACTGTATGCAACCGAGCATGGGAGAGTGTATATACCTGACAAAGCCAGGAGGGTAGAGCCCTCAAAAAATTAAAGGGCCACATAAAACGAGAGTAATATTTGACTATAGACTACCTAATATGATTAATCACAAGAGGGGTTTTCTTCTCAGAGAGAGATCTTATGATTAATCATGGATTCGTTCATTAGTAACATCAGGACTTGAGAAGTATAATAAGGTGAAGAAAGTTGTTTCTTGTGGAAACCAATGAATTGCCTTCCTGTTCTATTGAGGCCATGTGGAAATACTTGGGTGTGAGATTTTCTCTAGAGGATCGATTACAGATGGGCGTTGATTTACAAGATAAGTTAGACAAATTAAGGAATGCTCCAATTAATCTTCAAAGCCGTCTGTTTATTTTGAAGACCCTTCTTCTTTCGCAACTTTTTCATTAACCTTTTCCTTGCAAGAACAACTGCAGAGTCCTTAAAGACTCTGCAGTAGACCTTAAACTAACACTAGTAGTACGTCAGTGGTTGCGATTACCTAAAGATGTAATAATATCCTACATACATGCGGTCCAAGAGATGATTTCCAAGAAGGCTCGTTTTTCTGGTTTGTATTATTCCTCTTCACCCTTCGTAAGGAAGATTGTGGACTTACCTGTTTTCAAGCACGAATAGAGAGCCATTGACAGTTGACAGTTCTTTATTGAAGATAACTGGATTGTGGATTCTATTAGGAAGATGAAGAACCGTTAGAGAGACTTGATGCGCGACTTCTGTTATGGGGATGCTTTCAAAGAATCTTCAAAATCGCGTTCCCAGCAACTTTGGGTTAGGGATGGTTCTTGACTCTTATCCAGCCACGAGTACATTAATCTAATTAAAACCAGGATCAATGCTCTAACAACATTAGCCAGAAAATCACGTGGCAGGTCGGATGATAGAGCTTTCCAGAGCTGGGTGCCAGGTTACGGAGTCCCTATCACACGTTGCTGAACGATGTTACCGCTCTCATGGTGCCAGAATCAAAATACATGATGCATTTGTGAAGACCATTGCGAATCGTCACACCAGAAAGAGTGGACGGTTTTGAAAAAGCCCCACTATCTACAGTTGATTGGTTGAGGAATTCCGAACTAGTCTGTATTCGTCGTGATATAGAAGATGCGGATATAGAAGATGTTCCGATTGAGTGGGGTGCACTGTTCTATTACGCAGGAATGAAGGCAAATAAGAAAAGACGTCGCCTTTTATCTGGTATAAATCGTTTAGCCGATTCAGAACGGCTGTAATATTTTGTTTATCGGTATAGTCTCAATATCGGTATAAACAACCGCCATTTCCGCTGTGGCTCGTAGCAGGGAACACTCTCTGAGAGAGGATGGAATTTAGCAGGTAGAGCAGTGTATCAATAAAATATGGGCCGATTTACTTTACGATAAATATGGAACTTTATCTACGCCAGAAATACATACCTCCCTGAATTTGAAAGAGATTTATATTTATCTCATTTTTTGCACTTCGCAGATGACGAATGCTAAAAGAACATAAAAGTCTGATAAGGATCCTTTAAGGGGATTTGGATTGTTTAATTTTTCTCATGCCGCTACTCTAGAGATGCTTCCATTAACCCAGAATTGTTGTTGTATCCCCCATAAAAGTGCCTGATCTCTTGTAATGTGAGATATCCTCGAGAGTATAATGACTCTGGAATGCTTTAGAACGCATCTTTAGAATGCATCGCGATATAGGCATAGAGCTTCCAGCTTGGTTTTGTTGTGTATAAAGAAAATTTTGTAAGATTCGTGTCGTGTTTGGATTGCAAAGTGACAAGTATGTAGAGGAAAAATTGCTTGTTTCTTTGATTCTGGACCGTAGTGCATTAGGGAACTTTAACAACTATGAAATAAATGAAAATATTAAAAATAAAGTGAAATTATATAAAAAACGACAATAGAAGTAAACAACTAGAAAGAATATTTTTCCTTTAGGTCCATGGCATGTCCTGTTAATTTACAAAGCGTTTCCTTCAGGCAGGAAACGTTTCTTAAATTAACAGTTTTATAAAACGTCATAATTCCCTTCTTTACTGGCATCCAGATTTTCATGCCATCGATGTTTTAATAAAATCCATCTTCTCGTAAAGTCCACGGTGGTTACGACTCACGATTGTTAGAAGAGAATATCGTCATCTTCATACGACTCAATGAAGCACAAATGAGCCATCTCTCGAGATTAATATGCACTTTCACCTCACTTTTAACAGCGATTTAAGTTCTGATGCTTTCACAACGGTGATTAATAAACCTCCCAAGTGCCTTAAGGAAAAGTAATGCTTCAGTGAAATTCTTTAGCAAAGTGTAGCTACTGCTTATGCTGGTCTCTCTATTACTCAAAGGAGAGATTGAAAAAAAAAGTGCTAGAAAGTATGCCTCTGTTCTTACACTTGCTATTTTTCTTTAGACGTTGGGCCCTTAACTTAAATACATATTTTAAATTTATATTTAAGTTGGGTAATTATGTTTGAGTATTTACATAAATATTTATATTTTACATTAGTATATACTAAACTCGAACTTGGCCGTGGTGTTTTAAGTTTCATTAAACGAAGAAATAAATGCAGAATTAATCTCTGCATTTACTTCAACTAAATCGGTCTACAGGCTTATGACATAAAATATTTTAGCATGAACTTGGCGCTTATGGCTGCAGATGCCGCGCCGCCATAACGACACAAATCAATCGCCCCCCCAACCTAAAGTACTTTATATTTCAGAACTGCGGGGCTCAATCTGCTACTCAAAATCTGCTCTCCATAGTGTGCTAATCTTGATCGTTTATCGATGAAGTTATAAAGAGAACTGAAAAACGTTACCGCTGTCAAGATAAATTGTTTAACTTTATGTATACAATGGGTGAACAGAAATCATGAGATACCAACTAGTAACTGGTAGGCCGACCTTTAGGCCGGATAAGAGCAGTCCATTCCAAGGCATTGAGTCCACTAATTCACGAAAGCGTTCCACATGTATTTCCATCCATACTTGCTGCACCGCTGTCCATAATTCCGTCGCGTCAATCAGCAGAGAGACCCCTGCTGTTGAGTAGTCTGGTGAATATGTCAATCGACTTTATGCGATACGTTCATTATCAACAGAATATTCTTTGACAGAGTTGCCAAATCATAATCTTGATGAGCTGTCATATGGGTTCAATATGGGAAAATCCAGCTGTCACGAATTTTGATAATATATAATGCCCTGTCTTTATATTATGGATTAGCTTAGGTAAAGAAAAGTGTTCGCAAGGTCGATTTGTAATTATGTAAGTGTTCTTTTATAGTAGGCTGTACAAGAACACTTAGCCTTAGCTGTGTCTAGAGTAATGTTAGGAGTTTTAGTTAATGTTAATTCACTCATCAGTAAAATGAGTGGATTCCAACTCCTGGTTAGGATAAAGCTGACATTATAGGGCTAACGAAATGTAATGGTATCCGGAAATTGGGGTTGATGAGTGTCATTATAGTTTGTCTACGATACATTTAGGAAGGCAGGGAAGGTAGAGGGAGTGGATAATATAGGGTCATGATTCTTATCAAAAGCAGTCTGAAAGCGATGATCGCCCTTGCAGATTCGGAAGTTTTGCATACTAGTCATATTCTGTGTGGGTTTGAGCTAGTTGGAAGCTAAGGTATACTGGCAGTGGGAGTAATCTGCAGATCTTCTGATTTCGAAGGTTATTACAAGAACCTTTATGAGCAGATGGAATGAGTGAGTGTCAAAACATTAACCCTTGCTCGCCTATTCCATCTGCAAATTAAAATGACACAAGTGTCATTTCAATTTGCAGACGGAATAATCGATTAGTAACAAATTCAAATCACATGTGCCATTTGAATTTTATCCTAATTGATTGGAACAATTGGGAGAGAAACTCTGCGAACTAATTTTAATCAACTAGATAATTATTATTTGTATCATCAGCACGTTAGGAAAAGTACTAGAGGAAAGAACATTCTGATATTATCTAAGAACTAGACAGTATCATAGGATTAACAGTGAAGGAACCATTAACAAGAAGTGAAAATGAGGAGGGAGTTGCAATTGTTAAAGGCAAAGGAACTGTTCTAATTTCAGGAAAGGAAAATGTGATAGCTTAAAGTGCTATATGGCCTCTAGAAACTGGAGAAATTGCACACGGAGGGTGAATATATTACAATTATGGAATACCTTTGAAGTAATAATCAGAGAAGTCATGACTACATATATATACCATTAAGAAAATATACCCGGAGAAAGATTCCGAAACGGATCAATACAGATATGGTAAGTCAAGAAAAATAAAACAATAAAGAAAAGAAGCAGAAAAAGATGTCATGAGGAAAGGTATAACAATGCAAAGTACTGCAGCGTATAATAACTACAAGTTGATCTGTAATAGTATCAGCAAACTCAAGTAAAGGACATTCTTATCAAAACTAAAGAACTAAAATGGTCTTGGGCAGGACACATAGCTCGAAGACATGATGACAGATGGAATAAGAAAATAACAGAATGGTACCCAAGAGGAGCTAGAAGAAAACCTGGAAGACAAAGGCGGAGATGGATAAATGAAATTCATGAGTTTTTGGGTAGTAAATGGATGGCCAGTGCTGAAAACAGAAGGAACTGGAAAGTTGCTGGAGAGGCCTTCATCCTGCAGTGGATTGAAAATAGCTGATGATGATGATGAGTATCATCGAAACAGTTAGGCTGGTAAAGGCTGATTACGAGAAATCGTTGACTAAGAAAGAGCGAGAGAGAGAGAGAGAGAGAGCAAAAAGTAGGGTTAAGGAGTTATGTATGTGATTACAAAGAAGAATACGATTCAGGACGGATCGTTCTGTAATAGGTAAGCGAATGTCTTAGATAATCCAGCTGGTGTTGTGGATGAATTGATCAGGTACGTCTGATCGATATTTACTGACGAATAGCTCTTGATGGTGAGACTGGTAGCAGCGAATCTTGGAAGAATGAAGAAAAAAAAAAGAGGACATCTAGTACCTTGAAAGGGTCCAAAGACTGGTAACGCTTATGGAGAGATCGGAAAAAGGACGCTCATATGATTGAAGACTTCAAATACTTGGGTTTACCCCAAGTATTTGAAGTCTTCCCAA
Source organism: Mastigoproctus giganteus (assembly GCF_048544385.1). Lineage (NCBI taxonomy): Eukaryota > Metazoa > Arthropoda > Arachnida > Uropygi > Thelyphonidae > Mastigoproctus > Mastigoproctus giganteus. The sequence goes on from NC_143575.1 coordinate 114,699,390, forward strand.
GTATTTGAAATCCCTTCAAATACTTGGGTTTACCCCAAGTATTTGAAGGGATTCGCAGTTGGGCACCTTAGAGGGCACTTGATTTAGGTCTGTAATGCTCGAGGTCCATATTTTAATTTAGTTCTGTAAGGCTCTTTACTTTCTCCTCAGAAAGAAAAATGAATAATTATAGCGCTAGGTGCCATAAATTTAAATTAAGGGAGAAGAGGTTTACACTGGAATATACAAATTTGTTTAGTCAGCGAGTTGTTAATTACTGGAATAAGTTGCCTCCATGTGTAACTAAGGCTGACTGATTGGAGAAATTCAAAAGTCAGCTGGACAGCTACATCCATAAGGAAAGTAATCGCATAATTTTGTTTCGTTGTTTTTAAATTTATTTATTTTTGTATTATTATTATTATTTTGACTGACACAGCAAAAACGGCTTTTCTTGCGGACACACTGTTCAGGTATATTGTTATGTTATTTGGTTTTTAGGAGCATTAGTAACTAAGGCCATATTGCTCTGGGATATGCGGTGGTCATTCCCTGACCTTTCCGCATCCTCCGTATTTGGTGGTGACGGGCTCGAACCCCGGTCTAATCAAGAAGCGTGTGCTACGCACTGCTTCTCCTTCCCACCTGGCTACGGAGGCGCCACAGGTATATTGTTAATATCACTGTCCACGCTACATCGAACTGCCGACCTGGCTAGCCGGGTGGGTAAAGTGCCTACCTAGCAACCCAAAGGTCGCAGGTTCGAATCCCGCCTCTGGCTTGGATCAAAGTACTGCAAAAATCTTGGGAGGTGCATTATGGCCACAGAAGCCGATGCGCCAACAACTACTACCAAAAAAAAAAAAAAAAAAAAAAACATCGAGCTGAAATGGCACCGGTTCAATTCCTGTCAATGAGACAGGGAAATTTTATGGGCTTTTTTCACTCCGTGGCTGAGTAACTCGATCTCATGCAGAGAGAGCAAGGTCTTTTCCTCCCGGAAGCTCGGATTTGTTTTCTCCAGAAAACAGGCAAGCCGACCAGAGGATACAGGTTCGTTATGGACATAATTCACAAGGGTGGATGAAGGTATTCTCCGGTAACTCTAAAATGACAGGTGATTTTTTTTTCATTATCTGCCTCTCTAAAGGGGGCTACCAAAGGTTGCAACTATGCAGATATTGAACTGTCTGTCAACGCTGATGACTCTTCACCAAAATGATTTCCATAGTTGAATTAATAACCTTCAGCTATGTATACAGCTTTTTATTGAATAAAAGGGTGATTACTTTGAAGGGAAATTCCATCATTTGTAATCAACTTGCATTTTTTTATCATGGCAAGACTTGCATGAAGATTATAAACTGAGTTTATTTCACACGCATATAAGAAAAATTATCTAAAAAGATGGGGCCACTCTGCGATATGAATATAGCAGCAGAAAAATATTTTCAGGAACAGATATTAAATATTAGCCATTCTAGGTCATATTATAGAATTTCAAATAGACTTGACTATCGTATCAGTCATTGCATATTACTGAAATCATATGAACCTCACAGCATCAAATAGCCTGCATACAAAACAGACGGGATAATGCTAATACTCAGATCTAGAACACATACACCAAAGGATCGATGAAAATGATGATTGCGTCATCTTACTGCGTGTGAAGGTCCCAGAATCAAAAGGAGTGGCCATAATTGGGAACTTTGGTTTCCTCGGTATAGCTGCGGTTTACAAGCTAACGTAAATTAAAGGAATGGCACTGCATCATTCATCTCTTAGTGTGATGCATTGCCTCGGAAAGTACTACTATAAAGAGAGGGGGGTTCACGCTGCACACTGTTCAGGTATACTGATCTGGTGTGAATTTAGAAAATGGATAGGGAATAGCGCTTACAGGAAGGCACCACTTCAGCAATCAACTTTGGAGGAAGTATGGTTGTGGGGAGGTGAGACGTTTTTTTCTTATGGTTTGAACTCTGGTCATTGTTCGTGGTGCTTTCAACGAGCGCGGCTATGACCTCTTTGTCATTTGAAAAAAAAAATGTATAATACCTACTCCATGTAAATTTTATGGAAACAGAAATGCATATATCATTATATTGCCAAGCTCCAAAGCGCTTGGCTTTGGGGTAAAAAAAAAACATTGCTGATTTGGCGTTTCTGGCAATGGGTTCAGACTGAATTCCATAGAACACTTTTGACTGCTCTAAAGGAATATTTTCGTAAGACCGACCATTTGAATGTTCAATGTCCAGTAGTTTCCATTTACCTTTCCTACACTACGCTTTCGAATTGTAAGAACTTTAAAATAAAATAAACCACATGATTTATGATGACAGTAAGTTTAAAATATATTCATAATAGCAGAATTTTTATCCTTCCTTTTGTTAACATTAGGCTTATAAATCAAAGTTTTAAGTTGATAAACGAGCAAACCTTTTTTTAATAATCGCCGTAATCTCTCGTGTTTAACGCCTTCACAAAATGTTCCTCCAGTGTTACACGATGCATTAAAGATCACTCCGCTGTTAAGGAGTTGTTATCATCTTCACAAACGTTGTCGATGGAATGCCATCCAATCGGAGGGCGGCAGATACTAGATGAGAAATCTCAAGTGGTAAAAGGATAGATAGACTTGGTGAACGCATAATATCAACCTACGCACCATTCTTCTGTAGACTTAAAAACATGTTTTCATTTAAAAAAACGAAGTAAAATTATCCTGCTATCGGTGTTCAGTTTACCCATGTCCTAAAGGTGTTAAAATCTCGATACTAATCTCTGGCATATTTACATTTTATTGCTGAATAAAAACCATTATCATTAATGTGATCAGTATGTTTTTCACGATTGAGATTACAGACTGATAGGTTTCCTCGAAATAGTAAAACAAATCGAATCGAAACAATAACGACCATAACCCCATAATACTGATCAGCAGTCCACTAATCATACTTTTTGTAACAGATGAATGATTTACAATTTATTCACATTTTATACTACAAATTTTAGTTTACTCGATGGTATTTCACAGGTGTTTCTTTAACAAAAAATGCAAAGGACAGGAATGAATATTTTGTGGTAAAAAAATTATTTATTGACGTCCCGAGAATGAATGCTTTTATCTGTTGTTCCTGATCTGGCAGGAGTTATGAATCCCGAGAGAATCTTTGTCTTATCACCTCTATTGTCTCCATAACATATCTGTCTTGGCTTAGCTAAATAGGCTTCCTTTCTCGTAAGAATGCAGTTCGACACTGCTTTGAAACTAGAGAAGCCTACAATTCTCCTTTAGGCGTGCACTTGGATTGCATTAATCAGAAAAAACGGTTTGGCATAAAGCCAAGGAAATGTACTTCTCTCGTCTTCGGGATAATTTCTGAGAATCCTGTCTGAAAGGAATTTTCGCGCCTTTGTGAAGACGCAGTCACTTTGACAGCAGCAGCGAGTTTCTTAATATTGTATTCTTTTGATTTAGAATACAGAGTCTCACGCAATGTGTGAGTCATCTGTGAAATTATGCAGATGAATCCGTAACTGTCACATAACATAAAGCTTTGGCCACTTAAATGGTTTACAAGAAAGCTTCGGACAAGACTTGTAAGCCGACTAAAGCAGAACAATTCGCATGTGACAAGTGAAATCGATACACCCATTTACCTCCTCTAGGACAAGCAGTTCGACCATCAGAAGATCGATAGGTCGATAAGGATGTAAAACCAAAGAGGAAATACTTTGGTTAGAGGAGCGGGCACATCGCAAGAACAAAGCTTGTGTTCTCAAGAGATTACACTTTCTTAGAAAAAGCTTAACATTGGATTTTATTCCTCACGAGATTAAATGAGCATAAACTACCTCAAAGACTAAGGTATATTGGCTACTAACTGTCTAGCTTCTCATGTATATTTAAAAATAATCATTATAGATGGCGATTTTGTTATTTAGCATTAGCATTAGTAGAGGCATATGATGCAAGAAAGCAAGCTTATGCAGCATCAGCCAAAAAAAACACTCCCATTTCAACCCTCCGTTTGTTCGAAATACCTGTCCAGCTGAGCCTTAAATTTATTTAGGCTATCAACTTCCACAACAAGGGATGGAAGTCTGTTCCACCAACCAACTACCCGCTGGCTAAAGGCAAATTTCAGGCAAATTTCCGCACAACTATCCTACATCTGTATTTCCTAAATTTGAATTTATGCCCTCTGTTCGTGATTATTGTAAGTGATTATTCTGAGCAAGAGGAAGAATTCCATCGGCATTGAGCCTGCTCAAACCTTTCAAGGCTTTATACACCTCTATCAGATCACCTCGCCGGTGCCTAGTCGCCAGACTGGTAATTTGCAAAACTTAAGCCTTTCTTCGTAAGAGCAACCCTTTGTTCCATTCACTAATCTTGTTGCCCTTCTCTGTACTTGATCCAGCAGCTCTACATCCTTCTTGAAATGAGGCCTCCAGACCTATATGCAGTACTCAAGGTGTTGCCTGACCATTCCCTTATACAAAGGAATAATCACCTCCTTATCCCTGCTAGAAAATTCCTGTATACCATTGACAAGACACCATGAGCTACCCTTGCAGCCCGTCTGCACTGCTCAGAGAACTTCATTTCTGCCTGCACAATTACCCCAGGTTCTTTTCATTCTCTACCACTGTCAGTGTAGTACCACAGAGTTGATACGTTGCTCTGGAGTTACTGTTTCCCATATGTAGTGCTTTACATTTGTCAATGTTAAACTTCGTTAACCACCTCGCAGCCCATCTGCTCAACCTTTCCAGATCCTGTTGCAGCAGCATAGCGTCAGTAGTGTCCTTAACAACCCTGCCAACCTTTGTATCATCTGCAAACTTGGACATTAAGCTTGTTATACCATCATCAATATCATTTATAAATACCGAAAACAACAACGGACCCAACACTGAACCCTGAGGGACTCCACTAATAACATTAGTCAACGATGAGCAGTGTCCATTGATTGCCACTCTCTGTCTTCTCCCCCTCAACCATCCCTTTATCCATAGCAGCAATTTGCCTCCAATACCACACTGCTCCAATTTGTGCAGCAGTCTTCCATACGCAACAATATCAAAAGCCCTTCTAAGATCCAAATTTATAATATCAAAGTTATTCCCTGCATCCAGTTGTTTTGTGACTGCATCATAGTGTCCAATCAAATTAGTCAGGCAAGACTTTCCCTTAACAAAACCATGCTGTGTCCGAGCTATAACTGAAGTCTTGTCTAGATGATCTGCAGTGCTTCTTTAACCAGTGCCTCCATTAATTTTCCTGGAACAGAAGTTAAACTCACAGGTCTATAATTACTTGTGTTAGCCTTTGATCCTCCTTTGTGAATTGGGGTCACATTTGCACACCTCCAGGCTATGGGTACCTCCCCTGAGTCCAAAGAAGCTCTCATAATTATGGCTAAGGTTTCGCTTACTTCCTTTTCTGCCTCCTTTAATATAACTGGTTAGATCCCATCCACACCGTGTGCCTTTTTTATGTTTATCCTCAACAATTTCTCCTCTACTTTCCACTCAGTTATTATAAAATCATCTAGCCCACTTCCAGAGTTTAATTCACCTCTGGCATTCCCCTTCCTGAATAACTTCTCATGTGTGAATGTAGATGCAAAATACTCGTTTAGTTTGTTAGCTACCTGAGCAGGATCCTCAACTGTTGAACCATCAATATCCAGTGGACCAATCTGTTTCGTCCCTTTCTTTCTAGAGTTTACATAGGTAAATAACTCTTTTCTGTTTTTTTTTTTTTTTTTTTTTTTTGCATCCTTTGCCAAGGATTTCTCATAATCTGCCTTTGCCTGCCTAATCTCCTTTGTGACTTGGTTACAGACCAGCTTATATCTATCATAGGCTTCCATGTCACCCATTAATTTATATGTATTCCATGCATTTTTTTCTCTGCCATATGTCTCATTAGTTCATCTGACATCCATTTAGGCCTAAACCTTAAACAATATTTCTTAGTTGGTATGTAAAGCCTAGTAGCTTACAAGATAAGTTCTTCAAATGCTTCCCATTTTGAATTTGGTGTTGGTAACATCATCAGTTGGTCCCACTGTATAGAATTTAAATACTGTCTCAGACCATCGTAGTCGCCTTTACGAAAGCAAAACCCCTTCTCTTAACCCCTGATGGTAGATACCTCTTTGAGTAACTCCCTCTTCAGCACACTGTGATCACTGCCACATAGTGGTTCCTTTATCTCAACAATCTTAATGCATGAAGAATCACTACTGATAATCAAATCAAGAGTATTACTCCCTCTAGTTGCCTCCCATTTATGAGGGATATAAATACAATACAAAAGGGAAGGAAACTCAACATGGGGAACAAAATTTTTAAATCAACTAGATGACTGTTATTTGTATCAACATGTCAGGGAACGTACTAGAGAAAAGAATATCCTAGACCTCGACATAACAGGGCTGACAGTAGAGGAATCAGTATCAGGAAGTGATCACGGAGTTCTACGATGGATGATGACGAGAGAGGTAGCAGAAGTAAAAGGCAAAGAAATGGATTTTAATTTCAGAAAAGGAAATTACGATGCCTTAAGGTACTACATGGCCTCTATTAACTGGGTAGATATCGTGCAGAAAATGAATACAATTGAACTGTGGTACGCTTTTAAAACATTAATCACAGGTGCCTTGAATGCGTATATACCATTAAAAAAATACTCCACGAGGAGGGTTCCAAGTTGGATGAATAGTGAAGTTGCCACATTACTTGAGCAGAAAAAGGTGGCATGGAAAGGTTACAGAGCAATAAGAAGTACTGAAGCAGCTATAACAGCTACAAGGTGAGGTGTAATAGAGCCACAGAAAAGGTTCGACAGGCAAAGGCAGTTTATGAGAAATCACTAGCAAACAGAGCAAAGAGGGGGGATAAAGAATTCTTCACATATATAAATGCCAAGAAGAGCAGGACAAACCAGATCGGACCTTTACCTAAGGGAAAGGGGATAGTATTAAATACACCAGCTGCCGTTGCAGATGAACTCAACAGTTATTTTGCATCGATATTTACAAATGAAAAGACTTTTGTGGCAATGGGAAATTGTGGGAGCGAAGTTAAAAAATATGTAATTAATGATATTGAAATTTCGCAGGATTATTTAATGAAAAAACTTTCGACCCTACAGACCAGTAAGGCTGCTGGAGTTGATGGAATATACCCTATAATCTTAAGGGAGGCGGCAAGCGAGTGCATTGAACCATTGAGGCTAATTATGCGAGCATCACTAGATTCTGGGGAGATTCCCTTGGATTGGAAAAGTGCAAATGTATCTCCCATACATAAGGGTGGCTCTAAAAGTGGTTGAAAATTATCGACCTGTCAGTCTTACTTCAGTAGTAGGGAAAATCATGGAGGCAATGATCAAGGGTAGAATTCAGGATCATTTGGATCGAACTGAAATTCTCAAGGATACTCAGCATGGTTTTGTAAAGGGAAAATCATGTTTAACAAATCTGGTTCGCTATTTCGAAAGGGTCACTCACGAGCTGGATTTAGGGAATAATTTCGACATTTTTTATTTAGATTTCAGCAAAGCTTTTGACTCAGTCCCACATGAGCGGTTGCTTTATCAGCTGGAACAGGTTGGAATCACTGGGAAAATCCTTAGATGGATAGAAGGATGGCTTCAGGGCAGGAGGCAGAGGGTTGTGATAAATGGCTATTCCTCAGATTGGGTTGATGTAAGAAGTGGGGTTCCCCAAGGATCAGTATTAGGACCACTGTTGTTTTTAATTTTCAGTAACGACATTGATGAAGGGATAGAGGGCGTGATGTCTAAATTTGCAGATGATGTTAAAATTAGTAGAGTAGTTAATGATCACTGTCAAGCTGAGCTTCTTCAGAGAGACCTAGATAGACTTCAGGAATGGTCAGAAAAATGGCAGCTATGCTTTAATCCAACAAAGTGTAAGGTATTACACCTGGGAAACAGTAATCCCAAAATAACTTATTCACTTGGTGGAGTTCAACTAAACCCAGTACTGGAGGAAAGGGACTTGGGTGTTACGATACGGTCAGACATGAAACTCTCTGAGCATTGTAAACAGGTTGGAAGGAAGGCCCATGGTGTCCTATCGATGATCTATCGAACTTTTGCAAGTAGAGATAGGGACGTGATAATCCCATTATATAAGGCTTATGTTAGACCACACTTGGAATACTATGGAGACCGCACCTAAAGAAAGACATCGAGCTTCTTGAAAGGGTGCAAAGACGGGTAACTCGCCTGGTGAGATCGGCAAAAGGGCGTCCTTATGAAGAAAGACTTCGAATATGTCGGTTGCAGAGTTTGGAAACTAGACACCTTAGAGGAGAATTGAATGAGGTGTTTAAGGCTCTGAGAGGCATCAGTAAAATGAATGAGGACGAAATTTTCAAGATTATAAATGATGCTAGAACTAGGGTACATAAATTCAAGTTACGGGGGGAAATGTTTAGATTGGACTGCAGGAAGTTTTATTTTAACCAGCGAGTTATAAATTACTGGAATAAGTTGCCTTCATGGGTGGTGGAGGCCGACAGTTTGGGGAAATTCAAAGGTCATCTGGATAGTACTTTCGGGTAAGGGAAGCGCATAGGATGATAGGTTTAATTTCCTTTTCTTTTATTAATTATTATTATTATTTTTTTTTTTTTTTGTTTTTATCATTGTTTTGTTCGGATTTTTTTTTTTTTTTTTGCTGGTGCAGCATAAGCCATAGGCTTTCTTGTACCATGCGGCCATTACTAATACTAATACTAATAGGAAATTGTTAATAAATCCCTTGAGTAAATTCTTGTATAATATAAAAGGTACGGGTAATTTACAAATATTTGCACATCTGTTGCACAATAGCTATGAAAACAAAAGGTACGGAGTGCATAAAACCAACAGATTATATGCATTTATTAATAGTCTTCGATTTATTTTTCTCAGTGGTCTGCTTTCTGTATGAAAGCATTATCTCAAATCATTACAGTTCTATTGGAAACAACGAACTCTTCAAATTAGAATTATTTTCAATCCTTTTCACCATATATCTAACATTAACTGTGTAATTAAAAATCATTCTTACCGATAAACAGACGTAGCCCAAAGGTTTCTGTTCTTTTGTGTTTGATAAGAACAGCGTTCCACTTCGATATACTAATGCTAGACTAATGGGCTAAACTTTTGATTAAGAGCTGGATAAAACTAATCTTTGTTTTCATGCTAAACATATACGTTTGCTGTTTCAGAAGTAAATACGTGGCAATTTTCCCTTGGTGTTCTATAGCAGGTCAGCTAATTGCTTCTAAAAAGGAGAAGGTTCTGCCTTTTCTTATAAGGTATTCTATCACATAAAGATTTCTTTGATGTCCTATGGGCTCTTCAATGGAGCAAGCAACTTTTATTCCAATTTAAACTATTTCAGTGAGTGATGTGGTAATAATTACGGTAGCATACTATTCTTATTGACTAAAATTCATGAAAGAAACTCCTTTTAATTTGTTGATATAAAAAGAATTTATTTATAAACGCATTCTATTGAAAAAACAATATGAAGCATAATTCAAAATATTTAGAATAGTCTGCATCATATTTCTTTTATCTCATAAGGACCCTACGACGTTCCTTAGAAATAGGAATCAAGCACGCGTTGGTGTCATTCATCTTGTTGACAAAAATAGAACGTATTTTCCGAGAAAGGTGGTAACTAAGCCTTAAACCTTTTTACTGTAAAATTTATCTTTTAAGTGTATTTGACTGGATTCATTAATTTTGAAATTGTAATATTATAGATTATGTAGTTAAATTCCAGGAAATGGTATTCAGTTTATTTATATCAGTTGGTTGCAATACGTATATTTAAACTCTGCAAGTAGCAACCTACAGGAATCTAGATCCTCCCCGTTCGACGATATTGTACTCTCCAAATCGATATTTCTAAGATTAAATCCGCTAAGCATAAAATATTTTACCATTTCCAGCCAAGCAAAGGCAATTTCCATCCCTAGAATATTTTCATAGAAATCACTGCGGTTATGCTCTTTATTATGTTAGTCGCAGTTGTTTATCCTCCATATTAGACAGACATCCGATGAAGCCCGTTAGATTAATACGTTGCTGGCATAATGTTGCTCAGTGCTGGCATATCAGCACTGAGCAACACCCACCTTCTCCCTAAGGCCTGTAAGATCCATCGTTTAAGATTACGAAAGGCATTCATTGCATATTGCAATCCAAATTAAATTCATCATTAGTCTACATAAGTAATTTTGTGAAAACAGAATTACACATGGAAACTATATATTTTCAGGTATTAATCCTCGAAGCTTTATGCTTATAGCAACTTAGAGAGAACTTTTATAGATATAGTTACACAAAATACTTTCCTTTTTTTCTATATTGGGTAAAGGGGATATAACACGATTTATTGTAGCTAACAATTTTTTTCCAGGATTGTTGTCTCGGTTCTTCCTGAAAATGGGCGCAATATTTAATTTGCATATGATTTGGAATCTATAAATTATTAATATCCACAAATAACGATTTTCTAAGCGGGTACTAGTATTCAACAGTCAATGTTTGAAGCTGGACCACCTAATAATACCTTAAATATCTGTGGGAATTAAAGTTCTCTTAATATAATTTATGATCACTGTTATGCACGACACACTTACAATTTCTTGATTTCTAATTTGGTTTGCCGTCTTGATTTCTAAGATATTTCTAAGATATTTCATGATTTCTAAGATTTGCCATTATTAACCTTTAACGCCTCCTGTCTTTGTTTACAGACTTGTCTGTAGGTCTTTATTTTAAGGGGTACGCAAAGCGAGACACATTTCAAAGAGCAAATATTATCCTGTTTTAATGAGCAGTTAATGTTAGCTGCAATGAGAGATATTAATAATACCGCCTGTCTTTACAGGTTGGGAATTAGACCCATTGAAAGTGGATGTTGTTTAAGTCAACCTCAACTGAACTGTTAACCGCATGTCCCTGAGAAGATGAAATAGACAAGTTTAAGTTAAGGATGAGAAAAGTTCAATAGTTTGCATAATAACTGGTATGAGTCAATGAAACTTGGTAGAGAAATCCATTTATCCTTTACTACAACAATAGACACTTTCCCATAAGTTCACCATATCTAACTTATGGGTATATTAGTCGGTCTCAGGCGAGGATAGCATAGTTTTGCTCCAGAAAACGCTGATTATCATCCGGGAAACAAGCAAAACGGACAAAAGAGAAAAGAATAAAGAATACGCATAATCTACAGGCAGAGAACGACCAACAACGACGACCTGTCTGGTTGAAGCCCATTCTTTTAGGAGAAAACATTTTACCTCATGTAAGGTTTTAGGCTGGGGACGATAATCAAAAATTAGTCTCCCTGGTGTGACCTAGATGCGATCAAATAAGTTTCACTCCTGTGAGCATCGAGGACTATGGAAAATATCTTTAATCTTAAGAAAATTCTTCACTAGTTTTCTGTATGGGGTGAGCATTACTATCCATTAGAAGGAAATTGAGATCTACTGTTAATGAGTAATCTGCTCATAAGCAGGTATTTAATCCTAGGAAATATACGTGGATTCCCATTTCCTTTCGTGCCTGTGTGTACGGATGTAATCACGTGGTTTCAAGATCGGTACGCCTGTTTTTGAATAGAGCAAGAATGAAATAATTCACAGGTGAAAACCCTACATCTCAATTTGTGACTCACTAATTAAAAAACCGGAGTGAAAAACAGATCAGAAATTATTGCTGTCTATGACTGGTCTGCATTTCAAAATCGTACCAAGAAAGCGAACATATAAAAACGGAAATCAATTCAGGGGCGTGCTCTTTGATTTTACAAATTCTATCTTCTGTCCCCCCCCTCTATATTTTTCTCGCTAGACATGTCGCTTTTATATACACTGAGAAGATATTCCCATGCACTGAGAAGATATTCTGAACAAAATGTTCAGTGCATATACGAAGCTTCATAATTCATAGTAATAGTATTCACCATATAGTGCTAGGAAGCAACAAGCTTTTGCTGCACTGACAAAAATGCCAAGTAATAATAATAATTTATTTATCCCAATGTTATGTTACACTTTTTTTGGAGATAACAGCAAAAAGGAAGGGAGAACACATAAGCCAATGGCTTTTTAGTGGGCGTTCCCTTAAAAAATGATGACTATACAATTGAAAAATGTACAGTTCTGAAATTTTACAGGTAATGTTCAACAGGAAAGACATAAATAAATCGGAGTGTTTTGTACATTTCTTTACAGAAGACTTCGAAAAGCATCACTACTTATAACATCATTGCGAACATGTTTACAATTAAATGAGGAGAGAAAAGAAAAATGATGAGATACATGCACAGAAATTTACAAACTATTTGCCAACTGCTTCCTTTAACATTTGTACATTATTTCCATGTTGGTGTTTTTAAAATCCAGGAGTTGAGTGGAAGGTAATTTGAATCAGACATCCCTGGTGATGTGATCGATTAGTAGTTTCTTGAATTGATTTAGTGAAGTGACATTTTTGATTTTTGCAGGAAGTTTGTTCCAGGTTTTAGCACCTCTGTATTTTATACTTTTCTGACCTATGGTTTTTCTGAAAAGGGGAATCTTCAGGTTGGCTTCATTTCTTAGATTGTATGATATTTCTTCTTCGTCTGTGGTTATAAAAAAGGATCTTAAGAGAGGGGGAACGTCTGCTGTCTTCATAGCAATGTAAACAAGGATCGCCTCGGATTTCTGCAATAGCTGCTAGTTGCTTAGAGTCTCACTTCCCTGTACTCGAACTAACCGATGCGTTCCAGGGAAGGCCCAAAATTGAACGAACGCATCGATTGAGAATGGAGTTGGTTTTCGCAAGGTTTTCTTGGCTGGTGGTATCTGAGATGATTCCATAGGTGAGGTGCGGCTGAATTAAAGAAAGGAATACTTGTCTGAGAAGAGAAGGTGACACCCAGGCAGAGGAGGCCCTGGCGAGTATTCCCGCTAGTGACGAAATTTAGGGTTATCATTTGTTTTGCCCAACTTAGCTTATCATCTAGCCAGATTCCGAGAAACTTGGTTTCATTCACCCTTTCAAGTTGTTTTTCTTTGTATGTTACGTCTAAATCAATATCTAGTGGTTTGTTTTTCGTTCTAAACACCATATATTTTGATTTTTCTGGATTCAGTATAAGCTGATTCTTTTGAAGCCAATTATGCATCACAGAAAGCAAGGCAGAGATTTTGAGTTGAAGCTCATTAGGGTCTTTTTCTGTGATTAGGATGGAAATATCATCGGCATACGCTACTAGGTGAGAAGATGGAAGAAGAGAGAGAAATTCATCGATGTAAAGAACAAATAGGATAGGTCCAAGAAGTGAGTCTTGAGGTACTCCCCTGGAGAAATAACCGATGTCGGAGTATGATTGATTTGTTCTTACGACAAACGGCCGATCGGTAAGGTAGTCTTCGAGGAGAAGGTTAATTTTCCCTCTCAAGCCAAGGTTATTGAGTTTGTTAAGTAGAATAGTATGGTGTATGCAATCAAAAGCTTTAGATAAGTAAATAAGTAGATAAGAATATACAAACTATATGCTTCCCTTCTCACACAGGTAACTACTCAGATGACCTTTGAATTTATTCAAATTGTAAGACTCAGATACCTGCATGGGCAATTAGTTCCAGCAATCAATGACTCGCTCGCTAAAAACACTTATTTCTTAGGAACTGTTCAGACCTATTTTAATTAAACTTTACGTTGAGCACAAACTCTACTTTGTAATATTTTGATATTAACGGTATTTTACTGTAGTGGATATTTTGTATTATGAAATATTTAATCTAGCTGAAATTTCAGTCTGCAACCATTTAGTAATTACCGTGTATTGAAAGATAGGCAGAACAAGAAATGTTTGCAGAAAATTTTAAAAGAAAGACCTATATTCTGTGAAACGCTGTAGTTTTAACACTGCATGGCAATACAATAAATGCGGGAGAAGAAAATAACTAACTACTCATAATGATATGAATTATAGAGGAAAGCTTTACTATTGAATATTAAATTCTGGTTTAATTATACATCAACAGAGAAAGGAAAACAGAAATTTCAAATTCATTTTAAAGCTAAGTATCTGAATTCTCATTTGAGATTACTTAAATTTGATTATTTCATGAGTTATCGAGTAAATTTGCTTTAGAATAACATTGATGTTTACGTACTGTTTAATTCTGAAATTACAGAAATAATGCAATGTGAAAGGATTCAAAATGAAAATCCGAAAACGTATTCTGTTTATTAACTTCGTTGAATCTTAATTTGAAAATGTATCTGCATTTTACTTTAGACTTTATTATTGTACACCGAAAGGACATCGAAATAAGACCACCCACTATACTAATTGGAGTAAGAGGACCTCACCACATGCATAACAGCTCTGCCCAGCGAACATCAATAGTCGACGTGAGCATGTGCACACTGGGCGCGTAGTGACGATCATAAAATGAGACCGCCATATGACGGACATTTAACGTAGCATGAATGTTGGTGCAAGGCGTGAAATTTTTCATCTCAGAGGCATTTTTCTGAGGCAACTGATCCCGTGCACCAGGAGTAGAAATAAGTGGCAAAAGAACCAATTTACGCAAACCTGTGGTACGAAACCAATGAGAGACGAAGGGGATGAGAAAGACGACTGCGGAAGCTAATGGACCAAAAGGACAATCAAGATGGCGCGACTAACCACAGGGTAATGTGGCAGAGCATAGCAAAAATATTTCACGCAGTCTCCTTACGGTATCAAAGCATTAGTGGCATCCTTTTCTATCTGCATCTCACTTATCAAGAATACCACAGTATGGTTAGAAGAAGGTGTACTTTTCAGAAGAATTGCTTCTCCTTTTCTATTGTGGCAACGAAACCAAGGGACAATGGTCCGCCATGTATGTTGCGAACAATGTAGGTTAATGGCAGCAATATTCTGGTCTGATAAATCTTTTGCTGGAATATCTTCCTTTCTGATATGGGTTCTCGCCATCAGTAGCCCTCGGTGCATAGTCGAGCTCATCTCGCCATCAGTAGCCCTCGGTGCATAGTCGAGCTCATCTCACCATCAGTAGCCCTCGGTGCATAGTCGAGCTCATCTCGCCATCAGTAGCCCTCAGCGCGTAGTCGCGTTATACATTGCTGTTTGCCACTCGTTTATAGAAGTCTGAGTTCTATTCCTGTCAATAACTGGTAAAATGTCTAAAGTTGGAGGCTGTAGTTAGACGAAGGGTGTAGGGCTCCCCTCGTGAGTTAATTACAGGTTTTTCAGACTATGTAGCATGAAAATTGGTCCGAAAACACTTCTACAGATATAAATACTTAAGGTTATAAGCAAGTGACATTTTCGAGTAGGATATTTGGTACACGTGACAACTTCAAGCAGGATAATGCAGTGTAGCACACAGAGCAGATGTGTGCAGGAATGGTTTGCGCACTCTGGTAACAGACCAGCCTCCTTCATTGGCCCCAATTCCATCTGTAGGATGAGGTAGAATGGACAGAGATCTCTCACTCTTCAAATATGCTATCATTATGAGACGTTGTAGAGATGACATGGCAAACCATATTTCCAGATTTTAAGTGCTTTGTAATATGCACGGAACGACATGTGCAATTTGTTTTCGAATCCATTGAAGTCCGACTCGATATTAGGTAGGTGATCCTATTTAAATGTTTTCTCAGTGTAATAGCTAATTCACCATGTAATTTGGTACAAAACTTCATTCCACATTAAATAAAATCTGACAGACGTGACAGACAAATATTATCAAAAGCAGAAACGTTACAATTAATACGCTTTTAAAAGGTCTTACTCATTAACAAAAGTCAACATAAATTTATCTTCAATAAAATGGGAAAAATCTATCCACTCCACTTTTAACCAATTTTTGGCGGTAGAAATATGTGGCCTGACACGTAACATGCATTTTTGGCAAGGAACACATATCTATTACGCCTTATCCTGTAAAATACACACATACATGCAATCTGTTCATAACTTAAGTATGCCATTCTAAATGGAGCGGAATACCATATCTGAATTAAAGGTATTTGCAAATGTAGATCGCCAAAACATCGTTTCAAGGAACAAATAATCACTTTCAGAAGCAATTTTTACTGTATATAAAAGGTCTTATATTTAAGACCTTTTAAAAGCTATATATATATATACATTTATTTGTTGAGACGGGCTACTTTTATTTTCATAATATATTTTTTTTTATATTCCAAATCCAGATATCTGTTTCGACATTGGCAAAGAAAGTTGCATGCCAAATTCATTCACAATTCATATTTACGTATTTGTTGGTGAAACAAGTTTTTTATAATTTTTGATAGCACAGTTTTTATTTTTGATAACAAATTATTTGCTCAGGCATAATATTATAAACTGTGTGCTCCAAAACATTCACATTCGGTAGAGCCTACAGAAAAAGAGCAACCGTCATAAATATTTCTTTTTACCAGCAATTTTTTTCATAAATTTAGGAATAACATAAATAAAATTTAAAATTTCTGCTAGTATATTTACGTTAGAATTAATCGTTTTATTTGTGTCATTTTATTTTAATGGTTTTATGTGTACTATAGTGTGTATGTGTGTGTGAGAGAGAGAGAGATAATGTTTTTTATTTTGATATCAGCTTACTGGCCAAATTAATGATTTATTCCCCGATAAATGATTTATGATTTATTCCCAGAATAGAGGAAGGATTAAGTCAAATACTGTATATCTGTCTGCGTTAATACGCTTTCTAATATCGATTTTAAAATACATGGTGACGTACTGTTTCTTTTTCAATCAGTTAACTCTTCACTTTTAACTTTTGATCACATTTCTTTTAACTTTTTCAGAATAAACTGTTCTTTACTGCAAGCCTTTTTTTGCTTATTGAAAGCACGCCTATTAACTTACGATCCTTTACTGATAATGAAGAAATTCAAATAGTTCATCACTCTTCTTCATGGTTTTATGCATCGTTAATTTTTTCTTCGATAGTCAAGTTAGTCATCCGGCAGATTTTAGTGAACTTTTTATTCTGAAGTAGCTAAATTTTTAAATAAATATACTTTCTACTTTTTCAAGGCATCTCTTGCATTTAAACTTTATTATGACCCCACTTAAAATGTCATGGGATGCCAAGAAAATAACTTCGGTGGTGCGTCACATGACTGACCAGGTGGATTATTTTTCCTTATAGAATTTTATTGAATGCCTAGATCGAGTTTCCGATCGAAGCTCATATATATTCCCAGTGTATTTATTCCCAAAATTATGAAGATGGACACCTTTTCTATAAAGGCCGTTTTGAAGACAATTAATGATCTTGGAATTGATCATTCGTTGTTGACAACTAAAATTATTTTTGTTGTTCCCCTATTAGAACGGGTATTTTTGTACATCATTTGTATAGTTTTAGGAAGACAATAATTAAGCATATACATTTAAATTAGGAAAAAAATAATCTATATACTAATAATAAATGACTCTGTTTCTTTCAGTAATGTGTCCTTTTCGCAAGTTGTTTTGTCATATTAAGCACATACAAAACAGTTTGTATGTGATTAATATGACAGGAGATCACTGAAATTTTAAATTTATCAGGTAGTTGAGTTCATATCATCATACCATTTATTAACCTACCGTATGTACATCACTTTGTAAGATGCTCACGTGTCATCATATTAGCAAACAGCAGAGATTTGTAACACGGGTTTGAAGTTTCGCGGGCATTGTGGATATATTACTCAGTGCGGAAAGTTGACTAAATATATTGAAAACTGAGCAATCACCATTGCATAGCTAAATACTCCTTGGTTTACTTGACTGGCTACTTTGCACATATATTATCCCGTCTGCTGAGCAGTAAGTCTAGAATTCCAATCCCGTGGCAGACTTCACGAACTTGGGTTTTGGAAGGTTTATCACCTGATGCTGAGTTAATCTCATTTTCTACGAATGTAGGATTTTCGGCATAGGTACATCAATTTCTCAAAGTTATATAATAAAAATCAACCGACATTTCCGAAACAGCGCACCTTGGGTAGATCAAATAAATATTTTTAACTGATATAAAATAAATCGTCTCTGCTCGAAGACAAAGTTTCTGGGAAAAGGCTGTATATTCTTGGATATTTTCAATTTATAGATATTTTTGGATTATTTCACTTTAACCGAACTCCTGGTATGGACTTAGTTAAGTGTTTGGGTACGGATAAAGGCACGATGTGCACGGCTTACCCTATTGTTTGTAGAGAAGAATAAGCAATAACTACAGCGGTAGTATCGTCGTTTGAACGGATATTTGGTACTTATACTTCGCGACATCATCGTGAGTCAACGTAATCGTCTGTAGGAGAGGTGGAGTTCGGTTGTGACAATATAGTTAGAAGAGCTTTTGTATCTGCTGAGGGAATTTGGAATAAACAATACGGCATTCACAAATATTGGATCAGATAAAGACTTACATATGAAATCGTACGAAAAATTTTGCATGAATAAAAATAATAGAAATGATCGATGCGTAACCAGCTTCTGCGCATTTTAACATGGCGACTAGTTATTCGTCTAGCAACATGTTCAAAGTTTTCACTAAATTACAACATTAAGTGAAGCAAATTATCAATTACGTTTATTTAAAACTTACCGAATTTCAATCTTATCACTAAATATATAGCATATTACATGGGCTTATTACACACAAATATACATAATTAAATTTATATACGCAGCTAAATATTTCCATTTTAAAAATCGGGTCAGCCAAGTATACCATCCCCGCAGAAATAGTCTTCCGTGCGCGTTAATACATTTGGAACTAGATGAATAGGATGCTTCCGTAGATAAACTTAACGTTGATTCACGATGCTGTCGCGAAGTGTAGTACCTACAGCTGGAACTTTAACTCAGATGTTAGCGTTTAAATGCAGTTACTTAAATTGCAGTACTTCACGTGCATATCTTGTCACCGTTGCATTCTGATTAAAGCATTTAGAATTACAGTACGTCCATGCAAACGATGAAGATAGCTTCATATGTCACTCACCTGTAACACATAAATAAAATTAAATTGTTTTAAATTTTATTTAAATTGCGCGGTCAACTGATTAATGAAGAAGTGTGGACCGTGTTACCAAAATATGATGTGAATCGTGCTTCTCTAAGTCCATCGACATAGAAAAGTATGAAAATGTTCCTGAATATTATAATGGTTTGATTTAAGATTTAAATATAAGTATTAGGATTATTAGGTCAAATATTAATAGGAATTAAAAGTTAAAAGAATTAGGAAATATATTTTTCATTGAAATATCAAATATTTGCAACACAATATGACTGTCGTCCATATTAACAGCACAACAATTAGATATTGAGTTAAATGTATTAAATAATTTTTTATTAAATTTCTAATGTTTCTTAATAAAGTATCAGATTATTATGAATGAAGTTCTGTAATCGCAGTGCTATCAGGCACTGTTGTATTTCAATTAGACCGGGTTAACGTGTCTTGATCACATCCCACAATTCCCAAATAGAAATCGATGCCACCCTGTAAAGATAACTTATTTGTACAACACGTCAGCTATGCGGGGAAGTTACATTTTAGCATAAACAGTAGGGTAATTGCACCAATCCTTTAGATACCATGGTAGATCACTGAAATTTCGTGAATTTCAGTGACAAAAATATCCGGAAACTTGAACAGAGTTTTTTTTATATAGGAACTCCAACAACACACACACACACACACACACACACACACACACACACACACACACACACACACACTTCTTTTCAGGTTATTCCCTATAAATAATAATATAATAATTATTTTTATTTTAACGATCACCTAGAATGACCCATATTAGTAAGCGTGTTCTGGAAAAATCTGTTTTCACAGGACGATTTTCGTGTGATGCGGGATGAAAAACTCGGAATACCTCACGGAGGAAATATACTCCCTGCGCCTGAGATTAAGTAATTGAAGGCTTGATAGGATTCAGTGACAATATAGTTGGTTCGCCACCTGTCACTCATTTGAAGCGGCCTAAGTTTGAGTGTCGCTGACAACTGAATTCAGTTGAAGAAGGACTACACTGTTAGTAATTCAAATAAGAACAATGAATCTGAAATATTACTTTCAAATAAACTGAAAAGTACTGTACAAAACAACGAGATTAGTTCCACTAAACTGTTAGTAATTCGAATGAGAAGATTTTTTTTTAATTCAAGTAAAATAATATAATTTCTGAAATACTGAAATGGAGATGCCCAATGTTCTGTTTAACTATGTGTTAGCCTTAGTAGATCACAATACACAGAATGTTTTAAAAACAGTTTAAAATGTGATAACGATGCTTTCGAAGAAGTACATGAATATAAGCTTGCATAATCTGAGTCTCGATGCTTATTAAGATGAATCAGTTTATTTTCCAATCACCTGATTGAATTTTAATAAGCTAATGTGATACCGTGAATTTTCGATACCTACTGCGGAATTTCGGCAGCAATTTTCTCTTCATATCTAATTTTCTTTTTTTTAATTATTTTAACACAAATACTGGATTACTAATTGATAATAATTTATTATTATTGCCTTTTTTCAGTTTATTATCCCACAGGTGTTTTTTCTCTTCTACTTGGAAATTTGCTCATATTCAGCCAGTTCTAAAATTTTCAATAAAGTTGTTTTAAAATTAATTTATTACAGTCGCCCAGAATTTCTTCTATATGCCATTTGTGTAATGTGTATGTAAATTGAATGCATTTTCTGGTCGATTTGCCTGTTTTGCTGGACGAAATGACTCCAGTTTCTGGGGAAAAAATCTTTTTGCTATCTACGCCTGAGATCGACTAACTCAGCCACAGAGTGAAAAAAAACCGTTAAAGTTCCTCGCGTCATCGACGGGATTCGAACCCCGGTCTTTTCCACCAAGTATAGGGAGCCAAGTCCTAAATAAGTAATAAATCTCGCCCATCCAATCATCATCCCGTTGCACTTACTTCTATTCTTTCTAAATGAATGACAAGAATCAATTAACTGTCAATTGTTAAATTATCTAGAAACCCTCCATCTGATCAATGATCGCCAGTATGAATTCCTTCAGTGTCGATCCACTGGTGATATTCTGGCTAATGTTATCCATTGATGGACAAATTCATTTGAAATGCTTGGTTAAGCTATTCGGATTTTTTCCACAATTTTAGTTATCTCTGTCGACTTTTTACTTATGCTGGACGATATGAATTACTTTTTTAAGTGTAAGTATTGTTTTATTTAAAGAGATTTATTTCTGGTGTGAATAATATTATGCCCACCACCACGATGACATTATTTTTGCATGTTACGCTACATATAACATAACAAAATTTACTAAACCATAGAATTACATAATACGATTTCAAAGAAATTTACCCCATTACTTAAATTCCTACAAATAAACGTTTTTTTAACAAAAATTGTCTCAAGCGTCTCCTGAGAAAATCTCAGTATCGTTCCGTACAGTTTAAAATTTCTATTCACATCAGTTTTTTTCTTCTAGACGTTTTCTGTTTCCAGACAACTTCCCTTTCTCCTTCCATTCAGGAAAAGAGAACTAATATGATCTTGCCTAAGTGTCGATTAGGTTAAATAGCTCATCCGATGTACTTAAATGAACGTCCTTGTTCGTAACCAAACAATGGTGGACAAGATTATTCTCTGAGTGATCTCCTTGTTCATGTACACATATTCCTGACTATTTTTAAGGTTAATGGTTATCTCTGGAGCTGGTTATCATATATATATATATATATATATATCTGGAGGCTTTTCGCCCAAGGTATAAGCTGACTCTCCACTAAACTGCATCGTTAAATTATATTCATAATCTATTCTTTCAAAATAAAGCATCGAATGCTACAATAATCATCCTAGTTGCATACCAAATATCGGTATGCGATTAAACCGACAGGTATAATTGGCAGTTTCAATCACTGTAAAACCTAACTCACACGTAACAACCTTAATTCCAAAATGTTTATATCTAGTTACGCGACATTGTAAGAAGAAAAACGGTTTAAAGTGTTGAATTCTTCCTTAAAACAGCAGAACTCGCTTGTATTTTCCATAAAAAACATCTATTAAATATTTAATTTCTTTCTTTCCTACTAAAGAAGTTTCACATAAAACTTACAAGATAGAATATAAAATAAAATGAAACTTCTATACATTGCGGAATCATGGATGGACAACTTGAGGAGAATTATCGCATTGTAAATGTTCACACTCCTATTCTTCCTGCTATACAAGATATGAATTGGTAGGTGGCGAGGTAGTTCAAATCGCCCACACCATATGTTAATGGCCAGAGTTTCAACATCGTCAATGAGGCGAAAAATCTTTTAGGCTTGTCCGATTTAGTCGGTTTCCAGCAATGTTTCATCGCTTTATCTAGCGAACTTCTGGTTTTTCGTCCATCAATCAGGAAAACCGACCGAAAATGCACATAATAACAGACAAATTATACTGGCGCCTCGTAGATGTGTTGCTGTAGAGCTTAATATGCACATCCATCGTATCGACAAACATACGTTTGCTCCATTTGTTGTATAACTCAAGTAATCAAAAATTAAAGTTAAAATTATGATACCTTATGAATGTTATAATTATGATACGTTATGAATGCGTGTATGTGTATAAATATATACATATATAATTTTGCTGAAAATATTTAATATATTGAATATTTTTGATATTAAATGATGTTCTGAGCATCATCCAGCAAGGCAAGTCTGAGAATTGATACATTCCCCACCGTGTAAGGATTAGTTTCATCTCACGTGTAGTTTTAAACTCGATATGATTCCGAATTAAACTAGAATTTGAACACTTAATGTTTCTCGGTAATTTTTACATCTTAAAAGAGATTTTCATTTAATTATTCAAAAAATAACATTGCAGATGGAATTCGAATATTCTTTGAAGATTGTCATATTGAACACATATATATGCCCCAGTTATTGGCACAGCCTCCGTAGCCGAGTGGGCAAGAGCGGGAGTGCAGTAGCACACGCTCTTTGAGTAGACCGGGGTTCAAGCCCCTGACTGCTGAATACGGTCGACCTGCCAACCCGCACTGGACCAGCGTGGCAGATTATGGTCCATTTCCCTCAGCATGAATTGTTGAGGAGGCTTCCATCCTGCAGTGGGTTGATAATGGCTGCACTTTACTTTACTTTTATTGGCACAGGGGATATACTCACCATCCTACCAATACCAAATGGAAGAGACTTAGGTTCGAATCCCGTCAACGACGCGATGAAGTTTTATGGGTTTTTTTTTTATTTTTATAACGTGGCTGAGTAATTGGTTATAGGCAATGATCGCATAGTTTTATCTCTCGGGAGCTGGGGTTTTCGCACAGCACACAGGAAAATCAACCATAAATACAGGCAATCTACAGATAAAACTGACGCCTTATAACCTAAGTTGCTTTGGCCATTAACACACACACACGCGCGTGTTGTATAAACTGCCTTTTGTTTTATCATTAGCGGATTGCCAGCATGGAAGTTTTATTATACGAACTACAGCTCTGTCATAAAATGTCACTTTAACTTTCGTTCAATAATTAGAACGAAGTGTCCCGCTGTTCAATCTGTGACTTAAGTTAACAAATTGTTTATTTACTAGAGAAAGTATTGTCCTTTTTAACTGTAATTCAATTGTATATCATGATAGCTGATTCGGTGTTAAATTTAGCTGTTTCTTACTTTCTTTTTTCATTAGGGTAAAATCAGACATCAGAAAATCTGAATCTGTAATTCCCCATTTTTTTCCAAATCAATCCGAATACGCACTGCACCCAGTTTCCATCCATTTACTGTCTAACTCAGAACTCACAGAGTCAACTTTTCTTCTTAATTTTTTCCCTTCTACTTTGTTTTCTGACGCATTTCCTGCACATATATTTCCCGAAAATTACAGTCTACAGAAATTTAAGTAATATCAAGTATCTTTAGTCTTGTCAACCTTTATCCAATGAACCGTGCCATAGTTTCTCATACCTTTCGCGTTTGGAGTTTTCATAAAAAGCTAAAATCTGTTAATTTTTATTTCATTTTATGTAAATATTTGAAGACAATTATGAGGTTTGTGAATCTTAATAAATAATATAAGTTGAGAGCTGTCTAATTGAAATTTATTCATGCACTTATATTCATAGCTAGAGCATAATTCATAACCATAGCTATAGTGTAATTCATAACCGTAGCCATTTATAGCTAGAGCATAATTCATAAACGTAGCCATTCGTACCTATAACACAAAACTGAATGATGGCAGTTGATTATTTAGTTGGCATATTTGCGTGATGTCATCATCAAAAATGGACATCGCAGTGAAAACCATTATACCAGAAAAAAAAAAAAAAACAATGTTCCGAAAGAAGAACATAATTGGGCAGCTGCCGTATTGTATTTACTCATTAGTAGACACTACGAAAATTCCACTAGATCATTAAATAAGGATAATATTCCAGATCCTTTCTCATAACAAGACTCACATTTATTACGAAAATATAAAATAAAGAGATGAACAGGAAAATGAAAGATATACATTGGCAAGGCCGTTCTGTTTCACATTAATATTCCTCTTACAAGTAGCCAACTTTCCCTTATAAAAGAACTTTTGCGTATTGAGATATTTTAAAATAAACAGCACCTCCAAAAAATAGGAGTTTGTTTCTACGGAATTTCACCATTCTAACACACGCTTCGTAATATGGCCAGTTCATCAGAGAGCCTAACTCAATATATGTCAGTTTGTCAATAACCGAAAGTAGGCTGCTTAAGAGAAAAGTAAAAGCGTACAAAAAGACTTAACTTTCTCAGAGAATTAAAAAAAAAAAAAAAAAAAATAGCAGAAAACGTCTACTGTTATGCATATTCATATCTTGTATATTATTTCAATATTGTATATAACGTGATAATGTATCGCCAATAATTCTTCAAATACTGGAAGCTTTCCAATTAGTCAAAAATTCAGTTTCAGTGTAATAACCAAGTAACAGAGCCAAAAAATCATTATTAACTTTCTTATTTTTACTCATCACATTGCTACTAGATCAGAACACATCAATTTTCACTTATCACAGCATCACTGGAATAGAAAGGTTAGACTATTTTCTACACACTGGACTATTTTGCACAAAACGTATTTCACATGCAATATTTCTTGTAAAGTAGTGAAGTTTATACTAATATTTACATTCTTTCACTCACATACTATAAAAATTATGTAATTATTTAGATTTCAAAGTTAAATTACGAGAAAGATTTAAATTCCTCGTAAAATTCTCTTATAAGCAAGTTATGTTTGTTTACATGAGTGCTGACCTTTTACACCTTAATTCTTAGAAAGCACTCCTTTTCAGATTAACTCCGTCATTAGCATTCCTCTTGTCCATTGCTGGACTAGCCTAGTTCTTCATTTACGGTCATTTATATGCCAGGATGTACTTCAAAATAACAATCACTCGGGAAAATTTAAACAAAACGCACAACCATCCAGTGAAATTAGTAAAAACTTTTATTTTGAGTGTTAAACTAACTTAGTTTTTCGAACGCTACTAAGCACAATCGCAGTGAAGTTGCGACAGACAGATCTCAAGGTGGGGGGTTAATTTTTATCGGCGGGGGAGGGATTAGTGTTTATCTGAGGGAAATTTAATGCAATTTAGTCAACTGACCAGCTAAAAAATCACAGACTAAATCGCTGCGAAGATATTTAGTTTTGGGTTGGTACTAAACCGAAAAAAACCCATGGCCTTCACGTCTATAATTTTTTTATACTTCTGAATATCAGATCCTCGTTTCTCTTCAGATGAATTTGGTTCTGTAGGCATCACGATGTCGATGGAGAATAGGGAAAAGACAAAGGAGAACACTAAAGTAAAACACCTGCAGCGAGCAGAAACAATGGTCTGGGGAACTCCCCAGACACTAATGAATCAAAAGCGACATCACTGTGGACAAGGAACAGCGTTTCACTGTGACACTTGCTGTGTATTTTCTCTACTTAGTACAAGATTGATGTTTCCTTTACCGACGCCAATGCTGATGGTCTTTTTCTTCTGTTTTTTGTTTGCGATGAAATCAGGATTGAGCATTCCAGACGAAATCGTGTCAACGCACTGATAGCCATCATTGGGTATATGTACACCTTTGGTCTGTGGCGCCGTTAAGATTCCCATACTGATCGACTTTCTTTTATTTTTTAAGATGACTCGAATAAAGTGCACTTCTCAGGTTTCAGCAAATGCGTCTTGAAAATATAGAATGATGCCGGAAAATACATGCCATGAATGCACAGCGCGAAAGTTTAGGTTCTGCACTGTTCAGCTACCTATAAACTACTTTTAAAACATTATGCCTACAAAATATGACTTCGAGATTCCGGTTGTACAACTGTTACTTGTATTACAGTTATTTTTACTTTGGTATGCACAAGAAAACAGCATTCATCGATTGGTCATATCTGGTTAAGACAATACTAAATGCATGGCCGTTCCTTCAGCACAGTATTTAACAAACAGTACAAGTTTCAGCATCCTTATTATACATAATTCTTCAGAGGCTCTTCTGTAATGCTACTGCAGTAGACAAACCTGCAGTAAAAATAGTATTATGGCCACGAATCTGCAAATCTGCAGTATTATAAGGTATAAGGTATGTTAGTGTCTAACGGCTCCTGGGATTTCTCCCATCTCCGCGGGTGTACATTGTATCGGGGCCAGAGATTTGAAGTGTGTGGGGGTCATGTGCTGTATATTGTGTTGTGCCCTTTGTTCCTCCGGTCTATTAGCCGCCGAGCCCCTAGTGGGACCCGACGTTACCACACCATGCCACGGGGAGGCTGACCGGGTGTACCACTGTAGCTAGAGTACTCTGGCGGGTCCTGCCACCTACTTTCCTGGGATTTCAGTGGCTAGGACCAGATTTAAGAATGAGATGATCGCTGTTTCTTGAGCAACGGTTGTAATTTTAACAGAGCGTAGGGTTGTTCGCTGATAACTTGTTCTAGGGCCAAATAGGTCGGGCAGTAATTTTGATGTTTTTAGATTTAGACCTGTGGGGGCATGAGTGTGTGTGTATATAAAAATATATATACACACACACCCACACACAAATATATATATATATATAAACTAAAAAAAAAAAAAAAAAAAAAACGTTGTGCAAGAGAAAAGTAAGGGAGGAAGGCAAAAAGACTGGAGGGTAGGAAACAGAAGAAAGGGGCCAATAGAGAAGATGGCCCCTGATGACAGTGTGGCATGCCCAACGCCTCACCAGAGAGAAGAGTGGGGTGGCGGGTGGACGAAAACCACCTCCCCACAAAAAAAAAAATAAATAAAAATAAAAAATAATAATAATAAATAAAAAAAAAAAAAAAAAATCATTCTGTAAGAGAAAAATAGGGGGGGGAGTAAAGAACGGATGGCAGGAAACAGAAGAAAGCCGGAAAAAAAAAAAAAAAAAAAAAATGAGAGAGAGAGATATACCCCGCAAGTTCAGGGTAGGTACAGCTAGCACGGCCAGTCAGTTGCAGCCGACAACTTGCTGGAAATCCAGCAGTGTGAGTGCTGCTATGGTGGATGGGTCATGTTCAGTAAGGTCTAGTTCAGGTGCCGTCATTGGGACTCCATTTGGTGAGTCTTTGTCGCATCCAGACTGAAGGCTGGTCCAGTAGTCCATCAGAACGAACAGTGGGGGTGGTCAAAACCGGGAGTCCAAGATTAATGGTCAAGTCCAGGGATCGATGCTAGGCCTCTTCTTGATGAGATGTGTCACGTCTGGTCGAGAAAAGTTTGTCCAGGAATCAATGATGAGGAATTTGTCAAAGTATGTGTGGACCCTGTCTTTGATTGCACTGCTGGTCAAGTCTTGTGCAAGTTGGTCCAAGGCATTAGCATTCATGGCTCAATGATGAATAGCAACAATTGGCAGTCATGGTTGTTATGACCTATTGATTCGGATACTAAGGTGGTGGTAGTGCTTTCTGCCTGGTAAATAAGTCCATTGCAAATTGAGTCAGAGCTCGGTAAGTTTCTTCATTCTGTAGGGTGAGGTGTTCTTGATTTTGGTAGTTGAAGCGTAGTTTTGTTATTAGGATCCTCCTGAAGTCCTCGTAGATTTCACAGCTGTGGGCAAGGTGCTCCCACGTCTGATCCTCTCCACAGTGGCAGCGGGGTGAGTCTGAAATTCTGAAGTCATGTAGTTTTTTCTGGAAGGAGCCATGTCCAGTGAGGAGGTAGGTAGCATAGAGTCCTGGTGAAAACCAGACAGGTGTGAGGGGGTAGAAGGCCCTGACATCAGGGAGGAATCTTTTGGTGACAGCGCCTTTAGTTGATGTCTGCCATCTTTCTTGCCAGGTGTCTGTTAGATGTTCATTAAGTCTCATCTTTTCAGCGTTTCTATTATTTGCTGGGTCAGTGGTGAAACCTGCACAAGTAACTGCTCTTCCTTTGGCTATTTGGTAGAGCAACCCATGACGAACAATCTCCAGGTCCAGTGGAAGAGATCCAGTGAGGACCTGTAGCGCATGGGTGCTGACAGTGCGACAATCACGCGAGGACAGAAGGAGAAGAGAGCGCTGGATAGTTCCTAGGCGCGATCTGTTTACTACGGTATTGGCCTTCTTGTACCAGACTCCAGAAGCATAGGTGATAACCGGGATGAAAACTGCCTTATAGAAGAGTGACAGCGTTCTCTTCTTTAAGCCCTAGTCCTTCCGGGCAACTCTTGAGACTTGGGCAGCATACTTCCTGATCTTAATCCTGAGTTGGTCTAGATGAGGAGTGAAGGAAAGGTTTTTGTCTAAGATCAAACCTAGATATTTAAGCTCTGTTTTTAGTTTTACTGTAACACCATTGACCTTGATTTGGGGTGGTCTTCTCAAATCAAGGGTGCCTTTTAGTAGGATCGAATTGGTTTTCTCTGGGGAGATCTTTAGGTTGTTATGCTCTGCCCAAGCTTGAAGGGTGGAGATGGCCTGGTTGGCAGTTGCTTCTAGTTGGGTTCTGTTATTGGCAGAAAAGAGCATGACCAGGTCATCTGCATAGGCCTGGGTTTGTACATTGTTGAGTTTGGTGTTCAGGAAATCATCCAGCACCAGATTCCAGAGGAGAGGCCCCAGGACAGATCCCTGAGGGCATCCCCTGAAGACTGGTCTGGAGACACTGCAGTGGGGAGCAGACACGACAACTCGCCGGTCCTGGAGATAGGTCTTGATGCATCTATATAAGTTTTCTGGGACATGCGCTCTTCGGAGTCTGCCCAGGACGCTGGGCCACCAGAGGGAATCGAAGGCACCAGCAAAGTCAAAGGAGATTAGTAGAAAGTATTTGGAGTTGCAGTTGGTAGCAGCTTCAATGATTGTTTCCAGTGCATCAATCGTGGAGCGTCCTTTCCGGAAACCGTACTGCTTAGGTGAGGAGAGACCAGCGTCATTGTAGTGGGCTTCTATTCTATGGGAGATCATCCTTTCGAGAAGTTTGCTGAAGACTGGCAGCAGTGCAATGGGCCGGTAAGATTGTGGCAGATCATGTGGTTTGGTTGCATTCTTCAATATAAGTCTAAGGATTGCAGTCCTCCATTGTGTGGGGAAGAATCCTTGGTGGAGACAGTGGTTTAACAGGTTGAGTATTGTAGTGGGAATACGTTCAATGGCCTTCTGGACGATTTCTGGATCGAGCATGTCTCTGCCCGGAGCCTTCTTGTTTCTGATTCTAGATGCAGCTAAGTTGAGCTCGGTTGTGGTGAAGGGTTCTTCAATTGCAGTTGTGTGATATGTTTCATTTTCCATGCAGAGCTGTAGCTGTTCCGGTGTGTGTGGGTCAGCAGGCTGCTGAAATGTAGCGTCTAAAATATTATTGATAGTATCTTGCCACGATCTGGTATACAGTCCGTTCGGTAATTTTGTGGTTGATACGACCTCGCCTCTGGGAAGCTTGTTAGTGGTCACTTTGTACACAATCCCCCAGGGATCGGCGTTCCCTTCAGTGCTTACCAGGGCTTCCCATGAGCGCCTTTTGCGCTGTTTTATTGTTGTGGTATACTGGTTCCTGGTCACTCGATATTGCTGCAGTAAAGCCTCTGTTTCTTCTGGAGGCCATGTTCTTCTTGCACGTTGATAGCGTTTTCGTCGGTAAATGACTTCGCGTCTAAGAGCCTGGAGTTCAGGTGACCACCAGGGGACAGCACCAGGTGTGAATCTCTTCTTTTTGATAGCCTTGTTTGCAGCATTACTGACGAGCTGTGTAATTGCACATTGATGCTGGTCTGGGCTGAGGCCGCTAGGATTGAAGCGGCTGGCTGCACTGGTCAATTCCTCCTTAAAAAGGTTCCAGTCAGCCTTATTCAGGGCATATCTTCTTTGTTGAGTTCGGTTGGTTGGTTGTGTGACTAGTGAACGGTGTAGTTGGAAGGTTAGTACCCTGTGGTCAGAGGTGGTCCAGTCCTCACGGACTGTCCAGGAAGCAAGGTGCTGAGCAATGGAGCTTGAGGCTAAGGTGATATCTATTGTAGCTTCCCACAGGGTACTGGAGAAAGTTGGCAGGCAGTTAGGTTTGTTTAGAATGACCAGGTTGCTGTTAGACAAGTAGTCCTCAAGACGTTGGCCATTTCTATTTCCTCTGTGATTTTGAGTTCGGCTGTGCCAGGCTGGGGACCTGCAGTTAACATCAGCCCCTATAATGAGTTTAGCATTTGGCATTTGTAGCTGGATGGTCTGTAGATATCGGGTGGCAGGAAGAATATCTTCCCCCGGTCGACAGTATATCGAAACTAAGTAGAATTGCCCCAGTGGTGAAATTACATGGGCGCACACAGCCCAGCTAGTACACAGATCAGTGATTTTGGTGACAGTCAGTTCGGGATTGCGAACGACGATCGCGGCCCAGGGTGTGTCACCATCAACCTGGACCACTTTAAATCTTAAGGGGTAGCCTTTTACCTCCTTGTTATGAGTGTATGGCTCCTGAAGCAGCAGCACATCTAAGTTCTCTTCATCTGCCTTTTTGACCAGTTGTGCAGCAACAGCCTTGGCCCTCTGAGCGTTATGTTGTGCTATTTTCACAGTGTGGGTATTTAGGTTTGGTCTGTTACTCCCCATATTCTATTCTTGATTGTTGAGCACTTCTGGCTTTGAGATAAACTGGGCAACTGCTGTCACGGAGCGAATGGTTGGCTGGCACTTTTAGGGCCTTGCAATTGGCACATGTGGGAGGTTGAGACTTTTTGGGACATGTAGCGTATTCATGCCCCATTTCGGCACAGTGGCCACAGGTGGGAAGATTTTGCCTGCACGTGTGCGTGGTGTGGCCGAAACGGCAGCACCTGAAACATTTGGGGACGGCTACATGCTCCCTAAAGCGGTGGCTGCCCCAGTTGATGTAAATTCTTGTTTGTTGGGAGAGGATCTTCCAGGCCTTGGGTGATAGCTCAAAGACCCAATTAATGGTGTGCCCAGCTCTGGGTTTTGTTTGGAATTTAGGGATTATGTGAGAAGTTGGTTCTTCATCTGGGAGTTCCTGTTTCAAGTTTCTGTGGAAAATTTCGCTTTGCAATTCCTCTGGAAGGAGATCCTTGTCCACATCTAGTACCAGTATGCAAGGGCCCTTTTGTCTAGGGGGCTCGGCCAGGAGTCCCAGAGATGGTAATTTAGGATTATTATGGCCAAGAATCTAATATAAGCAAAAGCATAGTTCCTGGATAGAGTACTGGTTATTTTTTTGTTTTTTTGAAATTTAAGATCCCGCGATGTACGCAAGATCTTACGTAAGGCCTATTTACTGTTTCTGGGAACACAAAAACCATTTTCTTGTGAGTGTCTTGGGATTAGTGCTAAACTGGTAATATTTTATATTAAGCATTACATGTGTATATATATTTTTTTAAATACACACCTAATATGTTGTATAATCAATGAATTAGATGATGTTAGATTCTTTTTTTCTTTTTTTTTTTGCTAAAATCAGTGAGCATGGCCTTATTTTCTTATTTTCAATAATCCTTACTTTGTTGCACGCTGTCAAAAATAATTGCAAATAGATCTTTTGTATAAGGTCCTATATCATTATTCGTATAAAACATAATAGTGTTATTTCTGCCTTGCTTAGTCATGCATTCGCTTTATTTTTCTTTTAGTGCGAGATACTACGCGATCTCTACAATGGAAATAAGTTGTCGATGGATTCAGTTTCAGTTCTCGATATATTACCTGTGCTTGCTCTTTTTCTTCGTTGGAGTGGGATGTTTTTGTTCAGTACAGTGCAAGGTCCAACCATTCGCGAAGACACCAACATGCATCCTGTTCATGTCTCTGTATGGTGCCACAAAATCTCGTTTCAGTCCAACGTACAGCACTCATATTCCTCAGTGGAAAGATTATATCGATGCGGACACCGATTCTATGAATATGGTAATAAAACGTGGTGCCACTTGTACTTTCCTAAACGAAACATCAAGTCTAATGAAATACTGTATTGACCAAGAAATGGTCCGATGTTTGTTCTCTGTTCAGATTCTAATATTCTAATATTCTGGTATGTGCCCAATACGAAAGTAACCCACTCCAATTTAGAGTTGCACATCAAACCTATTTGTTTTCCACCAACTGAATTAGCATGCATATTAAAACTACTTGAGCTATGTCGGTATTTCCCCGCATGACGTGAATACTCACACATAAGGTGTCGAAACTCTTTTTTACATGTGAGCTGTGCCATTATTTTTGTTAATATTATTGTAACAGAGCAGAGCACATTATAAATATTTGGCCGAAAATCATAAATATGGCTTAAGAAGTTCCTTGATTCAAATGTATGCATATGTTATGCACTATCAGTATACAAGGCTATCCAACTAAAATGCTTCCCAACTTACAATACAATACAAATCTTATTAAAAGGCATCATCTGGTTAAAACAGTTTAAGAAGAAAACAGCGAAAATTGTTCGAGTATGCTAACTCAGCCGCTTTATCTGACTGACTGACCTAGTGCACAACCTTAACTCGATATAGAAGCGTCTTCAGCTATTTCGTAGCTCAATGTACACACTCGTATGGCAAACTACCCGTTGTCGAAGCTTCGATAGAGACTTTCTAGACCTCGAAAGCCTTTCTTGAATTCCTCTAGTTCAACTCTTAAAATCGTTGACGTGCGGTTATGATTATATGGTCATTCGCACTTTTTATGCGAAAACGCTGCGCAATGCGATGAGTGGTTGTATTTTTATCTACAGTGGCTTGGTTCGATATTTATTACGAGTGTTTCTTTTAATTGTAAAAATGATTTGGATGCAAGCTGATGTTCCAAAATGGACAATTTCTCGGGAAAATGCACATTTCACCGAATAACAAATTATTATTATTATTGTTTTAAATCGGAATGTGTTGATGTTGTGGACACTTTAGTATATTTTAACGCTGATTCCGAATGTTTAGTCTTTTTCTTTTCATCTAGCATCCTCAGTTCGCGAGACATTCATATTTTAGTCTTCAGTACTCAAATTTTAATGTATCTGTTCTTATTCAGGAGTTTCTAGATCTTGCTGGAGTGGTTCGTTTCCGGCAGCTTTCATCGGAGACTATTCCACCCTCATTTATTCCTTGGTAGCACAGATTATATAAAAAACCTCGATAGGTAAATCAGAATGTGGGTTACATATCAGTAAATTCTTGCTCTTTTTATAGTTTTTGACGTAAATGCATTTTTGTATTTACACCAAAAACTATTAATGTTACGTTGGTGCGTTAATTCACTAGGTAGTTTGTGTTATGTGTGTGATGATCACAGAGTTAAATCTTATATAAGGCCCCTATTAAATCATCTGAAGTTTATTTTGTGAAAATTATGAGATTAGAACAAACAGTGGGTTCCTCGTATGCTAAAACTATATTGTGCAACATCTTTGAAGAACTGAGCAGAGAGCAATAGCAGAGCATAGAACTATAAAGTCATGATGAAAATATATTACCAACTTACCAAATTCTTGGTTGTAGTATGTGTCTAAAATGCACTTCACTACTCCCTTTTCGACTTTTTCCCCAGATAACGCTGGACACGCTAGTTAAATACGTTTTCATCAAGCTATTGATACCGTAAAGAAACGTTACCAAGGAAGGCAGAAACCCAGTATGGTGAGTAATTATTGCTAGACATTGACCAGAGAAGCTGATGATCATTATTAAAATAACTAATATACTTTTAAGTCACCTGAAAGAAATGTTTGTTCCCACTGCGCTAAGACTGGGTATTCATTCCAGGAATGGTCTGTTTTGTGGAGAAGATAACCTGTGCTAATTGCCTGTCTTTTAATCGTCCTTAGTCGCATTCAGTACTGAGTACAAAGTGCCCTTTGTATCAGATCGCGCTGTACTAGGAAAGAGGACTGAAGGATATTAATTTTATTTCTTTTAAATCCCTTACTACCTGCTCAGGCGGTCAGCTCCATCTGTTCATCTTCAAGGAACGGTGGATATGTAAATCCCTGGCTCCAATCCACGTGCCAGAGAAGGCTAAGGGACCAATCACTCAAAACAAACAACCCAACCCAAAATCACAATACGATACATATACATCACTATACTGATTGGCCTTTATGAGTACGGTAACTTCAAATAACACACTGCGGAGTTGCTCTTTAAACCCATGGGTGTTGAACACTCTGACCTCAAAGTTGCATTCAACTCATCAAAATTCATGAAATGTGCCATATTTCGGAAGAAAAAACTCAAGATTTTTTTGTCCAGTGTTACGTAGCAACCTAATAAATGCTATACTGTCCCCCGAACACCACTTTTGTCACAATAAGACAGCTTTATGCCACCATTCTAAAATATTACACTCGATACCCGATAATCCTTCGGGCGCTCTTGCTATGATCACCTCTGAACACACAAATCACGAATGGTTTCGGCTATAAATTGATAACCCTGAATTACTAATATATTCCTTGGTGTTCGGACTTTGAACAAGCTGTTTATTAAAGAGACGTTGCTTTCATTCAAACAGAGAGAGTGAGCGTACAAATATTTTGTAGAAATTTCTCTAGCAAGATGTCTTTCATTTAAAGAGTAGCTCTCGGAAGAGCACTGTCCTTTACGAATGACATGGCACCTCTCATATTTAATGAGTTCATCATGGGAAACGGCATTCATTATGAATGTTGAGGGTATACTGAAAAGGCTCTAGTCCATTTGTTGATAACATTCAAGAAAGCGCATGGGAAACTGGCAACGCTGGATGACGCAGTTGAGTATATCAATATTTTCGGAAAATAGGTAAGTGAATGCTTGCGATTCTCGAGCACCGAATCGTAGTAAAAATGTATATTTCAATTTAAAATACTTTTCGTTTTTATTCCATTACCAGAAATCATTCTGCTTTTCTCCGAAAGCTTTTCTTGCAACGTGCTTGCAGCAGGATAACTACATCTATGCTTTACTTGCACTGAACTTGGATATTACGCTGAATCATTTTAGTATAAAGAAATTGAAGTTTAATTTTATTTCACGTGTAATTCTTTACCTAATACTCTTTAAAAAATTAATAATCGAATAACGCATTTTTAATGCCGCATTATATTCATATTTGTTAATTACATAAAATAACTTATTTTTAGAAATAGCTCTTTTTAGAATTAATAAATTATTCGTAATAACATATTACAAATATGTATAGTATGCACGTATTCGACTCCCTTTTTCCTACTCTACTACTAATCCATCTACTTCTTAAATAGACTGCATCGCTGTGATCTTCAGCTCATTCTCATGACAGTGGGACTAATGTATCTTTTGAATGATCTAGCGCCGATTTAGTTTTCATAGGGTTTAATGAAAGCAAGCTGAAAATTGCTCATGCTGCATTTGCTCCAATGGAAAATAGCTCGATCTCAGAATAGAAAATAAATAAGCATACAGGAGAAAGATATTACGTATAGTAAAAGAAACTCTAAACAGTGCAGAACTTTCTGCAATTTAGAATAGATAGCTTTATATATACAATAAATAGTTCTTGTGTATGTATTAAGCGCCAATGAAACTAAGGTGTCAGTTTTTTGTAACTAATATATTTTTACAAATATATTAGTTATAAAAAAGTAAATAAAAGCTATTTTCTTCATTGGAGGGATTGGAACCCAAGTGTTTTTGGAACGGTGTGGGAGGACAATGGTTATAACACCGTACTACCGCGAGGATTCAGTTCACATCGACAGAAATTATTAAACGGAAATCCCCTCTACCTTTCAAATCCTAGAATTTTGAATCATGCTGCACTGCTCTCTGATTACAGAATCTCAGAAAACCATTTTGACATCCTAAAATATTCAACTTTTATAGGAGAAAAAATCCCATAGTAGGAAAAATATCATTTTCATATATCTAGGGTAGTAATAGCTTAAATTTAAGCAACTACCCTAAGATAAGTTATTAGCAGTTGTATTACAGAGTTATCAAAATATAATTGTTTAGTGGAAGTCTAAAATTCCAGAATGATGAATGCCTGAAAAATCATGCATTCAGTTAGAAAAACGTTTATCTCTGAACGAGACTGTAAAACAGTCTTAGCCTGTCAAGAAAGGTTTTCTTTATCACAAAAACGAAGATAGCTTAGAGGAGGAGGATTATGTCAAATTTGAGAGAAAATAATGCTTAAAGGACACAAAGGAAATTCGTTTTTCAAGAGGACTTGACAGCTGAACTGTGACCAGAATAAGGGAGAAGCCTGAATGCGATGGATTAGTAAATATATGAAAATTTATTATCTCAGGTAGTTCCAGATTATTCTTGATCAAAAGCCAAGTCACCTACATATGTTTACGTCTTTTGTATGTCTCATCGCTAATGATAACGGTCAGACTTTACCAAACATGATGATAGGAGGTAATAGATTTATTGCGCAGCTGCGAAAATGCGTTTTAAAATTCTTTGTAGAGAAACCAAGATTGATTACAAATATTCCCCAAAGCGCGTCAGAAACAAGGGTCTGCGGAGACGCCCTGCGCATTATTTAATGATTTATTGGTGTGTTCATTTTTTAATCTGACACCAGCACACAACACAAGATATTTCACACTGTCTGAAAGTATCGACCTTGAAAGTTAAAATATTGGGGTAAAAATTTAAATACCGCAAGAAATCGACTGAGTGAGCCGCTCCTACTTTTTTTTTTTATTTATCATTCACAAATTGGCTGCTGCTTTATTTATCATCGTTATTTCCAAAATACGCACTCTGAGGATACGACCAAGATCTTAAAAAATCGATAACATGCTGTGATTTTTTTTGTTGGAAGAGATGAAAAAATGAAAACCTTAAGATGTATTTCTTTGCTTATGAACTCCCATTATTATTATTCTCTTGGAACTTGCGGTCTCTCTTGTCTTACACATCCATCAACTTCTGTAATTACCAAATACTTCCTTAAATTGAGAAACGATGGAATTCTGTTCACCGCTCTTTCAGATTAAACTATTAATAAAATATTGCGTGCTGAATCTCACCGTCTGATTTAGTAAACCTTCGCTCTCTTTCGCCATTTCGAAATTTTTTGGAGCACAAAATAATACAATTTTTTATCACACAATTATTGATAATTACGCATGGCATCGTAATTATGCTGTGCAATCACATTTCGCATCGTACTTATATATTTTTCCTTTGAATGTGTGCTTGATAATTTTTCGATTATTTTATTCCATAGTGATTGTTTGCAGTTTACTTCGTTTTCATCATCTCCATACTGATTGAGTTGTTATTTAGTTTTTAGGAGCATTAGCAACTAAGGCCATATTGCTCCGGGATATGCGGTGGTCATTCCCTGACCTTTCCTCATCCTCCGTATTTGGTGGTGACGGGCTTGAACCCCGGTCTAATCAAGAAGCGTGTGCTACGCACTGCTGCTGCTCCTTCCCACCTGGCTACGGAGGCGCCTACTGATTGAGTGTAGAGAAGTTCAACTCTATATGCATGGGCATGCAGAATTAAGCCGCGTTTTCCAATCCATTTGATACACAAAATATGGTATTTTTTAGTCTCTTTCTTGTGCATTGATCCAATATGCCCATCCATAACATATTTATGGATTTCTATTTTCTATATAATTTCTATTTTCTATATAATTTCTATTTTCTATACAATTTCTATTTTCTATAGGATTTCTAATTTCTATACAATTTTGATATTCAAATTACTTTTAACTTGTCAGTGTCAGGACAGCGGTTTTACCACTTGCCACTCTTTTGGATGGTCTGGGTTTGATTCCCGACTATGATCGGTTGACTTTCTGAAGTCCTATTCAATCGAGGCTGTAGCTTGCCGATTAAGGTTTTTCAACTGGCACAACATGCACATAGGTCTGTGGCTATGTACATGTTGTGGTGTGTTATGTTGTGTACAGACATAATATACAACGGCGCAATATAGTCTAAGTTGCTGATGCACCTAAAACCCAACTAACAACTTCTAGGTGTATTAGTTATACCTCTTGATGACATTTATGTCTCACATTTTTATCCTAATGCTTAATGGGTGAAAATAATATTTTAATTATAATCTTCTGCAGTTTATATATATTATTTATTCATTTACTTGAAACCTTGTATTAATTTTCCTCCTCACATTCTTTAACTCATTCAATCTGAAACTGAACTTTTGATAAGGTAAGTGCTGAATATAACATGCTGTTCGCTCAACTATGAACGAAATTTCATTGCACAGTCTGAAGTTTGTTTGTTTTTTTATTTTATTTTACATACTTGCGTTATTTTTTTAGCATTTACGTTTTACTTCATACTGTAAGCACATTTCAGGTGCACTATAAAACTCCTTCCATCCTAAATTTTGCCATCTAGGATCGCAGTACACTTAAGAAGCATCTGCAATTTCATTTTGACAATAGATTTTGTTGTTATCTTCCAGGATCGTACTTTATTGATTTTATGATGCGTTTGACATGTTGTCTTCAATGATTTATACTAAATGTTTTTTACCTTAAAAAAAAAAAAAACGTTACTTATTCCAGCGATTGATTTCTGATTGATGTTCTCGAATCAGTATTTTTGCATCATCGTTCCATGCCTGATGCGTCTCAGTTTTTTAGATTTCTCAGTGAGATATATAAATCTATTGAAGTTTTTATTCGTTAATTACATAACAGCTGAAACAGCGCTACTGCCTCATAATAATATAATAAGCACACAATAATAAAAAATAAATAATATTATACATAATCATAAAATATTAAATAATAATTATACTAAACTTAATAAAAATATAAAATATTAAATATATGCATATGTACCATATGAAATATTAATTCGCACTCGATATGTTTTTATGTATTTAACATTTAAAATTCCGTAGCCATTTTTTTTTTTAAATTTAAACAGCCATAACTGTATAACCATTCTGAATCTGATGCATGTTTATATGAACTTTTTAACTTCTGTTGGTACACACACACACTCATATAATATAGGGTAATTTCAAGTATGTGTACACGAGGAACCTATGGAATTTGGCAGTTCTCCGAGAAGAGTTACAACCTTAATTTCCTATGACAAGAGATTTTTTCTACGCATGTACATGCACGTGAAAAGGTTTGTCTATTATTCTTCTGTCTTGTACAGATACGTTGTAAATTGTCTTAAAATGAATCGATTTGCAGCGCGTCTGTTTTACAAAGTTCGTTGCAGTAATATCATAGCGAAAAGAGCACTGACTTCTTGATAAATGTTCTATGAAGCTTCCAGATGTTTCTGCTTCTTTATTTACAAATAAAAAATAAGTAAAACATTTGAGTAAATGGGAAGCAAGCCAATTTACTTAAATCCGGAAAACATAAAAGTGTAGAAACTGAAGAAATTGAAATGATTATAGCATAAATGGAGGTGTAATAGCATAAAGGGTGGTGTAACATGTATTCTTCCCTGCCCTCGGATGTATGATTACATGGTTTTCCTCCGGAAACTGTTTTTTTTTTTACCCCGCAAACAGAAAAGGAATATGTACAGTTTAAAAATATAATTCACTGATTGAAAAAAATTATATGTGCCTCCAGTAATATCTCTCGTGTCGTAGAAGCTGAGATTATTCAGCCGTACTTGAAGGCTATGGTAGCTCAAAAAAGTTGATGGTCAGCTATCTCCTGATCTGATTCTCAGCGAAGTTGCCTCAAGCAGCGTGCTTTTGAAAACAACGCGCATTCACTTGAATTCCAGTGAATACCAAATTAACCTCATTGAAAGCAATCCAGATGATGCTTTCTGACGTAAACACTCAT
The DNA here is from genome assembly GCF_048544385.1 of Mastigoproctus giganteus. Lineage (NCBI taxonomy): Eukaryota > Metazoa > Arthropoda > Arachnida > Uropygi > Thelyphonidae > Mastigoproctus > Mastigoproctus giganteus. The sequence continues at coordinate 114,739,764 of NC_143575.1, forward strand.
ACGTGTTTATGCCAATAAGTATGCAAATGTTGGGCAGACATTTTAAACATCTATTTGACTTATCTACCTTGCTTAAAAACTCTGAACGGCCTGACTTTTCATTCATCCTTTATTATCAGAACAAATCTAACAGAGCAGCGACGATTACAAAATTAATTTGTGATGCCAACCTTTCAACACACATTGGAAAAGTCTAGGTTCAAATCCCTCAAGACTGAAGGAAACTTTTTTTTACATGAGAGCCGAATTAGTTGATCTGGAAGTAATTTTGTCTAGATGTTGGTCTAGGACAAAAATAGAGTTCCAAGGGAAAAAACCCGTTTACATGGTTTCTTCCCTTGGAACTCCATTTTTTCATCCAGCAAAACAATCATACAAAATGAGCAGAAAAAATGAGAAAACTACAGACAAAATGAGCTTACGCCACACAGTTGCTTTGGCCAAACACAACAGACAGTACAAACGCTCGGATGCTAACCGGTTAAGTCTGAGTTCAGAAATCGAGAAATGTATTTCTTTCTTCGTAACTTTTCTCACCAATATTTTTACTTTTCTCATTTACAGATTTTTTTTTGTATTCATTAGTCATTACATCTTCTGTCTTTGATAAAATTAGAATCATTGATGCATTGCATAAGAGTTTCGCTCCTCCAGCTGCAATCATTTACGTATTCATGCAGATGAATATTCAGTAGAAAATACCTGAGCATTTTACTAATCCAAAGGTATCTTCCAAACGTCACGTAACAGAGAACGCTCTCATTCTTCAATCTCGAATGAACGTCAGTTAAGTATGGTTAAGAAAAAATAAATGGCGAAAATGTTTGCTCGTTTATTAAGAGTTTCTTGAAGATCCTGCATATTTTAAAGCCCTTGAACACTTTTAAGGAACTAATAGCAATTATCTTAAAAAACAGTAAAAATTTCAGAACTTCACCAAGACTGCACTTGTGATAAATTAATTTCCATACGAGTCAGCGCGTTCAGAAGTCTCAAGTCTCTTCGGTGAGTAATGAATACCGAAGATTACTTCGTTATTTTATCCCTCTAATTATTTTTGTACCTTAAACATACCATGTTTATTTGTTGTGTTTCTTGTTGTAGAGAAAAAATAAAATAAACTTGGTTTATTTTATTTTCTTCATCTGAATGTTCTTAAATTTTAAACCAACTATTTTTAATTTCAACCATACCAACAGTAACTAAAATTAGTAACCCTTGATTTACCAATGTTTTCCATCTCAATGCATTTCTTTCCCGGCCCTTGTGATTAGCACATTTTATTTTTTATTTATTGAACTAGGCGGTCCCAGCCAAACCTCGGAAACCCTGCAGTACATTTTCAAAAACATAGTCATATTTTCCATTTATAGATTTCTCCAAAAAAATAAAAAATACACACGAAAAAGTTGCAATCGAGACTTAAATCTAAATCATGTGTCAAATAACAGATTCTCCAAAGCACAAGGATAGATTGAGCAGTTCCTTCTTGAAACCCAGTCTGAGCAGATCTTTCTTGAAGCACTAAATCCGTACAGGGACACCACCAGTGGCACAAGAGCGTATACGCAGGTGCCACTTGCAGGAACATGATACTATGAGACGCACCAGATTACACCAAAGCAGAATAAAGAATCAATCTCTAGCCCACAAACCACTGTCTCAGAATTCTTAGACTTTGCAGTCTAATGTAGAACAGTAGTTATAATGGCTGTTCTACATTAGACTGCAAAGTCTAAGAATTTGGTTCGAGTTACCTCTAGACAAGGATTCTTTCAATTTTCTGCTTAATTAATCTATCTTGAATTTCGGAATGAATGTTTTTTTCGGGAAACTCGGGTTTTTCATTGCGAAAAATAGATAAATACCCAATACAATTTTCAATACTATTGTATTTCAATACAATACACGTAAATCCCAAATACCATATAACAACGCCTTCGCGGATTCTTAATTGCCTTGATGAATAACCTAAAACGGCTCAATTTCTCCTCCAAACTCTTACTACGTCCATGTCGATGGGCTAGTTTGGACTTCAACGATATAATTAAAACCAGTAAACTTCATTTACTTTCTCTTCTTCCAGATCCCTCGTATTGTATTTCCAACCAATCCATTGTACAAACCCACGTAAATATTTTCGTTGATATTGCATGATCACATAAAACTAGTTGTTGTTCAGAATTTTCAATGTTGCCAGTTACGCTGCAAATTCTTTACACCGAACTGTTGTCAAGTTCAATGAAAATTCCTTTACATACTGAAACAAATCTTATCACTACGACCGAAACGTTGAAGTATAAAATAAGACTTTATTGTATACTTCAAGCTTATATGGAAGTTTATTAAGAAGATACAGATACATAATAAAAGTAATAAAACCACTAAACGCGATAAGAACAAAAGAAAATATATATTAATAAGCTTTCGGAGCGATGTGTCCAGTCATTCCTTAAAAAGGGTTATTATTTCAATTAACAAACATATAAAAAGCCATTTAATTATTTTCATTAATAAATTAATCCGTGGCACCAAGTAATTTGGTGTGATTTTGAAGTCCAAATTTAATCTTGTTTATAATTTTTAAAAAATGCTCTCGCCACCTTCGTTCAGCGATTTAAGATGACAAAAGAAACAACAATATTTCGGATTTCTTAAGTTACATCACTGACATGTTTTTACCAAATTTTATTAAATTTTGTTTATATTGTTCCATATCAAGTAGCTCTTTTCAAGTATTCCTTGTTGATTGTTTATTTATATAAACAATTAACTTCGATGCTGATGGCATGGCTTTAGCCCATATAGACCATAATTTAGTACAGATTCAATAATAACAAAACAATAACAATGAAACAACAAATCGCATAATTAAGTCGCCAGCTTCAGTCGAATCGGTGTTATATTTAGTACACGCAATCCCAAATGGAAAGAAATTAAAAGTCTGATCTGTGTGGCATTTTAGATCTGATAACCGGTAGTGGGACTCGGAGTAGTAAGTTATAAAATGTTTGACAAGTGAGTAAAACTTTTTTATTGACACGTTTTATAATGTGGAAGAATGGCAGAAGCCGAAGATACTACACATATAAAACGGTTTGAAATATAACTTTTAAATGATAGGTCTGCTAACCACCATTCGAAGCAGGAGATGCCAGCTTTCCTGCTGTTTCTACCCATGTGATACAAGCGGTCATTTTACTACTGCTATTCAAATTGTATCCGTGATATTTCCGTTTTAATTACCGGACTTTCATGGCACCGTCTCCGGATTTAGTCGCTGCTACCGCATCTCGTGGCTCGTAAAATTGGGGGTTAATGCAGCCTGCTTCAGAACAGCGCTTTCGATGTAAAGGGCGGCTGTAGTTTGGTATCTTTTCAATCTCTTTCTCCATTCTAGCTGCAGGCTAATGAATGAGAGAGGAAATCTGATTTACGACAGCATGCTTTCTCAGAATTACCATGATATTTTAGGGATTTTCAGGAGATGCTTATCTAGTTCTAGATAACAACTTAAGAGGGTACTGAAATCAACCAGCCTTGAACTAACAAAATAAAACAATATCACAGAGACGAAGACAGGAAAACTTCGCTCATGCAAAATAGCGGCCACTCACTAATAGCATCCCTTGCTAATTTGATGTACCGAACAAACGGTTGTAATTAGCGAATCTCGTACGATTTGTTGACTTCTTAAGAGTACTTTAAAGGGAGAAGTTAACCGAAATAAAAAGTAACTAATTATCAGCGTAGCGAAATAAATAAAAATAAATTGCATTACTTTGATGGCATTTCTTCAATGAAATTGGAAATAATTTATTCATTAGAAAACTGTAACCAATGCCACACTTAGCCATGGTTTAAACTGTAGGCAGTGTTACTAACTGCGCATGTTTAAATTTCTGTGATACCACGAAAAATAAATCTAGTACTATTCTTATACTTTGTCTTGCAAATATCTCTGAGCCCAAGTTACTGTCAATGAAGTATAAACATAAAGTTTCTTTATCTATTAATTTTATAACCAATAAATAAACAAATTGCTCTATATATTTATTTTTATGACTACAAAGTTTATTTCATAATAAGAGCTGTTTTTTATGACATTCCGTTTAATACAAGTTGCTTCATTAATAGTTCTTTTAATTTAATCTGTTTTCTCTCTCTCTCATTCTGAGTTGCGCAAAATAGAAAATTGAGACGTCTGAGCACAATCATGAATGATTTGTTATCTTTAGTAACATAAATGCAAGGTCATTCCATTGAATTCTACACAGTTTGCAATATAACAAAATTTTATTAAAAACCATATGAAATATAATTAAAACTATTATAGAATACATTGGTAGTGTTCACCTTCTAGAGTCGACATGCATTCCCTCTTTTTTTAGTATGCTTGATGTAGTTGAAAAGATATGTTCATTGCGTGAATGCTCTTAATGTTTTATATCGGTTCATTCGGAGTAATTAAACTAATTGTTTGGATTTTTCTTCTTGTTAAAAGTCCATTTTACACACTATAATCATAAATGTACTTCTGCTCTCCAAATACGCTTCTATAACAACTAAATTGCCTTCTGCCACTTCGCCTCATAGCCTTAATTGCTTTGGCGCAAAATCAACACACATCTGTCATCAATCTAAACATCTCACTCCATATCCATTGCCACTATCAGCTGTTGCCATAGTTACTTCAGTACGCAATAAATAGATAAACTTGTATTATTTATTCTTAAAATGCAAAACTCTCGTTGTGATGCCAATTACCCTTCTTTTTTTTTTTCACTGATGTTTTTTAATTCTAGAAATAACTTTTCGGATGCTAACCAGTTGAACTCCGCATGATTCACATCTTATGAAAAATCGATAGCATTCTCAGAATCACGTTGATTCTCACATCGAGAAGAAATGTGCGATGTCTAATGGAGATCCTTGAATTCATCTCTTTCAAAAGCTGTCTCCAGAGCATTAAGGCGGATTCATATTTCTGCCAATGGTAGATCTGACTTTAATTTTCTTCGAAACAGCACGAACAGTTCAGTGGGCCTGGTGGGCCATAGCAGATGCTTTGTTTCTTCTCCTTGCAGCACTTGATCATCAGAGATCTCCGTAGCCGCGTGGTCAAACTTGAGGGTACAAAAGTACGCGCACTTCGAGCGATCGTGGTTCAAGCTCCAGTGAATACTAAATAAGGTATAATGTTCTTGTATTCTCTCTACTTTGTGAACTCCTCTGTCCTTTTGTGGCCGTCCCGCACTTTAAACAAAAAAAAATGTTGTTTTTTTTTGTTTTATCTGCCATATCACTGTATGCACAAGTGAAGACAGTCGATTCAGTGCTTGTATCAGTATCCTGGAACAATTCGTCGCATGTGCGAATTGTAATCATGTTAAACACAATACGATTAGCATTTAAAGCAGCAAATTGAAATGCAATTCTCAGAAAAAAATATAGTTAAAAGCATATTGTTCAACCGGTTAAATGGCTTACTCCTTGAAAGTAAATGAAACCAAATTTAATTGTAAAAATACACAATTGTTCGATTAAGACAAATACAGCCATGACGAGAATTATTCTTTAAAGTTGTGGAAGAGGGCATTTGCTATTAATAATTGAAAGCAAAAAAGAAAACACTCTTACAGAAATAATAGTTAATAGTTAATAGTAATAAATGGCTATTGCATCAGTAAGGCTTAGCTTCATTCTGTATGAAGCAATGAGAAAACTAGGATTGATGCTTAGCGAATTATATTGTATATGTGTTTAGAGTCTAACGGCACCAGGGGTTCCCCCCATCTCCGCGTAGTATACATTGTGGTGTGATACAGAACACTGCAGAGGCCAGAGGTTTAAAAGTGTGTGGATTTTGTGGTGTGTAATGTTTTGTACCGTTGTTCGTCTGGTCTTTTAGCGGTTGGGTTTCTAATGAGACCCACCGTTGCCCACACTATACCTCGTGGAGGCAGACCAGGTACACCAGCATTTTACAGAACTACGTAAATAGTAAATAGATTTACTATTTACTCTGGCAGGTCCTGCCACCTAATTTCCTGAGATTTCAGTGGCTAGGACCTAAAAAAAAAGTGGGGGGGGGAGAAACGCTAGAAATTGGGTCAGGCCGAAAGAGATATAACTTATGAGGGATAGAGTTGAATTTTTTTTTTTTTTTTTTTTTTGAGTGCGGGGCTTTTGTAGTTTTGACAACGGTCAAACGCTAGTCGCGGGATAGCTAGAGAGGAAAGGTAGATTGAAGATTGGGGGGGTGAAAGATAGAAATATGGTGTCAATAGTGAAGATAACCCCCAAAAGTCGGTGGGGCAGGCCCATGCCTCACCTGGTAAAGATAGAGGGTGGTAGGGGGTACAGAGTAACTATCCCCCCTGACAAGGAAAGGGATGGAAAGTGAACCGGGTGAGGGTACCCGGTTCGGATCGCCTAATAACGTTTCGGCAGCAAACTGCACGATGTCTTTGTCGAGTCTTCCTATGCCATTCCTGGGACACGTTGTCCCGTCCGTGTGAGTGATCAAGTCCAGATAACGGCTCCAGTTTAAGCCAGTGGTCAGTTCCAGGTTAAGTTAACTATTAGTTGTTCTTCAGATTGTAGCGGTTAGGTTTTTGTTTGGTTGACACATCTAAGGATCTTTATTCTGGATGACGAGTGGTTGGTTTGTAAGAAAATTCCTGCTAAGGTTGTGGGCATGTCCTTCTTCTAGTAAAAAGATCCTGCGCAAACTGCGTTAAAGTTTTATAATTGTCTTCGCTCTCCAAGAGATATTGTTCTTGGTTTATTGGCGAGAAACGTATTCTGGTTATTAAGAGGCAGCGGAGGTCTTCGTATAGTTGGCAGTGGTGCATGAGGTGCTCCCACATCTCTGGCTGTCCACAGTGGCAGAGAGGGGTGTCACTCAAACCAAAACTGGAGAGTTTGGCTCTTATTGCGCCGTGTCGTGTGAGTAGGCAAGATGTCAGCAGCCCCCGGTGAAAACCAGTTTGGACTTTTGGGAAACACTAGTTGATTATCCGGAATGAATCTTCCGGTGACGTCCCCTTTTGTCGAAGTCGTCCAGAGGGTTTGCCAGGCTTGCTGTAGGTGGGTGAGAAGGCGTTTCTTCTCGAGTTTAGCGATCGTGCTTAGCGAATTTATTTCATCTCTGAAACATTTTGCCACATGTTGCGTTGGTATTGTTGGTTGTTGTAGGGACGTCAGCAAATTAAGCCATATTGCGCCATATAAAATGTCTGTAAATTGTGTGTTATGTGGCTATTTGCTGTACGAAAAAGCCGAATTTCCGGGAAAGCAAAAGAAACCAAGCTACCATCACCTGAGACCGACTAACTCAGCCACGTCGTGAAAATACCCATAAAAATTCCTTGTGTCATTGATGGTTTCGAATTCGGGTCTTTACCACCAAGCGTGAGGAGGACGGTGATTATAGCAACTGTGCTACCCACGAGGACGCCGATATTGTACAACTCTAAATAAAAAGCTTTGTTCTAATGGAAAAGTATATTGCTATTTAAATTATATGACACTACACAGACCACCAGTTTTCACTTTGCTTGACGTCTCACCGATGCTTAGGTAGGTAACGTGAAGAGGCGAGATATATATACACAGTAGGTTAGATGCAAGATGGTCGAAAGCTGCAATCTGGTTTAGTGGCGCACGCTTTAAATAGATAGAAACACACTTCGCTTTTTGGGGCAGTACTTTTTATTAAGAATAGTGAAATATCATGGCGAAGTGCCTCCAGAATATGAGATCATTTCACTATCTAGCAAACTTAAGTTTCCTAATTGCTACATACAGAATAAGGCTATGCTCCACTTGTACAATAACGTTTTATAATTATCTTAATATAAGGCACTTGCCCAAAATTTAGTTCAATAATAAACAAGGTTGTGATTTCATTAGACTCTATTGCACATTCGAAAAATACTCGAGTACTCGAAATACTCGATTATATTTTCGAAAAACGGCTAATTTAAGACAGCAACATGTACATACAACTAGTATACACTGCCCTACCATTAATATCCGGAGATATGCATATCTTCAATTAACTTCTATTTACAGTAAAACTAATAAACTGTGCTAAACCCTTTGGCCTATATGCGAGCCACTAGTCTCTCCACCAGTTTTTGTAAAAGTCTTCGATATTTACCGCCATTTGATCTTCAAGGGACGAGCAGTTCAGATCTGCTTTTCAGGCAGTCTCCCCTGACCCGCACCCGACAATTCAGTTCATACCAATGGTTCTTTGTAGCATTGACGTCAGGGCTGTAGACTGACCGATCCAACTTTTGGACGCTCATCTCTTCAAAACAACCCGTTATAACGCGAGCAGCACTATCTTGCTGATACAGGTATGGACTTTTCCGGAGGGGCCTCAATGCATTATTGTTCGGGGCGTCTAGCTTAGTTCAGCATTCATGTTTTGGGCCAAACCATGAAAAGCAGCCCCAGTCCATCATGATACCTCCGTCAAACTTCATTGTCTGGATGATACAGTCTGGCAGGTAGGTCTGCCACACCCAAGCACGACCGTCAGACTGCTTGACCATATGCTGTGACTTTTCACTACAAAGTACAGCTTTCCATTGGTCTACGGTCCTAGATCAGCGTGCCTTACACCAAGCTAGACAATTTCGAGGTGGTCAGTGGCTTGTGGAGGACGGTATGACCCATATCATGCAGCGCACTGTACTTGTGCCGACAAGTATTCCAATCGCTTCACTGAGGCCGTGTGTATGTGTAAGCTTTGGAGATCTTCCCTGTCGTTTCATGACAATTGCAGTAGCAATCCGCTGCCATTTGAAGATCACACCACCAGTCGTCGATCTAGGGACCTTCGGCGCCTTTGATATGTCATGTACACTTCGGGTACTTATGTGGCATCATTCCAGGCCGACTGTCTGTTCATTCCGTCGATCGTGACATCTTGCATTCACAATCATAATACCGTCGCCTCGAAGGTCAAGGAGCAGATTTATAGTTAGGTCTGACACGTGGTGCTTGGGTAGGGGGAACAACTATCAACAGATGTGTGTTGATAGTAAGATGTGTGTTGATAGATAGTTTTTTTTTTTTTTTTTGGTAGTTGTTGGCGCATCGGCTTCTGTGGCCATAATGCACCTCCCAAGGTTTTTGTAGTACTTTGATCCAAGCCCGAGGCAGGATTCGAACCCGCGACCTTTGAGTTGCCAGATAGGCACTTTACCCACCTGGCTAGCCCGGTCGGCACTTTTAGTTCAATTTTTCGAAAGTTTCATTAGAACCAGCAAGTTGGATAATCAATTTGTATAGCATTAATATGCTATGAGTATTTGTGTGCTCTTAGTTTGTGAACTAAATTTTTGTATTTATTTTTTGCAATTAATCATGTTGCATATTTAATTTCTTACTTTGGTAGGGCAGTAGTTGTGTTTGGTGGTTAACTCGATAAATATGTATAAAATATTTATGGATATTTCAATAATGATTGCGTGATTCTCCCTGTCATCATGTTTTGTTTGATGATTAGTTTGGAACACTAGGCGAATAACTGTATCATTGCTCTGTAGCACAGTAGAACGATTAAAAAAATAATAAACGAAATTGTCAAGAGTTGAGAATTAACAACAAAAAACAACCCCCCCCCGTATCATCTTACATCCACACAGGTGATATTCAGCAATGATTTCCATCATCCCTCGCAGAGTGTGCTGCTTATTCGTTTTCCTCTCCTTTTCAATTCCGTGGTAAGGTAGTGGCACTTGTCACCCATTGAGCATGCTTGAGGTCATATCCCGGCGTTGATACAGCGAACTCATTAAGGTCCTTTCAATAGTTGTTCAGTTAACTGGCCTCAGTCAACAATGTGCAGCATGGTTTTCTCCCAAGACGTCCGTCTATGAACAAGTTAGCCTTAGATCACACAGTTACAGATTCGATACGTTAGCTTTTCTCTGAGTAACCTTAAATTTTTCGAGCTTTTCATGCTTACTTATATATTTAATTCCAGTCATTGCCTGTTGGCTATTCTCCAATAGTTGAAATTTCTTTTCAACTAATCACATATTCCTCACCATTCTCGATAAGAGTCCTAATTTCTTTCCTGAAAATCTATTGGAAGTTTAATTATAGTCTTATAAATATCGAACTTTATTTTTATTTTAATGACAGTTTTTTTATCTTTCATCGTTCCTAAAAAAAGCATTCTTATCTGCTCTGCTAAACCCATTGATCTCAGCATTGTTGTTGGCCATACGGTGGAAGGAAGCCACAGGCTTTTGCTGCACTGGCCAAAAAATAATAATAATAATAAAATAAAATAAATTAAATAATAATATAAAAATTAAAAAATAATAATAATCATAATAATAATAAAAGAATAAAATAAATCAAACAACAATAAAAATATAAAGGAATATATATATATATAAAGTAGATAAGAAAATAAATTATGTGCTTCCCCCGACATAAATAACTATCCAGATGATCACTGAATTTCTTCAAACTCTCAGCCTCAACTACATGCGGAAGCAACTTGGTGCAGTAATCAACAATTCGCTGGCCAAAATAAACTTCCTGCAATCCAGTCTAATGACTCCTAGTTCTGGATCCTTTATAATAGTGAAAATTTGCTTTCATTCCCTTTACTGTCCCCTCTCAGAGCCTTATAGATACCGATCAGATTTCCTCTAAGGTGCTTGGTTGGAAGTTCTGTAGGCCACATAATTGAAGTTTTTCATCGTACAGCCCCCCCCCCCCCTTTGCCGATCTGACTATCAGAGTAGCCTTTCTTACCACCCTTTTAAGAAGCTCGATTTGTTTTATTTTTTTTTAGATGAGGTTACCATATGTGGACACAATATTCCAAGTACGGTCTTACAATTACAACAGGGGGATGATTGTGTCCGGCTGTCTGTATGATATGCTCCGTAAACTTTTCTTGTTTTGTGTGTGTTTTATTTAAAGTATTAAGTTCCTATTAGTGCCACCACATAAGGATAGGCCCTTGGATTACCAGGTGCAAGTACTGTATTATTTGAACGGACAACAGATAAGTATTAAATGAATTTCTGCATGTTCATTCTGCTACTCCATACAAGCGCTTTCAGCCATTATCTTGTAGTTCAACTTATACATGTGTCCAACAGACACTTGACCTTGACCAGGCATTAGAGTATTGCCTAGCCGCTCTGTTCTTCCCTCCCTACTTAGACCCCTGCTCCCTGTGGATTTCACTTCAGGGCAATTAAGGCGACCGGCAGGTCACAGTGCCAATTGCTTGCTAAACCACAACTGTGGTGATATTAAATTATCTAGTAACACTACAGCAACTGAATTCAATATGACAAATACTACCTCCTGTCAAAATTCTAGCGTCTGCACCATCTGTGGGACCAGCTCTGACCCCATTGTCCAATGTATTGAGTGCAAACAATTAATATGCAATGACTGTACCCATTCTGACTTGAAAAAATTAAATAAAAGTCGGCGGAAATCATTCTGTTGTGATAGATGTCGACTCAGAAATTCTCAGAAAAGCCCTATAACTGTTGCAACGCCAAACAGCACGGAACCTGAGTCACTTTCCTCCTCTTCCGCTAACAAAGTTGAAATGCCGTACTCTAGTACATTTGAGACAAATATCATGCCAATAACTAGAAATACCGACTCTGAGTCGTACATGGATGAAGCCTCTAATCCTTCTTTGTTGTCTTTGGGGTCGCATCAAATCTCAGATGCATCAACTCAAACACATATATCTGTGCTGTCAGAAGATCTCAGCGCTAACTCCTTCTCTACGGAAACTCTGAATCCAACCTTTGGTATTCTGCAATCAACTGAATTCCAGGAACTACTCTTTAACACTATGCAGAAAATCCTCATTCAAACTCATCTAATCAGCGCACCTCATACTGCAAACTCTGAAATTCTCCTGGATTCTAATACACTCAATGAAGGAAACAGCGAGCTATCCACGGAGATCTGTGGTATAAAAACAATATTAACTAATCAACAGGCTGAAATTTCTGACATTAACGCCCAAATTAAAAATCTCACTTCAATTATGTCTTGCCACTTAAGGGAAGCTAGGAAGAATTCTGAACCTACTCTCGAAACCAATGGGCTCAAAGTGAATACGAATTCTTCATTAACTGACGATGCCCTCAGTATTGAGACCAGATCTTCACCTTCCACCGGCCTCAATACTTCTACTGCTGCAAATATTAATTTGCTCAAGCCTGCTAACATTCATGACTCAAGTCATTCAACTGAGCAATTTATTGCCAAACAGACTCTGTTAGATGATTCTTCTGGTGTAAATAGAACCACTCCTCCCACCTACTCTCCTCTGCGGAACAGTTCTGTCTGTACCTCTATTTCACAAGCTCAGAGTCACCAAGCGCAATCCTCTTCAACATCAGTTAAGGCAACATATGCAAAAATAACTGCTGCCACATCTAATGAGGTCTGCAAACCTGTCTGTAGATCTGCCGCCACAGCGAGTAAACCTGTTTCTAATTGCCAGTCTCAAATATCACACCAAAGATCAAAACAGAACAAACCGTCAGAAAATATTAAAGCATCTATATCTCAAGATACTTTCTCCAAGCTTCCAGCCATAACTCATCAAACACAGAATGTAACTACTGCAGAAAAATCTCAGTTACTCAAACACAAGTATAATATCACAATTATTCCCACAAAAGACCGAATTTTTCTTTCTAGACTTGGACCCGCCACTAAATCTGAAGATCTTATCAACCTAATTAAAGAAGAATATGGTTTCGGAGTAGATGTCCGTTCTCTGAAGACACGATGTCCCGCCTACTCATCTTTTATAATAACATGCCTTCCATCACAAACAGAAAAAGTGCTGAATCTAAGATCCCTTTTATCAGGGGCTCTAGTAAAACGCTTCACGGACAGACCATCAAGGGAGTCCAAAATCTCCTCTCCACCGGCATAGCAATCAGATACCCTGCTATCTACACATACTACGTTCTCCTCTCGTCATAGAATCCCCAGATCCCTACTGTTCAGTGTTTACCTTCAGAATTGCAGGAGTATAATTAGCAACCTAAACCACTTCAGAGCAATCCAAGGCTCACATATTTACGACATTTACCTGCTCACTGAAACCTGGCTCTCCATTGATATTGATGATCAGGAGATTATAGATGGACAATATACAATCCATAGAAAGGACAGAGGATCTCGTGGAGGCGGAGTAGCTATTATACACTCTAACCATATACTCTGTGAAACTGCATCAAATTTCACAAATATTGAATCAGTATACTGCCTTCTTCATCTTGGCAAGTTAAAAGTTTTAATAGTATTGCTTTATTTTCCACCTCCCTTAACTAATATAGACCTCCAGTACTTAGAAAGCTCGCTGGAATCAATCTTCCCACTAATTCAATCTGCCGACATAGCAATGGTTTTGGGTGACTTTAACTGTCAAATGGCCAATTTAGGATCTTCTTCTCCATCACTGCAGACTAGGGCTCTCTTTAATATGCTTCACAGCTATGGTCTGGAACAAATTTGCAACTTTCCAACCAGAGAAAATGCCTACCTCGATCTAATATTTTCCTCTACTCATATAGATGTTCACACCGACAACCCCATATTTCACTCGGATCATTCACCAATTACTTTTGACATCACAGTGACTTCTCATAACTTCAAATGCAGCCCCCGTACTCCTCGATTCAATTTCAGAAAGGCTGACTGGCCTCTGCTCAACCTAGCTCTAAGAAATGTAGACAAGCAGCTCGCTGACGCTATGGATGACATCGATGTGCTCACCAACAACCTGATTAACTGTGTCCATTCAGTTATATCTGACATTGTTCCTCAATCCCATCTTACCGCACGCTCTACCTACCCGCACTGGTATAACAGTGAACTAATACGTAAAATTAAATCCAAAGAATTCTACAGAAACAAGTATAAGCAAACAGGTGACAGTCAATACTATGAAATATTCAGCCAACTCCGCAAAGAAGTGAAAACTCTCATATTAAACTCCTACAACATGTATACAGAGTCAGTTCAGGATAGTCTGCTTACTCACAGAGATATCAAACCATTCTGGAATTTCATGAAGCATAAGAACATAACCAGTAGAAAGTTACAACTCCGAAACGCAGATGGAATTCTCTTATCTGACGAATTCAGTATTGCTCAAGAGTTTGCCAAACACTTTTCCAGAATTCAAACAAATGATACATTGAGACCTGCCTCATTTCCTGACTTCACACCTGTTAAAGATGATATCCTCATTAATCTCTTTATCACTGATGAAGATTTAAATTCGGCATTAAAAAGCATGAGAAATGACTATACCAGAGGCCCAGATGACATTCCAGGCTTATTTTGGAAAAGGACTGTCACTACATTGAAACCCCTCATACTGCGGATCTTCAACCTGTCTTTCAGGCTGGGGAAGTATCCTAAGCACTTTAAGCAGGTCAATATAGTTCCTATTTTCAAAAAAGGTGATAAAAATGACGTATGCGATTACAGACCCATAACCTTGCAAAACAGCCTGGCCAAACTCTTCGACACAGCAGTGCACAAACATCTCTTCGAATTCTTCAAGCCTTTTATTGATCAGAATCAACATGGTTTCTGCAGTGGCAAGTCAGTAGTCACAAATTTACTTCCTTTCTGGCAATACACCTCGGAAGCTCTTGATAACCACCTACAAGTTGATGCACTCTACACAGACATATCCAAGGCATTTGATAAAGTCCCGCACGAACAACTTCTGGAAAAACTTAAGCTATATGGTATCCGTGACCCTTTGCTCTCATGGCTACGCAGCTATATTACGCATCGTTCCTTGAGCGTTATCATCGATCAAGTGAACTCAGACTGTTTTATACCACTAAGCGGAGTACCACAAGGCTCTCCCTTAGGTCCTCTTCTCTTCATTGTTTTCGTAAATGATCTTCCTTCTTTCATGTACACCTCCAATGTTCAAGTTGCTCTCTATGCAGATGATCTTAAGATCTACTCAGCAGTGAAGGAGACTACCGATTCTCAACAGCTTCAATGTGCTCTCAATAAATTCTCTCTGTGGCTATCTCTGAATGGCTTGTCTGCTAACCCCTCGAAGTGCAAAGTAATCTCTTTCTCATCTTGCAGATCTCCACAACTAATGAATACGGAGTATAGTATTAACTCTGTGATCATCGAAAGGTGTGACCAAGTTAACGACTTAGGGATTCTCTTTTCCAGCAGTGCTAAATTCGATGCCCATGTCCTTAAAATCACCAGCAAAGCATTCAAAACACTGGGATTCATCAAACGGAACACATACAAGTTCAAAAGCTACAGATATGCGGTTATCCTCTATAAAACTATTGTTCTTCCAATCCTAGAATTCAGTTCACCCATCTGGAATCCTCACACAAAGACTTTAACTAACAAAATTGAAGCAGTCCAAAAAAACTTTGTCCGTTACCTTACGTACCGCAATCCTCTATTCTATCACTCAGTGTATTATGAATCGCTGTGTGATTACTTTCATCTGAGGCCTCTGTGCACTAGAAGAGTTACTGCTGACATCGCCCTTCTAGCCAAAGTAATCACTGGAATTTACGAAGCATCTGATATCCTGAGTAAAATAAACTTCAATGCTCCTTGTAGACAAGTCAGGAACCTTACACCGTTTCGCCTTGACTCTGCCAACACGGACTTAATGAAGTTCAGTCCACTGAACAGAATCAGCAAATCAGCAAATGACTCTCTCATTGACTTCTTTGACAACTCCCAATCACTGATGAACTCCATCCACAAGTTTGCCTCTTCACTTAAACTGCAAAGTGACTAGCTCACATCTAATTATTGTAGCTTTTTATTGGTTATATTATTTTTCTAATCTCTAACGGATTAATTATTACTTGTTTTACCGGTAACTTAACTTAATACAATCCTCTTTTGTACATATGCTTTTATTGTTTGAATCTATATCAATGTTTATCGTCCTGTTGGATTTCATATTATTGTTATTATGTTTATTGATCTGATCTCAGATACACTGTTAATGGTTACCTGTTGTGTATCTTGTTATTAATAAAATAAAATTATCGTATAAATTGGGACTATGATCTCCTTATCCCTACAGGCTATTATTAGATAAATCATCGCTAGGACACCATGGTTCTTTCTAGCTGCCTGTTTACACTGTTCAGAGAACTTCATATTGGCCCTTTTCCTAACTCCCAGACCCTTAGCATCCTTTCGGCACTCTGACTGATTACTTCTTTAAACTTCCTTTCTCTTCCTCTACTCTTCGTTGTTTTTTAAAATATTATCTGTTGTCTAACTTGGTGTGTATCGTCTACTGCTCTCTGCAGTAGACGATGCACACCAACGCTTCTGGCGCCTTTATTATCTTCATCTAAGGATAATAAAAGCCAGATAGCTTCCTATTCCATAAGTATCCTTATGGAATAGAAAAGCTAAAGACTAACAAGAGTGAACGTCCAGGAGGAACAGGTCCTCGCCTGAAATATATCCATAATGGTTGTGGATGATTAAAAACATCCTTAGTGAAATAATTGTAATTATTTCACTGAAGTAAATCATCATTAATCAATCCAAAGTCAATACCAGACATTCATCTCATTTACAACCATTTATCCTCTTCATTTATCTCTTTCCAGACTGAATCCAAATTAAAAACAACATTTTATTTGCTCGCGGGACACGACATTCTGTATCACGTTTTTGTTTTCATTTTAATTTCCTCTTCATCATACCGTTTAGTCAACTGCATTTCGAACGTGAGCCTGGGAATTGTCTTATCTTTGTCATTCGCAATATTTATTAAAAATTGTTCATACACTGTGCACATCACAACTAGTTTTTTCTTCACCATTCTTGGTATCCATGCGGTCTCTTTAGATTGGAAAGTTCTGTAATATTGCTTCCCCTTTCTATTTTCTACACTTTTCAGTTTTTGCACTTTTCCCAAATTAATTATCTCATTTTTGACTGCAATGTTTTCATATATCATAACTGTATGATTTTTTATATGGCTGCGTACTTCTTCCCCTTTATTTTAAAAATGCCTTCGTCTTACAAATACTGTTGCTTCTTTTTCTGTTCGTCCTATTTACACTTCCTTCAAGTATCTTTGTGTCTTTTCTTTCTGCGCGCTTGAATGCGTCAAACTTCACTCTCAGAGTTTTTCTACTTCTTCTACGCCACCACGAAATTGCTTAATCTCTTCTTGGTCGTTCTCCCATCACACTGCCTGCTTCAGTTCATATCTGTTCACGTCCCGTCCGTACTTCGACTCCTCTTTCTTTGGTATTTTCCACTTTCATCATTACTTTTCTCTCCATAGTGAACTCTGCTAGAGTTTATTACACAATCCAAACCGAGTGGCAAATTACACGCTCAGTAAAGAACGCATACGAAGATAATGGACAAAAAGTGATTAATTGCCAGAAGACTCTAGATTACAAATGCTTTAATGGTTTGTTCAATCCTAACATATTTTTTATTCTCTAAAAAATTGCATTGTGTTGGTTTTTTCTCCTATAACTAAGAGAAATAATCTTGATAGTAAAGGTTGTGTGTCTTGCACAGTGTCTGGATTGAAATGGAATGTTTTCAGGATCGGACCAATGTTATGGTTTTTATCACCCAGTGAATGACTTATTCTCTCTCTCTCTCTCAACAGAGGGAGATGCATGGTTTCTCTCCCAGCAGATCTAGTTTTTCATCAGAAAAACTGACCACTGTATATATACGCACTTTACAGTCACAATATAAAAGCAGCTAAGACACCTTTTAAAAGACTCGTGTTGTTCACAAAAAGAAAAGCTACTGTACTCAGCCCATATAAAAATTGGCATCACAGAATTACATACACATGCAACATACATAGAAGTTATAAGGACCGGTGCAATTAGGATTCTTTGGCATAAGTAATTTCAATTAGGACAAGTTGCCTTAAACAACCAAACAAGGTTACCGTATTACCGTAATTTTTTTTTAACATGGAATAAAAGTCTGCAGTCTTTTGTAATAAAGAAGTGTAATAATTTAAGAAGCAGTTAATTAAATGTAATTATTTCATTTGATCTTTTCTTAATTAAGTGCTTCATACCATCCATCCCATGTAATCGGTAATTTTGTACAATTCACAGTAACAACAAATTATCCATTCGAATATAATTAGAAGAAGAAATTGTAAAACTGTTTTTTTGGCCCCTACATAGTCTATGTGGTATTAAGGGGGATGGGTCAGTTTTTTTTTTTTGTTTTTCAACTTTCACCTAACCCAAATTGTTCATGAATTTTATGCTACGATATCTCTTCGTGACTGATTCCATTGAAGAAGTTCATAACTTTGCGATTTGCCCTTATAACACAATAATCGAAAACCATTTAAGTCAAGTTACGAGTCAGTTTTTTTTTTTTTTTTTCAAGAATTCTGGTTGTGCTAGACCATTACAAATTCCTTTTATGTGAAGCCAATTTTCTGATTTTAAATATTCTAAACGACACGCTCATCTGGATATACTGGCCTTTGTTTTTGTGACTAACGTGAGAATTAGTCCTAACTCCAGTGGTATGGGAATGGGAGATAAAACAGAATGGAAGAGAAAATATTTAATTTCTGCAACTTACAGTCAGTCATGTTTGTGAAATTTTACGTAACGTATTGACAAATAGATATTTTAAAATAAATACAGCTCTCATCGTAACAGAAGAGCGTGGAACTCTTTTGTCACGTCGACGACTTGATTCTTTAAGCCAATGCAAAGTAGTTGCATGGCTTAAAGAAGATGAAAGTTGACAAACAAAAGAACTGACTCATCCCTATTAATATTTCATGGACTATGTAGTTCCATAAATCCTGTTATTCTTACTGTTAACATATAGGCGAAAAAACTGTTTTACGTTTTCTTCTTCCAGTTACATGGCGAATGGATAATTTGCTATGCCTGTGAATTGTATATAATTATCGACTGTCCCTGCGTAGTTCAAGAACACATTCATCATCTGTCTGTGGTCGATAGCCCAGTTTTCCATAGACCATTCAGTTTATTTTGAAAACGTTCCTCATTTGGATTCATTGGGAATGGTGGGTTGAAATTCAATATTGTGACACTAGACATTATATCAACTGTTTTTATATTTAGCTTCCGATAGTTAAAAAATTCTGTATTTGAACATTAAAATGAGACTCCATTATAATTAGTTTTGTAGTTAGAGCGAAAAGTGGCTGGAATATTCTACTAAAAAGGGTAGCTGTACTTATCGAGCCCTCGCCGGTATCACAGTGGTTACAATTACCGTTTGCCCACACCTGGTGGAAAATACACGAATCCCATCAATAGCATGGGCAACTTTTATGTTTGTTTTTTTTCCACAGTTTGTCTGGGTCAGTCAGGCAGTCAATCTCAGGAAAGGGTTGCATGTTCTTATTTTCTCCTATCTTCCGAAAACTGTGTTTTTTTTTTGTTTTTTTTTTTCGTTCCGCAAACTGATCAAAGAATACAGGCACAAATATAGACACAATACGCCTCACAGTCTAGCTGCTTTGGCGCTTAAAACCTTGATGAACGTATCGATTACCATTCAACTTCTTTAAATTTAGCTTCTCAAGATCATTTCAGTGATCTTCTTCAAAGAGAGTTAATTATGAGAATGAAAACGTGTTACTTTTCATCCCTACCTAATTTTCCCAGTATCCTCAAATAAATTAGATTTCTGTAAAATGCTAGTCTAACTTTTTGTCATTAATTTTCAGCTACTAGTTGACAACTACAAGTGATTTATGGCAATTTAACCTCATCTAAATCTTGTCGGGAATATAAGATAAGAAGAGAATCGTGCGATGGTAGTTAATATTACATCAATGCTGGTGATTGTAATAAAAGTAAAAACGAGAGCAGAATAGATTTCAAAAGAACTCTGCTAGCAGAATGGGTAGTTGGCATGGCGACTGCTGACAGTGCTATTCCATTGCAGTTACTCGACGGATATATCAGTAAAGCCAAGCAGGTAACATTGGGAGTGACGGAATTTTTTTGTTAAATTCCTGAGAGAAGACTGCAAGAGAAAGGACCGAACGGTTAGCACTGAGATATATTTAAGGCTAAGCAATGAAATGCGTTACAATGTAAAAGCAGCACAGAGCAAATGGAAAACAGAGAATTGTTTAAAAATTGTGAAGATTATAATTCAAACCCGTATTATTAAAATTGCAGTTGAATAGCTTGCCACAGACTGTCGCCTGAAGGAAAGGACAGAAAGAAAAAAAACGTTCCA
This sequence comes from Mastigoproctus giganteus, assembly GCF_048544385.1. Taxonomy (NCBI): domain Eukaryota; kingdom Metazoa; phylum Arthropoda; class Arachnida; order Uropygi; family Thelyphonidae; genus Mastigoproctus; species Mastigoproctus giganteus. Next base: position 114,760,065 of record NC_143575.1, read on the forward strand.
TATGAATGGATAACCAGATAAAAATCTGAAGTATGATGTAGATAATGAGGAGAGAATTGAAATATATCGGAGGATTTAAAAATAAATGCAAAGGGAAGGAGGTAGGGAGAAAGAGAGATTCTAATTAATTTGTTTTTATTTTAGTTGATAAATAATGGAAAAAGCAAAGTATGAATTGGTTTCTGCCACAAATAATAAAAACAGTCAGAATATTTTTCTACAATGCATTGCTACCCTGAGGAAAAACCAGAGGTAGCAAACCATTTAAAACCTAGGTAGCTTTATTATCTATATTTTTGTTTAAATTCGTAAAACATGGATAACAAGTTTTGTAGGGTGGCTATAAATTCCTTTTCAACATTTTAAAAACCAAAAACTCGAAAACTATCCAGAAACGACTTTCTTACGTCATTATTATATGTGAAGTTTTTTAAATACTAAAAATTATTTCCAGGTTTGACCATTAGTGTAGTGAGCGATTTATTCACTCGAATTAACAAATTAGCATGTGGATCCGTCATCATAAAGGAATGGTTTTGGAATGAGAGAATTCCACTATTTGCTCGTCGTAGTCATATTCTTCATCATCAAGAGACCGAAGGTAGTTATTGTTATTTGTTGTTATTTTAGGAGCATTAGCAACTAAGGCCATATTGCTCCGGGGATATGCGGTGGTCATTCCCTGACCTGTCCACATCCTCCGTATTTGGTGGTGACGGGCTCGAAACCCGGCCTAATCAAGAAGCATGTGCTACGCACTGCTGCCCCCCCCCCTCCCAACTGGCTACGGAGGCGCCTATTGTTATTTGTGGGGCTTTAGGCCCAGCAGTGACTTCGACCATATTGAGTTGTATATATTATGCCTGCAAATTGTATTCGTTCTGTAGTTGATTTACTGGACTGAAAACCCGAGTTTCCGTGAGGGAAAAAAACCATTATACCTCCGCCTGAGACCAACTAACTCAGCTACTTTGTGAAAAAAGCCGATAAAACTTCCTCACGTCATCTACGGAATGCAAACTCGGTTCTTTTCCACCCGGTGTGATGAAGACGGTGTTTCTACCCACTGTATTACCCACGAGGGCAAAGAGCGAAGCTCTCGTTATAATTTCAGCAACCAGATTCAGGCACGTTTATTTTAAAATGTTACGAAAATATGGGAACAAGGCCATAATGCGCCTAACTATGATAAATTTAAAGCATAGTTTTATCGATATGAATTGTGGTTGAAGTTCAGAGTTGTATACGTTTGAGGAAAGTAAAATTTTGGCATACGTGTCACAATCTGCTAGGGCAAAAGCAATACTGAGAGACGCGTTCTTGGTGGAAAATGAGTAAAAAATTGCTTGCCGGCAGAGGCAGTGTTGTAGCTCTTTTGAAAACTATTGTACATCAATGAATACAGGCTGGACAGTAGGCTGAGTGTTGCAGTTGGCGCACTGTAATGGATCAGTGGACAAAAGCAGATAAAAATGTGTTATGTGTGGGTGGCTTATCCATGCGCGGTGGATCCATATGTGCCACAGGCAACTGCTCCTCTGCAGACTTCTGTGAGTGCCCAGGCTTGTGGCACATGTAGCGGCATAAGGGGTTTGGAATGTAGCCTTTAACATGGCAGTTAAAGTTAACCTAACCTGTTTTGATCATTGTTGATGGTTTGGGATTGTCAAAGGTAAGGATTATGTTCTAAAGTGGAAGTAGTATACCTTCCTTCTTTGAGGTAATTCGCCTTACACTGATGCCTCATTGATTTTGCAGTTCTTGGAACTAATAGCTCTTCATCTGACATATGGATGAGCTGTTGACGTGTTCAGGGAAATGTATGTTGAAACGGTAACATAGGTTTCACCAAGATTTTTTTAGCATTTATAGTTGATCAGACTGTGATCGGTAAACACTTGAACAATTGTCTCTCGATCTAAAACGATGAACTCTCTTGGTGATACCTATTGTGCTTTCTAGCCATTTCTGCACAGAAGTCGCAAGTATTTTCAATCGACTGTTCTTGAATTTTATGGATAATGAGAAATGTGGGAGTTTGGATTTTGTCTACGTCAGTCTTTTGACATTTTGCTGCCACAAAACTGAGCTCCTCTATTTTTTGATCTGTGCACCCAGTGGATTTCTGGGCTTTGGAAGCTGTTCCTCCCTTTCGCCCTGGAAAGGACTGGCTCCAGAAGAACCCTATAAAATATTGCAATGCGCAGAAGAAGGCTACCTAACTTCTAAGACTAGAATTGGCTTTCTCTCAGTATCACTAAGAACTTAATTGATGTGGCGCAATAACAACAAACTAGATCAAATTTATGGAGCTTATCTAGTGCTCGCCGTACCTCTCGTATTACTTTTTCCTAAAGACGTAATGGAAGACTGTATCTCTTTCGCTATAAAGCAAACGCTGTAACCACATACTAACATAGCATTCGTGATTTCGCCTACTGGATGATTGACTAGACTGGCCAGGATCCAGATTGGTTATTTAACATCCTATAGAGAAAGAGATGAAGCGCCCTTTTATCTTGATGAATCTGATAGGCATAAACTTGTAGAATTGGAGGCCAGAAAAACCGCTTATGTGCACGTTAAGGATTCATCCATTCATTATGGTGTGGATTTACAGCACTCGCTGTTACTGTCCCATTATCTTTGAAACTATTAAGAATCGAGGTCACTTGAGATTTCTGCAATTAATGGCACACAGTTGTAAAATTAATAGCCTCTTGAGGATAAAAATTATCTCAGAGATTAATAAGCTTGTTTACACGAAAGTATAATTTTTAGGTAGGATGATGCTACTCTCCAAATTGACATAACGTCAAACAGTTCCTACATGACCCTTCACGGAAGACCGAATAATCAGTCGCCATTTTCAATATGGCCTGAAAGGTCACTGAGCTAACTTTAGCAGACCTTTGAATGTGGGATATCTGAATCATCGTAATTATAGACCTTTCAGTTGAACTCTTTCAGATATCAAGGGCGTAGAGGGCAGTGGTTATTACATGGAAATTTTAATGGCAGCTGTAGAGAACACAATGTCTCATCCTGGTAGCTTCTTAGATTAGAAAATAATGTGGTAATTTTAGGATTTTACAGTGATATATACTTCTTTATAGATGCAAAACTGGGGGTCAGTATCGTAAACAATTATTCAAGAATGGTTTTAATAAATGTTTTATAATTTAGAGAACAAAACGAATATACAAGCAAACACAAACATAAGAATATTTTGCTATGCCCCCAAATTTACATGGAATCCACAAAACATTGTTTTTTGTATTATATTAAAGAAATATCAGATTTAACTCGTTCCCTTTTAATTAAATATTCAAAAAATTGAAGCATTATTATTGAAAGTTATCTGAAAATAAGGAAGGGCAATTAGTTGATTATTATGTTCGATAAGCTGGAATGTAATTATTAATGATGCTATTGCCTTAAAAAAAACACGATTTTATGCCTGTCCAGCTCAGACTTAAATTTATTTAGGCTATCAACTTCCACAACAATAGATGGAAGTCTGTTCCACCAATCAACTACCCGCTGACAAATTTCCGCACATCTATTCTACAATTGTCTTTCCTCAATTTGAATCTGTGCCCCCTCAGGTTCTTAATCTGAGCAAGGAGAAGAATCCCATCAGCATTCAGCTTGCTTAACCTATTCAAGGCATTATGCACCTCAATCAGATCACCTCGCAGGTGACTAGTCTCCAGGCGCTGCAATTTGCAGAATTTAAGCCTTTCTTCGTAAGAGCACTCCCTTTGTTCCCCTCACCAATGTTGTTGCCCTTCTTCATACTCGTTCTAGCAACTCTACATCCTTCCTAAAATGCGACCTCCAGACCTGTACACAGTACTCAAGGTGTGATCTGACCATTGCCTTTCATAAATGATATTGACATTCTACAAAGCTGAGTAAAATACTTTTTCCTCCTCAAAGAGTTGTATATTCCGTGTGTATTCATACTTCCATCGGAGCACACAACGTGCATAGCTAAATATCGTTATGAAAATTATATTTTTAAACCTTTAAACCGTTCTTAAACACATACACAAGGCTGAATTATTTATAATTCAGCCTTGTGTATGTCATTATGCAGTGGATCGGATTGTCAATAACCAAGGTAACCAAAGTGATATAAAGATAATGATATAAAGAAGAACGTGTTAAAATGAATTCATTGATAATAATATTTTAAGTAATTCCAAACACGAAAGTCGTTGAAATCTAACCGTCGTGTTTGGAATTACTTACAATGTTTAACATTACAACTGAAGTTCTTCATTTTATTTCTGTTGTAATATTATGGTTTTTTATGGACATTAGCGACTAAGACCATATCGCTCCGTGTTTATTGTCCTTAAATTTCGTATGTTTTGTGGTTGATTTTCTGTTTGCTAGAAGAAAAACCGGAATTTCCTGTAGAAAAGCCATGCTACCTAGCCTCAGACGACTAACTCAGCCATTTTGTGAAAAAGACCCATAGATGTGCCTCCCGTCATCGACGGGACTCGAACTCATATCTTTTCTGCCCTGTGTGTGAAGGACGGTGATCCTATCAACTTTAAGGAATTAATTAATCAATCTTTATTGTATGTAAAGATACCACACAATATACCTATCACGGCATGCTGCCAGGGGTCTCACATGTACGTAAATATATAAATTTACAAAATAATGATATTGAGTAACGCAATATGTAATGCTAATAACAAAATAACAATAATAAATTGATAAAATAAAAATCCATGATCAGATACCATATGAGCCACTTCTCCCTACATCTAGATAAGAGGATATGGCTCACAGGTGGAGTGGCACCGACAGAGTTTTCCACTGTACACTATTAGGCAGGGAGCAGATCACGTGCTTGAAATGGGATCCTTCTCCTGTACTCCTTGTCACAGGCGAACTAATTCAGATCCAAGTCAAGTGACTGTATCCTTGTTAACATTTCTGTGAACAGAAATCTCTCAGACATGAGTTGAACACAGCTGAGGCATTTCTCTCAGCACAGGAGATGGAATTCTCCATCGCATCACATTCCAAATGTTGGTGGGGGTGATCTTTCCTGTGATCACTTTTACAGTGAAAGTTAGGCGTCTCTCTTCCATCTTCACTGTCAATCGTTCCAGTCCGAGAGCCTGGCCATCGCTGTAGTTCGCTGCTGGGGAAGTAACTTAGACTTCCATGTGGCCCATTTCAGTAACCAAAACTCGGCTGCATATAGTGGCTTTAGTGTGGTTTTGGTCGCAGAACTCCAAATTTCTACTCTGTAGAGGACATGTTGGAAAATGGCAGTCTGGGTGTATCTCTTGGTAGTACCTGGGTTCGTGATATAGAGAAGGTGCTGTTTCGTCATACAACGATTTCGACTCAATTGCAGGCGTAGATATTCAAGATGGTAGTTAAACCGTAACTTTGCTTCGAAGATAACACCAAGGTCACGATGCTTTGCTACGCTTTTGATAAATTTTCCTTAATGCGTAGGTTGAATGATTATTGGTTTCGGCTTCAATGAGTAGACCATGAACGCGGACTTGCCTGGATTAATCTTCAGACCAAAGGGTTTCAGATAGATTGCTAGTTGAGTGAGGCTGCTGTTAATTGCATTTACCACGTCTTGCACGTTATCCGAGGGGTGTATAGTGGTTAGCATCTTTAAACCATCCGCATATGATATTATGTCGGTCCTATTATTGAAAAGATGTCAGTAAATAAAACAAATAAAGTTTGTTTTATTTAGTTTTATTTACAAATAAAAGTAAATAAAACAATAAATAAAAGCCTGATAAAACGCTTCCTTGCACTCCTGTATTGATGTTTCTTTGATAAATCCGGCCGCCAACGGTTAGCGTAATGGTCCTGTTGGTCAGTAGCTACGTTAGAAACTTGAGGAGCTCACCTTCAATATTGTAGAAGGATTGAAGATGATTTAGGGGTGCCAAAATGCTGACACTATCGAAGGCGGCTTCCAAGTCCGGGTAGGTTACCACTACCTCAAATATTTCTTCGAATGCCGTGTTGGTTGTCATTTGGAGGTGACTTTGCTGCCCACTAAGGCTTTTATTTCCGAAAAACATGTGAAGGTGAGTTATTGTTGAAAACGTAAGTAGAGATAGAGTAGTAGAAAATTACTTTGGAGAATTTAATAATGGAAAAGCGGTAGTTAACTGACTTTCTTCTTCTTCCAGCAGACTTTGAAGAAATTTAAGAAATTACAGTTGCCACTTTGAAAGAATACTCGTACTCCTTCCATGGAAATATTTGTAAAGTAGAAATGCGCCAGAAACAAAACGTCTGTGCTGTAAGCAGCGGGTGAGTACGGAGAAAACTGATTAACCAAACTGCTATTCTTTTTTGAATTGCTGGGAGTGAAACACTCTTTTTGCGGAATTAAGATAAGATTGAGTTTAGATGGATTGAAGTCAACTGGATTATCCGTTACAATGGAGGATAATCTAAAGTTGGGAATACTGATGTTTAAAGTAAATTTAGACTCTAATTGGAAAGGTGCCTGCTACATTCTAGTTATATCAGCATACAAATAATGTCTAAAACTACATTTGTTTCAACCACTTCTCTATCAAATAAACTCTGGTAACACATTTATTGTTATTTTTCTGGAATTCTATATCAGAAATTTAATATTAAATTTAAATTAACTTAAACTATTAGCTAAAGCGTAATCGTGAACGAAGCGATACAATTTGTGAAACTCTCTTAATATTTGAAGACTAAAATATATATAAGTTCACAATAGCAGTATTTTGGACAGTATTTCTTACGGATATCCTCATGAATGATGAAAGAGCAAGGAAAACATTTTTCGCTTGAAATAAAAGTCTGGGAAAAATATACTTTGCACAAAAGCATGAAAAAATATTCATAACGTAGATAAAAGTCCCGCAGAGAAAATTTAGCTGTGAACATCAGCTTTCGAAGCTGAACACGTCCGTCGACTGATTATCCTGTTTTGTCTCTCTCTATAAAAGTTTAATATTGTGTGCCAAGATGCAGGCTCGTAGAAGCGAGGAAGAGATTTATAGCAAGTCGCTCCCACGCTGGTGACATAAGAAGAAACAAAGTTCCAGGAGAAGCAAATATAACTGGCAGTACTTGTGAGACGAAAGAAGTTCTCTGTGCTTGTATTTTATGGAATTATGGTCCACATTCGGCCACATGGGCTGCGTTTCAGTTGTTTACGGACTGTAGTATAGCATCTCAGACTTAGCGTTCTGTTTTTTTATTTCTTCGTTTTCTTTGTGCTGCTGCTACTACTTGGCACAGGAAGTAATGTAATTTTGAAAACTAATGAAGGAACGAAATAAATTGCACACTATAAATTTCGTAACGCGATAAACACTCAATAGCGTTATTGCCAATAACAGTAGTAACATAAATAGAGTTAAATATATGTTTTAATAGAATATTACTGGTCTTAACGTTTGAAAACGGGATGGGCCGAAGCAGGATTAAGGCAGTTTTGTTATACAGTCGAACGAATTAAATTTTTCCATTTAACTTATAATTTAATTTATGTTCTGTGTAGATTATCAATTTTAGATTTTCTAATGGGATCAGTTGATGAAGTATATTTCAGAACATGCGTCACTGATGTGTCGTTAAATCCCTCATGACCAGAATTAAACAGTTTTTCCAAAATGCTAAAGAACAACCATTTGATGGAGACATAAAGGTGAAAGCGCGCACTGTTCTGAAAGAAGATAATTGTGAAAAAAATCAAGGTGATGAACTTTGCAAAAGAAAACCAAAATTGCAAGTTATATGCTTTGATTTAGAAATTTAATTATCTGAACTGTAGGAATAAGATCTATTGCTGTTGGGTTTTGGCGCATCAACAACGCAGACTATGATTGTCAAGGTTCAGTATGTTTGTCTTTTATTTGGACAGAAAGTGTATACTGAAATATGTCTCAACATCCACTCTACTTATTTTCATTCATAATATCCTTCGGTGAATGAAACAGTTGACCAGTCATAAACCGTTCTGATTACATTGAAATTGTTAACTTCACTGAAATTGGCGGTAAATTATTGAATCGCACAAATTCTTTTGGATGTTCTTATAGTCCTGTTCATGATGACCTCAAATCGGGGTGGCTCTGAATTTTTATTACATGACACAGTCACATTTTCTAAATAAATGATTCTAAAGGTTATTATTTCTAAACAGGCTTATTATTTCTAAATTGTTTTAATGTGATAAATAATACCTAACTAAAACTGCTAAATGATAAGAACTGATATTAAGAGCCAACGCATTTAGTTTTGTTCATCGGAATGTCAACTACTCGACAAATTTGCATTAATGCCGAGCCACTCATAGTGAATGTGTTAAAACGATGTGTGTTTTGCAATAACACAGATTTCAGGCCTTGTCAACCTACTTCCAGCGGTTATCCCAATATATTTGCTGCGAAATTGCCATATCACGTAGTTCGGTGGATGTGAGATGAAAGAACTCGCACCCTTTTATGTATTAAAGGAACTGTTTGACGAGACAATTTATCGATTTCTTCTTAGATGCATGCAAATGATATTCAGCAAAACAAAATCGGGAAAAAATGTTGCTTGCCTGAAGAATCGGAAAATTAATTTTCCTACCTAAGTCCTTCATAGAGATTATTCGAGAATTTTTATAGACAGTTTTGTCATTATTCTTTCTGCTACCATAATTGCGAGTATAACAGTTCTGACTATTTCTAGAATTCCTAGTATTTTTGGGAATATTACACATATAAAGAAGAATATAAGCAAAACGTAATGCACGTGGCCTTTTTTAGTAATTAACTACAAGCACAAGTTACTGTAAAAATAAATATTAATCTACACATAAGAGTTTGCTTCAAAACGCGCATCAATTAATTCTAGATCTGTCTTAGATGAACATTTAAACTGTTTAAATTCTTTCATTGGTATTGTTTTTAGCTAATTCGCGATTTTTGATACAGAATTGTTCATGAAGTGCCAATAAAATAATTTAGAGTTTAATAGAGTTAACGCACGAATTCCCAGCGAACTTTAGCTTTTTCTTTTCTGGTATTTTATTAATGTACTTGTATTCACTTATTCATGCAATGACTGCTGCTTTATTAATGACTTTCACGGTAATTCTAATTCTAACTCTATATTCATTCCATCAAAATCAAAATAATCATCAGCATCTCGCAGGTTCATGTATGGGGTAAACAGCTTTATAATTATTCTTCATGCTATCGCAATTCTAAGTACTGTATACGCAAAATGAAAGTTGGTGCATTTTTATACAAGATCATGTTTGACTTTCCTTAGAATATTTGTTTAAAACATTAATTGGATGATCAACCGGGCAGCTGGAAGTCACACCAGTGAAGGAGACCCCTGGGAATAAAGTTATCCAAGCTGGAATTATTAGACGACAACGAGGTGCCTTCTGCAGATTGAAGCGTTACAACGCAGTTCTACTGAAATGGTTTAGTAACAGCGTGGTGCACCAGAGGCACGCGAAACAGTTTTTTTTTTTTCTTTTTCTTATTATGTGACAGTTGTTCATCCTTTAGAAAAATAGCGGCCTATCTTTATCTGAAAAGAATCAAGACTCCGATCTACTCTTATCTTATCATTTGCTGGTTTTCCATTCTTACATCGGCTTATTTTCATGTAACTCTTCATGGATTTCGTTTTCTTTTGTGAAGGATATCACATGCTCAGTGGAATATATCTTTTCACGCTGTCCAAAATGGATTCTTCGAAAAGGCATTGCAATAATTTATATACATTGTGGAACTTGAAATATAAAAGAATCTAAAATTAATTTTTCAGTTCCTTTCATCCACTCGGAGAAATAAGAGGGTTATATGAGAAATTTTAATTAGATATTAGCAAGTATTATAAAGATCCCAAAGCGCAAAATTCTACAATGCAAACAGAGGATTTTGCTTTAGTTTATCACAATTATCAAAGTAATCAAAGATGTATCCATACGATGCAGTTCTGTAATTAATGGGAATGCTGTTTTAGATATATTTATTATCTATAAGGGTAAAATTTAACTATTAAATTCTCGCTTCCCCAAATACTTTTGGCATGTTTTATTTATTTCTGAGATGCTTTTCTAGTGTATTTTGATGCATTTCAAGAACAAATAAAGTAGAGGAAGATAAAAATAAATCAGGGAATTTAGAAATAGATTAAATTCATATTTACACTTCCCGATTATCTACACAATGTTAAGAATACAAAGAGATATTAGTAAACTGGAGTGAAATATACAGAATTATTCTTCCTCTCTCACAAAATAAAAGAAGTGAATAGTTATCCCAACCGAAAGCAAAAATAAATATAATTTTTCTCTTTTTTTGAATATAACTTTAAAAAGTTATTCTCGAACTCTTGAGGTTCATTTCGCTTTCTGTATGAAATCTATATCAGCAGAGATTATACAAAGAAAATCACGTTGAACCGAGAATGGCCATTATAATGGATGCTCCTTATTGTGATCACTTCGGGATACAGCTTAGTTGATAAGAGTAACTGGAGAACCAAGAATGCAACTGTTCAGCGTTGTTTATTGATGCAGAGTGGAAACGCGCATCAATAAACAACTTCATAAAAAATTTGAAGTGGACAGAAAGAAAATATGAAAATGAAGTAATGCAAACTACTTTAGTTTGAGCGTCCACTATTTCTTTGAGAAAGCCATCAATAAAAATGAAACTGACATAATATTTCTGAAAATCCATACAAACTATTAAAAATGCCACATCGTGTCGAAGCGATGATTTGGGCCAACAGCTGTCCAACACGCTATTAGCTCATAGTACTAATAAAATGCCAGGCAGTGTACTCGTGGTTGATATATGATGGGCTTGAGGAATCTGGTCGTCATCTCTCTCTCTCTCTCTCTCTCTCTATCAGTGAATAGTTTGAAGAGACGATTTATGTGGAAGAAAAAATTTAGTTTCGGGACAAGTTGACCCGATTATCTTTGTGGCTGGTTTCGTGTGGGACAAATGCAGATCGTACTGCAGAAAAGGTTCCTGGTGATAATTTCGTAAGGGAGAAAACTATAATTCCACATTACTTACAGTTCCATTAGCTCAAAACACTGAGGTATGCTACCAACTGGGTCAGTTTGTTTAGTAACAGTTTAATTGTGAAGATTTTATTGCTGGATTTGCTGCTGGTGGAACCTTTTTTTATAAACTTTGTTATTGGCACGGCATAATGAAATCATCCAGAAAATGCATGAACGAAAACTGTGAAGAAGGCTGTGAAGAGGAAGTCGGAATGGACAGCTCGTTGTGGCACAGTAGCAACCTTTCTATTGATACCATACAAATTTCGATAATGGAGATGGATATCTATATTTACTGTTAGTCAGCGGTAGAATGCGTATAATTTTTTTATTATTATTTCCAAATCGAAATTAATTTTAATTGTGAAGGACAACTCAGTAGGGAGGACAATATAAAGTCAGAATACAGTATAATTGCTTGTGAGAGGAAATATGAAAGTCCACTTATGGATTATTCATCCTTGCCTTATCAGAAAATATTAGGGACTTGGAAAGCGATTATTCTAAACAGGAATCATAGAATATAAGAAGAGAACTAGGGGAGATAAGTCCTTGAATTTATTCAAACCATCCACTTCCACAACAACAGATATAAGCCTGTTCCAACAATTAACCAACGCCTGGCTGAAGGAAAACTTCCGCACATCTGTACTGCAACCAACCTTCCTCAACTTGAATTTATGTCTTCTCATGTGTGTAGTCTCAACAAGAGGAAGAATGCCATTACCATTTAGCTTCCTCAGTCCATTCAAGGCCTAATATATCCTATATCCAGTCAGATCTCTCAGCAGCTGCCTAGTCTCCAAGACACTGCAATTTGCAGTCATGAAGCTTTTATAGGTAAGCACACTCTTTTGTTCCTTTCATCAATCTGGTTGCTCGTTCCAGCAGTCCTTCATCCTTCTTAAAGTGAAGCCTTCAGATCTTGAGTACTGTATACAATACTCAAGATGCAGCCTAACCACGGCCTTTTTCAAGGAGATGATCACCTTCTTGTCCCTACTAGCAAAGTTTCTGTATATCATAGACAAATCCCCATGAGCTCTCCGTAGCACGTCTACACTGTCAGAGAATTTCTACCTGACTACACAATTACCCCACGTATCTGGGATTGCTGCTATCCATATGCAGTAATCCCTTGCATTTGTCAATGCTAAACTTCTACTGCCATTTCTCAGCCCATCTAATGTCTATGTTTGCATCATCTGCAAACATAGACATTAAGCCATCAATCTGTAGACAGCAATAGCATTAATAAATACTGAAAACAACAATGTGTGCGCCACTGAAAAGTGAAAGATTATTGCACCAATGAAATAATTAACTATCTCTAAATGGTATTTCAATCAATTGTTCTTAATCCACTCTAAATAACAAAATGAATCGACGATTGGAAGTACAGGAGGTTAAATTAATCAATAACTTATGTTTCGTGTAAGGCGTAACCAGAAAAACATACAAGACGTTAATTTAAGAGGTTTAGAGTTGGTTATCTGGCGGATGTATCCACCAAACCAATTTCCCTTAGCAAGTAAAAAAAAACATTATCATAATCAGTAATGTGCTCTTTTTCGCTTTAGCTAGCAGTCCTATTTCTTCCAACACTTAGTTGATACATTCCACTAAGAAAAGGATGATATCGATTGGATGGATTTGAAGCAGCTCAGCAGATTTCGATCTGGTGATAGATGTTGTTTCGAGTGGGATCGAACTTTGCTAGTGCTTTCAGATTTACTGACTCAAGCGAAACTGTCCTTTCAGAACTGTAGTAGAGAACACTTCGAGATTTTGTCAATAAGAGTTATTCCAATGTGCCGTTATTGTTTCGATGACCATACAGCAACCGAAGTGAAATATCACGAACTCTATTGATTCAAGTCCACAAGTTCTCTTCACCTTTTTATTCATTGTCATTGGTAAGGGTAGCCGAAGAATAGCGATTTTTAGAAAATAGTAGAAAAACGAAATACAACTGAAACGCGAATGTTAATGCTAACATTTTATATTATTTTTTGTTCTAATTTTTCGTGAAAAGTTTTATAATATACCTGATATTTATTAAATGTTAGATTATTATTAAATGTTTTAATGAAGAACAGATGAGTTGTAATAATGATTAATTTCCTACGGTGTGCCAGCACAACTCTAATCATGCTACTCAAAACAGCAAGGTACTGAAAGGTTTTTATTTTCTTAAAACATTGAACCGTTTAGTAATGGTGGCCATATACACTAGAAATTATACAAAAATTATGGATTGTATATGATTCTTATAGACTTTAAATAGGAATCAATAACACTCCTACAAATTAGGAATCATAAAATAATTATTTTTCTTTATGAGACATTTTTAAATGTTGTCAGTAAGCATTTCTCGTTTTGTCTCTGGAATAATCTTCTGAGGAACGTTCCTTCGTACCTGTATCAGAGGAGCACATTGAAGAAAAAGGGGGTTTAGCGACTCCTAAAGAAGAAAAATCGATCTCACGCTTACTGTTGCAGTCTTGCAGAAATCACTGAAGTAGTTTCTTAAATTGTCCTCTAAATGCTGTAGTGGAGACTTCTGTTGACCTTTGCTCTTTACTTTCGACAGTACCGTTCAATTACGCTAAACAAACTTGTCCTTATGTCTTGGTTTTATCCAGTAGGATCACGTATATAGGGGGTTCGTGATTTCTAGTCAGTTTAGAATAATTGAAAGCTTTTGAAAACAAGATTTATCTCTTGTTTTCGTCTTACGTATTATTTATAAAGGTCATATATTGTAGATATGTTATTTTATGGCCGTTATCCCGACTGGATTAAGATATTTATATTAGCAATGGCAGGACACATAAAGTTATAAAGTATAAAGCTGTGTTTTGGTTTTATTTATTTATTTTTTTTTTTTTTTGCTAGTTGTGTACATTAATTTTAAATAAAAGAATAAAACCCTTAAAATTTAATTGTCAGAAAAGAAATGCTGATTTGTTTTTACCTTGGATAATTTGCCGAGATATAAATTACAGAGAGTGATATTGCTTATGTAATTTTTTATTTGCAATGAACTTACAATTGTCCCTTACATAAACCCAGGCAGTCAATAATTCTGTGCCCAGCGTGACCTCAACTGACTCAACTGAGCCTTCTCTTTTGACGAAAAAAAAAAAATAATAATAAATAATGCACCAAACTACCAACTCAAATTAGTTTTGAATACTTAAAACTCGGAATATAACTGAACAAAGCTTCCTCTCCAGTTATAATGTGGTTTAAAGAATACAGTAATTAGCTTCCATCAAAGTTATTTTAAAATGAGACTCTTCTGTAATGCCCTCGTGGTTAGCGCAGTGGCTATAATCACAGCTCTCTTCTTTAAAGCAGATAAATGGCAGAAGTGCAAAAAAAAGAACAAAATATTGTAATGGCTTATAATTATGATAAGGTATGATCCTATCGCAAGAGATGACTACGTACTTTAGCACAAACATAAACAGCACTTCGGGTTCATATATTTTCACCATATAATTAAATATATTACACATCAGCGTTTATATTATTCATAATGTAGAATTACACAGAAATATAGGTGTATAGCAGAAATTGATATACAGTATTACCAACTGCTATACTAGATTTATAACAACAGGAAAACCTTTTACAAAATCAAAACGTTTCAATGAAAGCAGTTCCATAATTTATTGAGAAATTGGGCAGGAGCTGTAATCGCTACGTTCTGAGGAAACAGGCAGGTTTCCTCAGAACGTAGCGATTACAGCTCCGATTCCGTCTCTCTCTCTCTCTCTCTCTCTCTCTCTCTCTCTCTCTCTCTCTCTCTCTCTCTCTCTCCCTCAGACATGTTTTAATGAACTATACTGTAGGCTTTTATGAGTTTCATTTTTCTTCTGATTTCATTAAAGATAAAATCGAAGAAGAAACTCATCAATCATTTGTTACAGTAGTCCACACAAAGCTGTTCGTATTACAGCTTGGATTTTACGTTAGTAAAGTAACATAAAATTTAAAGGAAAGGAAAAGATTTTTAAGAAAATTTCATCTAATATGAAGCATTAAGTTGAATTAGTAAAGCCCTTCCAATAATAGTTCTGACCTCGGTGAAAGGCAAAATCAAAAACCACAACAACAGAAGAAGTATATCTAGCTCTCCAGTTTGAATGTGGTTTAAAGAATATAGTAATTGGCTTCCATCAAAGTTATTTTAAAATGCGACTCTTCTGTAAAGCCCTCGTGGTCAGCGCATATCCGCTGTTACTCAGATGTTGATTCGGGTAAACGTACTGCTTTCTGAGTCGTTTAAGACGAACAAGATGATTTCCATAGAAAGTTACAGGGAATTAGAACGTAAAATTCTGCATATGTAGCAGAATTGTGTAGATATTAATCTGTACTTTGGTAATCGATTACCTATATGCGAGCCAGTCTAACTTTGTCTTCGAAGAATGTCCATTGATCGGTCCACTTTCTTATCGAGACTGGCATAACCGCGAGCAGAATTAGAACAGCACACATAGCAAAGTGGAGTGTATAGCTTCTCACACCAAACTTCGAAACAAAAATTTTAGATTTGCTTTTGTCAAAGGAATAGAGAAAACGAACCTTTGCTGACTTTCGTAAGTCATACGGTTGCATTAGAAGGAGTATTTTTAAGACATGTTAACGAATTCTTAACTTCGTTTCAGATTATCGAATTTAAGAAAATTTGGAATTGCAAATTAGTCTAGTGGACTAACGCACATGCACATTCACCATACCGTTCATCCATTAGCAACTGCTCTATACCCAACTGCCAAAGAGTCACCAAAGTTTTCAGTCTCACAGATAACTGTATAAATGAAGTATATTTTATCTTCGTTTTTAATACACCAGCGGGAGTGTGTGTAGTTATCATTAGTCAGCGCTCGAATTCACTCACAAGGAATTCCAAGTTGTCTAATTATACTCGGAATATAAATCGCATGATAATATTGAACAAATATACTTAAGAGAGAAAAGAGGCGAGAGGTAATCACCCAGCACAATGCCACCACTTTGGTTAATTAAGACTTGAAGCAGAAAAATCTACGTTGGTTTTCCAGTGCAGTGCTCAGATATCTCCTTGTCTCTTCTTCCATATATTACGAGTCATGTCTTTTGAGGTTATGATAGGCATATGAGGTTATTATGGAGAGATACAATATTCGTTACCATTCATAGATGCATCTTTAAAACGTTTTCGAATGACTGCAGCTGGATAGTCTACCAGATCGCACTTAATTGTAACGCTCTAGAAAGCATCCTTATCAACCAATATGTAACTTGCTGCTTCTACTCTGCCAGCTATGAGTGGGAGAGTCCATATAGTGCGTATCGGGAGAGTAAGGAAGTCCTATGTTATGTTAGGAAACTGGGAATACTTTTCCGAGTATATAATACATCTAAATTTCATCTCTTCGGAGAACATGATCCTCCCACCTCTTTTCTCATCTCCATCATGAATATTCAAACTGATATAAAACTTAAAAACTTCCTCTCGCAAACTTAATTTCAGAATTATACGTAGTCTAAGTTTTAATTCAGTATAAAATCTGGTAAGAACTCACTTACTTTTTATGACAGATTGTCGGTTGTCTCGCGCACTACTCATCTCTTATTCGAATTATGCACCCTATGTTCCCTTCTGCTTTAAAGGTGGAAAAATATTTGAAATATGCATAAATATATGAACATATCGTAATCTTATATTTTTTTGATTAGATTCTCTTATCTTTGATTATTAGATCTTAAGATTCTTTGCCAGACTGTCTAATTCTGCCTAATTGGGAACATCCTCCTTTGATCTCCTTCGGCACACTCTGATCGAGGCAGACAGCTTAGTGAAGTCCAAAGCGGAATTGGATAGACACTTTTAGCGATGGGGAAAGCATGAGTGCTTTTTTTTCTTTTTTTTTCTTTTTTTTTTCTTTTTTTTTTTTTTTTGGCAATTGCAGAAAAATTCCACTTCCTTTCATCATTTAGCCTTTCTGATACTAATATCGTTACTAAATTTCATAGAACTTATTGACGATTTCTTCCTAGAATTCAACTTTCTCCAATTTAACTTTCTTAACAGTGAAGTAGTAGTAGTTGTGGCATGCGATGCAAGAAAGGAAGTGTATGAGCTGATGCTTATGCAGCATCAGCCAAAAAAATTTACAAAACAATTCCCTTTAAATGTTTGTCCAGTTCCTCCTTAAATTTATTTAACCTATCAACTTCCACAACGGCAGATGGAAGTTGGTTCCAGCAATTAACCACCCGCTGGCTAAAGGCAAATTTCCGCACATCTATTTGAATTTATTCATCAATTTGAATTTATTCCCCCTTAGGTTCGTAGTCTGAACAAGTGGAAGAATCCCATCATAATTCAGCGTGCTCAACCCATTCAAGGCCTTATACACCTCAATCAGATCACCTCGAAGGTGCCTAGTCTCCAGCCGGTGCAATTTGCAGAACTTTAGCCTCTCTCTTGGTAAGATGGTCCCTTCATACCTCTCACCAATCTTGTTGCCCTTCTCTGTACACGCTCAAGCAAATCTACATCCTTCCTAAAATGAGGCTTCCAGACCTGTACGCAGTACTCAAGGCATGACCTGACCATTGCCTTATATAGAGGGACAACACCTCCTTTTCCCTGCTAGCAAAATTCCTGTATATCATTGACAAAACCCCATGACCTTCCCTGGCAGCCTGTCTGCATTGCTCAGAAAACTTCATATCTGACTGCACAATTACTCCCAGGTCTTTTTCATTTTCTACCACCTTAAGTTTAGTACCACACAGTTCGTACGTTTCTCTGGGGTTACTTCTACCCATATGCAGTACTTTGCATTTGTCACTTCTTAGTCCATCTGCCCAAATTTTCTAGATCCTGTTGCAGTACCACACTGCCATTACTGTCTTTAACAACCTTGCCAACCCTTTTATCATCTGCAAACTTCGATACTAAGCCTGATATATCTTGATCAATATCATTGATAAATATAAAAACAACAGTGGACCCAACGCCGAACCCTGTGGGACTCCACTAATAACATTAGTGCACGAAGAGCAGCACCCATTGATTACCACCCTCTGTCTTCTCCCACTCAACCATCCTGTTATCCCTTGTGGCAACTTATCCTTAATACCATTCTGCTCCAATTTGTACAGTAGTCTTCCATGCACAACAGTGTCAAAAGCTTTCCTGAAATCGAAATATATGATATCAAAATTATTTTTTGCATCCAGTTCCTTTGTAACCACATCATAATATCCTATCAAATTTGTCAGACAAGACTTTCCCTTAACATACCCATGCCGTGTCTGAATTATTGATGTAGTCTTGTCTAAATGATCCTGCAATGCATCTTTAACAAGTGACTCCATTGTTTTACCCGTAACAGAAGTTAAAATGTTAATGACAGATTTTTATTAAACTCTAGCTGGCCACACTTTTATAGCTGAGCAGAACATGCTGATAGAAATTCTGAGGCTTTGATGTAACCGTATGGTAAGCTTGAGAGTGCAGTGGTACACGTGTAAGAGTTGACCGTGGTTCAAGCCCACGTGACTGATATACTGTAATTATTGCATTCATCGTCGAAATGACTACTAGTAACTGGTAAACTGACTTCCTCTGATTTATGCTCTCCTGCCGGTGTATAAGCGTAACGTATAATGATCATAGCCATGAATTCATTTACTCATTAGAATAAATAAAATCTAAATCTACACCTACGGTATTTATCATTTCTTTGCCAGCAATCCCTCAAAGTATACAGTTCGATGTCCTCAGGATCACATTTTGATGATGATCCCCTCTCCAGTAACAATTCTGTTGAATGCCGATTCTCTGACTCCTGCCATTCGGCATATAAAATGTGGGAAATAACGTAATCTACGTGATTCCCTTTGTTTGGTTACTGTTTTAAATCTATTGTATTCGTGGGTGGCAGAACATTTATAACCACCATTCTCCCTACATCGCGTAAAAAAGACCCCGGTTTGAATCTCATTAGTGACGAGGTACCGTTATGGGTTTTTCACTTTTTGGCTGAGTTAGTCGGTTCTGAGGCGAAGATAACAATGTCCCTCTCCCCAACCAGGAAAACCAAATTTTTCTTTCAGCAAGACGAATAAACCGACCAGAGAGTGAATGCCATTTATGAACATAATACGCATGAATAGATGAAATTGTTGGTTTTGTTTTGTTTTTAATCTAACACTAATATTGTATTTGCTCAGATAGTTACTGAAAGTATTCTAGTAGGCTTGAAATTTTTCATTACATTCAGTCACTCTTCTTTTGTTTACACAGTGTATTTCCAAAATATGTGTACTAATGCTGAATGAATAATCATGTGCTATATTCTTATCCTAGATGGAGAAGATTATAACATATCACAATCAACATGTATCCGAATTGTCAGTTCCATTTTTCTGCCTACATTTTGTAAAGAAGTCCTTAACCAATCCACTCTCAATTTGAACTAGCCAAACCAGTCCTTCTTAACCACTTCAAAATTGAACTCGTTAAGAATAACTGGTTTCTACTGGTTCAATTTTGGACTGATTAAGAAGAACTGATTTCTACTGGTTCAATTTTGGACTGAATAAAGACTGGGTAAGTAGAGAATTCGTTTCCTGTCTAGATGATATTCGAGCCTTGTGATCTCTGGCCAAAGCTATTCGAGGTAACTTTCTTCATCTCTACTTCCAACTTCGTTACACCTGATGGTTTTGTTGTATCTTCATAATTTTTATGATAACTCTAAACACGAAAGGTATAGGTACTCACAATACTTTAGTACCATGCTTGGGTTCAATGTTAAGAAGAAAGCAGGCATTTGTTAAGGTTAGACTTGAATTTCTGTAGATTGGGATTTTCAATGACTTCGTGCGAAGGAAGATTGTTCCAAAGTAAAGAGGAAGAAAAAAGTTAGTTCTGTACGTTGGAGTTGAACAGAAAATGGATACTGACCAGTTGAGGCACACTTTCAGACTGACTTCGAAGAGGGAAGTGAAATGACACTTCCGTGATTTAGCAATCGACCATTCCTCTCCGCCTGTTGGCACAAATATCGCGGGCAACCGCTAAATGTGGTTCTGCAAGTTCGTATCATGCAATCTATACGAAGGACTTGAATAGATGGACTTCAAAAACTGATGATTGTAGGGTACCGGTTGAAGGGTTGCAGTATTATGGAAACTACGAATCTTCTGGGCCCTTAGTGTACAGGCTTCCACACTTCATCTTTAGTCATTAGCCGATTTAATAGCTGCAAGACCAGTAGGTAAACTTATTACAGCTCATCCGGTACGTTCACTATGTTCATAACACTAAGGAGTGGCCAAGAATCTTCTTAAAAAATGTAATGTGATCGTGATCAAGATGGTAAGAAACATGTCTGCCGATCTATCTTTATTAGACTCGTATGAATAAACACTGTTTAGGTAATTTTTCCGCAAGTTTAGTTAATATGTTATTCAAGTTGTTTGGTTTTTATAAACATAATCTGGCTTTAAATTGCCTTCACCCCCCCCCCCACGTCAAGAAAATTGAAAACTAATTTAAATGGATGGGTAAAGAATAATTATGTCAACTTTTGTTACACTCGATTATAGGGAAGTTGACTTATGAGTTTTATGCATATTGTTATCCTTGCCATGGAACAAGTAAAAAAAGATATTTAGGTTTCCGTAGTGTACACCCCGCCCCCACCTTCGAAACAGACTAACTCGGCCACAGCGTGAAAAAAAAAAAAAATCCTATAAACATTTCTTCTATCTCGCTGGGATTAGAACCAGGCCTTTACCACATAGTGAGGAGACCTTAATCAGTGTGCTACCTGCTAGGATATTTTACGCAGCAGAGTGGTTATTATTTATTATTTCATAAGTACGGCATCATTTTATTCAATTAGTGAGTTAAAAATCGTATTAAACTTTCTAACATGGCTTCTTTGGATTGTAATACAAGACTAGTATCATTGCATGGGCGTCGTTAATTACTGAAGTGGGAAAGCAAGGGAAAAAGTTATTAGCGATCTCATAAATTGATGCCACGCTATTGGAATCACCTTTCCTAATGAAGAAGTGGGTCATCGGATGAACCGCTAAAACATTAATCCGCAAACAGCACTTTCCTAGCGATAGTTAAAGAGATTTAGTTGACATTCTACCACCATAAAACTTGACCTCATCACATTTGGTCATTGAGTCTCGGGTATCGTAGCTTAGCTGGATGTGGATGAAAGTGAGTGAAATAAAGATTTACTTTGTCTCATAAGGTTTCGTTCTGCTCAGCTAACTACGCTGAAATAACTGCAGCCGAAAGAACTGTTGCATGTCCTGATTCAATAAAAAAGTAGAACCTGCAAGAATAATGAACTTTCTCAAATGAACATATTTTAGTAATTGGCTAAAGAAGGTATCCATGATTTGATTTTCGTTAAGTGCCATTAAAGTTTTTTTCATATAATACCACAAAAAACGACACGGCAGTAGGTAACCGAAAATCAAAATTGATTTAAATAGACGCCTTTTCATTGAAGTTTCACTAAGCAAGAGAACGGAAAAAGCCCTGCAATCTCGAGTGTAGGGTCCCCTCCCATCTTGAATTTTTCAATTTTTCCTTCTCTTTAAAGAAACAAACCAGCCTTGAACCCACGCAGCTACAGACCTGCAAACATCAGAGCCGAAGGCACTGGATTTTATCCAATCATTAATCCGGAGTGGTCGAAAGCAGTCGCCTTCGAACAGACCACTCGCATTGAATGAAATAAATGTTATTCTCTCAATAGCAATAAAAGAAAGCTGTGTTATATTATTTTATGCACGATGGCTGGGAAGTATTGCCTTAATAAAAGTATTAAATAAATTTTCATAGTCCAGTATAGCCGTCCTGTTGGAGTATACAACTTCATTGTAACTTTAAACTATCTATATCATACTAATCTCTAGCCACATTCTGCCCAGAGCAGGTCATTCTTCTTTATCAATCTAATTTCTCTGAGTGATAATAACTGATATTTATTTGTTTTAACTATTAAATGATATACTAATTACAATGCCTTCAGTAAAGCCATCCTATTATGTAGTCAATACCCTTTCTTTTGTTTTCTGGACATTTTGAGCATCGAAACGAGTAGTGCATGTGATCAAGGGACTGACAGAAGTTCCGGGACGTGAAGATAATTAAAAAAAGATAAATAGATAAAATAATAATCGCGGTGTAACAGTTTTTAAATTTGTAGTTATCTCTTGATTTATTGCATTTGCTTTTATGACAATTATTATAACAGCTCCCAGATAACAATAGACTGGTCTCTTTTCTCTTTTTTTTTTTTTTTTCGCTTTATCCTTTACATACAGATCTGATCGAATAATATGCGTACAGTGATTAAGGCGTACACTTCCACAAGACCGCTTCGGTTTTGTTTTTTCTTTCTTTCTTATTCTGTCAGAAAATTCGTTTACTTTGAGAAGCACTGTTGCGGAAAACAGTGACCGGCAGTATTCTTGACATCGCATCCAGTACATCCATGTGCTCGTGCTCGAGAGGACAGAAGAGATGAACAAGAGAACATTGAAATGTAAACAAGCTCTTCAGTGTAATTCACATCGACGACTGCATGAAGAGTTCCGAAATGCACATGATGATGTAAGAAGTAGATCTTACAAATTAAAATAGAAATATTTGTTTTGCTAAAATAAATCCAGAAAGAGCGATGGAAAGTGAGAATTGGCATTTAATGTCCGTGTATTAAGTTAAAGATAGTAAGTATTAAGATTCGATATTTAGTTTGAATGTAAATAAGGTTAAAGTTGGAAAAACACTCGATTTAGGGAAGGACAGTTCTAGGCGTGAAAATTAAAATTGCGGCTAAATGGAAACAAATAATTTCGAACGACATAAGAGAGCTAACAGAGACACCGCAATGACTAGAGAAGGGGTGCCATTTTGAGAACAGGCGAGAAGGGGTTGTTGAGGGCAAGAACAATAGGATTGTGAAACGGGATTACGAAGCGTCTCTTGTGATCTAAGCCACCGTTAGGAAGTAAACAGAAAATTAGTGGATGTCCAGTGTTCGCATCAAAAGAAAAAGGCGCCAGGGTGATATTTGGGTTAAGTTCAATATATTTAGCAGAGGTGTGAACACGAAAATGAGTGTTTCGGAGGTGAACTGGAAAACATTAAAAGGTCATACTGCCGTGTGAAAAAAATAAGAAATTTCTAGAGAAGGGTTGGTTTGTGCACTAGGGAGACAGCTGGGGTGAGATGTTTTAGCAAATAGAAAGGAATGGAAAATTAAGCAGAGCATGAGGATTGGTTGCGAGTCCTTGGAGGAGGCGTTACAAACTTGAGGGAAAAAGAAAAGTTCAGGGAGAGTAATGGAGAAAGTGTCGACTCTGTATCTGACTTCCCTGTGGTCCAAGAGAAAGTCGTGAGTTGCAGGTTGAAGTGGGAGTAGATTTTTTTGGTAGTCAGAGTTCACATCTCGTGGTAGCAAGATGAAGAAGAAAAAGAAAAAGAAATAACGTGAGAGAAATGGGTAGTGAGGTTTGTTATTTTTGGTTTTTAGGAACATGAGCAACTAAGGCCATATTGCTCCGGGATATGCGGTGGTAATTCCCTGACCTTTCCGCATCCTCCGTATTCGGTAGTGACGGGCTCGAACCCCGGTCTAATCAAGAGGCATGTGCTACGCACATTGCCTTATGCTGTATGGAGTCAACTGCTCCTTCCCACCTGGCTACGGAGGCGCCGGGGTAGTGAGGTGTAGAGGAAGCAAGTAATTGCGGACTGAAAGTGATGATGGTTTTTTGGAGGTTGGAAGAGTGGGAACATGCGCGTTGAATGTTGTGCAGATAAGTGAGCCAATAAGAGAAAGAAAGCCTTGACCGGCATCGGAAGGCAGTGATAATGGCCAGTTGTGCAGATAAGTGAGCCAAGAAGAGAAAGAAAGAAAGCGTGGTCTGGCATCGGAAGGCAGTGATAATGGCCAGTTGTGCAGATAAGTGAGCCAAGAAAAGAAGAAAGCCTATCTGTCAGAAAGGAAGCCTGAACGCAAGGAAATTGGAAGTATTGGCCATTCCGGAGCGTAAGTCTGTTCCTGTTTTTTTTCTCGAATCCTGAACTCAAGGACTCATGATCTAGCTCTGTAAGCAACTGAGTCAGAGTCCTTTTAAAAAAAGGACATTCCTGTTGTATTAGGCAAGTTAGTTACTAAGGTTGAGACAATTCGTTATGAATGTTAATGATAATGAAATAACGTAAAGGTGGTAATGGAGATGACTAAGAAGATAACTAAAGAGTAATTAAGGTAGAATGGGTGATCTATAGTGAATATTATTGAGGTAAGAGGTAATACATTTTGGTAATACAGTTGTAATACATTTCATGTGTTAAAGGCTAGAAACAAATATACAAAAAGAGTAATAAGAGCTGAAATGAGTTTACTGATGTAAGTGATAAAAATTGGTAATGTAATAGAATGATTGAGTAATCATCGTGGATTCATATTTAGTAAGATACAACTTGATACAAACCGATGTTAATAATTTGTAAATTGAGAATATTTGATGAGAGAGAGATAATGTAGTGTACTATAGTATGGTTCAAATATATGGAAATTGGTATGCATGTATTATATGTAGTTTATTTTTTTATCTAAATGCTATTTATATTGTTCACTAAAGGTTGTAATTTTTTTGTAAAGAAATGTGTGTTTTGCTAATGTTCTGCTTTAACATTAAACTTTAATGTTCTGCTAACACTCAGCTTACACACTCTAGAATCTAGAATTTTCTGTGAATTGCAGTCAGATTTGCGTTTTGTGGGCTGTTTGAGACTTCAGTATGGTTCAAATTAAATTAAAAAAAAAACAAGCCAAATAATAATTGTTTTATTCCCCACCCCCGCCACAATTGGCGATACGCCAAGTCAGGATTAAAGCGGCTTTTATAGTGCAGAACTGGTGAGATGAGCCAGAATTAAAGTGGTTCTAAGTGCAGCAGAGCATTGAAGCAGGTTTAGTAATAGTACAAAGAAAGGAAATACATAAATGATATAAGGGATTATTATTATTATGATTATTACAACATGTATTATGCATAATTTAAACATAGATTCTTTGTCAATATAGAAAGAGTGAGAAATTGTGTTCATTATAATGTCTTAGATATAGCAATTATTGGTTGGTATAACTAATAAGTCAGTTGCTGAAACTTAAAAAAATTCAGCTTGCGAGCCAGAAAATTTAATGACACATGTAAGAGAAAATAATTAAGCTAAGTGTGGATTTAAAGGGTTAATTATTGATTCATGGTTGTTTATGTATTATTGAGTTGATTATTGATTGAACAAGTAAGTTATCAAGAGTAGATAAGTGTGGATTTCAGTTACGCGCTAAAAATTAAGAAAAAGATAATAACATTTACCCAGTTAGATATTTATTGCAAAAAATTATTTGATCTCAATTCTAATAAAAATCATAAACGGTCATTTACTGGAGATTAATTTTGAAATTGTCAGAAAATTTCATAAATTTCATAATTGTAATTTAATTTCATAAAATCTCGTATGAACGAGAACTTCTTCCCCACCTTTGCTCTTTGTCATTTAATTCTGATCCTTGTGTGAATATTTCTAAAACAAATATTTCGACAAAGTATCGATTGACAATCTTTAACAAGAAACAGGAGTCCTGAAGTTTTTGATTGTCTTTATCTGCCGATGAAGGCACGCATGGCTAATACTACGTTTGGTCAAATTCACCGAAACTCTTCAGCACACCGATGTTCAGGTTTCATTTATCAAAGCGCAAAAAGCTCATTAGACTT
The DNA here is from genome assembly GCF_048544385.1 of Mastigoproctus giganteus. NCBI lineage: Eukaryota > Metazoa > Arthropoda > Arachnida > Uropygi > Thelyphonidae > Mastigoproctus > Mastigoproctus giganteus. The sequence goes on from NC_143575.1 coordinate 114,785,989, forward strand.
GCATTTCTCTCGGTTTTTCAGTTTAAACTTTTCTTTGACGTTATTCTTTGGCTAATACGACAGTCCCACGAACTGGAACCGAATGTAGGCGGATGAGTTTACTGTTTTTAAACTTTTTTTCTGTCAAATTAAGTGGAACAGGTCTCTACGCAGATAACGGCGGTAGAGATCTCGTAAACTCTTCGGTAGTCGTAGCGTCATACAAACTGATATTCCAGCTATACGTCATAAGAATTTTGAAGAATTGATCTGCTTAATGAAACGAAGTGCAACGTGCGACTCTTCGATAATAACACTGCCCAGAACTTCTCATTTCATTTGCATAATGATTCTGCGCTTGAAGACAAGAGTTGATTGGTAACTTGGAAGAGATTGGTAACGCATCAGAAAAGATTCGCTTTAACTTAATAAGTCAAACAGTTACAAGAAACTTTAAATTATGCTGCGCTTGTAACAGCGTAACAGTAATTAAGCGATTAAGTAATTAACCAATATAAATAATCGTTGCCGTGGAAGAGAAAGAACAGTGGACAGAGTGCAGAGGATGAAAAATTATAATGGTTCATTAAGCTGTACGATCGATATGTTCCAGAGGTAGTTATGTGAGGATTCTTTTTCATTTAGGGAACATTAATTAGGATTATATAAATCTACTCGTACGTGATGTTGGTAACAGTTTTTGGGAAATCGAATATTACTGAGGTAGTTTTTTTTTATTATTTCTTTTTGTGATGATAATTAGAAGAAGAGTTTTAGAGAAAGATTAATCCACACATATTGTGGTAGAGTAGTTTTTGAAATTTAAATAGACCCCCTGTCTATTGTTTAATATGCGAAGTATAATACGAGATGTTTCCATACCTTGAAATAGAAAGATTAAAGATATATGCATTTCATATCTACAACTATTTCTTAACTGCATTATAGAGAGAAAGACATTTTATCTTTCTCCCAAAAGCAGCCAGTTGGCTTTTTAGTGAAAAATCTAACTGGTTGCTATTGGGCGAAATGAATAGCGTTATTGTATGATGATATACGATTACATTAAGAGCAAAAAAATCAGGGAGAGAAGAAATTGAATTGTGCTCCATGTTGGGCTGCATCGTACTAGAAGATGGTGGCATCTTCTGTTGCTAGATTTATCTGTTTCATCATTAAATATTAAAATCAATTGCGCGGCACGCTTCCATAACATAAAGAAATTTTCACCAATAGTAAATGCTTTTTACTATTGAAGAGTGTTAGAATTTTAGAAGTGTTAACTCTAAAAAATGCGAAACGAAGTATAAAACACAAATAAATGTAATTTATCTCAAAAGTTTCCCCATTGTTTACTAACATAAATGGGCATGTGTTATATTGCATAGAAGAACAACCACACAGATATTGCAACATAGCTGTCTAGCCAATCGAACTAATTTCCATTTTGATGACGATTCAGGCGGCATCGTCAAAGACGCTGCCCACAGTCTAACCGTATTAGACTGTGTGGGCAGCTGATTTGACCATGATGTCGCCAATAGACACAATAAAGAATGTCGGTATCAGTAAAACTTATTGATCCTCCTGGAATTTTTGGAACAGTCCATTTGCTTTGAGTATTTCGCTTTTTTGGGATCTTCCAGGTTCAGAAGTATCCTCTTAATAACATGTAAAACATTTTCCAAACTATTACAGTAAGCAGAATATGAAATTTGAGCAGAATTTGTACACTGTGAAACAGGCACATATTACGCCCAGATAAGAGTAAGCCTCCTGGCTTTGCACTTTCTCTCTCTCTCTCTCTCTCTCTCTCTCTCTCTCTCTCTCTCTCTCTCTCTCTCTGTCTCTCTCTCTCTCTCTCTCTCTCTCTCTCTCTCACCCCCGATACGGTCCTTTTGTTTACCAGAAACGTTGCTCGACTTCAGACATTATTAATCAAAGTTCCGCAAGAGTGTATCAAGTGAGAATTCTTAAAAGATGGTTGTCTGCACACACACACACACACACACACTTCAGTGTTAAGTTATAGTATATCATTTCCACAGTGATTATATTTTCTGCTGGTATAAAAATTACGCAGTGTGTAAGCTAACCTTATTATGTTTTTATAACTTAGAGAGAGATTAAGAAAAGGGGATTAAAATACAATATTGATTGACATTGCATTTTCTGATTAGGCTCCTATGTCTTTCCACTTTGTATAACTAGCATTCCATAACCACGTTCGATTAAGACTGCAGTTTCAATATCGTAATATTAGCTTATTTTATAAGAGCAGAGGAGATTTTATTTTCTATGGACCGTTTCTGGAATTTGTGATAGAAAGAATATACTTATTTCACATCTTATCATTCCAATTGAAGACAGGGATTTTATTAAACTTTTCAGAGGCAGCTCGCAACTGAAAACGTTAGCAAAATAAAAATCGATATATTTCATCAAGTCCTATTTTTATCCGTTGGTCGATGTTACTGCCGCAGTCATTTTACAATTGTAAAGCTTATATCACCGTACAGTTGATTACATAATGTAAGAGTGCCACTGGAAGGTTTCAGTGTAAACAGAAACATTCCAGTGCTGGAGAATATAACCTACAAAAACCTGATGGAAGATGTACATTGAACTTTATTCAACAAAGATCCCGAAATCATTGTGTGTGATTATAACGCCTAGAACTTAGAGAAGTACAGCATATTGTTTTCCCATACGAATAGCATTCGCCTGGGGTAAGGAGATATTTGCATGGTAATAGAGTATGCTAAACATTATCAAGAAGGATGTTGAAGTAATAATTAGTCCCGTTTCTGTTCCGAAAACTCATGCTAAACATTTAGCGTTTCATTTCTCTTAGCGCATCTTGAAAATATTCAAAACAAATCGCGCGTGTGATTGATTTTAGCTCAGAGTGAGAGATTTATTGCAGGGAATTTAGTCAGTTAAGAAAACGGGAGAAAAACATTTATTTATTAGTTTACTTTTTTATTCGCTATTGTTGGAACACTCTATTCTATGTAACACTCTATGTATGTCAAGTAAATATTAACAGACTAACTCGAGAATGTGAACCTTTCATTTAAAAACATATATATCTTTTTCGTGATACTGCAGCTTCTTTCTCATATCTGTATTCGTACATGTGTGTATAATTGACATGTTATGCTCGCTTAAAACCTGAACAACTCACGGGAAACCCATTCCTCCGCCTGAGATGATCAGCTTCTTTTTTTATTTATTGTATTAGGTGGTCCCTGTCAGCCTGTGGAAACCCCCGAGTTTGCTGCACAAAATAATTAAAATAAACACCCAGTTTAAAAAAGATAGATAGTTTCTGATCAGGAATGTATTACCCAGATCATAGAGTCATATAAAGGTCTAAGCAGACTCCCCAAACTGCTTTTTTGGATATAGTCACTGATGTACCCCGAGTCATTGATGTACCCAATGTGTAAGCCATTAGGTTTACGCATTCATCATCATCATCATCATCATCATCATCATCATCATCATCAGCCATTTTCAATCCACTGCAGGATGAAGGCCTCTCCAGCAACTTTCCAGTTCCTTCTGTTTTGGGCACTGGCCATCCATTTACTACCCACAAACTCATGAATTTCATCTATCCATCTCCGCCTTTATCTTCCAGGTTTTCTTCTAGCTCCTCTTGGATACCATTCTGTTATTTTCTTAGTCCATCTGTCATCATGTCTTCGAGCTATGTGTCCTGCCCAGGAAAATTTTAGTTCTTTAGTTTTGATAAGAATGTCCTTTACTTGAGTTTGTTGCCTAATCCATGTGTTTCTCTTCTTATCTAACAGTCTGATTCCCAATATGATTCGTTCCATTCTTCGCTGTGTAGTTCTCAGCTTCTCTTCCATTCTTTTGGTGAGTGCCCAAGTTTCACTTCCATAAGTCATGGTGGGGAGTATACATTGGTTCATTATTTTACGTTTCAGACAAACTGAGATATTGCTCTTCAGTATGTGACTATATTTCCTGAATGCTATCCATCCAAAATTTATTCTTCTCTTGACTTCCAGCCATTTATCATTACAGCTAATGACTTGTCCCAGATAAGTATATGACTCCACCTTTTCAATTACTGCTCCTTCAATCATTATTTCCCTTTCTGTGGCATACTTGTTCATCATTACTTTTGTTTTAGCCATATCCATCTTTAGTCCAAAATCCTTACTATCTGTCCATAACTGATTAAGATTTTCCTCTAATTTGTTGGGATCGTGGCTAATGACCACAATGTCATCTGCAAATCGTAAATGGTTTAGGTACTCTCCGTTCACATTGACTCCTTTCTGCGACCAGTCTAATCTTCTGAAAGCTTCCTCAAGGGCAGCAGTAAACAGCTTCGGAGATATTGTGTCTCCTTGTCGAACTCCTTTCTCGATTTTAAATTTCCTACTGTCTTTGTCTGGTCTAATAAAGGAGGTAACACTCTCATATATTTTCTTCAAAATCATAATATATGGGATATCAATGCCTTGTCCTTTCAGTGCCCGAAACATTGCCTTATGCTGTATGGAGTCAAATGCCTTTTCATAATCCACAAATGCCAGGCATAATGGTGTTTTATATTCATTTGCTTTCTCCATTAGCTGTGATATTACATGAAGGTGATCCATAGTTGTGAATCCTGTCCTAAAGCCAGCTTGCTCTTTCGGTTGATTCTCATCAAGTATTCTTTCTAATCTGTTAGTAATGACCCTCGTGAACAACTTGTAGATGTGGGATAGCAAGCTAATTGGTCTATAATTTCCAATTTCTGATTTATCTCCTTTCTTATGCAGCAAACCTATGATTGCATTATTCCACTGCTTAGGTGTCACACCTTTTCTAATGCACTTTGTGAAGAGCCTTGCCAGTTTTTGTGTTATGTCTCTTCCTCCTAATTTTAACAACTCCACAGTAACTTCATCTTCCCCCGGGGCTTTCTCATTCTTCATTTTCTTCAATGCATGTTCTACCTCATCAGGAAGAATATTGGGTATGTCGTATGTGTTGCTACTTTGCAATCCATCTTCCCCACTGCTGGCATCATTCCCCTGCTCCTTGTATAATTCTGTATAGTAGTCTTCTGCTATTTGAATTATGCCTTCTCTGCTGTTTATAAGTACACCATCGCTATTCTTCAGTTTCAGTATCATTTGTCTTTCTGTATTACTGCTCATGGCTGCTGATTTAATTCCTTTGTTTTTCCTTAATGCTTGTTCTACTTTTCTTGTGTTAAATCTTCTTATGTCCTCTCTGAGTCTCTTTCTAATGGCTTTGCATAACTCAGTATACTCAATTTTCTCCCTGTCAGTGTTTTTCTTGCTTTTCATTTGTCGTCTTCGGTTCATCATGACAAGTGTTTCTTGACTATTTTTTTCTTCTTTGGATTTCTTTTTCCCTATAGGTTTCTTGGGCTTTATCACTTTCAAAAAGTTGTAATATTCCTTGTCGATATCTTGGTCCTCAGCAGTCTGCAGAAGCTCATACTTGTTCTTAAGTTCCAGTACATACTGCTTTTTCTCCTCTTCTGTTATCTCAAAGACCTTTGTATTATTTACTCGAGTCAGTTTTTTCCTTTTCTTTCCTACATCTATATCAAGTGTACATCTTACCATTCTGTGATCACTTCCAACATTTACCTTATTCAGGACAGTAACATCATTCACAATATACCTTCTGTTAGTGAGGATGAAGTCGATTTCATTAGTAGTTAATCCATTTGGACTCTTCCATGTCCACTTTCTGTTCAACCTTTTCTTGAAAAAAGTGTTCATTACTGACAATCCTTGAGATTCTGCAAATTCCACAAGGTTTACGCATTGTCACACGACAAAACCCATGGAACACTATCATTACATTGTAGCATACTATAAAAAGTCACGAACACAATATTTGCCATGAACAGTGTCTATATATATTCATACTATTGAATACACACGATGCATTGTGAAGCGCTATATCCGGTAGCATCAGGAGCTCCTAGCAGCACAATGAGCAGTTAGTAAGATCGAAGAAAGTAATATAGGGCAGCACCATTAATTCCCAAAGAAAAACAGCACCAGGAGATTAATTAGAGCTATGTGAGTCAGTATCATAACCTTCTAAAGATGAGCATCTTAATATTTTAAACTGCATATATCAAGCTGTACCATGTCCACTCCCACATAATAAGAATCTCTGTTCGCTTCTGTGCAGCTCATCGTCCGTTCCTAGGGTATATTCCTCTTCCACATCAAATCGAAATTAATTACAGCCATACCAAACTGACCAGTTGAGCTTCCTAGTTCTTTTTCTTGGCCAAAGTTGGTTTACCATTACAGAACAAAAAGAATAGGGCTAAGATTCGCATGCCCATTTGACATACATGCCTGTAGACAGATTATTAGTATTAGTACACTGTCGACAAAATTAACAGAAAACATAGAAAACGAGATGTAACTCGTGCAGCTTACGATGAAGAGGGACAAAATTTGATATGTTGGTGTACCATAGAATAACGATGGAGTGAGGAGACAGCAAGAACTTACAAGTATAATGAACATTTAGAGGGGTTGTAAAATTCACTTCTGTAATGTGGCATTTTTGGTACACCGGTGGTGTACGAAAAAGGCCACATTACAGAAGTCAATATATGATGCTCTAAAATACGATCACATGACATGAGTACGGCGTATGATCCATTAAGACGGCTAAACAGGTTCGACAGCGTTGAACTATGCTCGATATAAGGGCGCTACGAGATTCTGGGGCAACAAATCCGTCTCCTCCACCAGCACACATCTTAGGTCAGCCAACTCCTCAGTTACCAATTGAGCGAGGAGTTGGCTATCGACGTGAAATAGAATGCCCACGGGCGTTCCACTCTGTTCGCTTATATTTTGTTCTGTGATCGTGCTGGCCACAGATATCTTCAGATTCATGATATTTCTCCACAACTTTGAGCTCTATGTGCAGTGGCGTTGTCGAATATGAAAAGAAATTTTGGGCCATGCACACCCCTAAAAACGTCAAACATAGGGTTCGAGGATCTGTTCTCGGCACCTCTGCCTAATCAAGATCCCCTACCAAAAGCATGGGGGGAAGCGGATGTTGATCATTATTCCGCCCCACACGAGAACACCACCGTAAATGTCCCTTTCTCTGATATTGGAAGAATGGTACCGCATTCCTCGTTGTCTCCAGATGATTAACGTCTATAATCTGTTCATACCAACAGTTTCAACGAGCTTTGCGGTGGTTTGGGGTTGATGGGATACAAATTACTGAGTTCCTTGCGTAGAGTCCACTTCAATTGAGCCTTCTTAACACAGATCTGTTGGAGACGTTTTCACTTGTGGCTGCAGCGACCTCAAGGAACAGTTCATGATGACTAGACATCTTTGAGTTCTATCTTGCTGTTAGAGCCATATACCGATCTGTTCTGGTTGACATAGATCTCGGGTGACCATGGACAGCTCTTCTTGTAATCGTTCCTCTCTCCTGAAACTGCTTCCGCAGTTTCAGGAGAGAGGAACTGAAAAGTATGGAGGGGGTGCCCATCACCAAACACTATGTACATAGTGTTTGGGGATGGGGCGCCACCGGTGGTTTCCCTCATCTGCGCCATAAGTACTCTTATGAAGTATACATTATTCGGTAAAACCCAGACAAAATTATTGTGTGTGGCATATGAGAAGTATTATAATATGGGTTGTATTGTTGTGGTCTGGGTTTTGGTTGCAGGGCCCCTAATGGTACCCCACGTTGCCCGCACACACCGCTAGGAGGTAAGCCAGGCTGCTCATTATTTTCTGGCGTTCCTGCCCCTAATTGCCTGAGCTCTCAGTGACAGGACATAAAAATATAAAAAATAAAATAAATAAATAAAAATAATGAAAAAGGTAAGGGTATAGTGTGGGGAATTCATCAAGTGGAAAGGGCACAACTAGAAGTAATGGGGCGTAGAGAAAGGGGTCGCCAAATTGTTCAGATGGAGAAAATAGTCTCTATTAGGCGAAAAGGGGTAGGTATCGAAAGTATTCCAGGAAAGTGAGTCTGGTATGTTCGCCAATAGGTGTTGACATCATGTTTGTCAGAAGTTCTGCTCTTCAAGTAGTCATGTCCGTGTTGTAGTCGTTTCCGTTCGGTAGTTCTTCAGTGTCCGGTTAGTTATTGTAAGTCATGAGCCGGTAGTTGCTGATTGAGAACAGTACCTATTGTGTGAATGTCAGGGTAATTGGTCTTCTAGCGAAGAGATTTTGTGCAAAGTTGGTAAACGCAGAATACTCTTCGACACTGTCCAGTAGACGTGACGCTAGATTCCTGGGCAGGTAGTTATCAGGATGCTGCGGTGGTCCTCGTACCAGCTTTCCAGCTCCCCGCAGGCACATGACGGGTCGTCGACAGTTCCAAGCATCGTTAATTTGCTTTGATGGGTCCATGTCCAGTGAGAAGATATGTCGTATGCAGATCCGTTGTAAACCATAGGGTAGGATTGGAAAAGACTCTGTCGATGTTTAATATGAATTTGCGAGTGACCTCACCCTTAGTGGAATTTGTCCACCTGAATTGCCATTTGTGCTCTAGAAAAGTGAGAAGGCGTTTCTTTTCTGCTTTTCGTCCCCTTGCGGGTTGGTTGTAAAGTTCAGGATGGTGCGTAATGCTCCTTTGGATAGGTGCAAAAGCAAACTGCACCGTAAAATTTCCAAGTCGAGTGGTGGATCACCTGTCAGGATCTGGAGGGCGTGGGTGATTACTGTGCAGCAGGCACGAGTGGTGGTTAGTAGGATGGACCTATTAATTCTATCCAGAATTTTTCTGTTAGAGGCAGTGATGGATTTGTGATACCAGATGCCGGAAGCATATGTTATAATGGGGAGGAAGACCACCCTGTGAAATAATGACAGGGTACTCCTGTTTAGGTCGCTGTCGCTTGAACCGCGACTGCGGCCTAAACCTGCGTATTGCCCTTCAGTTTTCTCTAGAAAATGGTCATAATTCAGAAGTGAATCATCAGTGATAATTCAAATGTCAGTCTTGACATTCTTTGAATTGTGACCTTTTCTTGGTCCTAACAATCGCAAAGTGGGCAGCAATTTCTCTAGCTGATGATGATTCTTTTTCTGTGAGTCAGTTTTTAAGGAATACGAAGAGCTTATATTAAAACTCAGCATACTGTTAGGTAAGGTTGAGTCTCTGAGAACACGAGTTGGTGCCTTAAAGAAGAATCTAACTCTTGGCTCGACAGAGATCAACGTGTCTGAGTCCATTCGGGATTACAGAAAGTTTCCGTAATCATTACTAATAAGCATTCAAAGTTAACAAAATCATAAATAATCTTATCGTAGCTGCAATATTTCAATGAAATATCAGATGAATCAGCTTTGAGCTCAAAAAAATATATAACTATTTTTATAAACATCCTTATTAAAAATAAGGATTTACCTTTGAATGCATATTAGCAATGATTACGGAAACTTGCAAGTTTCCGATAACAAAAGTAATTTAGTATTTTTAGAAGATGTGTAAGCAAAAAGTCGGAGCAATTAGAGGAAGCAATTCCCTTCCGGTTTTATCGCTGCTGTTCTACCAACGTGTATCTTGTAATCGCCGATTACTTAGGATCAAGTAATGACATTAATGGTCATTAGAATCGCACCAAAGGGACTTAAATGATGTTGAAATCAACAGAGCATTTATTCCAACTAAATTTTCATAACTGGTCATCTTCTTATCTAGTTAATAAAGAAAACACTAAACTGTCTTAATTCTGGTAGTAGTTAGGGTTGGCTGACAGTCACCTAACTCGAGCTAATGAACCTAACAAGGATGGTGCGTGTCAGATGGCATTTCTGGCAACCACTTTAACATGCGCAGTTAGAAGGAGATGCCTTCGTTCGTAGCGTCACGGCGTGACAAATGAGTCCCTTAATGAGGCAGGTGTCAGAGCACGAGCTGCAATCTAATTAATTCCCTAGCCAGATAACCATTCCTATCCCTTAGTGTGAAGTTCGTGTGTTCTGTATAAATGATGCCGAGATGTGTAACAGGTCAGAGAATTTCTGCCTGTGTTAATGTCATTTCAGTTACGGGATTAAAGAGAGTGGGTCTCACTCCTGATCGTGTAAAGTATTATTCACGATGGGGAAAAAAATCATCCTGAAGATAATTTTTCATTTTACCAAATCCTTTTACTTCGGCCTGGTAGAAAATTATTATTAATGTAGAGGATAAAATTCAAGACTCCCAAGAAACTTCAATGAATTTTTTTGTTCTTGTCATCTGATAAATTGTTATAAAGTCTTATAAAATCTCATTATTTCAACTTTCATAGCGTTCTTTCGTTAACTGTCACTGGGTTAAGCAGCCGGTCTCGGAAAGAAAATTGATTCAGTACGGCGCACATCCTTATCTTATTTTCCTATACTAGATAAATTGCTGGATCCCACTCGCCTTTGAGGTCATATTGGTAGTAATTTATGCCTGTTGAATGATTTGGTGGTTAATTAATTAAGAAATAAATTACAACTACACAGTTCATTAAAGCATCGAAAACACAATAGTAATTTAAAGCAGTGAGAGTTCCTGAATTTAGTACATTTTAAAATACACTTTTTTTATAAAAAAAATAAACTGCATAGATCTATAAAAAATATAGTAAAAGTTTCAGGGTTTATAAGGAAAGTTGGCTCAATCATATTTATATTTTTATCATTATTTTTAATTAGCCCAGAATAGTCAGTCAGTCAAGCTTTAAATTTATGTTCAGATATTATTAATGCAGTTGTTATTAATACAATTGTTAAATACGTTATTTTAATTTATCTTCCCTTTTTATTTCAAAATTTAATCAGCTTATCAGATTACAATATGAGAACGGAGTGGTCTACGTACACCATTGTCACGTTCGGTTACAACCACATTTTAATTCTTCTTTTTCAAAAAGTACTCTTTTTAAGGTGCTCTAAACTTGCTTTTTAAAAGGCCGTGTCATGTGTTAAAACGACATCACTTGGTTGTTAGTAAGGGACTGATGTGAATGATGAATGACACTAATTAAGTCGCGTGAATTGCTCTGAAATAATTTTTATTATGTGCAAAAAAAGATTACAGTTTACCACTAATAAACTAAACTCCCATGCAATATAACTATTTAACAAAGGGAGACGATTCAAATTCCTGTTGAATTTGGTCATCATGGCTTTTGGTTTAAGTATTCATTATGCGGAAAATGCCAAATAATACGGAATAATCAGAAAAGGGATTTCCTTTTTTTATCTCGTTCTCGAATCATTTTGCATTCTCTGAATATTCAGTACATATACCAACTTTCTGAAACTTGGTTTTATTAATATCTTCAGTACTTAGGCCTTATGACAGGATTCAACACAGAATTCAGAATTAAAAAATGAGCTCATTTTTGTTCAGAAAGAGCTCTCTTTGGTTGTTCGGCTGACAGGGGTAATTATATTCCCTATTAAACATCTCAATGAAAGAAACAAACTCTCATTACTAGAAGTACAAGCAATTCTATAATGGCCTTATGGCTAGGGCAGGAAGAAACCAAAAAAAAAAAAACTAATGGTTATGATATTTATAACACTGTGGGCCGCAGAAGGTTTGATAGAATTAGTTTATGTGCACAGATTTCTTTGTCTCTGATGTTATAATGAAAACCCAAACTTCTGTACAACGGTGTCCAAAGTTACGTTAAAAAAATTAAATCTGAGTGTCTGTGAAACGGTTACACATGAGATATGAACTGATTTTTAAGAAAGAAAAGAGTTATATGCTAAGTAATTAAAGGTTTATTTTAGTCTAAGTAGAGAAGAGAATAATGCAAAGGTTACAAAGGAGAAAATATCAAGCTAAAAAGGAAACGAATCAATTTACTTTGTACGTTGCACTGAGAAACATCATGGGAATTTAAGTTTGAATCGTTTATTTTACCTTCTTCCCCGAATCAGAAAACAGAAATATACTTTGTAACCTTAAGGCCGTGCTGCAATGAATTTGCAAGGGTTGAAAATTATTCTTTGGGGCATAGTTTAAAATAGATTTTTAGTTCACCTTTGAGTTGCTTTTACACTTCTAAACTTTTCACAAGTCAAATAACAAATCAACAAACGTCGTTATGGGATGAATAAAATGTCATCTATACTTTAATGACAGGAAACCTTACCGAAAAAATTTAGGAAAACATCGTGTTTTCTTTAGGTCCACTTTATTTTATTCATATATTCCTTAGACGGAAAATTTACAGATAACAGACTTTGAGATTGTTTTTTAAAACTGATAAAGTAATCAAAATTATTGTGCTGAAAATTTTAAAATATAAATATACATCTTATGTTATTCTGAGTTAAATGTAAGCTTCACACATAAAAATGGACATGAAATTCGTTTCCTAAAATGTGCATATAGTTTAGGGCTCCAGCTTTATAGCTCATTTGCGTGCAAAAGATGCTTATATTCAAAATTTGTAGTTGTCATAACGACATCTGAAGAGAATGAAGAGATTAGCACACTGCACTGGCCAATTGATGTGTCGCAAAAATTTTCGAACAAAGTTTTGACGAATAAATTAGGAAAAACGATACATGCCACCACATGAACTTTCTATGAGAATTATCTTTAAAAGTTTACCGTAAGTTTACCGAAAGTTTACCGTAAGATAACTTGGTTATCCAACCCTAAAGGTTGGATAACCAACCTTTGTTATCCAACCCTAAAAGTTGGATAACAAAGGTTGGTTTTAAACTGTATGAGTCAAATAGAGCATGAGGAATTATATCGTGTCTGTAATTTACGTGCGCTCTGTGATCGTTTTGCTTTTTTTTTTCTAGACGAAAAACTGACGTTTACAATAAAAAACAAACTTGTGGTCAACTATCAGGGCCAATATGTAAAGAAAGGATTGTATAGGATTATCCAAATAGGATTGTATCCCTCCCCTTTTTCAAATGGCATGGATGAACAGATATTATAATCACTGTGCTTTCTACGAGGACAGTAATATGAAATTTTAGTCTCGGCTAGTCTTTTCCATCCCTATCTACAAGTGCTGGATTGGATGGGTTAACTCCCCAATTATTGAGAAACATCCCATTGAAGACCTTAATTGATCTGATGCACATCTTCCTGCGGTATGACTCCTTACCCAATGTTATTTTTCAGGCGTACACGATATTCATAACAAAGAATACTTAAGTTTTGCTACGACTTTCTCATAAGGTCTTATTCAAGAGGATCATGGGTGTTCTGTCATTAGACTACCGGCAGCACACCTTCATTCCCACAGATGAATGCTCTGAGAATGTTTATCTCCTCCCTTTATTAATTGGGAAATATAGGAGGATTCTGAAGGCTTTGCATATGGAAACATTAGATCTAATGAGGGCCTTTGATCAAGTCTTCTTTTCCTCAGTGACTGGAGCAGTAAGTCGCAAAGATTTTTCCCTCTCATTCATTTCCTTTGTTATGACCTTGCAGGATAACTTTGCTACAGTCTGTCTGCTAAAGAATATAATATTAAGCCGGCAAGGGGTGTGCCTCAGGGTGATCTTTTATCTCTTCGTTGTTTAATGCCGTGGTGGATATGCTGCTACTGGATTTAACTGGTCATATAGGTTTTGAGCTGTGTGAACAAAGATTAAATGCAACACCCTTTTTGGACGATTTATTACTCATTAATTCTACTAAAACAGGCTTACAGAAAAGTTGTTAGATCAGATTTGTGCTTTTTTGGGAGAAAGGGTTTACCCAACAATTTGAAGAAGTCTTGGGCATTACCTTGTGCCCCCAGGACATAAGAAGAAAACCAGATCCAGAAAGTAAGATTTGTGCTGGATAACGAGGTACTTCCATCTCGCCAGGGAGATTCCTTTTGGGATTACCTTGATGTTACTTTTTCCGCTAAAAGGCGACTTAAGGCTGGCTGTCATCTGTAAGGCCATCTTGTTAAACTACATTGAGTTCCACTGAAACCGCAGCAGCGCTTATTTCTTTTGAAGTTTTTGCTTCTTCCCCGTTCATACCATAAATTTGTGTGGTGGAGGTTACTGTTGCTCTCTTAAATAAGCTGGATTTACAGGTAAGAGTCGCAGTTAGAACGTGGCTCCGTCTTCCAAAGGACGTTGTAGCTGCTTTTTTTCATTCGGAGGTGTCTCAGAGAGGTCTAGGTATTCCTTCCCGCCGATGGTTTTTTTCGGTAATTGAAAAGGACCGCCTGCTGAAGTTGTCTTTTTCTACCTTTCCAGTGATGAGGAAGATCACAGAAACATCTCAATTTAAGCAAGAATTAGTGTCAATTAGAAGCCTGTTATATGAAGGAGGAACTTCGTTAGATTCCATGACCAAAGTTAAGAACCGCTGGAGAGATCTGTTACATGGTTCATTTCATGGTTGTGCTTTTAGAGATTCTGGTAAGTATTCGTGAGTATCGTTGCAAACCGACTGTCTCAAAAGAATTGCAGTATATCAATTAGAACCCCACTATCATACTACTGATGGTTTGAGAAAGTCGGACTTCGTTTGTGTTAAAGGTAACCAAGTGGTGGTTTTGGATAGAAGATTTTGGGTAATGGATACGATCTAGAGTTATCGCACACATGAACGATTCTAACATAAGTCTAAAGAACTTAACATGCGCTCAGTTTGGCCATTACTATATTATATTCACCTATAGTTTCCATCGGTATCATCTCCTTTTGGGGAGTATGGAGTTCCATTACTGCGAACCTTTTACTTTCCTTAGGTTTAACATCTTCAGACTTGAAAACCGTCGCTGTCCAGGCTCTATAGGACACCATCTGTTGGAGTGTTCACCAGCAAATGACATCTGTGGAGTGAAGGACTTACCGTACTGTTTTATACTTGGCCACATTATTGTATGGTTACCATAGCCAAATATGGGAATTCATTAAAAGAAAAAAAAAATTGTTAGCCTTTCAAAATTAACAAATAAAGCGATTAAAACAGCTTCTTCGACGTCTTTTGCTACATCATCTTTATTACATTAATCTTTAAGCTTTTATTTAAACAGTCTATACTGTTTAAATAAGTTATATTCCGAATGCTTTGGCGATCCGTACTTCAAAGTTCATATACAATAATAAGCCCCCTTCCATAACGAAAAATTAAATATTATAAACGTTGAATTCCGCAATCAGAATGCCTTCTAAACGAAACCAATATAGAATTATCTACTGTTGCTTATTTAACTGCATA
The DNA here is from genome assembly GCF_048544385.1 of Mastigoproctus giganteus. Lineage (NCBI taxonomy): Eukaryota > Metazoa > Arthropoda > Arachnida > Uropygi > Thelyphonidae > Mastigoproctus > Mastigoproctus giganteus. The sequence continues at coordinate 114,801,184 of NC_143575.1, forward strand.
GGTATATATCCATTCCTTCCATTAACCATATTTTGGATTTCCCCTATGAATAGCAATAATTTCCGAATTTATTGTTGTTCCTTCTAAACCTGATCTACCGATGTACGGTATTTATTATTCATTGATGTCTGTTATTTGCCAAAGGAAAGATAAACATCTTGTTGCCGTAAAGCTCCCTGAAATAGTGTCCAAAGAAACCAGAATACTGCACTGTATTATTATTACACAACTATCGTACAGAGGAAACTAAAATATATGTTTCCAGCGGTACCTCCTAGCGCGTTTCCTCCAAAGAACAGAGCAGCATTATGCACTAGATTTAGTGGTTAAGCGTTCGATGGCCAACCCGGACACGATTAGCATTTACCATTTCTTCGCATCCTGGGAACAACGCTGATTTATCCCGAATCAATCTGTTCACATTATTCAACTGTGTCTTAGCCACGCCTCTTTACATTACAAATAGAACTCCGTCTGAGTTATAATTTCTGTAATATTTCAAGAAAAGCGTTTCCAAGCCTGTTATGCATCAACAAGTATCTCTCATTTTAAAACAACTTCACTATAATTTTCGTTTTACAGGTTACACTAAAAACAGAACTTGCCGCCCTTCAACCAGTTGAACTTTACCATTGGGAAAACCGAAAGAGTTTCAGATAAAAATGAAATTGTACATAAGACACAGAAAATGATATTATACAATTCATAAACAAACACGTGGTAAAATTCATTCTTGCTTTTTAGTGATATGAGTATTTTTTTCAGCTAAAAATTCTACACATATATATATTTTCTTTTGCGCCAGCTTTCTAAATTATAACTATATCTTAGAACAATTGCCTTCTCAAATTTTGTATAAAAACTTAAAGGATTTGGGCAATAGCTCATTCCAAGAAATATCATAGCGATTTACAACAAAACCCAAAAAAGTCACGTATTCTTTTTGTCTAAAGAATTTTAAGTTCCCATATAGTAATATAATCGAAACAAAAATAATCAATAAAGAGTCTAGATTATTTTCACTTTCGTTTATTTTTTCCTTTAAAATGAAGGATGTGTGGAGAAATTAAGGGATTTGTTAAATGTACGGTTATCAGGATGAAAGATATAATATGAGTTGGAGAAGTCCTCTAGGATATTGTAATGATTTCGCGACTGGAAGAAAGGTTAAAAGGACTGTTCAGTTAGGGCTGCAGGTCTCAAATCTCAGGTGGAGATGGTATGGTTTCCCGTGTAATTTTTCGAGATTTTATAACATCAAAATTCGCTTTAAAAGGATCGTTAAATGCTATTCCTTCTTTATTTTTAAACACCCTGTAAAAATTAACAGAATTAGCAATAGACAAAGTTAGGACTCTGTGTCTAAATGGGAAAAAAATATTTGCCGCGCTTTGGTACTCACCCAACTAACTAATTTTGAATGAATGATTTAAAAAACCGATAAAAGCCAAAACATTCCTGATTATATCCCTTTGTAAACATCACATAGAAACATAATCAAATGCAAAATTTATGGGAAGAAGTTTAGCGAATGAAGGTAACCTGCTGCAATGAAAACTGAGCAATCCATGATTTGTTTCCTATAGATTATTCATGATGGTTTAGTTTATATTAATAACAATAAAGGTTAATAGAATTTGTGCGCAGTTTAACTGCATAGGCACACTGTTACTGCCATTAGTAATGATTACATTCTTGTAAAAAAATAACTCCAAACTCCTCTGACATATGTGATCATGCCGAAGTACAAACAGAACATATAACAATGCGGTGAGGTAATTTAAAAATTACAGTTTTCACAAAAACTTTCACAAAAATCATAATGCAGATCTATCTCTGCCATAAAAGTTAAAGCTAGAAATTGTAAAAAAAAAAAAAAAAATCAAGAAATTGAACTACGACTAGGAAAGTAAAAATCAAATACGTCCCTTTTTTCAGTCTACTGACCGTCTTCGTCTTTTCTAGCCAAAAGCTATATAACTTTAACGAGTGGACGAAAACCCTCGTATCCATCGAAGTACGACAATCGCTCGATTTCGAAATTCTTAGGTTGTATATTCAAAAAAGGGTTCTATTTACATATGAAAACTTTATTTCCTCCTGGATTCGATTCTCTTCACTTTTTTTGAAAAATGTGAAAGATCCTAGGTTGGATTTCAAACGACTGGTTAAAGGATGATTTTTGTAGTATGTGTGGTTCTCTCTGATGAAGTGGAAATAACTTCGAATGAGGAAAGATACGATATGTATAGATGGCTCCATAGTCACAAGTACAGGATGGTTATGAAGTCCTTAGCTATTTTCAAAAAAAAAAAAAAAAAAAAAAAAACTGTAAAACGAAACTTTAGACAAAAATTGTCTTATACATTCAGACATAAGATTTTTTTTTTTTTTTTTTTTTGAGAAACAAAAAGGTAGCTACAGTTTTCACGACCAGAAGACCAAGGTTTCATTGTAAGACAAAACACGGTTACATTTACAGAAATTGCCATTGTACATTTTGCCAAAGATGCCCAATAGGTTCACTTGTTGATTTGTATCTTTAAGAGCAGACGAAATAAAACATTGTTCACACTCGTCAGCAGCAAGATGGCTGAAATCTCGTATCGAATTTGATTGCTTTAACATTCTAAAGAAACCGGTTTGTCTCTATAAATACAACTTTCAAATACTCGCAATGACAAAAATCTATAGGAAACAATTCGGGATAACTGGAGGCCAAACACTAAGGAAATTCCTGACTATTTTTTCAGGAGCGAATGTTTCATGTAGCAGAGTAGAAACTGAGTGAGAGATGCAGTGGTGGCGTCCCATCATTTCGTTGCGTGGTATAATCTCATCTGACAAGATTTATAGGGTTGTGCTGTAATGGTTATGGTTTGCATTCCATCAGAAGTTGACTCTCCGAAAGACAATAGATCGAAATAAACAACGATGAAACCGCACCACACAGTCACCTTTGGAGAATTGGGTCGAGCTGCCTGAAACTAATATGCGTAATTTCAAATCCGAACGCGACACCTATAATTTTTTCACTGCTATATTTAACGAAAATGTGCTTCCTCAGTCGAAAACAAATACATTTACAAACTAAGATGGTTCTGCTACCATTTCATTCACCATCCATTAGGCTAAAGACGCGCATTTAGACTTATCTGCGGATACGACTTGATGCAGCCTTGAGATTTTAGAGGGACGTTGCAAATAAAAGCGAAGAACCTTGTTGACAATGTTCCAAAGGACGTCAGCAGTTCCAGAAGCCTTAAGTGTGCCAGAAGTGCTGTGCTAAAGACAGCCTGTTAATCGATATTCAGCTTTTTGTATGACAAATTCGGGTTGACCTTGAGAACGTGTTCGATCACAAATATATATAAACTTTAAATCGAACACGCAATAAAGAAAATAATAAAGTAAGGAAGACGCAAAAAAGAAGCAAATGAGTATCGCAAACACTGGTGGTTACAAAGGATTAGCCACCACATGCTGAGGAAACAAAAATTAAATAAAAATATAAATCAGCTGGTGAAATCACCCACTTCTCGCTGTATACTTACGATGAAAATCAACGAACGTTACGAAATATTCTCATAGGATATAAAATATTCATTGGACACTGAAATATTTCGTGACTATATTTTTATTGTGAAATGTTAATGGCATTAGAGTGAAAGAAGAAATATATATTTGATTATATTTTACTTTGATAAAATTTATACATAACCGAGCATACATTCCAATGACAATGTATATTCATATAATATTACTGTTTACAAATAAACACAATGAGAATGTGTACAATGCTTATTTCCAGCGAAAAAAACTTAAAATTATTTGTTTGTCAGTTAAACTGAGTGCACAGTTACAAGATCAAGTGCAAACATTGTAGTGTAAAATTTTAAGTAAATGTCTATGATTTAAAAAACACGTTTTCAATTATAATGAAGAAAAATCCAAATTATTTATTTTAAAATTGGATAATTTGAGAAAGCTATTTATATCCGCAAACGGATTCAGGTTTAATTTGTTCCATAGAAGTAAACCGCTAACTAGAAAGTTATTTTTACCAATATTAGTACGAGATTTTGCTAATAACGAGGGAACTCTTAAGTTCCTAAAGAGAACCACATAAAGCACATTAGATTAACAATCTACGTCTAAAATCAGCAAAACCTGAATGTTATCAAAACTTGTGGAGGGAACAAATATTTCAACCATATCGATGTAGGCATATAGGGTAATACTTCCGGTGAGAGTGGTGAGCTCCGTCTACTTTGAACAGTAGTCGAATAGCTCTTTTCTGCGTGGATTCAATTAGTTGATCGTGTAGCGAGTTAATGGGAACAGAAAATTCCATTATGGGCAAGACCGAGGAAACGAATAAATGTCGCACTAACGTGACTCTTTTTAAAACTGAATTGTAAATTAGCGTATGTACACCAAAACATTGTCCCCTTTTTCGTAATTTCAATTATATCAGGAACAAACGAAGCGTTATCTGAAGACACGATACCCAGGTCTCCGTGGCTGTCGACACGCGATACGATTTGATTGTCTACATCAGAGGTTCCCAAACTTTCTCGGTTCACGGCGTCCTTAGTGTCTCAGTAATTTTTTCACGGCGACCTAGGCCAGAAGATATACCTAACAGTTCCGTTTATTAAGTAGTTAGGTCCAAACAACTTAATAAGCAAAGTTGAAACTGTGAACTACCTCGAGCTAATAGTTCGCGCGGTATCCGACAGATGTCGAATATCGCTGTGTTTCCCTCGAAAATGTCCCGCGGCGTCCGACAACACCGCGGCGCAAAAAATCGTGAATCGCTGGTCTACATTGTAATCGTACATTAGTTTAATATTGTTGGGGGCGGGGGGGCAAGTCTTTAATAACAAATCATTTGGTTTACGCAATCCTCCTCATTCAAAGAGTCCGGTTTAATAAAAGAAAGGTTATACCTGCCAAGAGGTGGGTTCGTCCACTAGCGAAAGGAGTGACAGTGTCGCGTTGCCCATCAAACATGTATCCTATTAATTCTGTCCTTTCAGTGTAATTAGGTCAAGAGTGTGTCATGGATCACCTCATCAGGTGTTTATTTGAAAATAAAGTTTGTCATTTGCATAAGAGGCGAATTTAATCGGAGAATCTGTGAAATGTCCCGCTAAATTATTAATATAAATGTTTAAAAGTAATACAACCAGGGTAGTCCCCTGAGGAACACTCTGAAATAAAGAAAGCGTAGTAGAAGTGAATCCATTAAAAAATTGTGTGATCTGCGAGATATATAATGTTTTAGCCAGCTAAGAAGAGCTCTCAAATTCCACGTAATTCTACACTGAGTGGACAGAAATCATGGGATACCTACCTAGTAACGGATAGGCCCACCTTTGACCTAAATAAGGGCAGCCACACTGCGAGGCATTGAGTCCACTAGTTCGCGAAAGCGTTCCACAGATATTTCCATCCAAGCTTGCTGCACCGCTGTCCATAATTCCGTCGCATTCCTGGGTGGAGGATCCAAAGCTCATCGGATCTCATCCGATGTCCTTTCACCCAGTTGAGGCGTAGAGTCCTGTGTCGTGGTGTTAGCAATGGGACTCTGGTGGGTGGTCGCCTGGCGATCGCCTGATGGTCTTGGTAGAGGTGATCGCCTGATGGTCTTGGTAGAGGTAATCGCCTGATGGTCTTGGTAGAGACGTTTCTTATACCTCCCTCGTTGAAGGCGGCAATGATTTTTGCCACTGTCGCTCTCCGGTTGGCTGAAACAATGCGGGACAGACGTCGACGGGCACGTTCATCCGCCACCTTTCTCCGCCCACTGCTCTGTCCACGAATGTTATTCCAGAAATGGTGTATTCTCGATACACTCTTGATACTATCGAACGGGGATAGTGCAATTTCTGTATCAACTCCGCGATAGTAACCCATGCGTCGGGCACGCACTATCATTCCTCTTTCAAAGTCGGTTAACTCACGACGTTTATCCATATTGACATCGAATTACCGTCTACGTGAATGCAATGATCCAGTATACATATATACCTGCCAAGAGGTGGGTTCGTCCACTAGCGAAAGGAGTGACAGCGTCGCGTTGCCCAGCAAGCAGGTATCCTATGAATTCTGTCCTTTCAGTGTAGTTAGGTCAAGAGTGTGTCATGGATCACCTCATCAAAAGCATGTGTGAGATCAGCATAGGTGACGTCCACTTGATGTCCGTCCATTCTCGAAGTCGGGTAGTGCCAAACTTGGAATAAATTAGTGATCACGGAAATCCCTGGTGAAAACCGTGGAGAAGAGGAAAATGCAGTTTATTAAAATATCACGTGATATTATTAAAAACAAGTGAATTCTTAAATTTTGGCTGTAGAATTTAACAATGCAGTTGATCTCTAACTTTGAACAAGTAGTCTGGATTATTTTTGTAAATAGGCAAATTGTATGGTTGCTTTAACCAATGCGGGTAAATTGGAGAGGTTAAACAAAAGTTAAAAAATAATAATAAGCGTGTTGTTAAAGAAGAGACGGCTGTTTTACAGAAATGAGTGGGGAACCCGTCGGGTCCTCGATCGTAGTCCTTCGTTAAATAATATATGGTAGTTACGAGCTCATATTGGGAGAAGCTAAATATATGAAAAACGTTGTCCCCGATTTAAGGGAAATTTACCGGCGATGTTAAATAAATGCCTTTTGCATCCTTTCGCGTGTGGTATTTGGCGAAAGCATTACAAATGATTAAAAGATCAAGGGCATTCTCGTCGTCCCATCGTACGGATGCTATTTTTTCTTTTTTTTTTTTTTTCTGACCCTTTCCGAAAAAGGCTTCCTGCGAAGTTACGTGCGGACGTATGTTTTAGTGCTCCTGAAAAATTTCTTAAAAAGTGTTTTAATTATTAGTTTAAAATCTGCAAAATGGATCAAAAAGATACTGGATGGACAGAGGAATAACAGGTCAGTGTAGTGATAGCATTTTTGTTGCTGCCAACAAAAATAAGAGTTGTTATTGCGATAATTAATTATCGCACGGCGAAAAAATTATCGATCCCATAGACTGGCATGGGAAATCATATACAATGTCTTACATAGGATTTTGCTGGTAACAATTATTTATTATGGCCATATATTATTACTGCTGTGTGTTTTGGAGCATTGGGGAAAATTCTAGTGACACTGTGAACACCTCTAATGCAGAATCTGTGTAGTAGGACGCTGGATAACGGAAATCTCCATTTGGCCACGCGGCCAACTCAAAACAACAACAAGACAAGCAGACATATTGCCTTCTTCCTCCAATGTCCAAACAAAGGAATTGGCGGGAAGAGAGCGATTGACATCGGCGGTGGACATCCGGGCATCTGGGGCCACAATAGTTAAAGTAGGGAACAGAGCTCCATATGTCATTGCCATAGCACGTACGGGATAGCGTACAGGTACACAACAGTAAAGACAAGCAAGAACATCACCTTCCCAAAACTTAAACATGCATATCTCTGCAAGTACTGGGCCAATTCGGATGGTACTTGGCACAGGGCCCCAATAGCCTGACCCTTACCAGGCACACGTACGACAGACAAAAAAGGACAAGAACATTATCGTCTTTAGTCACAAAACCCTTATCCAATCAACCACTGGACGGAACGAGTTGATAATTGGAGGGAGGACTCCTCAAACATACCATACCGATCCAAACAGACCACATTGCCAAAAAACCATGAACATCACCATCTTTAAGGAAAACATGCACTACAGGACAAGTATAGGGGGCACCTAAATTTAGGACAACAGAGACAGATAGAAACCTGGAACTGCTGCTCCACTTAAGCCTATAAGTGATAGAGGCAGCAAGCAGACAACACCCATCCCCGGACAAGAACATCACAGTATTTTTTAAGAAAACTTTGGCTGCCCGTAACTCGGCTCCCAGAGGCACTACAGGGCTGAAATTCAGGCCGCACGAAGGGGGTAAGAAAATTTACCTCCCCCCGAGTTACAACGCCCCCTAGCGGGGAAAAAATTTCAAAAGGTGATAACTCGGCCCCAAACAAGCGGATCAAGACAAAATTTGGTATCTGGGTACTTCTGGACACTGCCTACACACCCAGAAAATTTCAAAGCCCTGGGACGAATAGAATCCGAAATATAGCAAAAAAAAAAAAAAAACTGGATTCTCATAGCTAAAATATTGACCCGAACATAAAATGGATAATTCAAACAGTAGTGACACATCATGTTCCACAACTGAGATGCCAGGAAACCTGACCCTAGCACCAGGGCAGAAAGGGGAAAATGACCCCCTAGCAGAAACATCGACAGAACTAAAGAACACATTAACTAATACCCTTACAAATGGAAAGGAAGCCGATATCATAATCAATAACACGGATGGACTAGACCACCCCACTAGTGAATCAAACCTAGAGAACATAAAAGAACTGAGAGAGAAATTCCTGCAAATCTTTAAAAAAGGGAAAATAATCACAGCTAACATGGTTGCGGAGCTAGCAAAAATCTGGAGTTCTGCCGAAGACCTAGTGATGAGGACATCCCTGGAGATAGAGAGACTACAGGTAATCAAAGAAAACAAACATGTGCCCACATCCACACCAGTGGCAACATATGCCAATGCAGTGACGACCAAAGCGGACAGAAAAACAGACAAGGACCTAATCCCACCAGGATCACAGATTAAACATGTACTCCTGGTGAAACCGAATGACCAGAGTAACATTAAAACTAGTGAAGAAGTCAGTAACACATTAACAAGTAACTTCAAGGCAGACTTCAAGCACATCAAAATTAAATCAATAAGGAAATTAAGGGACAGAGGAGTGGTCATCGAGACAGCCTCACTCAATGACCTGAACAAACTGAAACGATGTGATAAGTTCCAAGAATACAACTTCAAAATTGACTCCCCGCGCAAATTGAACCCGACGTTAATAGTATACGACATAAATCAGGATCTCCCGGACACTGAATTCTTGGAGGACCTACATAGGAAAAACTTTGAGGGCACCAAGATAACTAAAGAGGAATTTACCAAAGAGGTCAAAGTTCGGTTCAAAATGAACGCGAGACAAAAAACCAATAAACACCTGGTACTGGAGGTCTCACCACGAGTGCGTAAGCACTTACTTCTCAACAATGACAGGCGCATATACATAGGGTGGTCGGTGCATTACCTGAAAGATTTTGTTGTGGCGACCAGGTGCTTCAAATGCCTGGCATATGGACACACAGCAAAATACTGCAGGCAGAGTGACCACACATGTGGCCATTGTGGCGAAGTCGGGCACCAACAGACCGCCTGCCCTAAGCCAGATGGGCCAACAACATGCCCAAATTGTAAACAAAGGAAGCGTGATAGCAATCACAATTACAGAGATCACACATGCCCGGAGTTTGTAAGGGCCCAAGAGTTCACTAAACAAAAGACCAATTATGTATAATACACCCAATAACAACACAAGTTGTGAAAATATAACCTTCTGTCAACTGAATTGCCAACGCTCGGCCTCAGTGATGTCAGAGCTAGCAAAACTAGCAATAGACAAACAGTTTGATATCCTTGGCCTACAGGAGCCCTATAATTACAGGGACAAGGTCAAAGGACTGCCACACAACGCAAGGATAGTCCAATCAGAACCCTCAACTGACGGAGTTGGGAGAGGGGCTGTAACAAGGGTGTGGGCTGCACTTGCGGTGATGAACCCGACCATAACAGTAACCAAAATAAACAGCCTATGCACAAAGTATGCAGCAACAGCCTGCTTGGAGGGCCCGTGTGGACAGATATATGCCACCACAATTTACATGAGATGCCCAGGCAGAAACCAGGATATTGCCCCATACTTAAATTTCATGGAGGCTCTCCTAAATACTCTTCCTGGGAAAAGAATAATAATAATGGCGGATGCCAATGCATCATCGCCATTGTGGAACAGCCCCAACCGAGATACAAAAGGAGAACTACTGGAGGAATTAATTATCTCACAAAACTTGACAGTACATAATATTCCAGGACACCCGCCAACCTTCTCCTCGGCCTCAGGAGAATCATATATAGATGTGACCCTCACCAGTAGCTCCCTTGCAAATGCGATAAAAAATTGGGCAGTACACCTATCCTGGTCAACAAGTGACCATGCAGTGATCACTTTCACCTATACAACAATGCAGAACCCTCATGGTAACAGAATCCCCCAGGAGTCTCCCAGATACAAAACAAAAAATGTAAACTGGGACAAGTTTGACAAGCAGGTCTCAGATAAATTCACCAGTAGTCTCATAGATACATTGAAACAACTGCCCGCAGAACAACTAGAGGAAAAAGTAAGGTTACTCCTAACAGAAATATGTGACGTCACATTAAAGAAAACAAAGAGAAGAGGAAACCAGGTGCCTTGGTGGACTAATGATTTGACATCCTTAAGGAGATCAGTTAAAATATCTAGGAAAGATTTAAAGAAAGCCAGGAGAACACACAGACCACAAGACCAAATTGACAGACTTCAAGATATATACAAAGAGACAAGACGCAGGTACTGCAACGAAATACACAGGGAAAAACAACTAGCCTGGAAAAGACTGGTCGAAGACACAATGGGAAAAGACCCATGGGGCCTGGTCTATAGGCTGGTATTTGAGAAAATACGCCCGGGAGAAGTATTCTCCTCAATCATAAGCTCCCCAAACAATGAAACACTGACATGGGAACAGACAATAAATGAAATCCTGGATGGGTTAATAAAGCAGGACATAACAAACCCTGAGAGCCCCACACAGACAACCATCCGAATTCAGCACCTGACTTACAAAGCAACAGATAGAGAGGATGACTTCACACATGAGGAAATAAATGCAGCAATACTCTCCTTCACAGATGGAAAATGCCCAGGATTAGATCTGATAGAGGTAGCAATAATGAAGAGACTGTGGAAAACAAATAGCACAGTACTGGAAATCCTCTTCAACACATGTCTACATGAGGGCACCTTTCCTGCCCCCTGGAAAACAGCAAACCTTAAAGTCCTCATTAAACACCCTGATAAGCCCCCCAACTTAGCTTCCTCCTACCGCCCCATTGCCCTACTTCCTGTCATAGGCAAAGTCCTAGAAAAACTAATAGTAGGCAGATTCCTACAATACTATACCAAAAAAAATCTTTCCTCACACTGCCAATTCGGCTTCACCCCTGGCAAGTCAGCTGTGGGAGCTATCAAACAAGTTCTTAATACTATCACTTCATCGGAATTTAAATATGTCCTAGGTCTCTTTGTAGACTTTAAAGGTGCCTTTGACACCTTATGGTGGCAAAGTGTGCTGGCAAGGTTTCGAGAGGCAGAGGTCTCAATTCCGATCTATCGTCTAATTACAGACTACTTCTCAAACAGGCACCTTGTGGTCTCAAGTGGAGCATGCTCCGTAACAAGACCGGTGACCCGCGGCTGCCCACAGGGATCTGTTCTTGGCCCAGTTTGCTGGAACATGGTCCTTGATGAGTGGCTCGCAAAAGACTTCCCCCAAATAACTAAAATAGGGTATGCAGACGACCTTGTTCTGCTCCTACAGGGTAACTCACGGCTTGAGCTGGAAACCAGAGCAAGAGAGGCCTTAAATGATCTAATCTCCTGGTGTGCAACAAACAAACTAGAATTGTCTGCAGAAAAAACAAAACAAGTCCTTTTTAAGGGAAAACTCAACAGAAACAGGCCCCCATTAATAAAAATCAATGAACAGAGTATAGGTAGGGAATCCACTTACAAGTATTTAGGAGTCATACTAGATGAGAAACTAAACTTTGTAGAGCACGCAAAATATCTAAGAAATAAAACCCAACAATTAACAGGAAAATTATTGAGAATTGCCCGGAAAAAGTGGAATATAAAATCATCTACACTGGCAATGTATTACAAATGTCTATTCCTACCCATTATATGCTACGGAGCAGGTGCTTGGGCACCCAGCATTAAACACTGCCTAGTAAAAAAATACTTAATGCAGGCACAGAGAATTTTCCTGCTGGCCTCCTCCAGAGCATGTAGAACCATCTCTACATCAGCACTCCAGATAATATGTGGTAAAATACCAATAACATATGAAATTATACAGGTATATCTAAAATACTATAGAAGACAAGGAACCCCACATTCCCTAGGAGAATATACAACAGATCCAAATGAGACAGATAAGGAAGAAAAAAGAAGATTAAGAGAAATGTTCATTACAGACTGGCAAAGAGAATGGAGAGAAGACACCAAAGGGAGAACAACATACCAGTTCATCCCCCTGGCACAGGAAATAAATAAAAACAATAAACCCTGGTTGAGCCCAGATTTATATACTACCTTCCTCCTGTCGGGTCATGGAAGCATAAATGCAAGACTGCATGCTCTGGGGCTGGCTGATTCCCCCAACTGCAGATGCGGGTCACTGGAAACCGTACAACATATAATGCTCGAATGCATAAACTACACAGACCTGAGACAACCATTCCAGCTTGTAACAGAAGTGTATCACACTGAGGATTTCCCCAAAGTGCTGGAATCACCAGATAACTTTCAAGCATTAGTAAACTTTGCAACAAGTGCATTCAAAAGAAGAAGAACCCTCCTCGGTATGCCGGAGTAAAGCAAGAGGCAACACACAAGCCCATACCTAAAATTGGGAGAGAGGACACAGCATGGATGGAGACTAACCTACGGAAAGGGACTGATATATATTCTCAGTACCCATGCTAAAAATACCACAATAAAAAGGAATACATGCTGACTGCAGCACTGTCATTTCAGATAGTTATAACAATGGACATAAACTGTACATGTACCATAATAAACAGTACCAGGAACAAAAGACCAGTCAACCCCAACATGGCAAAAGTCTAAGACACAACAAGTGAGTAAGGGAAATGGAGAGTATACCCTATGCCACAGAAATATGACAATAACAAGAAGTAATGATTGCAACATGGAAATCAACAAAAATAAATTCAAGGGCATGGTACTGAACTACATCCTCAGTGCCCATGTTTCAGACAACACGGTGCACTTACCACACAAGTAGTTTAGCACCATTAAGAAAATACATGTTGACTACAATAGTACCTTCCTAGGGAACCTCAACAACGGTCATAAACCTTATATGTACCACAAATTATCAGTACCAGGCTCACTCAGACCAGTTAACCCTGTCAGTGCCTGGGCCTAGGGCACATCTGGTAGGTATAGGTAGCAGTGAATAATTGTACTTCCTAGGGAACCTCAACAACGGTCATAAACCTTATATGTACCACAAATTATCAGTACCAGGCTCACTCAGACCAGTTAACCCTGTCAGTGCCTGGGCCTAGGGCACATCTGGTAGGTATAGGTAGCAGTGAATAATTGTCCTAGATCATGGTAGTAGTGAATAAGTGTCCTAGATCACAGTATGAACCACAAACTATTAGTGCCAAGCTCACTAAGACCAGTTAACCCTGCCAGTGCCTGGGCCCAAGGCTCATCTGGTAGGTATAGGAAGTAGTGAATATTTGTCCCAGATCACAGTAGCACTGCAAGAACAAGAAGGAATGATTGAGGCATAGAAGACAACAAGAAGGGAGGAAAGGGAAGGAAAGAGAGTAGAAGGAAAAGGGGAAGAAGAGAGACAGAATAAAATCAAGGGGCAGGTCACTGAATCACATTCCCAGTGCCCATGCCTCAGACATCTCACCCTGCAAGCAGTTAAGTGCCAATGAGAACAAAGCAGGTTGACTGCAACACTGACATCACAAATTACACCAAGGGCCAAAAACTTTGTACCTCACATCAACAGTACCAGGCACAATAAGGCCAGTTAACCCTAACATTGCCAAAGCCAAAGGCACATCAAGTGAGCAGAGGTAATAGGGTGAAATTCCCAGGTCACAATAGGATGACATGGACAACAAGCAAAGATTGAGACATGAACAACAACAAAGAAGAAGGGAAGGGGAAGAGAAGGAGAAAAGAGGAAGAAGGGAAGAGAAGGAAGAAGGGGAAAGGAGGGAAAGGGAAAGAAGAAGAACAAGAGGAAAAGGGAAAGAAAAGACTAATACCAAGGGGCATAACACTGAACAACATACCCAGTGCCCATGCTTAAGACTGCATAGGAAAAGGTACACACAAGGACATATCCAGGAGGAAAGAAAAGAGAGGGAAGAAGGAGGGAAGAAGGGAAGAAAGAAGAAGAAGGAAAATGGAAGAGAGGGGAAAAAGAAAGACAAGAAGAAATGAACACTACCATGCCAGATTGCGTACCAATATGAACTGATCACATCATTCCCACTCTTGGTCAGGATTGAGCCCTGCAAGAGATGGAATAGTACATCCCTCCCACTCTTGGCCAGGACTGAGCCCTGTGAGAGATGGGGTATAGGGATATCGAAAAGTAAATGATAGTCCTTATATTATTATAGTTTAATTTATTTTATTTTATTTATTTTATTTTAATATATTTTACTTTATTTTATTTATTTTAATTATCTTATTTTATTTTACTTTACTTTATTTTAATTGTTTTATTTATTTTATTTTACTTTACTTTATTTTAATTGTTTTATTTATTTTATTTTATTTTATTTCATATCTAAGGGGAAATAAAACCAAAAAGTGTGCCCTGGTAATTCTGAGGGGACCTTCCCTGATGCATTACCCGGCCACACAGGATTAACTTGATGGGACATCAGACGTCCAAAAACTTAACCACAGGACTGGATCAGTCCATGTCCTCTTAAGATAAAGTAGATCCTGGCTGCCTCCATGTGGCTAGGGATGGGAGTGAGGGGCTGTGACACAAACCTGCCACAGCCCCCTACTGCTAAATGCCAGGTGCCGGCTAACATACAACGCAAACACAACACTAATGCACACCTAATTACATATTTCATCTATCAGATGCATTTTTTTTTTTTTTTTTTTCTTCTCAAAATTCAAAAACTTAAAAAATTTGAAGAAATTTTTTTTTTTTTTTTTTTTTTTTTTTGTGTTAAATATATACGTGAAATTTTGATGCTCTTTTAAGTTCTTTTCTGAGCCGGCAACTTGGCAAAAAGCCTAACAAACGGCGGATATAGGGGGAACCCTGGAAGCCGCTAATAACTTACAAATACACTTTTTCTGTATACATGTCGCGATGGATATATATGTGAGAATGTATATAAATTGTATATAAATCTTGTATCATGTATATATAAATGGATGTATATAAATCTTGAGAATGTATATAGAATTGTGTGTGTAAATAAATAAATAAAATGACCCTTTCCGACGAGTTGAACGGGTGAAATGGCCAAGAAGCCTTTAGTCGTGATGCGAAAGGGCACTCTTCTCGATATTGTTAAATAATTTTTTATAAACTGCTTGCGATTGTAGAAATAGAAAATTCAGTTCTTCCGAATTGAATTTTTTATATTTTCGAAATGCTTTGTATTTATCACGCAATTATTGTATTAAATCTTTATTGAATCGATAATGCTCGTCATCATTTTTTGTGGATGAAATGGCCAATGTGGGTGAAATGGTTACGTTTCCCCAAATGTCGTGCAGAATGTTGCCCGTTTCATGGATCGTAGGGTATCATAAAAGGTGGACCAAACAGCACACGCTAATTGTTGATTGACAAAATACCGTAGTTATCTGTAGGCTTTGTCTGCAGGTTTATGTAGTTGTACGAGTATGTCGTTCGCTATAGACTTATCGTACATGAAACTATAAAATGCATCGTTGAAACAAGTGGTGTAGACAAAATACACGTGAAGTCCTTTTAAAGGGGTTTATTGAAATCGACAAACTATGACGCGTGGAAGAGAGTACCTTCAAAATTAAAACTACTTAAATTATTTTGTTTGGAATAAAATGATGGGAAAAAAAATAAAATTTTCTAGAGAATTCAAGAACATTACCGCATTTATCGGACATGTGGGCTAGAACCACAATCAACCCAAACGTGTATACTACTGTATGCCGTGTGGATCATTCGCTAGCCCTCGTGGATAGCGCAGTTGGTATAATCACCACCTTCCCCACACCGGGCGGAAATTACTTGAGTTCGCATCCTGTCAATGACGTGAGGAATTTTTATAGGCCTTTGTCACCATGTGGGTAGTTAGTCGGTCTCAGGCGAGGAAAGCTTTGTTTTTTCGTCCAGAAAACAGGAAATCGAATTTCCAGTATCACTGCTGTAATTTTTCTTAGTGTTCTTTATTTACGTGAGTCAGTATATGTTCAAACTGAAATCGTGTATCTCTCTCTCTCTCTCTCTCTCTGGTAATGTGTGACAACCTGCTTTTCAGATAGTGTTAGGAGATGTTTGCGAGGGATACTTCGGATATGACTTGTTTAATACTCTGTTATCGTCTGTTGATACCGAAGAAAGCCTGAAGAAATTCTCTACATACCATTCATCGCTTTCTTACCTTAAATTGCCTATTGTGCATTAATTACTTGAGGACATTTGCCTTAAGTTTTAATTATCCAGAATTTCTCTCCTTTCCTGGATTTCGTACAGTATTTTCTTGAGAGCAAAACGTCTCGGTAGATTTGGGGACGTTGCGACAACGCCGGGAAAACTGAAACCGAAAGAAATGTGTTCTCTGCGACTGCACTTGATTTAATTAGCATCTCAATTTAAACACTACGACGGGTCTGTTTACTTTCTGAGTTTCTGCCTATTCAGAAATAGAATTAATCACTGCGCCCATAGAAGTCGCACTTCGTCTTAGAAACTGTAGTTCATTCTAATCCTAGTTAAGCATAGCAAACGCTAATAAAAGATCGATCGCCTACGATTGCGAAAAGGAAAGGATATATTGCGATGAAAAATGTTCAGTTCGTTATCTGTAGCATCTGCTAAATTTTCCTCAAATACTGCTTGTTGTTGGTATTATAAACATAGATTTCATTGAAGAATTTATAATTGTAAGTAGAAATTGTTGAATTAAATTTATAATCATTTTATTTCTGGAGAGATGCAGTCAGTTCATAACGATCCTATAGACTTCGGAAATCAGCGAAAATGGTTGGATGAGGCGACTTTTGACATGTTGGAAGTTGATACCTGAATAGAGGCCTAGACTGCTTCACTCCCAGTTGGATGTTCATCGATTTTCTTGTGGAACATTTTCCTCCATCTACTGCGTTAATATTAATTATTCGCATTACCAGCAGCGAGACTCATTGGACTTGATGGAAAATTGAAAATATTTTGATCTTATTATATTATTATTTATGCCATAGCATAAGACTTCGAAATTAAAAATTCAATACATGCAAATAAATTACTAACAGCTGTAGTTTAAATCACCCTAGATAACGAGAGCGTTTCGGTTTTGAATTTTGCCAGATATTAATAGCGATCGGAAAATTTTTCTTTATTTATTCATTTATTTTTCTTTTATTTATTCATTTATTTTTATTTTATTTATTTATTTATTTTATTCTTTTTTATTTTTATTTTATTTATTTCTTTATTTTATTCTTTTTTATTTTATTTATTTTGTTTATTTATTTTATTTTATTATTATGTTTTTTTTTCAGATGCAAAGTCCACTTCCGTGAATCATTTAGCCTTCGTAATACTAATACTGAAGTAATGTAAACATAGTTTCAATCTGCATTTTAACATATAAAGTAGAAAGGAGCAATTTGTCATGGCAATGCATTTTAACAGAGTTTATAAGTGTATCGGTTTCTTTCCGTTTTGACCTTAAGATTTTGTGGACATTCTTCCGGTGATGATAACTAAGGTTGCCTCTTCGAATTGAAAAAGTTGACGGAACTGATATTCAGGTCGAATTTCAGAAACGTTCGGTTATTCTGCGAAACCAAATATTTTTTTTTTTTTGCACTTTCACTTTCGTGGGACTGTTAGTTACCCTGTAAACAGATAATAAAGTATCTGTTTAAAAATAAAGTTCACCCTTAACAGACTGGCCGAGCCTCTCTGATAGTTGGCATAACAAGGGTCTACTGTCTGATGGGACACCACCTCCTTGTTTAATAAAGATTTAAAGTAAAATAAACATTGTTTGCTCATAGAACATGCATGTATCTAAAGGTGTATTGCTAAAAAAATAGTACTGGAACGCTCGTTCTCCAGAAGATTACATGATAACGCAACATCAACTGTACAGTAACTGAATCAGACTCACGGTTCATAGAACAACCAGTTCTAGCGTTGAGCTCATGGCGAATCAAAATGCAGCTTTCGCACGCATCACAGTATATCTCATTCGTTGGATCTCTTTATCTAATTGGTCGAATTCAGGTCGATGGCTGGCTGATGCTGCATAAGCTTGCTTTCTTGCATCATATGCCTCTACTAATGCTAATGCTAATCATGTGTCCGCTAACCTACCAGTATTTTTATTGGTAACAGTAACCAGAGAGTAACATATCAACAGGGTAATACTACACTCCAGACCAGACCAGAGCAGCAAAGCAAAAGGCTCAAGCTAATGGAAGTGCTGTGGCTCAGGGGAGAACTGAGGGGGGCACTTGCCCTCTGAATCACAGCCTTTTAAAATGCACTATTTGCTTGATGTTTGTGGAGCAGTCAGGTACGGGACATGATACTGCCATGAGGGATGTCTTTGTATGTGCGCGATGCAAGGAGTGTAAGGAAATCAGGCGACAACTCAGCGTTATTATGGGCCTATATGGGCCTATATTTTTGTTTTTAAATACATTTTTAAAGAAATCTATTAATTTTAAACATTACTATTAATATATATTTTTAATAGCAATGGGTAAAATAGATATTTCTCCCTCCACTTTGATCATGCCATTGTTTCATAATATTAGGTGTATAAATTTAATGATTTTATATTATGACATTTAGAAAAAAGTACCAGAACGTCGTTCCGGTCCGAATACAACACTGCATGCATCTCCCTGTCTCTTCTGTCACACTGTAAGCCACACCTTTTGAGATTATGAGGGACGTCAGGGCGAGATATAATATTCCTTATATTTCTAGGATAAAGTCTTAAAACGGTTTTTGGTGGCCAGCTTCTAAAAATAGGTTTTAAATAGAACCTGTTGGGAAGAGGCATCTGGATCAGTTATTGTAACATTGTAGCCCTCGAGGTAGTACAGTTGGTAGAATCGCGGCCCCCCCACCTGGTGAAAAAGATCTGATTCGAATCATGTCGATGATATAAGGAACGTTTATGTGCCTTGCCTTTTGCACAACGTGGCTAAGTTAGTTAGTCTCACGAGAGGGTAGCATCGTTTTTCTCCTCGACACTCAGATATTTCGTCCAGCAAACAGACCACAGAGCCCAGGTTACATATGTAATACAGGACCAATGTGGCCTAAGTTTCTGATGCACCTAAAACAACAAACTTTTTTTCTTTTTTTTTGTCCTCGCCTTTTTCCCATTATTATATGAGGTCAGCGTTTTTTATTGTTTTGGCATGCAATTTTTACGGCCGGATGCCCTTCCTGACGCCAACACTCACCCTTTATCCGGGCTGGGAATATGCGGTGGTCATTCCCTGACCTGCCGCATCCTCCATATTTGGTGGGTACGGGCTCGAACCCCCTGTTTAATCAAGAAGCGTCTGCTATGCACTACTGCTCCTGCCCACCTGGCTACGGAGGCGCCATGCACCTAAAACAACAAACAAAAAACTGTATTATATTTTATCGCTGCCTCTACTCTGCCAGGCGTGATGGAGGTGCCCTGATTAATGTGTGTAGGGGAGGCACTGTTGCGGTCACATTATGATAACGAACTGAGTATATTCTTATTGTGTGTACATGTTCTCTTTCCCTTATCTACATTAATGCGTCATGAATAATCGAACTAGTGAAACAAATTTATCTGGGAAAACAAAACACCCACTCAAAAGCTATCTAATTCTGTCGACATACATGAGTTTTTCCAGCAGCCGACCGGGAAGTCGGGTGGGTTAAGTGCCTGCCGGGCAATCCACAGTTCGTGGGTTCGAATCCCGCTTCGGGTTTGGATGTTACGATGGTGCTGTACTCTCCGGTTGGACCTCACGGCCATGATACACGAAGGAAGCAGGAAAAACTGGTTACTTCGTGTATTGCTCACATCATACGATAAAAAAAAAAAGAATTTTTTTCCGGCTAAGCCAGATTTTTTTCTTCTAACAATTTGTCGTCGTTATTCACTTCTATGCTTTGTGATTCATGCCACTTTCAAGGCGGACTGTAGCAGTTCTGATATTTCTTGTGAGGCATCTCCCAATCTGAAATCTTCTCTTTTGATCTCCTCTGGGTTAAAATCGGGGTTACCCCAATCTGATAAATTCATTTGTTACCTCTGTAGTTCTCAAAATTCTGTAATTCAACTTTCAGTTTTCTTTTTTGGAACTGTTCTTTTCCCATTTGAACTTTCTTTGGGTAGATCAATTTCACAAATTCTGGCTTCACTTTTCTAATTGTACGTTCCCAGCTGTTATAAAAGTTGAAACTTTTGCTGTTATTAATGACTCCACAAAATTTGTTCATTTACCTACGACAAATGCAAACTATGTTTGTATAAGAATGATATCACACGTAGCTGAAGCGTTGTAGTCCATAACAATGAACCCTTCGCCTAGAGCACCCACATAGGGAAACACCATGGATCGCAGGATCTCATATCTCTACCTGCGTGTAGCCAGGGTCCCGTTCCTGAATGTACAATTTGTATATAGCACATAATGGAGTCGGCTTTGTGCTTTCATGTTACACCACTTCTGCGAAGAGCTCACGGCGCCATTCTTTGTTAGTTCGATTACAGTGGTGCTTGCACTCAACAGCATTAAGATGTCAACCACTCAACTGAAAACACACACGGCAGGAATTTTTTTGCATAAAGTCCATGTCTGTTCAGCCGAATTTGGATACTTTGTTTTGCATCTGTGTCAGTGTTATTGCTGAAAAGCATCCAAATAGCTGCTTGGCGTTCAAGCTTCGATTGTGGGGGGCAAGTGGCGAAAGAGAGAGAGAGAGAGAGAGAGAGAGAGAGAGATCTTGCCTTGGTGATAGTCTACGACTCTGATCTGGACGTCTACGTACAGTCACTGGGTTCCTTGGAACCGATTGCGCAACCTAAACGAAGTTTTGTGGCACGCACACCATTCTATGCCCTAACTTCGCGTAGTGACTGTCCCCTTTTCAGAACCGAATTACTCTTCAAGAGGTACACTCAGACAAATCCGCCTGTGATAACATTTTTGGTAGCTGCCATTGACAGATGCGTTGAGTTTTACAGCTATAATTGACGAATCAGATATATCTGTACTTGGTCGAATATTTAAAGAAACGGTCTCTAGCCTGAACTTGCATGCGCCACCCTGTGTTTCTTAGAAAACTTAGTAATTTACATCTACTCGTCAGTTCGTGAGCGTGTTCTTTCACTGTAGCAGCAGTGGATATCGATAAGAGAGATTGCTCAATAGAAATTGCAATGATTCCCTAATTGTCTTGACCAGCGTATGATACCAATAAATCTAAACCATAATATACCTGACCCCCTTGATCTTTTCCTTACCAACAGTCATTCAAAATATATAGTTAATGTTAGCCCTCCTTTAGGTACCTCAAATCACAACTTTGTGAGAGTTGCTTCTCTAGCGGAATCTCTGACCCATGGCCATTCTCACCCTCCAAGTCGTCCAGCCTTACAGAAATGCGAAATGGCATGATCTAATGATGATTTATATTTCTAATTTCTTTGTTGGACTACTTTTAAATATTTTGGTTCCAGTATTTGCGTAGATTTGTTTTTTGAAATTATTCTTAAAGGGATAAAATATTTTACCCCTCATTCCACCGTAAACTGTAGTCTTTATTCTAAACTGTAGTTTTCGATTAAATGAGGTAAGGATTTTTAAGACAAGAACAACTGCACAATACACTGAAACCGGTTGTTATCCAAATCAGTAGCTTTATTTTCCGCGTACACTAAATCTCGCAGAAGTTCTAAGCCCGGTACGAAGTCAAGTGTTAACAGCTTCTGCGAGATTTAGCGTAGATACACAGTAGACTCTCGATAACTCGAATTCCTGGATGCAAAAACGTCCATATGAATAATGGTTTAAAATTTTTATTAATCTGAACTTCATTTAAAGCAATTCTGGAAAATTCACCATTCTGATTATGTTCCCAAAAACTGAGTCATCACAACATGATGTTTCCGTGTTTGCTTAATCAAAGCAGAAATGGGCAGAGAGCGTGTCAGCAACATGTTTATTACATCAGTTCACGAGACTCTCTCTCGCTCTCCTCTCTCTCTCACACACACTGAATCACTTTGACAAAATCAAGTGATTTTTGCCGATAAATTTGACATGATCTGTATTTACAGCCGCGGTAGTTCAACAGTTGTAAGTATTTATTTAAAACAAACTCTTTCGTTATTTTCTGAGTATAACGTAAAAGTCCAAGTTACAATACTATAGAGTTCTTTTTTTTCTTCTATACGTATAGGAGATGGCCATATGATTCTATCATATGAATTGGCACAACGAGAGCACTCTTTCTAGGTGAATACCATCGTGAAAGGTATATACAACAAAAACAACTTGTTGTTGGAGATGTCCACATGCTGTCTTACTATGAATCAGCATCCCCCATTTGGCATGAAGAAGGGTTTCGCACAAGAGCTGAAACGTAGCATATAAAATGTTAGTAAATTGAGAGTACAGGGTCAAAAAGCTTTGTGCTTTCTGATATGTTTGAATAACACTAAAATTGTTGCCAACACGTGGATTAAACATCTCCTCATTTAAAATGTTTTGAATACTAGGCATTGCTCTTTTATTAATTTTCTTCTAAACAGCTATCGTCTGTGTATAAAATCAGCAATCCGCCTCACCATGGAAAGCTTTTTTTTTTTCCCACGTATCGGATGATGACGCAAAAACGTTTGTTATACTTCTAGACGTCATAAAAAAGACAGCAGTTTATTTAATTAGTGATCAGTAACTTACGGTTATAAGTTATTAATCACTTGGCATCGCGCTTACTTACTTACTTACTATCAGTTTATTAACACAAGATTCACCCCCTGTACAGCAAGTGGGCTAGGAGGGTGCACAGAAATTTTAAAATATACATTATACACTTTTGTACAATTTTCAGATCTTTACAATATAATTATTGTATAATAATAGCTATTAAATAGATATATACATTTGCTTAATTGTATTCACTTTGAAATAACATAGATCTTGATAATTGAAGAGTTAAATACACAAATTGACTTCTTTATCAGCTAACATAACAGATTTATTTATATTCATTATATTATTGCATTTAATTGTTCATATCATTCACATTTCTAATAAAAACTGCTCAATTTTCACAGCAATCCTGGTGATTTAGTCTATAATTTGGCTTCTGTAGGTTTTATTGACTTCGAACTTAACAGGATCAATGGAGAAGGTGTTGAAGCCTTACTTGTGCTCTGTACACTTTCTATAGATCTATTGTTCTATATCTATTGTTCTGAATCAGCATCTCTAATTCCGCCTCTTTCTTTCAAACCAGTCCCAACGCGTGCATCAACTAGTAAACATCCATTCATAGGTAAACCCAAAATTTTCTAGCTTTTATTGTTCTCTATTTATCCCTTATGCTTCTGTTATTTGGAATAATCTTCCTTCCTTTTGTATTTTCTGAAAACGAAAAAGCTACAGAAATTGAAGTCCAAACTCACAGAGTATTTTTTTGTCTTCTTAACCTTGCTCTCATGCAAAGTTTTAGAGTACTCATAGGATCCAGTACCTCTTGTGTTTGGGGTAATCATAAAGAAGTCTTTAACTAAATCTGCAGCGAACGTTTTAAAATTAGAAAAATTCTATCAAAATGTGTTAATTAATTCATGAATAAAACCGTAACAACGTTTAGATGGTTACAGAAGTTATCACTTTTGTAACCATTTTTATGAGTGTAACTTTCCAACTTTTATTTTTGATAAGACACGCACAGTACAGTGCTCTTCTTAGCTCATTAAAATGAGGCTCTTCTTGCTCATTCAAGGCACAGTTGATTAACGCAACAGAATTAACAAAATGGATTACTTGCTACTTCTACACATAACCACATAACTAAATTACCATATATTAAGAGATTGTTCATCACAATTTACTGAACAACGTTACTAACTTTCCAACTGCATGATTGGAGCAGAACTTCATCATAAAAATATGAGATGCGATTATTATCATCCGTAATGACTTACCAACTTCTGTCCTTAAAATTAGAAGAAAATGGAGCAAGTATAACACAAGCATCCCGTTTAATCTAGAATAAACGCACCACACTTATATACTTTCCTAACTGTGCATAATAAAATGAAACGGCATGTTTGTTTATCCAACGGGCAACACAGAAAAATAATACGGCATTAATAATAAAGCGCGATGAGAAGAAATCTTAAGAATTTAATAAAATTAAGTTCATTTCTATTTAAATAAATTATATGGCGATTTATTTCATTATCGAAATTTTAATTTCAGAAAGTGCTTTCCAGGCTTTATGAAATCTTAAGTGTTATAACCCAAGGACTAAGAAGTGATAAATAATATTCCGAATTTCCCACCGGAATGGATATAGAGAATCAGTGGAACTTACAGGATGTATACTAAAGACTAATATATTTTGTGGTATCATGTGAACTTGAACATGCTGCCTACATAATTCTGAATGTGCACATTGATCACATGGCTATGACTGCTAAGTACCGCTGTATCTCGATTTTTATTTCTATAATGCTATCTTTTTATAGCAAATGAAATGAATAATAAGTAGTATTAACCGTGAGCGTACTTATAAGGATTTCACACTGAGGTGCAAATTGCAAACGTTTTTATTTTAGTTTCTTTTTATAGATATATTTGTTCAACAGCCCGAGAGACCACCGGCATTATTCAAATGCATCAATAAATGTTTAGTAGGATAATATGACTTTACGTGTAAGCTGATCTGTCTTAATTCGTAATCTGTGTCTGTAAACTTATTTGCCTCATCTTACAGTAGAATGCATTATTATACAGCATTCTTTGCACTGCTAATCTTGTAGAAATGCTAATACCATCTTCTCCAGCAAACTGAAGCCACATCTGCTTGCATTCATAATCTCTTACAATATTGACTCTCTTGCATCCATTGGCTACCATTCATTCAGTTGGATGGGAATAAATCGGAAAGTATAATAAAAATTCAAAATGAAGTGAAAATTCTTGTGGCGAAAATTAATAATGCAAACAATGTAAAGGTCGTGATATCTTCACTTAAAAATAAATTCAAAGATATTTATTGGTAGTAATTTAATAAAAAAATTCTATGAAAATTTAATGTCATTGATAAATATTTATTTTATGGATCACATTAAATCAATTTTTAATTAATGAAATGCGTCCCATGTTGTTTACATGAACAGCGTTTGGTCTTAAAGATGAAAAAAAAAAAAAAACATAGGCAAAACTCATACTCATATAGGCAATATTCCAAATTCCATTTCTCGATGAACAGAATGAAAGTAGCTATATTAGCTACTTATATTCTTTGAGAATATCTTGTCGCCATCAGATTTTATATAAGTTCTGCTCGGAGAAAATTATTAAACACATTACAGGTCACGTTTTCTTTTGCTAAATTTGTTGGAACACTTTTATACAGGTGTTTCAATTCTCCTTCATTTTTGTTCACTGGAAAGTAAACTTTAGCTTAATAAAAGCAAAATTTTGTAATAGTCCGTAGAAGAGAAAAAGCATATTTCCACTGCTGGACGTAATCATAATTACAGTTTCGCAGCCGATCATCATCGTCATCAGCCATTTTCAATCCACTGCAGGATGAAGGCCTCTCCAGGAACTTTCCATTTCCTTCTGTTATGTGCAATGGCCATCCATTTGCTACTCACAAACTCATGAATTTCATCTGTCCATCTCTGTCGTTGTCTTCCAGGTTTTCTTCTAGTTACTCTTGGGTACCATTCTGTTATTTTCTTAGTCCATCTGTCATCCTGTCTTCGCGCTGTGTCCTACCCAAGACCATTTTAGTTATTTTAGTTTTGATAAGAATGCTCTTTACTTGAGTTTGCTGCCTAATCAAGGTGTTTCTCTTCTTATCTGACAGTCTGATTCCCAATATAATTCGTTCCGTTCTTCGCTGTGTAGTTCTCAGCTTCTCTTCCATTCTTTTGGTGAGTGCCCAAGTTTCACTTCCATAAGTGATGGTGAGGAGTATACATTGGTTCATTATTTTACGTTTCAGACAAACTGGGATATTGCTCTTCAGTATGTGACTATATTTCCTGAATGCTATCCATCCGAAATTTATTTTTCTCTTGACTTCCAGCCATTTATCATTATTACAGTTAATGACTTGTCCCAGATATGTAGATGACTCCACCTTTTCAATTATTGTTCTTTCAATCATTATATCTCTTTCTGTGGCATACTTGTTCATCATTGCTTTTATTTTAGCCATATTCGTCTTTAGTCATCGTAGCCGATCACCTGTGAATATTATTATTATATATGTATTTATTTACCATTTCAAAATGTAATGCCTCTGTAATGTGTATTATATACATTGTATTATAATGCGTTATATGTATATAATAATATAAACCCATTATTCGCTGATAAATACAAAGATAAAAATACAATTTATAGATGATTAGTCAGATTCTTGCTTCCATGATTTTTTAATTAGCAGTTAATATTTCAACAAGATGGATGTCATAATTCCAAATTTTAACAGAACTTTAACAAAAAAGTGACGAAGCATATGAAAACCAACCAGCAAACCTTAAAACCTTTAAACTTTGACATATCCTTCATTTGATAAATGCTATGATATAACTACATTCCAATACCTCCCGGTAGCGGGGAAAAAGCAAAGCAAAAATGCAGGATATTTGGTTGTGAACAAATCACGGATTCGAATCTCGCAGCACCAGATATTTAAGAACTATAGTGAGTGTGCTCTCATATATTGACCAGGTTTAATGGCATCTATGGCCCTTCGTATCTCGGTAACATCAGCCATGAATATCCTGTTTTGCTTTATTTCTTCTAAATAGTTGCTAGGGATTTTAATTTTCATACTGTTTTTGAAGAAACCGAGCAACCAGGAAAAATTCTGTAGTTGAAAGCTTCATCCTGCTATACATCTGCTACGTCATCTCTATGCTGATGGCGTGTATGGATTTATGTAGATATATTTTTTTAAAAAAGTAGAAAGAAGATTATGCCTTCAAAGTATTTTTAATTGTTAATATTCCTCCATTGGAGAAGACTTAAGAATTCTTCCAGTTGCCCACTGGGTATGCGCTTTTGCGTATTAGGGAGGGCTGATGTTGCGCATTTAAAGACATGTCTGCATTTCCCTTTAATTACTAAACTAGTGATTATTCAATCTTGATGTGGCAGTAAAAACAAAAAAAAAAAAAAAAACCCTTTCCAAACGATCAATACTTGTGAAAACTAAACGAAATATTTACTTGCTTCCTTTTATTTTTGTTTCTTTTTTGTTCTTCCGTTTGTCTTTAGAACTGAAGAGTTATTCCTTCTATTCAAAAGAGCGTAATGAAATTAGGTATCATTTGGAGACAGAAATCTTCTCAATGTACATCATTAATGAGAAGAGTAATTTAGAAGTGTCTGTGTCGTTTCAACTGGTGACGAACATTAGTTAGCAAAAACGAATCGAGGATCTCATGTATTCAGTATATCACTATTACAATTATTTATTATTATTGCTTTTTAATGTGTCCCAGATAAGAAATACATTTAAATATCGCAAAATGGAAAGAAAGATTAGCTAATGGTTTTTGATTAATTTATTGATAAGAATGAAATACTGAAAACGTTAATCTTTTCGGTGGATCATTTCATGTATCAAAGTAATTTTGAAAGGCTGTGCTGTCAAATACATTAGCATTCACAGTATATAGAAAAGGATTGCTGCAGACCTCATCACGCTGCTTAATCGTCACTGAGAGAGATTGAAAGTTCGGACACTGTTTCTGACCATCTTGGCCTTTACACATGTGAAGAACTAAGCATACAAATCCTTCGCTGCCACTACCGATCAAAACATCTATCGAATTTTCTGCACGTTGCGTGGTTGTTGATTTATCCAATTGCTTTTCTCTAAGGACAGCTGTGGTTCTTTACTGTTTAATAAGAACAAACAAAACTTCTATGCTCCATACACTATTGACGAAAGTTAATGGATTCCTGCATGTTTATGCTCCATACGCTATTGACGAAAGTTAATGGACTCCTGCATGTTTCAAGAAACGTTTCTGGATGTAATATTTCATAGCGTGCTAAACCACTTTGATCGTTTACACGATTGATCCTCGACAGTAAACTTCAGTATTTCGGCACATTCCTTTTTAACCCATGTTGAAGGAGGAACGGACCAACTGTGTGATCATGCCTTGCCAGAAGTGGTTCCAAATCATCAAAAAACTGTTAGATGAAGTTTAGATCTTGGTTCCGGCAGACCAATGAAGCTTTTTCACATCCGTGTCGTCAAGGTAAGTCATTATGCGCTGTGCAGTACGACATGGTGCATTGTTATGCTGAAACAGAAAAGTGTCTCCCCATATATATTCCCAGTGTAAGAAGAACGGAATTATCCAGAATGTCAGTGTACCGCATGACACTCATTTTTCCAGGAATAACGATTAATGGACCAAGCCCAAGCCACGAGAAACAACCCCAGACGGTTGCAGTACCTCGACCATACTTTACACTCTGCTAACTAACGTTCTCCGGCAGCTGCCAGATCGACACACTGCCATCCCATCAAAAACTCGCTGTGCTATGAGGGGACGAATCTCTTTTCCGAGTTGTCGTCCCATAACAGCTTTTTATTGTTCCAAGGGCCAAGTAAGATGAGTTGTGTACCAGGCAAGTCATCGCTGTGCATTGCATACCGTGCTATATAGTTTTTCTGCTCCAACTCTAAAATCTGTCGTTATACATTCACTACATATCGTTCTTATGTTCAGTTCCTAGCTTTACTGAACTCCAGGTTTTACAGTATTAACTGACGGGATCTAGTACCTATCTTCTGAGTACCCTCCTCTCTCGTTCTCTCTATTTCTGCAGCTTATCGGGGTGTTTCCCACGCTGTAGCAGCAGTAACGGTGGCTGATTATGTCAGCTAACGTCGGGTACACAAACTGTGGCCCCTGTATAATTTTTAATTCTCCATATCACTACCAAAAGAACTGAAGTAGCGTTTTAATGTGGGAAATACACAAAAGCTGTATACAGATTCGAGCTGTAAAAGTGGATATTCTAATGATGTACCAGCTCTCGATAACACACGCGCAACATACAAAAGTACTATTATTCAACAATCTTTCTCTTTTAACTTAACAGTAGTTCTTTAATAGTCACCGGTCACGGTTTGGATTTGGGGCTCTGAGTTTTGCAGAACAAAGGAGTTCCTTTTCTGATAACTTCTCTGACGGCTTCATAATTGTAGTTTTTAATGTAAATTTCCAATATAAATATTCTTTGCTGAGGACCATACATCGATTTTGTAGTTAATGAACTGAGAGAAGAAAGATCCGTTATAGCAACGTATTTTCATACTGTTTTTTGAAAACTCTTTTATGCGACCTTTTCTTTGAGCATCAAAGAAAAGGTCACATAAAAGAGCACCTTTTACATATTCCAGCATTAAAAGTTGTAAGGAAAAGGAAAGCATCTTTTATTAATACCATTATTGTGATTATTTCCTGGTAGTGTTATGTGCCTAATTTATTGCATACTTTAAATACATTATTATTTATTCAGCATTATCTATATTTATTGTGTAAATGCTCGTATCCTAAACTTTATATTAATTATTATAGAAAAAGAATCAATATGTGATCATGTATTTGAAATAAATAGCATAAGAATCATTTTTTGTTTAAAACTGAAACTGCCATAGAGTTTAGAAAATGGACTATAAAAATGTTGTCGTATTTTGTAGTAACAGATGGGCTCAACACACGGAATGCGCAGTTCTTCCCTTTCATTTGACCACTCGGCTGCAGGTATTTTAAAATCTAAAATATCATTAAATTTGTAGTAAATCAACGATATTATCATTATTCTTTCTGGTCTCTTAATATTTTATCGTTGCTAATATTTTCTATATTTGTAACGCTTCACTAACTCCACAAGCAGAGTGAAATACATATCTGTATTATCTTTTTATAATACAAATCTCTCATTCCTGAGCCCAGATTACTGGACATGCAATTTATAGTACTCGAAACGATGGTCTGAAAACCGTGATTATGATTTAGATGACCGTGATTATGATTTTAAAAAATGTCAAGAGGAAAAAAATATAAAATTAGTCTTCGGTAATGCGGTTTCAGCCAGGTCTTATTTATTTAATGTTAACGAGCTTGATCACTGATGATACCAGAAGAGCTTAATGTCATTTAAAGCATAAGCAAGAATTATGGTGCGTAACCATTCATGTTCCGATATCGGGAACATTTCAAATGAACAGCACGCTGCAATTTGTAGCCATATATTTTTCGTTTTTTAAGTAAAATAAAGTTGGAGATTGTTTCTCCAGTATGAGCTAATACTGCTACGGAAGAAATGGTATTATCTTCTCTGAATATATTTCATTTAAAGCTAAAATATTAGAAGTGAAGCATATTTGTTATGAAATGAAGGTTTTACAGTATGTAAAGCCTTCATTTCATGATAGTTATGACAGTATAGTTATCAGTGACATAAAAAAAAAAAAAAAAAAAAAACTGACCAAGAGCCATACGAGAGCAGTCTGATCTACCCATGCACATTATGTCGACAAATTCCATGTGGTCGATTTGCCGGTTTCACTGGACGAAATACAAAAATTTGCCGGGGGGGGGGGGGATGTTTGCCAATGATGGCAAAGATACCCCAGTCAGTGATGATGCCAAGGCAGAGAAGTATTATGAGAGATATTTATCATCCATCTTACAACAAGAAGTATGTGTGCCAGGGGCGTTATATTGTGTGGGCAACTTGCTTGTTTACTGAAGGAAAAACCCGAGATTTCGGGATAAAAAAAAAAAAAAAAAAAAAAAACACCGAAACGCTCGCCGGAAACTGACTAACTCAGCCACATTGTGAAAAAAGGGCATTAAAAAATCTGCCCCCGCCGGTGTGGGAGCACAATGATTATATCCACTCAACTACCTTGAGCATTAAAAAGACATCTCGATATTATTTTATAGCCAATAAATAATTTAATATGGAAAATAAACCCTATAAAATGCGCGGTCTTACCTTTGAAATGGTTATTTGTGATTTCTTGAAATTACCTTCAGAATTTCGGTCCTAAAAAGCTTGAAAATTTGTGTGAAACCTTCTTTAAGTGAGATTCGATCTTCATGGGTAAATAAAATATTGCGAGTAAAAAATAAAAAAAAAACCAAAAAACTCCCACCAGACAAAAGCAGTCTTAAGTCGAGCAACGCGCAAACTTCATTCAGCGCCAGAAAACTAGACAAGCACAATGTTTAGAGATGCCAACCCCAGTGATCATAAGCAATTAACCTCTGCGTAAAACAACAAAAGCAATATCTGCTTTTGAATACCAAGCTTAAAATAATTAAATACAAAAGTGAAGAGGGTCGGTTCACATCCTATTCGGGATCAGCTGTTATAAAGATTACGTGAACTGATTATTGATGACGAGGTTAATGCCTTGAGGATATCTGCTATCATTGATACTACTGCTACCTAACACTATAGAGAAACTTCCCTAGGAGTTGCATAGGTATTGCATTGCTCTTTAAATTAAAAGCGCTCCTCCAGTCGCAAAATGAATTGCTAATTACGAAACCGAGGATTTTCGCCTAAATGCTTGCTACTGCAAGCCTAAGGTTCCTTGTAGAAACTGATGTTCGTGGTATCTAACTGAATAAATGCAACTATTTAACAAAATTAGTAATTATTCCATTATTTTTATGAGCGTTATCGATCTAAATCTTACAGATTTAGATATTATTTTATTCTTTATTTTAGAATACTAGATACTAGATGAGACTGGTCCGAAGTGGTACAGCACCTGGATGATAGAGGTCAAACCATCGATGATATTTTCAATAAACAGAGGACTCTTTATTTTATAAGGAGAGTTCGAAAGCTATCTCTAGGAAATAGCAGCAGAGTACTAATTTAGTAACACTTCTTTAATTAGACATGCAATAGCGTTGACATATCATATAATGCATTTCTAAAGATACCCTTAATAGTATCAGGGACAATGAACTTCCCTTGGCAACAACCTCGGAAATTATCAGGTTGAATAATCTGTACACTTACTCTAACTGGAAAAGTGACTGTGCCACTACAATCTTGCACTTGATCACATCAAATTTGGATTTAATGCGCGAACTCATTTTTATGCTTTTCTTACCAGTTGAACACATATCATATGGCCAAAGTTTAGTAAACCAATTTAATTACCATAAAAATATTTAATATTTTTCAGTATGTTAAGTAAACTTACCATTTATAACGCTGTATTACTTCCATTCCAACATAAGGCTGCGAAATCTTGGTGCTCCAGAATCAAGAAATTTCTTGATGTTGAATAGTGCGTGCTTAGTTGACTCAATCGAAAACTGCCATTCAGAGTCTCCAGAGCAAATCTCAATAAAAACTCAAAGTTAAACCATGGAACTTTAATCAAAGAGTCTAATATCACTTTGCTCTCCAGGCATGAGTCTCAGATAATTAACTCACCAAGTATCAGCCATATCATCACATCATTAACAGATCAACAACACCCACGAAATCAATGTGTTTTCATAACTGACTTGTAAAGATTCTACCAGCTGGTCAGACTCTACCCAACTAAGATGCGTAGCTCATGAATTACTTCAGGATTAACTGCCATCACCATCTTAATAGAAAAACTCAAGAAGATAGGTTTTGCTTATTCAACCCCTACAAAAAAAAAATATATATATATATATTTATTTAAAATCGGTGTAATCCCACGAAGGAATGCCCATAGTTTTAAACAGAAGTAAGGAGCGTATATATCGGCAAAGTTACCTTGGAGTAAAGAAGTTTCAGACCCTCAGCTTCAGGATAATTTATTTAGACAGCCTAAAGCTTTTGGCCACTTAAGTAACTGAAAGTGATAGAGTACCTAAAGATACGAATCAGTTCTAGACAGAGCATTATATCAGCTACAAATTATTCTAATCCCTTGTGGGTTTTGTTTAAATGACTTCCAAAAATGCATGTGTTTAATCTGCTGTGATTCAGCACTATTTAACGTGTGTACATTTTCTAAACCAGATTGCATTATCTTCGCTTTCTTTAAATTTAATTTGCTGAAACGCATTTTGTGTAAGAACAGAATCATTCTGTTCGAGATCATTCTGACTGAGATCAGCAGCAACTTTTACGTAATCATCAAAACATAGCACTTCACAAATTAAATTCGGAAGAACATTTCCTCTGTAACTATGAACAGTGGAAAGAAGTTCCGCTTTATCAAAATGGATTTTCCATTTGTCCCTCATTAAATACGTAGCTTTTATTTCTTATCGTACCTCTCTCTTTCTCTCACAGACGAAGTATAAATAATCATCCAAATTACTAGGCTCGCTGTCTTTAATTTGAAAGAAAATCAAGTAAAAATGGTGCATTAATAATACATTTTAAATGTTTATCTGTTTCTTCCAAAGATTTGAGTACCCATACAGCCAACGCATCAAAATCGATTTTTTACTGCATTGCAAAGAAAATTAGAAATTGGAATTAATTGTAAGGATAACTTTAATATCAGCTGCGTATTCTGGCTTCTTTAGAAAATGAACTATCTATCTTTAATATTAAACAGCAGTTTTACCACACCAGATAAGAGAAATAGTACTTGTACTTTAAAGAAGTATCAGTACCCACTGAAACAATAATAAATGTTTCCATTAATAATAATACAACGGAATACATTTTATTTTATCATCATAGTGTAAGGTACCATGTAAGAAAAACACTACTCAGTGGGGGTTAGGTATGAGAAAGATAATAATAGATTTATAGTTGAACTTATAGGATTCTGCTATGGAGGTTAGTTGATTATCAGACCTCAAAGGTTCTTAAATTTTAGAAATTGGCGAGAAAATGGAGGTCATACTTATTTTTCCGTTACGTGGAAAAAAAGTATGCCCTCTTTTTCGGAGTTTCGTGACTAAAAATTAAGTTATTTGAACCTAATTAATATCAAACCACATTAATTCGGATCAAATTAGGATTAGGTATACTATGTTTATAAAATAATAGGTCATTCACATACCATGTGAGAAATTGCAGGTGGAGATAAAGGACAAATAACTGTATAAATATAATTAAATAAAAAAAGGAAACTAATGACTGGTTCACCAATAATACTAATATAGTATATGATTTAGCTTCCCATTTCAAACTGTACTAGTTTTATAGAAATCTCAACTGCAAACAAATATATATTTTTTCGTAATTCACATATCGTTATGTCATTGAATATTCCAACAAAACAATTTAAAATTACAAAAAGAATAACTTATTACACAGTTAAACTTATGTCGTCCAAAAGGGGTAACAATGTAAGAAAAAATATCCCCTACAGCATCTTCTATTAAGAGTGATACGTTGGCAGTTATCCGTCATTCATAGATATTTTTAAATCCATTGGACTTGGACCAGAACAATAAGGTGAAATTTAGCGCTGGCTTATCGAGAGGACTATTGAGTCCATATGGAATTAAAAACATATATTTGTGGCCGTTTCAGCTGGGAGAATGAGAGATAAGTGCAGTTCTCTTTTTCTCTCATTCTCTTTTTTTCCCATTTACATTATATAATCTATGAGGTTATTACAGGATGTTCGTTGAAAGCTTGAAAAAAAATTTCGATTTAGACGAACTGTGAATGCAATATGTGAGAAGAATGTTTCTAATCTTCTCAGAATAACTGCACCATATTGTTATTTTTTATCTAGAGAAATGGACTTCAAGAAACCTCTTTTTACTAATAATATTTACATTAGTAAAAACGTACCCTGAACAGAAGAAAAGAAAAGGGTCAATTTGTAGGAGTATATTACTGGATAATTAATATGAGTACACACACTGGTAAAAAAAATACGAACCTTTATTTAATTTAATCGGAAACCTTTATTTAATCGGGACGCCTTTGTTTCGAATAACAGGAAGTGTGCGGCGCGGCGCGGCGCGGCATGGATTCTATAAGGTGTTTTAGTCTAATTGTAACCATTCATCCAGTAAACTATAGCGTAGCTGTGATGAAGTTAAAGGAAGAGGACTTCATTGTCGAATAGCTCTCTAGAATACCCCACACGTTCTTAATAGGATTGAGATCAGGTGAATGTGGGGGACCAGAGAAGATGGTGGAAATCACTGTCAAGATCTTCGAACCATTCTTGCACGAGTCTGGCACAATGCGCTGTTGCATTGTCATACATAAGTAGTCATTACCTTCGGGATAAAAGTATAACATTGCAGGTGCAGTAGATCTGATACAAAATTCAGACATTCGATCTTCCACCGGTATCAACGGACCCAGTGCTTGCCAACCAAACATTCCCCATACTATGATATCACCTCCAGATGCTTGGGTTGTCTTAACAAGGCAAGCAGAATCCCTCGCTTCGTGAGGTTCTTGCCCCACTCTCTGCTTACCATCAGTGTGTGGTGATTCGTCTGACATGATTTTCTTTCATTGTTCCACTATACAATCACAACGTTCTCGGTACCACAGAAAACGGATTTTTCTGTTTTTCTTTGAAACAAGTAGATTTCGAAGACAATACCCAATGTCTTCAATTCCCTGCGCTTGGTACTGGTAGAAATAGGGCAGTTCTAGGCTTGGTTGAATTCAGATGTTATTGGCTGTACATTGAATGTTCTATTTTTCCGTACAATCTTCCTTGGAGTACGACGGCTTTGCTCTTGAAGTATGGTTTTTCTGCCATATTTATTCCTTTGAGATGTGGAAGACTCGCTTGCTTTTTCCAGTTATTAAAAACCATTGAGATGTATGCTTTTGAGAAACCAATTATGTCTTTCGTTTCTTGAATCGTGGCTCCTGCTAAACGTGCGACCACGATGAAATGTTTTTCGAAGTCTGATAGATCACGCGTGTTCCCTATTCTGGCCTCAGATTACTGCAGTCGAACAGGCCTGTGTAGTCTTTATACTCAACAACACAACACGTCAGCACTGTGCATCACAAATTTCTTTGCATCTATTTGCATTTCTTCTGTCTGTCATTGCCTTATTACTTTAAACTAGCATGAATCCATGAGCCTGCTCCTGATGAGTTGTTTCCAGAGTTAGAAATTGAGTACTCTGAAGTACAGCGGAATATCGTCGCCAGCAATGCTTCGTATCAGTCTTGGAAGGTAGAATAACCATTTCTGTATGATGAAGTCTCAGAGGCGATTTCACGGGCCAAGGACGACCGATCGTCGGGCCTTGATTTAATTGAGATTAAAGTTATTTTAGTTAAGGCCAATTGTATTGCTAGATATGTTTAATAAATGTTTGGAACGGGGTTCCTTTCCCCTGGTCTGGAGGACAGCGCTGTTAAGATTAATTATAAAGAATCCAAATAAAATTCCGAGTGAGACTGAAGCATACCATCCAATTGCTTTGTTATCAGTTATAGCAAAAACGTATGAACGGCTATGTATTAGCAGACTCTTGATTATGTATAAAGAGAAAAATATGTCTTCTGAAAACCAATACGGTTATAGAAAAGGAAAATCTACAGAAGACGCTATTCACCAGATGGCGAAGTACACTGCGGAATATGAGTGGCGGTATGTTCTAGGCGTATTTGTTGAATTTCATGGTGCGTTCGACAGGCTATAGTGGGAGGGAATCCTATCCATAATAAGAGCCATTGAGTGTTCAACTAAAATGTTTTCAGTATTTAAGCAGTATTTTTGTGAAAGAAAGGTTGTTGTCAGAACAGCATATACAAAAATTGAAAGAAATGTTGTTAGAGGTTGTCCTCGGCGTTCCTTGATCGGTCCTCAGGTCTGATGTATCGTGCTTGATGAGTTTTTAAAACAAAAGTATGTCGGGGCTGATGTGATAGCGTATGCCAATGATGTGCTGATATTGGTACATGGCAATGCACGCTCACAAATTGAGAGCGTGCAGCGCAAATTTTGGGCGATTTGTTGGAATGGGCTGGAGTAATGTACTTCAGATCTCAGAAGCTAATACAGTGCAAATGCTGCTGAAAGGTCATTTGACCATGAATAGACATCCATTTGTAAGGGTATAAGAAATATCAATAAGATATGATGCTGTTGTTAAATACTTGGGAATACAGATAGGAGAGCGAATAAACTTTGTTGCACATGTTAAATATTTAAGAAGAGTAATAAGAGTTGATTGGGGCATAAGGGACCGAGCTTTAAATTTCCTGTACGATTGCCTATTTGTTCCTATTATAACTTATGCATCTATAGCATGGCTTCATAGGATAACAAACTCTGTGATTAAAAAATATATAATGCAAGCTCAGAGATTCGCTTTCTTGTCTGTTACAAGAGTATGTTGAACGGTATCAACTGATGCTTTGCAGGTGGTGGTGTCTGCCAAATTACCGGTTGATTTACAAATAGTGCTTACAGCATTAATGCATTGTACAAGAAATAACATTAGAAAGTCGGTCTTCAATGTGAGTTCCTGTCCAGACTTAGAAGGGTCATATACAAGGCAGGATGTTAGAAAAGAAAAGAAAAGGATTCAAAGTGAATTAATACAAGTATGGCAAAGAAGGTGGGAGACTTCAGAAAAAGGTCGTGTAACTCACATGTTTTTGCCTAGAGTAAATATACATATTACAGGTTATGAAGAATCCTTGGCAGAAATTCGGAGTTAGTGCTGGCTTTCTGATAACAGTTCATGGATTAGCTAAGAGATTATTTCAGCTAGGTCTGGAGGAAAATGTTAAATGTGTATGTAATGAGGAGGAAACATCAGCGCATATTACGTTTCACTGTGGAACTATGTTGGCATTAGAAATCGACTAGCGTTAACATTAGGAAATTTGGAACAGCAGCTCCTCTGGAACATGTTCGTGAGTAAATGGAAATTCACTTAGTTTAATAATTTTATTTACTCTGCGTTTAAAAGGAGAGCGCAATTAAAGATAGATAGTATAGCCCGCCTCCCAGGGACGGAAACCTAGTCCATTGGGATAGGTGGAATGAACAATGAATCCAAAGTCTATTTCCTCTTGGCTAGGGCCAATTGGCATTGCGAGCTGCAATTTCAGTTATGTTTAATTTGATTTTTTTAAAATAATAAATTGTTTTAAGCACAGCAAAAGTTAGAAAAAGATAAGTCATGAACCACATATAAGCTACGACTTGGGTGGTGGGAGGCTTACTTGGTATATTTTGAATTATGTTATGTGACTACCTTAATACAAAGGTTCGTCATTTTTTGGTCAGAGTGTGTGTATAATACTCGTAACATCAGCCTTGAACAGTTAATGCAAATTTTCCTGTTATTCATCGAGTTCCGTGCTGTTATACCAGCAAACTGTTACCGACTAAATCCTCCATCCTTAGCAGATAACCACCAGAAATTCTGATGGAGCGCTGGCCTAGCAGAAATATTGAGGTTTCCAACTGAATCGCTAATAGAGAAATCTGTGTGCAGTGCCTGAGGTTATTAATCTCAGTCAAGGGTTGCAAAGCTCTCAGATCTCAAAACAGAATTCTGAACTCTCACTCAGCCAAGATCCTGAGGCGTCAATACATTGTACCTGTAAATTTTGCGTGGTCTATTCTGCCGCGCCATATTCTGCCATTTTAATGGAAAATTCTCTATTTGGGTCTGGCGAAAGAAGTCGAACATGAAATTTTGCACATACGCAACAGGGACTTTTAAAAATTCAACCATCGCAGAGAAAGAATCTCTCAGGGAAATTTAGAACAAACACAATTAACAGCAAAAGTACAAAACGGCTCTTGAGTTGTATTGGCGCAAATTCAAATCACATAACCACTCAAAGACGATTCAAAAATTCCTATTCCAGTCAGTTTCTTACCTTTAATTCACTATATTTCTGTATTGTAGTTATTTTTGAATCAATTTTCTTCCTAAAATGTGCGAAAGATTTTTCAATCTCTTTAATACTTAACAAAAAAAGAGTCGCAAATCAATATAAATTGCACGACTTATGTCAATTTGTTGTAAAATTGACTATTCGCGAAACGTATTTTGCAATGGAAAAATCTTTTCATAATGGCATCGATTTCTCATTTTGTGGCTATTGCAATGATCTACTTCCACGTTTCACTACCCGTAATCGTCCCTTACCCCTATGATTACGAAAGATGACGGTAACCATTTCCGTGGGTATTGTCATCTCTAGGTAAGCGACCAAGTAGCTTAATTAGAGCAGAAACTGCTAACCCAGTGTCATGAAACTCGTAATATCGAGTTATACCTGGGTTTAGGGGGAGAAAAAAGCAAAAAAAAGAAGAAAATAATCATAATTATTTACAGGAGCACGTTACTCATCTCCATGTCGTATGTTTGTCTGTAGAAACGTGCCTTCAGAAGCCGATTTGTCATGTTACGCGGTGAAAAAATCCAAAATCACTCAGGAGAAAAAATCTTATTCTCTCACTTGAGATTTGCTAAATGCATGTGCGAGTAAAGAGGACTTGTAGAAATTCCTCCCGTCATTGAAGGTGAATCGGACCCAGATCTCTCCATACAGCAGACGACGATATATCGTGCCAACTAAGATGCTACGGAGGGTACACCAATGTGCATCAGTCAGTGAAAGCGCGTTTTTATTCTGTCTTGCGCAGTAACATAAAAATTGTTTACTTATTTACTAGTATTTATTCAAAATTGAATATTTTAAGCTACATGTGCCGTGTTGCTATTAACAAGCAGCACAAGGTTACCGGATTCTCCACTTTGACAGCATAACATGCTAGAAGGGGACTGATAAATTACTATTAAATTTGCCTACACAACTATTTATGAAAATAGTTAAGTTAATGTGTGTTAAAAGAATACGATGCAGAGAATCTGCTACATTTAACAGAGGTACAAGAATTGGTTTTTAAATTCAATTCAAGAATTAATGAACAGTTCGTTAATGTAAAGCAACAGTAAATTAAGAGCTTTAGGTAAAATTTCCTCTAATTGGTACAGCTTGTTACGCAAGGCTGGAGTTGGAGATTGCCAGTATATTGGTTGGATTATTGTTTACAAGTACGTTTCTTTTAAAATATCAGTATTAGTTTTTGCAGTTCTACGACTGCAGTGATGTCAGTGCAATTTGTCTAAGTCAAGTTGGAAAAGTTTTAGGATGACTATTTTCTATGAGGGAAACTTCTCTTTAAGCATCTGAGGTGGTCTATTTGAAGTGTTGTGGTCTTGCCCTCAGTCCTCTGGCATCACCACACTCACGAAGTCTTAGGCATGCCAGTGGCTGAGGGCAAGACCACAACGCTCCAAATGGACCACCATCAAATTTAGACGTTACTAATTTAGCCAAGGTGCATAGTTGTCTCGATGTTCAACGTCGTTACTCACCATATTATGTTACAATCAATTTAAGCGTCTCTCTACAATATTTTGTTAAAAAAAAAATTGTGTAAAGGAGTTGTATAAAACGGCCACTTGTGAGGTGACAATAATCTATACAGCAGTATGAAATCTGTAACTGCATGCCATTAAGATTATTTTTCAATATTAGTTTTATGAAATTCAACCTGTTTACGGTTTCTTTATCTTTTCGGAACTTTTCGTACATGTTATAAACACAATTATAAATCAATAATTGTGCTTATAATTACGCTATTATTTAGATAATTACGCTTATCTAAAATACACAAAAACCTTTTTTAGAGTTATTTAGAGAACAAGTATTTGTGAATTATCGTGTAGCGTTTGAAACTAATCCCTGAACCCTTTCTAAAATAGCCATCCAGCTGAATTGTTTCGTTTTCGGATGTTACTAAAAATAATTACGCACCAGAGGTAGCATATACTCGTATAAAAAATAGTGTTCTGGTCAAAGCTATTTGCTTTTCGGTGTTAACGGGCAGATTTATTTTCCCTGAAAGTGTTCAAAACAGAAGCGGAAGCAAAGCTGAATTCAGGCTCGGGAGGCATAGTTTAACGGTGGAATTCAAACATGCTTCCAACTAACTGCTTGCTTTGTGTCAGGCCAACGGAAGATTACAATAAGCCAATAATGTGTCACGAGCCCCCTCAAAATTGCACTCTTTTCATTTGTTTTACGGCCCAGTGTTCGAAAATGATGCAGTATTTTAGTAGAAACACAAATGGGAACATTTTGTCAATATATGGGTATAATAACAGAGATAGTTTTGTCTTGTATTAGGACCTGGACGATTGTTCCAGCTACATAAATGCCACAATCCAGAGAAAATTGCGAAATAACGTTGTGGTATGTATAGTTCCATTTGCTTGTTAGTATTAGTATTAGTATTAGTATTAGTAACGGCCGCATGGTGCAAGAAAGCCTATGGCTTATGCTGCACCAGCCAAAAAAAAAAAAAAAAAATCCGAACAAAACAATGATAAAAACAAAAAATAAATAACTAAATAATAATAATTAATAAATTAAAAAAAAATAAAATAAAATAAAAAATAAATAAAAAGGAAATTAAACCTATCATCCTATGCGCTTCCCTTACCCGAAAGTACTATCCAGATGTCCTTTGAATTTCCCCAAACTGTCGGCCTCTACCACCCATGAAGGCAACTTATTCCTGTAATTTATAACTCGCTCGCTAAAATAAAACTTCCTGCAGTCCAATCTTAACATTTCCCCCCGTAACTTGAATTTATGTCCCCTAGTTCTAGTATCATTTATAATCTTGAAAATTTTGTCCTCATTCATTTTACTGATGCCTCTCAGAGCCTTAAACACCTCAATCAAATCTCCTCTAAGGTGTCTAGTTTCCAAACTAGACAAAAAAATGTTAGTAGAAAAGTTCCATTATATTTTCAGCAAGGTCATTTTTATTATTTTTTTTTTGGTTGAAACCTTCTAAAATCGAAGCCTTTTTAATTAAATCACAGTAACTTTGTTGTGTTTGTGAACGAAACGCCCTGCAGTTTCTCTGAAAGACCTTTCCATATAAGTCAGACTTTTTTCTGTACTTGTAGTAATATTTCTGTAGTAATTCCAATTAGCAGCACCCCAAGACAATGCGATTCAGATTCCCCCAGAAATTTACATAAAACTTATTTTGATAACTACGACCATCCAGTAAATTTTATATCTGATGAGTTGTCAACATCATCAGACGCATTAATCGATCGATTATTCGCCTTCCCAGAAGTGATAATTAAAGGGAAAACTGAATAATGAATCTGTCGATGAGCTTAACTCAATAGCAATTACCATTGAAAGTTGTGATAACTTTTGTTTCTGTACAACAAAAATGAAAACTTCCATTTCAGTGAGACACTGTCCACAGCTGTCGCTGACACAAGTAGGTTTGATTAAACATAACATTTAATAATCGAAACATAAATTTCTGTAAACTTAGAGGAAAAATTAATTAAACTGGACTGTAAGCTTTTTGCTTTCTAAACATGTAATCCGTAGCACACAGACTTGCATATGCATAGAACGTACATCTTTATTTTGTAAGAAGTTACCCCATCAGTAAATTATATTCCCACCTCCAATAGTGATAACCGAAGAGTTTTAGCACACAGGCATAAATGAAGGGCAAGTATGTGTTATTTATGTATACCTGAAAGCACATTTTTCTGTTCAAATTACTAAACTTACACGTTGAAGACAAAGTAAGTCAACGTATATCATTATTTATTTGGTTTTTC
Source organism: Mastigoproctus giganteus (assembly GCF_048544385.1). Taxonomy (NCBI): domain Eukaryota; kingdom Metazoa; phylum Arthropoda; class Arachnida; order Uropygi; family Thelyphonidae; genus Mastigoproctus; species Mastigoproctus giganteus. The sequence continues at coordinate 114,844,070 of NC_143575.1, forward strand.
TCGAGAAAACAAGACAACCAATCAACAGCACACTCGCATTTTAAAATATACTACTTTTTGAAGTCCGAATATCGCTAATACTATACGTTTTTATAAACCCTACTCTCCCGAAAGCAGACACCATGTGTTTGTGATGAACTTAAAATTCAAATTAATTATTTAGAATATTAACTGCGTCACAGAGTTGAACGGTGTCCTCGAATCATTGACGTGAAGATTTGCTTTACTCGCTAGTATATGAGCGGGTTTTTGTAGAAGTTAAAAAGCATCTTTGGGCAAACACAGTTTTAAAAAAAAAGTGTGGTGCGAAAACCAAAAGAAATTAGGAAAGAACAGGCAGAACCGTATGTTTCCCGTATAAAGGGTAATGATAGCAATGATACAGCTGTCTTGTTCCACGGTTAAACGTATAGACAGCAATATTCAACTGTCTGCTGCGTGCTGCACTTTAAACCTTCCGTAATGAATTCTGTAGGAAATCCTTAAAAATTCATTACCGAAGATAAATTACCTTGCTGGAAACCGGGGAATTAGTTTACTGATCTTATAGTCACCAAACAGGATTCTGACAGCAGCTGTTCCGGATTGTGATTGTTCGATATTAACGATGTCCTATCTTCAGCAGTTACAGGAAATAATATCCGACTATGTTTCCGTTACTAGCCTCCTTGTGTCATAAATATTGAACAACAAGCATAGTACCAGATTCCCCTCGCTCCTTCATTGGTCTCTTAGGGTGATACCACCCTCTTTACACATTTAGGTAATACCATAATAACCCAATTAATACCAGATTGTGTTTGTTGTATCGCGCTATCGTTATTAATTTTTGATATATAATTAAGAAATTGATTTATACTTTTGAATATTTTGCTGATTTCCAAATAAAAGAAAATATGTTTTTTCTTTTGATCATACTTCGTAATTTCCGTCTTACATTTTTCTTGTAAATATTTGCTCTGTGAGATATTTTGTTATTGTTTTTTTTACAGCACACTTTTGAAAAATCCTCTTAACGAACCCAACCCAACAAAGTATACTGTATGAACAAAATCGTAATGGCAGTATTATTTTCTTTACTTTCTTTCTGCTTTAATCATCATTAGCCGAGGGAAAGAGAGGGGAGTTTTTGCATCGGAATCTAAAAGTCCCTTGTTGGAGAGCATATTCATGACATTTGCAGTTTTCCAAAATTAAGGAAACGGTTATTTTCTGTTGCATCTGATGGAAATCAGAAGCAACAGAAAAATAACCGTCGTTTATCTGTCGGCAAATTACGATAACAAGCTCTGGGACATTCTTTTCCATTAGTACTCTCGAGCAGAGGACGAGCACCAAGAAATCTTTCCTAGGAACTAGATTCCCCCGCACTTCTCCCTGCCTAAGGCATTGGTTGACTGTTAACTTCCTGAGTCAGAAACTTCGGAGCAGAGCACTTCCGGATGATTCTATAAGAAACGAAAGATTTCTTTCTGTTGCTAGGGTTGGTCGCCAAGGTTAGTAAAAAGGCGACGTTACGGCTTACTCCGAAGGATATAGTTAGTAAGAGAGATTATTATTGAAGTTAAAACAGTTGTTTATCGTTGATTTTTCATTCATTTTATTGATTAACTTATTTATTTAGGATATCTGCAATTTTCTGTTTGGAGATATGGACCTACGCCAAAGTGTAATAAAAGAAATTAGATTATAGCGTTTATGCGATTGGCAAGCTTGTTAAAGGGAAACTTTTTGTACTAAAGGGAAACTCTTCAAAAAAAAAACGAGTAAAAACGAACAATAACAATTAACGTTCAGTATGTGAAAAGAGATATTATTTTCGATATTGCAACGAGATGAAGAATACATGATAGTCTTCTCCGAAGTATACGAACACCGGAAATGTTGAAGAGTAACGATTTTCTTTTATAATTAATAACGTATGGATCCACAGTTGAGCTGCATTACGGTATTGATTCTTCACAGAAACTTTTCGTCACTTCATGATCACAATCAGCTGGAATTTCGAAGCCGTTTCTCCCCAGTGCAGTCACCAACGTAGCAATACTTTACCCTGATTCAGCGTCCTGTCTTGTTTTGTGGTGTTATTTAGGATTGAGATCAGGACTCTGGGATGACCAGGCCCTTTGTGTGGAACCTCGCCTTCCTCAAACCGTGTACGTATTCAGGTATGGGCAAACATGAGACTATAGTGATTACCGGACATGGTCTTAATTTTAAATTACATGGTTGGGTCTGGACAGTGGCAATGACTATCATTGTGGAGAAAAAGTGTCTGCAATACATCAGCTGGTATAATTACCGTTCTCCCCACACCGGATGGAAAACGACCTGAGTTCTAATCCTGTCAATGGCGCGAAGAATTTTAATGGGCCTTTTTCACAATGTGGCTGAGTGAGTCGGTCTCAGGCGATGGAAGCATGGTTTTTTTTTTTTTTTTTTTATCCCGGAAATTCGAGTTTTTCGTCCAGCAAACAGAAAATCGCCCACAAAACATTGCGTGTGTTCTTTGATCGATTTTCTGTTTGCTGGAACTCACAATGCGCGCGTGCTGTGTATTTATGGACATATAATACATATTTACAGTAATAGTCAAATTCGCTGATGGGCCTAAAACTCTATAGCAATCAACCATCTGAAATTCACCGATTGCACTGCAGACCCTGATCGGTTCTCACTGACTTAAGACACGACGTGATATCGTTTTTGTTTGAGTTTTGAGTGCACTAGCGACTTAGATCATAATGCACCACAATATCTGTACACGTGTGTGTTCGCGGGATGATCTTTGTTGTGCGGACTTAAAAATCCAAACCCACAACAATTCACAGGAATAAACCTTACACATTCCATTTGATATCAACTACTGCAACGTCGATTCAAGAGGCCTTTAAGAATTCCTGTAGTTACCGACGGGAATCGAACTGAAACCTGTCTAAATGTTAGCCACTTGTCAGTTTCCGAGTGACAAGTGGCAAAATCACTGTACTGTCACAGAGGGATAATACGTTGTATATGCATATCTCACTGAAATGGCATAGAATTCGTACTTCTGAAATATTCAGATATTTTACAAAGTTTGTGAAAGAGATCTTTGTAAGGATAAATTGTTCTTTGCAGAGATTATGAAATTTTTAGGTTTTTAAATTATGTAAATAGAGGTTTTGTGTATACATGTTCTTAATTGTAAATAGCAATGTGTGCACAATAATCTATATACGCTGTCCTACAATTAATATCCGGACACGTGCATACCTACAAATAATCTTATTTTCAGGAAAACTAATAAAGTGCGCTGAAACGTTTAGCCTTTGTGACAACATCTAGTCTCTGTGGAACACTCTCCAGTTTTTTTGTAAATATTCTCCGATATTTTCCGTTATTCAAAGCTGCCACCAGTTCACCCCTCTTTTTTAGGCAATCTCTTCTCACACGCACCCGACGATTTAATTCATCCCAAAGGTTCTCTAAAGAATTTAGGTCAGGGCTCCGTGCTCATCAGTCCAACTTTTCGACGCTCATGTCCTCAAACAAGTCCGCCACAACATGAGCAGTATGACATGAAGCGTTGAACTGGTGATAAAGGTATGTGCCTTCCTCGGCGTGCTGCCACAATAGATAATGCACTACTACCCAGGATGTTTAGGTAGAGCTCAGCATTCATGGTTTTGTCCATAACAACCAATGGTTACAGGCCAAATCATGAAACACAGTCCCAGGCCATCACGCTGCTTTCGCCAAACTTCATTGTACAGACCAGACTGTCCAGCGGGTAGTTTTTTGAGGGAATGGAGATTTGATTTTTTCCTGTCTCACCTCCTCTAGATAACTGCCAAAAAAACTCTTCTATTAGTGCATACTTTTCGTCTGATGAACTGTCTCAATTGATAAGCCTCTTATAAGGTGTAATACATACAATGACTCGTCATTTTATTGGAAACAGGAGTTAATTTGGATTGTGCTTCTGTCACCAATGGAGCCACAGTTTTTGGTTAGTGTCTGAGGTCAGCGATTGCCTTAATGCATTGCTTGTAGTGTCCTTCGCATGGTGTAGGTACTGATGCCGTCTCATGAAGTGCAAACGTTACGTCATTTTGCGACGATTGCACTTGATAATCCACTCCAGACTTCGATCACCTTATATATTCAACCAGCAGTTGCGTCTCTTTTCGGATCTCTCTCTCTCTCTCTCTCTCTCTCTCTCTCTCTCTCTCTCTCTCTCTCTCTCTCTCTCTGCTGTAGCAACTGCTAAATGCTCACTGAAACCATAATTTATTGGAAACCCGCGAGATCCCGTCTATTTCCTCCGTGCTAGTGAACTGATTTGGAAACTAATGGGGAAAGAGGCCAGGCAATTTGTGTGTACAGTATATACAGGTTTCAGCGTTTGTTTTTGTCATTCATACGGATAACTGCATCACTACAAGTTTGTTTCTAAAAAAGTTATGTTTATTCTACCAAATGTAATGGTTACTACTACACATTCTATTTAAATAACAAATAGGGAAGTTTATTATTCAGGCTTAATAATAACTGTGGGATACAATCTGAAACGGGTGGTACTTTCTATTTATTACTGTTAGGTATATTGATCGCAGATCCCTTGAGAATGGTTCAATCAATATTTGTGCCTTTTGTGACTAGTTTCAATAGCAGTGGAAGGAAATTTACTACAAAGGCATCTTACGGTTAATGAGATGTATGTCTTAATACTTTAAGTAACTTTGTATGTGAATCAGCCTAACAGATCCAGATGAATGAGTTTCTTTTGAATTGGCAATGAATCGATAGAATCTATATTTGATACAGAAGTAGCAATTACTGGGGAACCTAATATAACTTGATATGAAAAAAGTCCCAAATAAATATAGTGAAACTTCGGCATTCACTGGATGTTGAGAATAAGATTACCATCAGTTGGTGGCTATTTGAAAGTTGTTCAGTCATAAGATTTGAACTTTACTTTCAAGGTGGATTCAGGACCTGAAAACAAGTTTAAAAAAGCCCTGTATACGCATTTGCCTAATTCTATTCATAATGCTATTCTAATTCTATTCATAATCCTATTTCAATTTTAAAAAAAATGGCTACAGAATTTTTGGAGATAAAAAAATAATAAAAATCATAATAAGAAAAGCGATATACCTAAGTATTTATTATTATTTTATTGTTAATTAAAAATAAAAAAACAAGGTGTGTCGCTGATTCGTATTCATTGTTTTACTTTCTTTTATTAATTTTTACCACTGGAAACTCCATGGCCGTTTTAAAATGCAAACAGCCATAACTCTGTCATCGTTCAGAATAGAATATATGTACAGTGTATTTATATATTTTTTTTTTCATTGTTTTCACGTCCTGAATCGATCCTCGAAATATGGCCCACAAACCCTCTGTATTTTTATTATTTGTTCTTCAACAGAGATCATCACTGGTTCAGGGGAGGAAACGATACTAGGTTCAGGATCATCACTGGTTCAGGGGACGAAACGTATTCTTTATATATTTTCACTATTCAGAGGAGAAAACCAACGTAATGACGTATAAAACCACGAAATGTAATAATATAAAAAAAATAAATTAAATCTAAGAAATCTGTTTATAATTTCTTTTAGTTAGTTCACTATAAGTCACATTTGTAGTTTTCATCAAAGCAATATTAATTATTTACAAGAGAACTATTCAGTGATCTGTACATTCGCAGTTGGCTGTTGTCCATACTGTCTTCAATTTCTTATTACCTTCTTTACAGCTGTCATCAGAAGAGGTCTACAAATGCGACAGAGCGTATGTCATACTATAACCGTAATGTATGTTTGTGTACGCGCGCCTGCGCAAGAATTCCAGTTGCATATGAATGTAGTTAAGAGGCAGTGCTGTAAACTAATCTGTTATGCAAAACATTAAGACTGACATTCTGTAAACGTTATGAATACAACGAATATCAGTGATCCTTAAGAGGCAGCTCTTATGAAAACAAGTGGAATAATTTCAGATTTGGCTTGTATGCCGAAGTGAGAAGAAAACCGCTAATTTAACAAATTTATTAAAATATGATGCATTTTGATTAACTTAACATTATATAATTTAAATAGCATGTATGATATAATTTTATATGAATCTGGATTTGTTTTGTGATATTATTTTTTACTTTATTTTAAGACCAAGATTATTGTTTGTGGGATGTAAACCAATTTGAATTAAAGAAGGTAACCCAAACACTTTGTAAAAATAGCTTTGACCCTCCTTTCACTAATAACGCGTTGTGATATCTTCCCTCCTCCGTTGGTTACATAATTTGTGGGTGCCCCTTATTAAGAATCGCAGCATGTGAAGAAAAGTAAAGTGGTCGTAGAATTGTTCAATCGTAGATTCTTTTTTCTCTAAAGAAGGGATCTTTGTGGCAGAAAGTCGAGAAACACAGTTTTAAGAAATGAACCAACATGCAAGGTCCAATAACAGGATTGCAGAAGGGAAGAAAGCCCCAAAAGTTTACCTACGCAATAGCGTGCACCTTTTCCGATTCCCTAAAGTAATGTCAAATGAAGAAAAACATTTGGCCGAACAAATGGTCTTCTTCATTCGACATTAGTTTAGCTTGTGCACGATTCAAGGACTTAGAAGATCGTCGGGCTTGATGGGAGAACTCAACTCACCTTGGGTATGAAATAATTAAGACAGTCTTATTTAGTACCTAAATATTAAGGATGGTTTCATTTTACTTTTAGTCCCGAATCCTTATTGGGTTCTGAGTGTGTATACTAACTGGATCTGAAGTGCAGTAGTAGAGGCTTTTTGAGTAGACCGGGGTTGAAGTCCATGATTGCTAAATACGGTCGATCTACTAACCCGCACTGGACCAGCCTCGCAGATTATGGTCCATTTCCCTCGACATGAATTGTTGAGGAAGCTTCCATCCTGCAGTGGATTGATAATGGCTGCAATTTACCTTTATATAATCCAAACCTAATACTAATTTTACTTGTGATTTTTAATTATAAAAATCTTTGAGGGACATGTTGTCCTTCAATTCCCTCTTACGCAATACAGCGACACTAAAATCAATTTTCAATCCAAATATTTAAATTACAGATAACTACAAAATTCAATTAAATTATCTTTTGAACAATTACAGAAAAGTAGATTGCGAGATTCGTAAAAAATCGTTAGCGAATTCCCTGTTGGAGTGTTGTTTAAATGCTTTTACTTCTTTACAGTACCCACTTTGATCATCACTTAACACATGGCCTGCTTCATATGTGGTTAAGATGTGGTTTAGAAATCATCGCACCATCCTTTTTTGAGAATCTCATCTTTATAGAAAAGAACGAAACACGAATTTTCTACGGCTGTGTAATACACCATCTGCGAGAGAATTACAGATGGTGCACCTTCAGAATTTTTCAATACACAAGTTTCACCGTCACCGCACACCACAATTGCAGTTGTGTGTCATCTGAACGCACAGTGAAAGTTGTTCCTCTTTGATTATGAAATCCTCTAGAAAGATACACACAAATAAAATTAGATGGTTGGGCTAGCTCCTTATGCTTTCATCCAGAGATAATGAAAAGATTACAAACTTTTCCACTTTGCTGGGTAATTGTTTCTGCTGATTTTTCCTTTTTGCGTGTAATTGCCATTCGAGGCAAACTTTTGCTCTTAAACATGTTGTCCTTCAAGTCCCTCTTACGCAACACCTTAGCAAGCAAGCAATTACTGATAAACTGTTCATCAGCCATTGCTATTCAAACAATATCTTAGAGCAGCGCATGTCTTAAATCTTTTCACTCGTAGTTCAAATGACATTCATTATTGCATTTACTTCATTACCTTTCAATTAATGTGGTAATTATAAAAATCGTACCTTTAATGTGTCACTACCAAATTTCCGATGCTACATTCTCTTTATTTCAATGCTTGTTGAAATAACCAAAATAGATAACTTAATAAATAACTTGATTTCAACACCTGTTGAAAACTGAAATAGCAATTTTTCAATTTTAAAACAATTTTAATTGTTTTATCAGTTTTTGTAACTTGGGAGCGGAATCCTTTAAAATTGAAGTACGAGTCGTGTTTGTTCTGTTCTTCTTGACAACGCATTTACGTTTTCTATTTTGTATATTTGTATTACCATATTTGTAATGTATTTGTTGGTGCTATTTGCAGGAATTACAAATTATCTGGCCACTTAATCTCAACGTTTTGATTCTTGTGCAATTGCTCCAGACAATGTGGTGTTGTTAATTGTATCTGAAACGCATTGGGCAGTTTCGTCTTTCTGTCCATTATAAAAAAAACTTGAAATAAATTCTTTACTTTAAGACAGTTTATTTAATTTTAAGGTTTTCGAGTTTACAGATCTTTCATAAATTCTAGTAGTTTTCTCAGGCTAACTGTCTAACATGAAATTGGAGTTTTAAATTCAGCTGTTGGGAAACACGGCGATTAGTTTTTATTAACTGTATTACTTTATAGTTTTTCTAGTTTTTGCACACAGAAACAGAAACTTGTGAACACATTGAATTTAACACTAATGTGAAATTTGTATAGGTCAAAGTGCAGTTTAATTAATTGATTATTTCTATCCAGTGGATTTCATACTGCTGAAATAGCCCTACGAAGCAGTGGGTTTCTAATATTTTTTGAACCACTGGTTGGACAGACGCTCCTGTCAATGACAAACGCGGCCTAAACACCGATAACTGCCTTTTGTGACCAGATAACAGAGATGGAAATAAGTTACCAATCAGTACACATCCACTGCATATTTCTAAGCGTAGGTAGGCTTGAATGCGACAAGTGACTGTTCCTATTTCAAGTGAACCACTTGAAAATACCTCCAGGCTTGCTAGTTAAACTGAAAAACAACATATCACAATGACAGTCTTGACAAAAAGAAACGGTGTTCTTTACTAACGCAATACAGGTTCTCTGAATGCATTTATGAACGTATAAGAGCAAAAGTGAAAATCAATGATAGAAAAATTTAAGGTAGCCGCAGATATCAGAAAACAAAAGAATCTACATAAGGATTTTATTTCTGTCAACGACTTTGTATATGGTGATGTCATTTACCTAATGTTTTCATTATGACTTATTTAATCGTACTGTTTCTGTACGCAAGATTAGGTTATTGGAAGAGCTGCAAAATTCAGGGACGATTTAGTCAAATAGAAATGAGGAAAATATTGTTAAAATGCTCTGTGTGACGAGCTGTAACTTTTTCTACACAGTAATGAAAACATTAAATTGCTATTCTAGTGATTCTGAATGAGCCTCCTATATCGAAACCGTCGTGTGATTCCTATGCTCTTCAGCGACTTAGATCATACAGCGTCATTGTGTATAACCTCCGTATGTACAACTGTGTGTTCATGTGCCGATTTACTTGTTGTACTGGCCGAAATTCCCAGAATAACTCAAGAAGGAAAACTGCCTTCTTCGCTTGAAATTGGTTTACCATGGCTGGCATTGAAGAGGAGTTTGGAAATTTCTTCAGTCGCAAACGGGATTTGAACTCGACTCCTCCAAACGAGTGAAGTGGCGACACCCCTATACTCTTATGGAGGACACGCACAGAGTACACTAACGCAGCATAATCTATGTAATAATTTTAAATTATTCAAAATTTAATACCAATTCGGTTTATTTCTCATCATTTTAGGCTTAGGCTAGATTGATAAATTCATTCTTAATACTCGTATAATTCGCATTTAGACTAGTTATACTGCATATTTACTATTACAGAAACAGAAGACCAACGTATCGTTGCTTTTCCTCTCACTACTATGGTTTCACCCTTGAAAAAGTCTCCTACATTGTAGGTATTCAATAATATGTAATTCATATAGTTTCACTCTTTTATATGTAACCGTAGAATCTCGTTAATGCAAACTCGGTTTATACAAAATTCTGGTTTATAAATGTTCGTACAGTTACCCTGCTAAAGGACAGGCTTTTTGCATATTTATTCGTTCTTACAAAATTCGGTCAATGAATATGTATGACCGCTGAGAAAAGAAACTGAGCAGTACCACAGTTGAGCACGAGGAGAATGTCACACTGGAATTTTAGGGGCATTCTGTAGTAGTGGCAGAAGCTCTTACACATTTATGTACGGAATCAAAACTGAAAGTAAACAAACATTCTCATCCTGTTTATTTTTAGCATACTACTTGCGCTATTCCTGTTATGTAAGCTACTAGAATTCTTTTCTAAATTGTCAGAATATACAAAGTCCATTTTCATCATCTATATTATTGTTTGTTTGATTTATTGGTGCATTTGCACAAATAACTCAAACGGCTACTGAGGCCATAATGCATGTGTTCATCATATGAGAAATAAATGCTTTTAATTTGTTTAAATAATACAAAGTCTGATATGATGTTATTTAATTAAGGTTTAATTTATTACCAAACAAATGCTTGTTGTTCGGCTCGAGGAGAGTCTTGCAGTCGTGGAACTTTACCAAGAAAGAATCACTATTCTATTATGCTGCAAAGTAAATAGCAATAAAAACTGCCCTCACTTGTAATTGTGAAATTTTTCAAGCCAAAATGTGTTTTTACCAACTAATTTACGTAAACCGCAATACAGGTAGGATTAATTTTCAGTTAAAATGGAATGCCTTGGATGCTATTCATAAAGTTGTCATTCCTTGGAATGGTACTGCATGGAGTGTAATAAGCAACTACTTCACAAAGAGTAGCTTTGATGAAAATATCGTTAAGACTGAAGATGCATATAATTTGTTTGCAAACTTTGAGGAGTTAGGTTAGATGATGATGTTGTTGATATAGCGATGTTAACACCAGAAGATCTGCTGACCACCAAGAAAAATGAGGTTTTTTTACTAATGATGAAAAAGAAAGGTAAAAAGCTTTCACACGCTGCTTCCTAAAACTGATTTATTTAACGTATTACAGAATTCGATTGTTTTAATTTATGTTGATAAAAACAAACTTTTGCGCTGTGCTAATTAAAAAAAAAACAGTGTTCTTATAATAATTACACTAATTTTTTTTGTTACTGGTACGTACGAAAATATCAAGTTTTTATGCAAACATAATATATCTGGTTATTACAAAACTTGAAAATTTAGTCCCTTATCGTAACATTCCATTGTAATTGTAGTGATCCTAACCCACAATCTTTATAATTATTGTATCACTGCATACAATTCATGCTTGTTTCAATGTTCACGTACACATATATATATATATATATATGTATATATATATATATATATATATACTCTTCTGCAGTCTCTATAGGGGACTGTAGAGTTGTAAAATACACAGACGTGTGCAAATCAACAGAGACAAATATCTCCAGAATATAAAAATAACATAAGACAAGACATAATAATGTCCCTTATATAATTCTAAATTCTGTTGTTCTATAATTTACTAAAGTGGTCCGTTTTCATATTATTTCCACCTTTTACATTATAAATCCATGGTTTTCCTTACGTTATGTATAAATACGCATTGCTTTAGCAGCTGCGATCATTGATATTTCGAGTTTTCGTGAGTGACATCGATATGCGAAAATACCTCGTTCATCGAATCCATTTTACGTTGGCATTACTTCTATTCTTTAGCATCCCAGGCATCCATGTTTGCTAATAATAATGCATTTAAAAAAAAATCTTCTCCGCTGATCTCCTAGGATATAATTTCTTCCTTTCCTAGAATACGTAGCGTGTAGAGATCCTATCTACTTTCTACCCTTGATTTATCTTAAACCATAATCGGCCTTATTTTTCGATCATTTGGCATTGTATTGCCTACTGATATTTATGGCTGTATATCCCTTACAGATCCAACGCGCGCCTCGCTGTTCCCGCATTGAAGAATCAGAAGCATAAAAATTGAGGCAAGAGATGTTTTTCATAACTGCAGTAGTAATATTTTAGAAGAATTCATGACCGAAATTGCAATATAATACATGCATTCCTCTTTACTTCTTTCCTTATTGATGCATACATCTCACACTTTTTTTGCCATCATCTGAATTTTTCGTTTGCATTATAATGGAAAGTGATAGCAAAAATAGAAATCCAATTTTTCAGAGAATGGGATTTCCGCTTTCCGCATATAAATGACAATGCAATGATGTCGGTGAAGACCGATGTGATGTTAGTGAGTAAAAATTAATGGGAATTCTAATATCGTTTATTCATAGTTTCATAGAGAAAAAGAAAGGATGAAAAATAAAGGAAGAAATACAGTACTAATAAATGGACTCACCTGGTAAACTATTTGGGGAAGTAATAAACTGGGATTTATCGGATAAAAGAAAAGAAATGCTTATTAAAACGCTGCTTCCATATGAGGATTTGTATATCCAATGAGGTTCGATCTGTAACCTTAGCCCTCGCGTCTAGCATAGCGATTAAGATTGCCGTCCTTCTGCATCGTGTGTGGAAAAAGCCTAGGGTGAAGCTTTTGAGAGGATGGGGAGGAAATTTAATAGATTTATTTTCACAACGTGGCCGAATTATGCAGGAGACACACCTTAAATCTGAATTTTTGACTTAAAGGAGAATGAAACTACAGGTGACCCCAGAAATCCGGAGCTTAAATTTAGTTAAGATTGAGATTTACTGATCAGATATGTTAATAACATATTTCATAGCGGACAATAATTATTCAGTTACTCGAATATATTCCAGTTTGGATCGTAGCACGAGCCGATGAACATGAATGGCTAGAATACACGTATTTTGATTCGCTGCAGGACACGGTAAACAATGGCCAATACTGAAAATATTTGATACTTTTATATGGAATTTAAAATTACATTACGTTAAAAGCCATACAAAATAAAGAAATTCGGAAATGTCTCTGGTCACTGAAGTTTATTAAGAACAAATTTAAAGCTAAACTACAGACTTTCCTTTAAATTCTTGAGGGATCTTTGTCATTCTGTTGAATATTTTCTTTATTTTAAACTTCAAGCATACAGAATAAATCCAAACTGAAGAAGAAGAAATACATATATAAATATCAAAATAAAGTTAAAAAAAATAATCCAGGATATAATACCAAAAAAAGCACAAATCAAATCAGTATTTAAAAACTTTTAGTGTAGATTTATTTTTATTAAAAATTATTAAAGTTGTCAAATTAATTCAGTTTTAGTTCAATGCATAGTCCTCTTCATAAACTGATAAAACAGGTAGGTAGAGTTAGCATAGTGTGATGCATTAATGATTTTAAAGAAAACGCAAATGTCCAAACGTTTTCTTCGATCCCCAAGATTAATCATCCCAAATTTTTTACACCTGTCAAGGTAATTAATTTGCGTGAAATGAATCCATCTCACTGACTAATTTGATTAACTTTTACGAAGGATGACCAATTAGAGAAGGTCCATAGACCCTTCAAAACAAGCGGAATTTATCAACAAAAAACCCGACTTTTATAAAAATAAAAAGTAAACACCCTAAAAAAAAAGGTAGACATGTTTTTGGCGAAAATTCGTTTATTATCATTTACTGCTTGTTTTGTAAAAATCACTATTGCAACAGGAAACGTATTATCCGAGTAATATATATTTTGTACACACATTGACTTTTGCTGAATAATTATAAACATTTTGAAATTCACCATGAAAATTTGCAAGATATTGCTAGAGCAAGAAGCCTATGCAAACTACATTTAAGAGACTTCGTAACCGTAAAGCGAATGAAATAAAGGAACACCTGAAATAAAGGAACAAATCAAGAGCAGTGAAAATCTTCATACCAGTGGCCTACTTGTAGACGAAACATTCGCGTTCGAAAAAAAAACTCCCATACTGCCAAAAGACAACAGACTTCTCATAAATACTTGGAACCGCAACGCTAGTGGAAATATATAACTAGATTTTGCGCAGACAATAGTACCAGGTATCAGTTACTCTTTCTGCCATTAAAGGATAACGTGAACTGTAACCCTCTGTCCACGTCACTATAGAAAGTTATTCAAAAATGTTATTCTTGCCGCCTCTGCAATATCAGACTATTATGTACCATATCTAGCTAATCACGTTATAACTTGTGCAATTCCACAAACCATGATTAAATAAAGAAGGTACATAGCGTCCCCGTCCCTACATCCCAGGACCGCTATGTGCTACTTCGGTAACATTTAGGGCCCGACGTAGCCGAGTGGTCATGGGCATGAGTGCAGTAGCACGCGCTCTTTGAGTGGACTGGAGTTCGAGCCCTTAACTGCTAAATACGATTAACGTTTCTATTGACGATTTATTGTAAACTCTACTGACTTGGTGGTCCTGCTGGAGTATAAACAAGAAAATTTTGAAGAATAGTTTTCCTGTCCTTGTGGAGCCTCACCTCTTAGTTGCTCCAAGGAGATCTTGCCAGACAGCTGGCCTCAAATCTACCATGCCGTTCCCAAACGTTCTACAGTTATTAACTCTCATAATAACCCCGTAGCGTGTCATAGCACAAAGTGGTGATTGCTTATTTTATTTATTTTATTTTTTTTATGAAAACCCCAAACACGAAAGGTATCAAAACCTATAGTACTTAGTACCGTGCATGGGTTGAAGGAGAAGTATTGGGGGGAGTGGGGTGCTGGAAACTTTGCTCTAGAGACTAAACATGGGTTTCACCACTTCAAGCCTACAATAAGCAAAGTGGTGGTATTTCACCAGTTGATGAAAGTCATCTACCACCTACACAGCTCCCAGAACTTCTGAAAGAACAATATCATACCAAATTAATTGTGATAGTGGCGCTTAATAGTTCCGCCTAAACACATCCAAATAGGAGGTGCAGTTGACACAAGATATCTCGACTGATTTCCTCTGGAGGAGTCTTTTCAGGACTTATCTTCGCATTGCACTTTGCACTTCTTCATGATTCCAAAGAAGAAATTCCTGTATTTTGCTGATAATATTAATCTAATAACACGCATCAGCTCTTAAAAATATGAAATTCCTGCAGCAGTATGAACTCAAACTATATTCAAATAAATCAGAATCAGTAAGTGAGTCAGGATTAATGTTATCCGTGGATTATTGTGGTATTTTTAGCGTGTGCTCTTGATGCCGCGTAATCGTTACAGGGAATGATTCTTTGGCCAAAAATAAACTAAAACTTTCTGGACAGTTTTACGATCTGGTCCTTGTGAAATAAGATTTTCCTAAATAAATATCGAAACCTCAGAGAATAAACAAATTGTGTGTTGCAAGTTGTTGCATTAAAGTGTAATGAAATTAACTTTCACTTGACAGTCGTCAGTACATTTCTTTGAACACTTTAGTCTTCCTCTGGACACGAACCTCATGAATGCAGATCACTGAGCACCAGAGTGATAGATATGAAGCTTTAATCGCAAATGTCTTATTACATCGGAGAAAACTCTTTAACGGTTTGTGTATATTTTTAGCTGAAAAAAATAATTAAGCAGTGCTGGTTACACAGCATTAACGATACGATATGTATAACCGACCCGTTTACTTCTTAAAGAATGTTTAAAAAAAAAAAATATATATATATATATATATATATATATATATATATATGGCGCGCTTCTTATGCAGCGAGGCTCTTATCTTCATAGTGATATCGCTATCAGAATAACACAAGTAGTATCGTCCGGCTTAACGTTCTAAATGTTCTCACTGATTTCGGCAAAGTCATTACTAAATCTGTAGATTATCCGCACTGAACAGATGAATAAATTTTATTAGTTTTAATACAAGTATTTCAAAGAGAGTAATCATAGCAGTAACAAAACTTACTATCGATAATTCAGAGTGAACTTTCTCCCAGTTTTATTAACAATTGATATAATGATATGCTTATTAAATTGGAATGGTTATTGGTTACAGCTAATACAGATATTTAAAAGAGTTATAAAATAGGGACCAATATTCTATCATAGATTTTGTATAGATTAAGTGGAACTTAAATTTCCTCCTTATGAAAGTAGCGCTCAATAATTTTATTGATTGTGATTGAAGTTCTGTATTTTTCCCCATTCCTCACTGACATGCTTTTTTTTTCTGTCCCCTGCATACTCCCCATTGAGTACAGCTTTTTTTTCCCTCCTAACGGCTACATGTTACTGATTGAGGCGTTATAATCTCAGATTGCTTCTAGTTATTAGAACCCAACTTCTCTTGATTTGTTGCATTCCAGGTTTAAGTAAAAAAAATAAATAAATAAATAAAATACAAAAACCTATGATCATGCGTGAGTAGCCTATGGATCTTTCTTTTATCCTCTGCACAAATAGCCTTTTGTTCGAGGATTTCCCGAGTGATTGATTGTATTCTCTGCACACATGCGCGAGGCTGTAGTTGAAAGTGGACACCAGAATATATCGCAGAGAGGGCCAAAGGGTATCGGCGCCCGAACCAGCGCAGGTGTTTTGCTCCCAGAAGAAACTATATTTCGACTAGCCAGATCGATAACAAGGAAGTTTTTATGATGCCATTTGAAACGTGAGAGAACCGTATAAGAAGCGTTAATATAAAGGGACAGAGGTAAACGAGAAAAAGCATCACAGCTGAACTTGAATGGGATGCAAAATTCCGGAGTTTATTTTGACTGGCAGCACTTAACAACCGTATGGCGCATTCCTACAGGTATTGCTATTTATTTCAGTCAAAAAATAATCAGCTAGCTGTACAAAGAAAAGCACTAGTATTTCATACCGTCTCTCTTTTTTTTTTTTTTGGATTTTTCTTTTTAAAATTTCCGCGATACACTTTGAGAAATACCCATTTTCAACTTGGTTATATATTTTCTTTCGCAGAAATTTTCTGCATACTATTTTTTTTTTTTCTGAACCGGCTGTACTTCAAATATATAACAATCACTTTTTTTTTAAATTTTATTCATAAATTTTCTTTCTTTCCTGACAGATTAACAGTGGCGTTTCAAAAGAGCTGTGCACTCCTTATTAAACGTGCTTATTGTTACGACGTGGACTATTGAGTTATTGTAAAATAACTCAATAGTGCATTGAAAAATAACTCAATATTAAAATTAATATCTTTGCAAAGAGATATGAGAGCAACGGAAATCAGTAGGTGTTGTTTCGCGCTGGAGTGAATATGCCCATCTTTTCACAAAGGACTTCATCACAAAGTTTATTTAGTAATTCAATAATTCTGACTACAGCAAAACGAAGCATACTGAGGATGTGATAATATTGGAAGATGTTTGGTGACCGCCTGATTCCAAAGAATTTGTATCGCAAAGATCTTATTATTTTTATAGTAATTTTAACTTACTCCGTAGTTTATTTATTTATTTATTCAGTTAGGGATCAAAATCTCACCCTAGGACAGCAAAGTGCTAGTGGGGGGTTTACATTAGTGACGATCAGTAATTACAATAATGATTACAAGACTCAAGAGATAAATAATTAGTGTATAACAGTAATAAAATAGGAGATTTATGAAATTATGGGAATAAATAAAATAAATATAATGGTGTAACAACACGAGTAAGTTAGATGAAATTAATAGAAATTGATCAATGCGATTAGTAGGAAAAAGTCTGAGGTTCATTTTGAACTCCATCGTAAAAAGTGACCACTGCCAAATCCTAGGAAGAAAACACCGTTTCGAATTGGTCCTGTCAGCCGAAAACGTGGAGTTTCTGGTTTGTAGAGCTAATCAGATCGTGGAATCGGTCGTGTTACATCAGAATTGCACCACAGAGAAGGTTTCAGCCAAGATTTGTTTTCTGTATTTCTTTTCAAAACATATTTTACTTAGGTCTATTGCAAGGATGTTGCAGAAATTGAAATTAATGGCCTTGGAGAGGAACATGTATGAAATACATGTTAAGCTTTGAAAGGCGTTTCTGTAGAGAGTAAAGTTGTAATTTTGGTCTCTTCTTCTCTTCCTGCTGCATAGAATGTTGTCAATGTTGGGGGATATTCAAAGTGTGTGTAAACAGCTGACTAAGGGTTGTAATATTCCGTTTAACGATGAGATGTTTCCACGGTGGGATGTTCAGGTTTCAGAACAGTACCGCCTTGGAGATTGTGAGCGGATTCCCTGCGGCCCAGTGTGCATTCCTTCTGCATTCTAAATCAAGGAAGCAACTTTGTAATATAAATTAAAATCTTAAAATCGTATCTTAAAACAGATGTATTTGGAGTTTCACTTGTCTCTTGAAACATCCAAATCATCAAATATCTCCAAATTTGACTTGTTTATTAATCTTACTTCTGGTAGACATCATAGAGGTAATTCATCCATTTCTAAACTAATCTTACTTCTGGCATAATAATTATAATTTCCGTGTCATGGCATGAGATGCTTTTAATAAAAAAAAATTTTAGTGCATTAAAGTTCATTTTGTGACGAAACTGGAGATGTTAAGAATCCCTTTTACCAGCTTTTTAAATGATAATAAGTGGGCTTTATCTTTTCTTTTCTCCTACGTTTAAGTCCAATTATTTCATACCACCGAGAAAAATGATTTCTCATTATATTTTAAACTATTTTTAAAACAAAAGTAGTGTATTGCTCTTTTTTGAATAGTTTATATTTCTAAATTTCAGAACATTTCAATGGAGGCCAAACCTGTGAGGTATATTCTATGACTGTTTTTACATACATTTTATAAGGAAACATAAATAATGCTAATTGATTGATTATCCGTTAACTCTTAAAAAGGCTAACTTTTTTTTTGGCTGCCTTCAAAATGTCTGAGATATATTAAGATCAAAGAATTGTGATTTTCTAAAACATATACACAATTTTTCGACGTGCAAACTTTTTAAGTATTTCATATCATTAACAGAATAAGATGAATTAAAAATATATGTAAATTTGTAAAACTTATCAGCTCACACTTATCCTAATTAACAATCTATTCTTCTTCAGCTATTGAATTACTAAATGAACAGCTTCATTTAAAATTATACACTTATTAATGTTTTATATTGGTTTAGCATTTTAAGTCGTCAGAAAAATGTTTATTTGACTTAGTAATCCCCTAATATACCTGATAATTCATTAAAAAAATCAAAAATAACAAAGGACTTAAAGGTGTACCCTGTGATATATCAGCTTCTGGTTTCAGAGTTTATGCAATATTGACTTTAGACATGTTCCTTCCTTCCAAGCAATTTGCAATTCAGTCTACAGCCCGGCTTGTAAGTCCATATTGATCCAGTTTTCCTTTTTCATTACTCGAATCAGGCAAGACAGTCTATTTGTCCAAAGGGAACAACGTTGTTAAAGCCATTTTCTATAACTATACCGTGTAGGTATGCCATCTGGATCTTGGGCAAGGTCCTTTTCGTACTACAGATATCATTTAATGATTCAATTTGATTTACCTTAGAAAAATTCAGTATATCCTTGTCAATTATTTGATCTCTATATTCTTTCAAAAATAAAATATTTAGCCTAATGGATTCTTCATTAACAAAATATTTTCAACTGCTGTTAGCTTTTTTTTTTATAATATCAAAAAAGACTAATACTAATTTTAGTCTAGTTTTTTTTTCCATTTATGCGAAAATTGCGATATATTGTTTTAGCTTAGTTTTGGTAAGAAAAGTTTGCCGTCGCTGATCTAGAGCGCTATTTAAAGAGTGATCCATGGGTCCATGCACTGCGACACCCCCCCCAGAAACACTCAGTCCATGACTACTCCTCCTCCTGTCAACTAGCTGGAGTAACACACTCAGGTAGTAAATATTCTCCTTCATGCTCCATATCCAAACATGTCCATCAGACTGGAAGAAAGGGTAGTGCAATAATTCACTCCACAGGATTGGTTTCCATTGATCTGCAATTCAGATTTGGTATGTGTTATAGCATACCCATTGACAATGTGCAGTTTGGTCTTCAAAAAGGCTTGTGGTCTACAGTTTTTTTTTTTTTTTTCTTAAATCACGCCTTGCGGCTCTCTCGTGACGCAGAAATAGAGCTTTGTCTGTGGGCACTCGCAATTCCAAACTCAGACTCTCTAGGGTCTGGTAGCTACATTAGGTGTCCAGCCTTCTTAAGGCGCATTAGTATGATTAAGTATTTATCCCTATATGGTGTCACGTCAGGACTTCCATTTCTTCAGCACTTTGTCAATTGCCAACTTAGGAATGCTAATGCCAAGGCATTCCTACACCACTGCCTATGACTCTGTGTACCAAACTCAGGAATGCTAATGCCAAGGCATTCCTACACCACTGCCTATGACTCTGTGTACCAAACTCAGTGTTAAAAATAAAAATTCTTGAGGGATAGCAGTGCAGATATTTTCCACACATGACATCCGTTTACCATCTAAAACTTTTTCCGTTGGCGCTTTCCGTGTGCTCGTCGTTCGGCATTAACGTTTAAATGAGTTCCGACTTAACCGCTGATCACGTTTATAATATAAAGCCAAAATATTTGCATATGCCGTAGTCACAGCACAATTTCCTGTAATCAGAGGGGCATTCCAAGACTCTTAGTAGGATAGTATCTGTAAATGGAACCGTGTTTTGAATGTTTGGGCATTATTAAGGAAACATTGGATCGATACGAATTTTTAGCGTATTTTAATCAACCCCGGTGAAGGTTTTAGGTACAATTCCGATCGATAGCCTTCAATTTCCTTCTTGGTTCGATGTTCATGCATTACTCAATGAGGAAAAGTAGGATTGACTGACACAAAAATTTCAGGACATGTATTGTTTGTCCATTAAGATGCTTTAGGCCCGTTTCCAACTCGGGTAAAATAAAATAA
The DNA here is from genome assembly GCF_048544385.1 of Mastigoproctus giganteus. Classification (NCBI taxonomy): domain Eukaryota; kingdom Metazoa; phylum Arthropoda; class Arachnida; order Uropygi; family Thelyphonidae; genus Mastigoproctus; species Mastigoproctus giganteus. The sequence continues at coordinate 114,864,795 of NC_143575.1, forward strand.
ATCTCTATATATAATTATACAGCCAATTACTATTAAAAAACCTTAGTTAATGTACATTCAGGTGCGTTAGATATTGTTATTTCTTAAAGTAACATTTTTAGTTATTAGAGCTTGGGGCTTCTAGGCAACCAAATAGCAATCACAAATGATTAAAGACTTCTTCATAAAAATAACTCGTTTCTCGATGCTGCTTATTTAAATTCATATGAGCAGTGGAAATTAAGATGAATAAGAAAAAGTAAAAGAAAACTGAGGGATGGGAATGGACATATACGTAAAGTGCATCTCAATGCCAAGCACCGTGTTCCCTAGGTATTCAATTCATTGCGAGAAGTAAAAAACTAAATATGTAGTTAACCAATCATTTACTAATTAATTAAGTACTAAAATATAAAAGTAGTTATTTTCACTTCATTGCACATATCTCACAAAGTAATATTCACTAACCTTTTCGCTAACAGGGTTTTTAGTTACACATTCGCTGATTTTATAAAATAAACAAATGACAAACCGTACCTTAAATTGTGATACGCAGTCAACATCTTTGTAACGTACTTTACTTATTTCCTCCTCAATTTAATAATATTTGGACGATAATACGTATTTCACGTTCAATAAGCAAATAATAATAATTAATAATTTATATATTTAGTTTTCGCAGGGTTTTTAATTCAATCAGAGACTTATCGTATATATTATCGATCATATTATGCCCTAAATTGCGTCTATAACTTGTGTGTTCTATGGTCGATCGGCTATTTGCTGGGAGAAAAATTCCATTTCCAGCAGGGAAAACCAACTAACTTCTGACACGTTGTGAAAAAGTCCTATAAAAATTCTTGGCGTCATCGATAAAAAATGACTTCCTCAAAAATGTAAGGAGTTTCACATGCACGAACTGGGAACTGAGGACTTCTTTGCGTATGCGCCATATTTCCCATTCATTCCTTCAACCAATTAAAGGATAAAAAACAATGTTCAACGTTTCAACTATAATATACGACATATGGGTAGCCTATGTGATATATATATAAATAATAAAAATAATAATTTGCAGGATTTCTGTTTGTAGGATTTTAATGAAATTTCAGTTCTCTCGACAAATCTTTCTAAAATATAAAATTTCATGAATATACGTCCATTACGAATCGAGTTGTTACATGCGGACGGACGGACATGATGACAACGACAGGCTCTTTACACATATAATATACAAAAACTCCTAATAAGCAATAGTAATAATTCATTATTTATATATTTAGTAAACAAATAGCGAAAAACTTACTTCTAATAATTGAAAACTTTCAAATGCGTACTGCTTAAACCAACAATATGTTTTATGTGCATCCGCCATATTGCTCATCGTTCCTCCAATAAGAGCAAGACAGCAAACATAATACCTAGTACTTTAGCGTTACCTACAATATACAGTACACAGACAGCCTATGCAATATGTATTCAAACATTGCTAGGTCTGATTTTATTTAATTTGGGGCTGCTCAACGAATACAAAATTTCATGAAAATCTGTCTGTTGAGAGCCGAGTTGATATATGTGGACAAACTGGCACGATAAATACAACAGTCGCTGTAGGCAAATGTGAACATGCCTAAAACTGTAAATGAACCCTCATTAAAATACATAGTCAGGTGGGAAATTTAATAGAGGTTTTAAGAAATAAAGAACATGCAAAATAATAGTGGCAAGACCAAAACATGCTTATAGAAATTGTCATTACACAATACGTCAAGTATGTTCTATAGGTCCACTTCTTTGATTTAAAATTTTAAGAAAACAAAAATAACCTTATTCACACTCTCTGGCAACACAAGAGGGTTGGCTGAGACCTCGTGTCAACTGTTGTTTTTTTAAAGACTAAAGAAACGGAGTTATATCTGAAAATACATCTTTTCAAAACCCTGTACCAAAAAATTTGCAGGAGTCAATTCAGATTATGTGGTAGTGAGGCATTGGAGAAATTCCCACCGATTATTTTATCAGTCGCAAAAGTTTCGCACTATAGAGTAGAAAGTGGTCGAACGATATGTGATAGGAATCCACCATGCATAAAGACTGTGTCTTGAAGGCATTTTCGATCACGCAAATGCAGTTTTATAGAGTTTATGTCACGCGATTTATGGGATTTTGCAGCCTTATCCTGTAACGGTTATGGTTTCTAATCTATTAGACGAGGACTTTTCGAAAAAGAATGGCCCGAGAATAAATCGTAGAATGGAAATGGGGGCTTCCTGACACTGTTGTGGATGATCTTGCAGCCAAATGCGCAATTATGAGTGTTCGCTGCTCCGTTCAACGAAAAATGCGATTCGTCAGTCCACAACACGTTTATCAACCAAGGTAATTTTGTTTCCATTTTGTTCAGCACTACTGGAGAAGGCCACACGTTTAAACTTATTTGTGGATACGATCTGATGCGCCCTTGTGATTTTATATGGATATAGGTGCCCAAAAACACAAAGAACCGTCTTAACTGTACCAGTAGTAAGGTTTTAGGAGCATCAGCAATTAAGGCCGTATTGCTCCGTGTAATCTGTTTGTAACTCGCGTGTGTTCTGAGGTCCATTTTCTGTTTGCTGGAAGAAAAACTCAAGTTTCCAGGCGAAAACGTTGTGAAAAAAGGCCCATAAAATTCCTCACGGACCGACGGGAATCGAACTCAAGTCTTTTCCACCCGGTGTGGGGAAGGACGGCGATCCCACTGACTGTGCAACCCACGAGTGAAGAAGCCATAACTATGCTAGAAGTGCTAAGGAACGCCTGTTCATCGATAGATTCGGCTATATCTGCGATAATTTCCAGTCGAAGTTAAGAATATTCATCAATTCGTTATGTATCATGGAGATTTCCTGTTGCTTCACATCTCGTAATCATGTTAATGACAGTTTGTCTTAAGAGTGGAAATCGCGTTACGTGTTTGTAAAGACAAATACTCCCGCTAGTCAAAGCCATTAAAACTTTGTTTGGCGGCAGCGCCTGTTGGGTTTATACGTTTCAGAAAATGGAATGTACAGAAAAGGATAAAGATATCTGATGCTTACAAATTTGGTTTCGAACGTTATCTTCTCACTTTTATTCGTGCATTGTAACGTCTTAATATGTAAACGATATGTCAAAATGGCGAGCCCTGGTGATGAATATTGGAACTGGTTTTTTCTCAAAATTCGGTCAAAAAATTTAATTCTTTTAGTTATCAGCTCTCTTTTCCGGTGATATCTGATACTCTGATTTTGCTTGTTTCACCAATAAGTGGTTTTGTTACACACGTATTATAATTTATATACGAATGGGAATTGCGTGATAGTATGTAACTGTACCATTCCTTTATATTTCTGCTTACTTAATTCTGTCACTTCTCTTGTCATCCATTTTGGCATCCTTCTGCAGGATGCTAAATTGGATAACAAAAGAAGAAACTGGAGATAATATGTTTGTGACGTTAATAATATTAACAGTAATTCCCTTAAATCTTTTTATAACGCGTTTGTATCTAACGGCAAACAGTTGTCATCCCGGTTAAAAGATCCCACGGAATACCCGACGAGACTCCCCCCTCCCATCCCTGAATTTCAGATGCATTACCTAGAGATGATATAACGAGAGATTTATAAAAGTTATTTACTCTGGGGGCAGTTAGAACTTTTTTACGCTTGTTTCCTTAATGAATCTAATTAACTTATAGCGGGTTTGCCGAATTTAATGTACTGTTGAAGGTAATTTCTGGTGTGGAAAAGCGAATATTACTTCTTAAAATCGAATTAACGGGAAAGAAACACATTAATGTATTATAAAGAAAATGGAATATTCCTGTTCATTTGTTCATAGTGGAAAGCATAAATTAAAAGAATGTTTAAAGCTATAAAATTAATCTCCTTATATTAGTGACTTTCTTTGAAGCATTTTATTTTTTATGACGCGCCTCTGTGGGAGAAATTAAAAACTAACGCTTCGAAATCTTATTTATTTGTTTTGTTTTATTTTTATTAACGGATGGATGCAACGGTGGTTCTTAACGGTTTTTTAACAGATGCAAAATTCTAGGTTTGTGTTCAAAATCAGAACTTAGCAGTTTTGTGCATTCTCACAGTTCTTGCCATTTACGAATATTTTGCACAGACTGTTGTTTAGATATTTCCGATACTTATAAGGAGAGATGGAATAAATTGATTATAGATGATGCAAGTATGTTTGCATCATCTATAATCAATAGATGGCTGGTACCGCCTTCTTTAATAAAAAAAAAAAATGGTACTGAAGCTAAAAACTAGAATACCTCTCTTCCGGCTGACTTTACCTCAATTCAGGCATGGTATCCGTCTCAGTAGCAGGTTGAAAATTTCATACGACGGACTTTTTTTTTGCAGGGCCATCAATTCATGATTTCCACGATGGACTTTTTCGAACCAACCATCAAGGTAGTCGATAACAGTTACCGACAAGTTTAAACTGGGCGTAGTCTACATTGGAACTCACCTTCATGGGTCGTTTTCCTAACTGTTATTTTGGACTTTCTACACATATCCTGGCACTTAATCACCACGCTGCGCAATGTGACATTTTCTATCTGGAAGTTAAGTGAAGCTAATAGATTTTTTCTTTCAGTTCTTTTTGTCCAATTAACTCATGCATTCAATGCTCACTTACGAGCAGACATCTGGCACGAAATCACTTTTGCTGATTAACAGCGCCATCATAAAAAGAGGCCAATTATCATGTTTCAGCAAACGTTAATTGATTTTCCGTAAGGAATTTCTCAAGTCTTCTCTGAAAAGAAACATATACTTACGTGTTTACTGTAAAGAGAATTTCAATGATGGTGTATTCAAATCTCCGGCAAACAAATGTTTGCTCTCCATATGCCAGTTGCTTTTGATTCAGGATTTTCAATATTATCAGCTCATGATGAAGCGTACATGAAGTACTTAATCCTTGCAGTGAGGAATTCTTCTTTACATTGTATCGCGTGCGCCTTCCAGCCTCCGATTTTCTGTTTGTTTCTTTTAACTTTGTCTTCACGGCTACCCACACAAATTACCACTGCGTTCTTTTACAAAGATTTTTACTTTTTCTCATAAAAGTCCGTTTCATGTATTGCGTTTTACTGACTCCTCAGGTTTTTGTCAAACTTCTGTCTGATGAAGAACGAAAAGGATATTTGAAATAATTTTGGTGGCATGCTAGTTGTACGCCTCTACTAACTAACATCTAGTTATTTCCCAAAATCAATTCCCACTCTGCTTCTGATCACGCAATTTAAATGCAAGTGCCATTTAACTATATTTCTTTCATTTTCGCATAATTACTGTTAAACAAAGATTTCCAAAAGCAAGAAGGGATGCTCATTACAACAATCTTATATTGATTTTTCTTATTCTTAATTTCTTAAATATAGCATTAGAATCTGAGATAACGATTCCTGAATAAAAGTTAAAAAAAAAAAAAAGGTAAAGTGCAGCCATTATCAACCCACTGCAGGATGGAAGCCTGCTCAACAATTCATGCTGAGGGAAATGGATCATAATCTACCACGCTGGTCCAGTGCGGGTTGGCAGATCGACCGTAATCAGCAGTCAGGGGCTGGAACTCCGGTCTACTCAAAGAGCGTGTGCTGTTGAACTCCCGCACCTGACCACTCAGCTACGGAGGACTTTTACTTCAACATTCTTCTTTTCTGGTTGGAACATGCTTTTGTTGCCCGGTAGTACAGTTGGTTGATTCACCGTCCTCCTCACACCGGATGATAAGACCTCAATTCGAATCCGGTCATTACGCGACGAATTTATATGGGCCTTTTTCCCAAGGTGGCCGTGTTAATATGTCTCAAACGAGGACACCATGATTTTTCCTCCCGAAATTTAATTTGGGTTTTTGGTCCACCAAACAGGCAAATCGACCACAGAATAGACAATTGACAGGAAATATATATATATATATATATATATATATATATATTGTTTTTTCAGTTAAACTTCTCCTGACTAAAATTTCAAATAAAGTATTTCTGTTTTTTTTTTTTTTTTTTGACTGAACCCGCCCCTTTGACTAATCAGAAGTCTACGATAGTCCCTCACCAGAACCTGGGATGAAATTGCTGCTTACTTTCTCCGGCCGACGTTTATGATGCCTGCAACTCATCGCAGCCCCGACTAACAAACCATTCCTTCCGGCCAAGTGAAGGTCGCACAATATGTGACTGGCACGACAACAACAGCTCCAAGCAATGGAAAACAAACCAAAAAGATTCTCAGTGCAAATATCTGGGATTTTATTTTTCTCCCGGAAACTCGGATTTTTCGCCCAACAGAAAATTGACCTCAGAACACACTAAATTTATAAACAATATGCACGGAGTAATATCTGATATATTTAAAAGAAGACTTATGACAGACTGTTTACTCAATACAACTGCTGCCTGCTAAACGATCAGAATAGGTGTCATTCGAGGCTGAAATACGACTACGATTACTTCAAAACTAGCCGAACTTCTATCTAGCCGCTTAGAACACTCATTTGTCATTTTTACGAGCAAACTTTCACCCACAAAACCAAACATCTACTCAGTTCATATGTGTTAATCGTAATTGTTCATATGTATAATTGTAATTGTTCATATGTATAATTGTAATTGTTCATATGTGTTAATTGTAGTTGTTCATATGTGTTAATTGTAAAGTTGCTCATCGATTGAGCCTTGTGGCTCAATCGATGAGCAACTTTCGTACTTTCTTCTGATCGTGTTTCTTAGGTAGGCCTTCAGTTCACTTGGAACTGAACCTGCTAATCACCATTCAGCTACCACACTACAGTTTCTATCACTGATGTCATCACCTGCGATAAAAATCACAATCCTGCCTTCAGTAATACAATTAAAATCATGAAGCAAGAATTCGAAAGCCTATCTGTAATCGAATTACTAGGGACATTGCACTCAAAAAAGATCCCTGAACATATGGCATTTTTGCATTCTAGTCTGTATCAGGTCATATACTATAAATATAAGAAGTCCCCTAACAAACTGGATTGATGAACAGTTCTCTTCGCTAATATTTACGATCCTAGAAGTGAAAGAACTGTAATCTAACTGTAAACGTGACTTTGAAATAGTAGACCATTCGCGACACATTCGCCACTGCCTATGGCTAGAGTCACTTAACATATTAAACAATCCAAAGGCAATAAACCGCCACAAAGGCATACGTCTACACCCCATCCTAGAGACAACTGTTTTAATGCTAGATGATCAGTGGAGTAAAAACAACGCACGTCCGTGAAACAACAATGGCACATGAATAACGTGCCTCACTCAGCCCATTGCACTTATCCGTTGTATTTGTATTTGAATTTCAGTTGATAAAGAGACTCTTAGTCTCAAAAGCTACTGCTTTTTACTTATTAGTATATTTTACATTAAACTGGGTTATAATTATACGTATCTATATTTGTTCTCTCAACCATGGACCCCAGTACACCAGGCCCATTCGTTACTATCAACAAACGGCATTTTCGTCTTTTCTCCAGTTCGGTTGGCTACTCGCTAGTTGTCTGTTATATATACCTACCCCAAACTTCAGTGCTGAAAACTCAACAAGTAGTACAATGAGAGTCATCCAAAGTTCTTGGATGTTACCCAGTGTGTTAAGGATACCGTTCCCCACCAATAGTCAATCTTAGAAAACTGCGACTTGGAATTTTCAGTGAACTTGCTTACAAGTCGGAATATCAGCGAAAAGCGTAATCATTTTTGCTGCATCTAAGCAGAGTGACATCACGCCTTAGTCCAAAGCGTGTCAGACTCTCTACTTTAATATGCGCTTTAAAGTAAAATCACAATTTGCGCAAAATACGGAAGAGAACTCAAGCTCTTCTGGGCAGGATTGCTTAATTTTGACATCGTGCATCATTTAACAAATAAAATCCTCATTCTCAAGCAATTTAGCATCACATAGACCAAACACTTTTAGTAACTGACTCTCTTACTCGTAGTTATTCTCTGACTTCTCTCATCCCCAACCTAACAATGGCTCGACTGTATTTCCAAGTTGGCCTAAATCAGCAACAATGCATTGATCGCCAAATACTACAAAATAGAGCCTAACCTGACAAAACGACTGGTTTCGACCTTCAAGGAACAGATTATTACTATCACACTTATGAGCTTCTGGTACTGCCAAGGCAGCCCTCGTGGGTAACACAGTTGGTAGGATCGCTGTCCTCCCCACACAGGGTGGAAAAGACCTCAGTTCGAATCGCGTCGATGAAGGGAGGAATTTTATGAGTCTTTTTGCCAATGTGGTTGAGTGAGTCGGTCTCAGGCGAGGATAGCATGGTTTTTTCTGCCACAAAGCAGAAAATTGACCTTAGACCATACGTAATTTACAGACAATATACATGGAACAATATCGCCTTTGTTGGCAATTCTGCTAAAACCCAATAACAACAACAACTGCAAAAGCAAACGGAATCTGAAATCTCCCAATTTGTTACCAAATGTTTGAGCAAATCAATTTTGAAACCTCTTCTGATAATTTTCAGTGCTCTCCTTTCAAGCCATTACTTTCCTTAGCAGTGAAACAGCTACCTTGTGAAGCCGATATCCAAAATTTTATCTCTTATTTTTCTCTAAGAAACTGCTATCTCTTGAAACTACTTGAGAGTGTACTCTTCCCTATTCTACTGAACAACTTGTTCTGAACCACGCTCCTCAAACCCATTTCCCCATTAGGCATAGTTCCAGTGTAATTAATTTTCTAGCTGCTATCAGCGAGCTCCTCTAATTCATTGAAACTCCAGCTGACCTTACTATCATCTACATTGATCCTGAGGCAGAATTCGACCCGCAGAATTAAATCTGTTTTCATACCATTATAAATAAATAAATTTTTCGATGCCCAGGGACGACCGCTCGGTCAGAGGATTATGAGATAAAGAGGACATCATTTATAAAGAATAGGATTATTCAGCTCACTGTACGAAGGCTCACATACTATATATAGGATGCATCTCTGTGAGAACACTCCTGGCATTCGTAAAATACCTCAACCGGTTTAGACAAAGAATCTATCCAGATCAGTAAGTGCTTCCTTACATTCAGCCAAAGCTATGTGATGTTCTTATCGTTATTGTTAACAAGAATACGGATCTCTGGGTTTGTGTTTAGCCCTTCGATCAACATCTGAAGAAGCGTCTCATTCATGCTACATCCCTTTTATGGATTGACAAACAGCATCTTGTGTATTTCTAATATCATATCTACCGCAAACTATATTAAAACCATGGTGTTCTTTTCATCTTTATATGATACGGTGGTGTGATATTTAGATATATGCTGCTCCTACACAATTAATTTTCTTTTGCTGCTGTGGTTTTGTTCTTGAAAAGAAAAACGTAAATTACAACTTCAATAGCCAGATCGTTGCAATACAAAGATTATGATACAGGAGGTATTTTGATGGGAATTTTTCACACTGTGGCCGAGAGTGGATGGTTTTCATCCAGTAAACAGGCCAACCGCAAAGGATGTCTGTAGCCTCAGCTGTCTTGACGCTTAAACATACAAAACAATCACAGCAATATCGCTGCACAGAGTGTATTAAGGCGTTTTATCGGGGTTTTAACAGCATTTAAAATGACTGTTATACCCCCATTAATTTGAGACATATGCTCTTGAAGAGTCCCTAATTCAGTCCTCACCGGAATAAACCCAAGTATGTGCCTGCTATTCCGCTTGTTGGAAAGGTCTCTGTCTTTTTTAGATGCTCTCACACCAGTCATTGGAAACAGAGTTTAATAAGTTCGCTTAAAATCGAAAACGCAGAAGATACACCCTTGAAATGCCCATCTCTGTCCCTAACCCTCATCCGCAATGAATATCACGAATTTGGCTAACAACTTACTCTAACTTTCTTTAGTGTCCTGAGGAACGTTGACAATTTTGAACTTTACTGGCCTATCACATAAAGTTATCACATGATATGTTATGCTTGATAGATAATTATGTTGGACGACATATTTAGACTAATGGTTTATATAAAATTATTAAAATCCCTCTCTTCCTACACGGAAAGTGAGCTGGACCAGTACGTATAATAAGAGCGCAGATAAGTAGATCCCTGGTCCGACTCCATGTACCAGGGATAGTAACCAGATAACAGTTTCTGCTGCCATCAGTGCTAAGTAGCCATTCGTTTATCACAAGCAACATAACACAAATATTATACTATTATGTAAAAACAAAAAAAAAAAACACTTCATTGATTGGCCTTTATCAGTACAGTATTTAAAAAAAAAATGTAGTATGGTTTTTGGGAGAATCAGCTAGTAAGGCCATATTGCTTCATGTATACTATTTATTTAAATTACGTTTATTTAAATTTAATCTGTGGTCGATTGCTGTTTGCTGGACGAAAAACCCGAGTCTCTGGGAGAAAAAACCATGCATTCACCCGAGACCGACTAACTCAGCCACGTTGTGAAAAAGACCCATAAAAATTCCTCACATCATCGATGGGACTCGAACTCAAGTCTTTTCCCCACGGAGTGGCGAGGACCGCGATTCTAGCAACTTTGCTACTCACGAGGGCAAAAAACACCCTGCGGAGTTGCCATAGTTTATGTTGGGTCTCAAACACAATAAATAAAATAAAATCTACGTTTACTGATCAGTCTGTAGAGACTGATCTGATTTGTGAGAAGTGTTTATGAGCTTAGAATTTTAATGTGCGAATAGCTTCTCTACTAGACACGGTGCAGTACCTATATTGTGTTATAGGTAAGCTGTCTACTTGTATCATATTTAATAATCTTATCTGTATTGTGTTTTGCACTCGCTGCACCCCACTTTCATATTTTACTTATTGATCTCCTACGTACTAATTCAACCAACTTTAATATCTGTCTGCTACATCAACTGCTTTTGTTATCAGTTCGATAAAAATTTTATTTTATAAATTACTCTTTCATTGCAGTCTCATTTACATTTTTATTTTATTATGATACACTTATTTTAATACTTTTTTTTAACCGTTCGGCTTGGGTGTGCAACGGAAAACATTGCACAAGTTGTGCGTTTTATTTATTCATCGTTACGAGTTTACAATGAAATTTGACTGTTTGTTTTTTCGGTTTCTAATTAGCTCAAAATAAGTTGTATTCGTATATTCGTCCATCTTAATGGGAGATAGAGAGAGGAGAAAAAAATAGGTTGGGTAAAACCGTACTTAATATGTTGTTATTTATGTATATTTTTGAAGTAATAAATCTAATTAATGATTAATTTATATTAATTGTCTAAAATATATTTAAATAGATAATTTTTAAATAATAAATTGGAAATAAAGATAAATACAGATTAATCTTCTTTAATTCATTATTTTTATTAATATTTATTAATTTTATTATATATGTATTTATTTATAATTATCATTTAATAAAATATTCATTTATTGCAAATACAGCAAGCCCATCACAGCACATGGCTAGGGGCAACATAAAATAATCGAATATATGTACATAGCAGATTTCATATAGACATTAACAATGACTAGGAATTATAGTTATGAATTAAAAAAGAATTTGCAGAACAGGACATTTGGCTTTCAGTTGAAATTACTGGGTTGGATTATTTTTTCATTTTATTGGAGATCCTGTAGGCTTCAGAGTTGATTAACCTGTTGCAATCAATGTTATGATGATTTATGAGGTGAAAGGATGCATTGGGGAACATTCTGTCCATTTGTTTGTGGAGTGGTTGGATTTGAATTGCTGATTTCTTGAATTTTCTCTGTTGGAACAGCTATTATATTGGCTAAGTTTGGTGAATCGCATGCAGAAGTGATTAACTTTGCAAGAAGCATGACTCCAGACGCGTTGATCATCAGTTGCAGAGGATTTGCTTTTAAGTTTTCATAAAGCTGTTGCCTGGATATTGTATTGGGAAAACGAAGCTTACTATGGAGCCATCTAAGAACCCAATATTCTAGGGCAAGGAATTTCTTGACAGTTACTTGAGGAGCACCAGACGAGATTTCGGAAGCATAGGACAGAATGGAAAAGATGTATCTTTGAATATGCTTAATAACTGTTTTTCTGTCTTGAATCGTTGCTGTTTCTGGTTTCAGTAACCATTTTGCTTTTTGAATTTTTTGAGCAACACATAAATAGTAGGCATTAAAGGAGAGATTTTTATCAAAAACAACTCCAAGGTCTTTGTGAGCATACACATTTAGGATTGGAACATCTGCAATTTTTATTTCTATGTGGTTGGGTTGTTTCTGAAGGGAATAAGTAATTTGAGCAGATTTGCTTGCAATTATAGTCAAATTAAGATCTTTGCACATAAGATATATATATTTATATATATCTTATGTGCAATGTTCAAATAAAGTTTGACCTCTGGCCCGCTCTCTATTTAGTTGTGACGATTTTCATCCATACGTTTGTAAATAACGTTTATCAAATTTAGGCAAGACGCAATATAAGACATAGCGTCTCTAATATGGATTTGCAGTTCTGACATAATTCCGAAAAAAAAAAAAAAAAAAAAAAACACCATTACGCTGTTGTTTACCATGTTGTTCTTAACTAACTACCATTCATCTATTTTTTGTAACTTCTCTGAATATAGAATTCATATCGAATTTCACATTTCTGTACCGTATTTTGATGTTATCTCGTTCGCGTCTTAATATTTAATGGCTAAAGTCATTTATTCAAACGAGACGATTAAATATTAAGTTACTATAAATTTAACCGTAATGGATACTGCATTCATCTTTTTATCGTTGCGTTCTGATATCTCTTGGCGTTTGAAATTCATGAGTCTACAGAAAATATAACAGAATGCAAGATGACGCATTCTAGTGATGTGCTGCTATTTCGGTAAATCATGCTGTTAAGAAAATCTGATTGCCCATTAAGATATTTTGCATAATTAATTATTTGATCTTACGATATTTTACAGGAATAATACTGCTAAATTATTACCAAAGTTCTTCTCAATGTTTGTATTATTTGTCTGTTTATTTATTGTTCAGTGGTTTTTAGAGTGTGATGACTGGCGAACCGCCAATCATTCATCAGGTAATATACCAGTATTACGTTTGCCAGTAACCAATGGCTGACTGTAAAGCCAGTTTCAGTAAAAGGTGACGTGGCCATTTCAGGTCCTTGTTCCTTGTGGGGAGGGGGTGAGCTGCCACTGTTTTTGTCTGTTGCTTGTTTGTTTTGAGTGTGTATGAGAATTGATTTAGGGTAATAACGTTTTTTTAAGTAAAAAGGTAATTTTTCTACATTATGTTTTGTTATTACTTTTTAAGTGCATATATATGTGTGTGTGCACCTAGAGGGATAATTGGAGGAAACGCCGGCGGTGCAAATGTGGCCCGGGTGGACCTTATTTTTACGTGCTCCCTTTTAAAAAGAAAATCCATACCTTGAATTTTTTTTAGAACATGGTTCAACAAACGACAGGCTAGCAGTTCCCAATTAGATTCAGACACGCTACTGCAGACGGAAACGATCGTACAGCAGTAAGGAATGCAGCAAAACTGTTCCGAATTAATTCCCAGAAGGGTTTTGAAGACCTGCAAAATGTAAATGATAAGGAAGAACGAACTATAATTTTATCTAAAGACACCCGGCCTTATATTGGGACCACGTACTCCTAACAAGGCCAATTTGGCTGCTTAAAGAAAACTGTACTGCGCTGCTTAACTACTACAACACTTGATTCCAACTAATTATTTTCATAAAGTTCATATAAATTCTATAAACAGCCAAATTTAAGTGAACCGTATTTGGTAGCACATCTATGCATACTTTATTTTGAAATCTGTTGTTGTTATTGTTGATACCTATACAAAGTTTTTTTTTTTCAATACCACAATAGACTCCTCACCTAAATGAATCTGACACCATCCAAGAAAGTTGTCGAACCGTGCGTTAGACATTGCTAAAATAGACAGCAGTATCGAACGTTTTTGTTAGTCTCAGGAGCAGATAGAAACTTAATGTAAAATTATATTAATACGAGCTAGAGCGTACAAACCCCATAGGGGAGACCCCTCAGTAGGGTAGGAGTAGGTACAAAAGGTGATACATAGTAAAAGATCAGTGGAGGGAGATGGGGGCCGCCATAAGACCTCTCCTTGAAAGATCTTACCCCACAACAGGTGTTAGTATTAGTCATTAAATAAACGAAAACAATTTTAAAATGTTTTCGAAACTAGAAAAGCAAATGAAGAACTGAACGGAAAGTCTTAACGTAAAATCCTAAAAGTGATATGGCCTTCAGATAAAGCTGGGTGTCTTTAGTTAAAATTCTAGTTCTTCCGATTTAGCACTTACATTTTCCAGGTCTTCAAAGCACTTCTGGTTTTTTGAATGTAAGCTGTGCTTATCATTAAATAAAGTGAGGATAGTAACAACCACTACACTGGATAGATTGTAGAAAATATTGCGCAAAGCCTGAAAATGTCAAATATAAAATTGATTTATGAAATGTAAATCAGTCGAAGACTATTTTGAATTTCCAATTATTGTTCATTTGAGCACTTTCTATGTCTGCGAAAAGCATGCAAGAACAAGAAGCAACTGCACTTCATTAAGAGGTAATAATTTTTCAGTGTACAATCTATGCTCATAATATACAGATGTAAAGAGATTATTCAGAGCGGAAATTCCGATTTTAAGTTTGCTTTCTGTTAAAGTTATATATTTTTCAGCTTTGAATGCATTGCAAATATATAATTCTTATTCATCATGACCACACGTGCTACATTACCAAAAACGGATATCAAGAAATGTTCTTATAAGTGATTAAAACAATTTAATTTGGTGTAGGACACCTTGGCTTTCAGTACAGCAGAACCCTACGCGTCAAATTCCATCAGCACATGAAGCGCAGATGCATTATTTAGAACATCACGGTTGGAAATTGTATTGCGCAGCACATGAAGAGCAGATGCATTATTTAGAACATCACGGTCGGAAATTGTATTGTGCTTTACTATAATATGACCAACATGGTGCCAGTTGTTGTTCATAAAACTGCGAATATGTTTTCGTGTGGTGAAGAAAAATTCTGTCAATACCATATGGGTGTGTGACCATTGTAGAGTATCGTGGACGGTGTGTTTGTGTTGTTCATTTGGCCACTTAATTACTGGTAGACTGTCGCACCAGGGACTGTCTTCCTGCATGCGCGGGGAGCCAGGGTAGTAGAGAGATGCCTGTTCACCCCCTCCAGCAAAGCGAGGAGGAGGAGGAATGCCCAGGAAAGGGAACAGGATAAGTATGTGAATTGTAACCGCAGGGTGAGTAAAGGGGACGTTAGAGAAGGAAGTTCACCAGACGAGCGAGAGCATAGGAAATCCATAGGGGAGAGACCCTTCGGTAGGGTGGGAGTAGGTGCAAAAGGTGATACATAGTAAAAGATCAGTGGAGGGAGAGATGGGGGCTGCCATAGGACCTCTTCTTGAAAGATTCTACCCAACAGCAGGTGTTAGTAGTAGGTCTGGGCAGGGGCTCAGTACTAAATAGATCCCACGCTGAGATAACTTAGTGTCAGCATAATCAATTGGGGGAGTTTTCTACGAGTTATTTAGGTGGATCGTAACGATACAGTCTGGGCTTGTTGTTCTTCATTGGTATTAGCGGTATTCATCAGGCTTCTAAGTAGGAACGATCTGTTTATCCCCGACACCATCACCACGCTTCCCCTAAATTTCACAGCTGGGATTATACAATATTTATTAAACCATTCAGGTTGTCTCTAGAGAGATTCTTATACTGTATCTGATTGAAATAGCGTATACCCTGACTCTTCACACCAACTCTAATTTCAAGTCCCAAATGACCAGTTTTTGCGAGCACGGTACAGTCGATACAACTTTCGCATCTTCTTCCATCTTCCTTTTCTTTGTGATATTCTATTCAGTAGTCCAGGTGGACTTCAAAGCCACCTGAAGTTCATCTAACACCGAATTCATTGTGGCGTACAACTACTTGTCCGCGTTCTAACTCGTTTCACGCGGAATTCTGCTTCAAAATGGACTGACCCATTCTGCAGTCGAGTGTATATCTGTGCTATGATAAGGTCCTCTATATAATTAGTATATTCCATATTCTTCATAACATATGATAATTCATTTGTATGCAGAGATTTTGATAAGATACTATAGTGTATATATTAGTTAATGCATTCCTTAATTAAGACAATGTTCGAAAATCTGACGAGCAGAATAGAAATGGTTCAATAAAATAAGATACATTGTATAGAGATGTCTGCGGATATTTCTCCACTAAATTTTGTTTAACTTCTTTCAACGAATCATTTACATGCGTAAGCATTCATTCACTGCTTTCAAAAAAAAAAAATTTTTTAAAAAGCAAGGAAACTTAAATAATATTTGGGTCATACAGTAGGAAATTCTACGCTAGCACATTGAACGTGATGCCTACAGCAGTTTTCTTTTATCTTTCACCCATACCCTTTGTTCAATAAATTCTTTTTCGCATTCATTAAATGTGACTTTCGCATTATTCGTATCTCTAATTCTTTATATCAATATGGCGTCAAAGCAACGAGACAGACAGATAGAGATATGGCACGGAACTCTTGAATTCACGAGTTTTGGAAGCAGTGACCTCGTGATTCCTTTATTCAACTCTGTTCTCATTGTCCAACTCAATTGTTTTGGATATATTACATAAGATTCGTACAATTAAATCCTCTCTGCTAATTGACCGACTGCAATCTGCCCATCAGATTAGCGAGGCTTTATGCAAATGGAGTGTATTATGCATGCAGATATATTAGAATTAAGTGGCTAGTGGCAATAGGGGCGGGGGAGGGAGCTTTTGGAGTATATAATATGCAGAGTTTATGGCTTAGCAACGAGACATTCATTAAACAGTCCTTGAATGCAAATCGCGCGTTAATTTACTCTGCGTCAGACATTACCGCTTAATTTCAGTTGCAAATAACGCATATTTTAGCCAGCAAGCTGATTTCTATTCCGTAAACTCTACAACAAGTCTGAGTGTTTATATCCAATGGTCTTACATCTCTCTTGAAATTATGAAGATGTGCATTGCTTAAAATTTAATTTACTTTGTTAGTTAATGACGTTGTTTGACATCGAAGTTGACTGACTTTTAAATCCAATTACTGTACATGTAATTGATCTCAGCTTCTATTTTAGAGAGTTCGACAATTTAATCTTTTGTATTTTAAATTTAGAGAAAGCATTGTTGTTTTCTTTTTAAAAAATCATTCATATATATTTTAATTTTTTTTTACAGAAATACAATACATACAAATTTGAAATAACTATAAACGTATTACATATAAATTTATATGCAAATAAAAATGTGTGCGAATAAATTGTTAAAAGTAAGATATAAAGCAGAAACCGTTTAGTAACTGCCATATGAGTGGAAAATAAGAAATATTTTTCTCGAAAATTTAATCTTAAAAATTCATTTATAACAATAGTATTTAAAAATTTGCTGTTTGTAGAGTGACCAAATAAGCTTCGTTCTTATTTTAATTGTTCTTACTATATTTATCTGTTATTTTAATTTTTAAATTTTTTTCATATATACGATGCTGTTTTCATTAAAGAGATAAATGGGACCGATAAAGAAGAGAATTTAACGATTCTGTGAAATTTGTTCCCCACAACCACATCAGCTTTAGCTCAGATGTGTGTTTCCTACGCCTTTCAAGGTTGCTTTAAAGTTTCGTAAATCCTTTTTATAAAACGGAAAATAAAATTTCATGTTATTCAAGATAGTTTTATTAAGTAAGCAATGAAATTTTCTTTTAACTGATTCCTTTTTCTTTTTATTCACCTCCCAGTCTCAATTCGTCAATGTTTACGTGTCTTAAGAAGGCAGCCTATGGGGTAACTCATTTACCAACACGCTTTGTTTGAGCTTGGAAGAACAAATACCCACCACGGTAAAGATTCCACTTCCTTTTACAACGTCTATTGACAAAGACTAGAAAGGTTTGCAACTTCGTTGTAACTGTTTTTATTGCAGCCGATATGCCTACCAACGATAAATAACTGGCTGTGTAATATTCACCCACAATCAACCCAGTTATTTTCCAATATGCGGGAGGAAGCAGTTTCCCTGGTGAATTAATTAAAAACGCGCCATTCCATGTTCGGCTCGGGAATGCACAAAGAGAAAGGCAAATCTATGACGAAAAGAATATTTTCCTCATAATTCAATTCGCCCTTTTTCCACAGTATGTGGAAAACTACTGGGTTAGATTCCCATTTCGCAAAAGAAATTTCATTGGATTTCCTCACAACGTGGAAGCGTTAGATGGTCTCGGGAGAGTACCTTCATATGGCTTTATCACCGAAACCTTTCCTTTATTCATCCATCACTATATCTGGTGATGGATACTTAATTAAAGGAAAGGTTGGAATGATCTTTGTACATAGGCCATTATATAATGCAGCTTTTAAGCCGAGCTTAAGTATATAATTCTGTATATATGTTTGGTCTTTGTGGAAGAGGCTGTCACCGATATTCTCTCAGGTATGTCAAGCTGGGCTTGCTAACTGGGCGTCTAAAACGCTGAAGGAACTTATATTCAGATGACTCTCAAATCAAGGGGACCGAATTTCGGTGGCAAAGTCCTGTCGTTCTATAACAGCCAAATACTCTGCTTGAACCTTCACGATGGCGGGACCGTTAGTAACCCCATGCATCGAGTTTTGGCGCTCACACCACACGAAGGAATGCCGTCCCTCTGTGTTACCAGGGAATACTAGATGACTCTCATCAATCGATGCAAAACAACTACTTTGCTTATCGGAGGCTTTAAGCGTAGAACCCATGTTTAGTCTCCAGATCAAAGTTCCGGCAACCCTTCCCCCACCCAATTTCTTCCATCATGCAGTGGGATTGATGTCTTTTGAGGTTTTGATGGACATCATCGCGCGATCCAATATTCCTTACGTTCCAAGGGTACAGCCCTAAAACGGTGTTCACAGGCCGGCCGCTGGATAGTCCACCGGACCGAATGTATTGGTAACTCTCTAGGAGACTTCTGAATCGGCTAGTGTATAATCTATCTTCCTCTACTCTGCCAGATAGTGACCGGAGGGAGTCCCAGTAGAGTATATGCAGGTGGCATTGTCGAGGCTACGGTATGTCAAGAAGATATAATCTTGCCGTGTGTACGCCATATCCAAAAATTTCATATAACATGTCCTACCCCCTACCCATTCTTACTACTGAACACATCATGAATAGTCAAACTGAAGAACATACTTATCTGCAAAAAGATCTAAAACTCCCAAACACTTCCTTGTTCATTTCACAAATATATGTTGCCGCAGTTCCAAACTCAATGATATACATTTCCACTAACGGTCTACCAAACCCCACTTTTTGTGAGAGACTCCTAATTTTCGATTGACTCAAACACTGCTCCTCTCAGTTGTCATACATATTCATTAGATGATTCCTTTCGCTTCAACCTGCGTAGTACTTGTGAATATGTCCGCTCTGATAATCTCTGTCAGATCTCTTTTTCTCTTTCTCTCTCGGCGTTACGTTTAGAGGAGATTTTAAATTACTTAGTAATTTAAAATCTCCTCTTTTCGATCTTAAAAACCTCTCTATCCCATTCTGTCAAATGTATCTGTTTTCTCTATCATTCCCACAACTCCACTAATCATTTGGAAATTTTTGAGTTCCTATCATTGAAACTTAGCTTTCTCAAAGCCAAGTTTCCTAACAGTGAGGTAATTTTATTTGGTGATTTTAACGTTCACAATTCAGCTGGCTTCCGTTTTCTAGTCAAACGGACCCAAGTTGTGATCTGAGATCCCAGATCACAACTTGGTGATGGTCAATTCTCCAATGGAAGCTTTCTGTAGTGGCCATCTCAGCCTTGTGTTGCTTGACATTACAAGAATTCATAACGGGATGATCTGCAAAAGATCTATTCTTCTTTTCCCTAATTGAATTGCTGTTTTAAATATTCTGATGCCAACGTTTTCTCAGATCGTATCAGCGAAATTATTCTTGTAGGGATAGAATCCTTTACTGCACTCTCAACCTTAAAATCTTGTCCTTTATCTAAACATTGGTTTTTGAATAAATGAGCTAAGGACGTTCAATACAAGAATGTTGCATATCGCAAATGGCTTGTACAAATTGTTGTTGCGAGGTTGGTGTCAACAGAAAATGAACCTGGAGGTTCATTTTCTGTTGACATCAAGCTCGCAACAATTATAAAGCAGTTAAAATAAATTTCAAATTTGAAAAATAAATTTCAAACAACCTAAGAGTAGAAAACTGGCTTTTTGTCCAAATGGTAATCGAGCATTCTGGTTTCTTGCCAAAACTATTGGTTGCAGCTTTTGCCCATCTCTATTCCCACCTGTGTTAAAACCAGATAGTTCTATTGCCACTTCAGTCAAAGATAAAGATGACCTACTACCATGTTAATCTTCTTCTAACTGGTGTATTGATGATCCTGGCAAGCCACCTCCTACCATTCCAGTACACCCCATTTATTGTCTCCTATGGTCTTCCGTCAAAAGAATGTCAGAAGTATTTTGAATTTTTAACAGTCTTGATGCCAAGGAAGCGCTACATTCTGATGGTATTTCTCCACTTGTGCTCGAAACCTGTGCTTCTGAACTTACTCCTATTCTGTGTTACCTTTTTTTCACTTTCTTATTCCACAGGCATTTTTCCTTCTGCTTGGAAACTTGCTCACACCCAGTTAGTTCCTAAAAAGGGTAACAAATCCTCCCCATCCAATTATCGCCCCATTGGACTTCTACGTTTTCTCAATTAATGGAGAAATCTATTAACCGCCACCTCTTGAACTATCTTGAAACTTTCCATGTGATCAATGATCGCCAGTATGGATTCCATCAGTGTTGATCTACTGGTGATATTTTGGGTTATGTTACCATTTATTGACAACTTCAGTGAAAAGGTTTCATGAAACTGAAGCAGTTGCTCTTGATATTTCATAAGCTTTTAATCCAGTTTGGCTTAAAGATCTTCTAAATAAACTTCCATGTTATGGATTGCCAACTCTTTTTTTTCTAATTAGGTATCCAGTTTTATCTGTACCGCTCGCTGCGGGTGAAGGTAGATGGCTCTCTGTCTTCTAAATTCTAGATGATTCCTTAACGTCTACGGTAATACTGGTGTTCCCCAAGGTTCAGTTCTTTCCCCCACTCTTTTCTTCATTTATATAATAATTTGCTGATAATAGCACATAGCATTCCTCTTCCAGTTTGATAAACTTTTCCTTGCTGAAACAGCTTCAACTCGAATATCCACTATTAATTCCTTAAATGCTGATCTCCAGTAGGGTAAAGAAAACTTAGTTGATTTCAGTCCTTCAAAATTCAGTCCTGTCTTATGTCTCGCAAAGAGGATTCTTCTGTTCCTATGCTTATCTTTGATGACATTCTAGGTCAAATATCTCTATTACGGATTGCCCTAACTTCTAATCTCTCTTAGCATAAGCACATCACAAATATTGCTTCCTCTGCATCTAAAAAAAATATGTGTTTTTCTCTTTCTCTCTCGGCGTTACTTTTCTTCCAAACATTGTTCATTCTATACAAATCGCAAATTCGCCGTGCCATGGAACATTGTTCCCACATCTGGGGCGGTGCCCCATAAACCTCTGTCTGGTCTCTAGATTCCATTCAAAAGAGGGCAATTAGATTAATTAATGACCCATTTCTAACAAAGTTCCTCTCTGCTCTCTGTCTCTTCAATGTTCTGCATGCCTTTTCTATAGATACTTCCATGGGGTATAAATGCTTCCAATTCTTCTGAATTGTCTTCTATAATTCCCGCTCTGTCTTCCAAACCAGTCCGAATACGTGCAGCAACCAGTCAGTATCCCTTTACTGTCCAATTTATGACTCACAGAACGAACTTTTCATCTTCCTCAATCATCAACTTCCATTTTCCGGAACAACCTCTCGCCATACGTATTTCCTGAAAATTACAATCTGCAGAAATTCAAGTCTAATGTCAACAAGTATCTTCTTTCATCTTCTAAATCTTCAACTCATGCATGGCACTAAGTACTATAGGTTCTAATACTTCATAATGAAGTTTTCATAATATATATATATATATACTTAACTTATTTATACATTATTATTTTTAAATGGTGGTACTACTTGGGAGTGTCAGGTTTGTAGTGACCCCAACCAACCCGCTAGTTAGATTTAAAACTAGCCCTGGTATGGATAGCCTTACATATAAAAATATAAGATACATAGAAAAGCAACATAATTAATGAAATTTTAAAGAAAGCTGGAGAAATTGGCAAACGTTAGTGAACATTAATGGAAAAAATGAAAATTAACATTCTTCCTCATGGTCATACCTCTGATACTTCTCAGGGTCTTTTAGCAGACATAGCCATACTGGAGGAATGTTTTATACATACCCATTTCTGTACTCTCTCTACCAGTTTTGTAGGTTAATTACTTGTTGGATAATTTGGAATAAGAGTAATCTTATTAGTATTAGTGTATTTAGTAAATGCTGCACCAGCCAAAAAAAAACCGAATAAAACAATGATAAAAAATAATAATAAAAATAAATAAATAAATAATAATAATTAATAAAAGAAAAGGAAATTAAACCTATCATCCTATGCGCTTCCCTGACCCGAAGGTACTATCCAGATGACCTTTGAATTTCCCCAAACTGTCAGCCTCTACCACCCATGTAGGCAACTTATTCCAGTAAATTATAACTCGCTGGCTAAAATAAAACTTCCTGCAGTCCAATCTAAACATGTCCCACCGTAACTTGAATTTATGTCCTCTAGTTCTAGCATCATTTATAATCTTGAAAATTTCGTCCTCATTCATTTAACTGATGCCTCTCACAGCCTTAAACACCCCAATCAAATCTCCTCTAAGGTGTCTAGTTTCCAAACTCTGCAACCCACATATTCGAAGTCTTTCTTCATAAGGACGCCCTTTTTCCGATCTCACCAGGCGAGTTACCCGTCTTTGCACACTTTCAAGAAGCTCGATGTCTTTCTTTAGGTGCGGTCTCAATACTTGAACACAGTATTCCAAGTGTGGTCTAACATAAGCCTTATATAATGGGATTATCACGTCCCTATTTCTACTTGCAAAAGTTCGATAGATCATCGATAGGACACCATGGGCCTTCCTTGCAACCTGTTTACAATGCTCAGAGAATTTCATGTTTGACCGTATCGTAACACCCAAGTCCCGTTCCTCCAATACTGGGTTTAGTTGAACTCCACCAAGTGAATAAGTTTTTTTGGGATTACTGTTTCCCAGTTGTAATACCTTACACTTTGTTGGATTAAAGCACAGCTGCCATTTTTCTGACCATTCTTGAAGTCTATCTAGGTCTCTCTGAAGAAGCTCAGCTTGACAGTGATCATTAACTACTCTACCAATTTTAACATCCTCTGCAAAATTAGACATCACGCCCTCTATCCCTTCATCGATGTCGTTTATGAAAATTAAAAACAACAGTGGTCCTAATACTGATCCTTGGGTTACCCAACTTCTTACATCAACACAATCTGAGGAATAGCCATTTATCACAACCCTCTGCCTCCTGCCCTGAAGCCATCCTGTTATCCATTTAAGGATTTTCCCAGTGATTCCAACCTGTTCCAGCTTATAAAGCAACCGCTCATGTGGGACTAAGTCAAAAGCTTTGCTGAAATCTAATAAACATTTGCATGAATAAACAATGTCGAAATTATATCCATACTGGCGATCGTTGATCAGATGGAGGTTTCTAGGTAGTTTAAGAGTTGGCGGTTAATTGATTTCTCCATTACTTTAGAAAGAGTAGAAGTAATTGTAATGGGACGATAATTCGATGGGAGGGATTTGTCACCCTTTTTAGCAACTGGCTGGATATGAGAAAATTTCCAAGCAGAAGGAAACACACCTTTGGAATAAGAAAGTGAAAAAAGGCGGCAAATAATAGGAGTAAGTTCAGGAGCAAAGGTTTTGAAAACAAGTGGAGAAATACCATCGGGACCTGGAGCTTTCTTAGCTTCAAAATTCGTCAAAATCCTTCTGACATCCTTTTGATGGAAGAACACAGGAGGCATTGAATTGAGCGTGTTGAGAATAGTGGGAGGTGTTTTACTAAGATCATTAATACAAGAGATGGGAAAAAATGGGATGTAGCAGGTCAGCTTTATCCTTGGCTGAAGTGACAACAGAACCATCGGGTTTGGACAGAGGTGGCAGCAGAGGTGGGCAAAAGTTGCGGCCAATAGCTTTGGCAAGAGACCAGAATGATCGGCTACCATTAGGGCAAGAAGCAAGTTTTCTATTCTTAGCCTGTTCAAACTCTAGTTTGGACTGATTAATAACTGCTTTACAATTGTTGCGAGCTTTTGTGTAGGCAGAAAATGAAACTGAAGAATTGGAAACAAGCCAATTACGATATGCAACGTTCTTCTCTTGAACAGCCTTAGCACATTTATTGGAAAACCAAGGTTTAGATAAAGGAAGAGATTTTAAAGGATTCCATTCCTACAAGATTCATTGAAACGATCTGAGCAAACGTTGACATCAGAAGTTTTGAAACAGTAATCCGACCAAGGAAAAGAAGAAACGAAATCTCGCAGGTCATCCCATTTTGCCTTCTTGTAATGCCAAACAATACGAGGTTGGGAATAGTTATGAGATAAAGCCTCCATTGGAGAAGAGACAATCACCAAGTTGTGATCTGAAGTGCCTAAAGGACCTCTCACTTCGACCGTGTACTTAGAAGGGTTGTTTGTGAGAAAAAGATCAAGCGTGTTGGCTGTATGATTAGGATTGTCCGTTATTCTTGTAGGTAAATGAACAATCTGTGCTAGGTCATTAGTAATTGCAAAAGCCTCAACATCTTGACCGGCTGGGTCGGTGTGACTAGAAAACGGAACCCAGCTGGAGTTGTGAACATTAAAATCACCAAGGAAAATTACCTCACTGTTAGGAAAGTTGGACTGGAGAAAGTCAAGCTGCAAAGAGAGGAAGTCAAATAACTCCAAGTGATTAGAGCAGTTGGGAGAACGGTAGAGACAACAGATGAATTTGACAGAATGAGGTAGAGAGATTTTAAGCCAGAGAAGATTCCAAATTACCAAGTCTCTGACAGGGAATATCAGAATGGACATATGCACAAGTACCACCTTTGAGGCGAAAGGAATCATACAGCGAATAATTTGGGCATCTGAGATGAGCAGTAGTTGAATCAACCGATAACTGAGATTCTGTCAGAAAAAAGTACATGGGGTTTGGCAGACTGCAAGTGGAAATGGACATCGTTGAGATTAGAATTGAGACCGCGTATATTTGTGAAATGAATTATGAAGTGCTTGGGAGGTTTAGCTTTTTTCGCAGATAAGCTTGCTCTATTAGTTTGACAATTCATGGTGTATTCAATTGTAAGAAAAAATGTGTGGGACATGCTGTATGAAGTAATGAAATTTTTGGATATGGCGTACACATGGTAAGAATATACCCAGATTCTTGACATAACGTGGCCTCGACAATGGTCCCCGCATACACACTACTCGGACTCCCTCCAGTCACTATCTGGCAGAGTAGAGGTTGCAAGATTATACACTAGTTGATCCGGAAACCTCCTAGAGAGTTACAAAAAAGGTTCTGTCCGGTGTACTAACTAGCGGCCGGCCTGCGAACACCGTTTTAGAGCTGTACCCTCGAAATGTAAGGAATATTGGATCTCGCCACGATTTTCACCACGATGTACTTAATTTTATATAAGTACTAAATTTTAAGTAAACAGGGTGGTTTACCTATATTACAGCAAATTGTGATAGGAGATTCAAAGCACTAGGGATATGTAACAGATTGAAATATCATAGTATCTCACCTCCATGTCCTCTGGTGGTCAGTCTGAAAATGTTCAATTTCCCGCCAAAGTTTAGTTTTATGTGTGTGGTACAGTTTATTGCGCAGACGTACCAGGTTTTATCCGTGGCGTGATGGTTAACCTTGCCGTAGGCAAAGTCTCATGCTTTGCATTCCTGAGCGTGAGCGTTGATTGTAATTTAAAGCTTAGTGTATTATTGTGGTAAGCAGATACAATATGATATCTAACCAATCTAAAAATGATAGAAATCAATGGTAATAATTGGCATGGTGGTTATTAAAATAAAATGGGAAAAGATGGGATGATAGTTATTAAAATTGAATTAAAATTAAATGTGTTATCCGTAGGGTGTGGACTGGCAACGCTTTTCTAAGGCAAGACAGCCCTGTATGTGCCCATGGGGATACCTATTTACAAATATATACAGCCTCGTTCATCGTGAATATTAACTCTGTGTTTCCGTGCTTGTAATTAAATCCTGATTTAGTGGAAATGCATTATACCTCTATGGTGATGATGACCTGTGTATTTACATTTCTGGTGTTAAAGCTCTGCTAGTGGGGAATTTTGATTTTGGACATCCAGGTACCGTGCGGATAGGTCGAGCCACACTTATGCGCAATTAACCTGTAGTTCAAGTGGGGGCCAAATTATAGCTCTATTTAGAGCTTCTATGTTCCGTAGAAAAACTTTTTTCTATGTTACTATTACGATTAATGTTAGTTGGTTGCTGTATGAGTTTAGCTTGTGTGGCTGCGTTTATATGGTGTCTGATGTAATTGTCAGGTATTTTGTTTTTGATAAGGGTATTTTTCAGTTTTATTAAAGCTGCTATAATGCTTTCTGGGCTACTGCAAATGTGTATAATTCTGTTTGTTTGGTTTCTGATAACGTTTCCGTGTATATTTTTGGCTAATTTATTTTCCCAGTTAGTTTAATTGCTGGGAAGCCGAACAGGCCTCTTTTATCCTAGTGTTTGGTGTATACAAAGTCGTTTGTTATTGTGATTTGACACAGAAACCAACACAGGTTGCTTTCTGTGTTGGTTCTTTCTATAGTCAAATATTCGGGATAGATTTTTTTAGCCATGCTGTCGAAGTCTGTATGGTTGATGACTAGTACATCGTCTATCTACCTGTAGTATGTGATGTCTTCTTTAAACTTGTTTTCATAAAAGTGCAAACAGAGGTTGGCTATGGAGCATAAACTACTTGAACCCATAGCCACGCCTCTAATTTTGGAGATGAAAAACCCTCAGTTCCACGAGAAAAAAATTGTGTAACCACTCCCGGGACTTCTTAATTAGGCACTGTACGAAGACCGTAAGAATTCCTCCATTCCGAAAAAAAAAAAATATTCCTCAATTTTGTCCAGCTACAGCAATCGAATTTAAGCGTTTTTCACTCAGCTTGGAAGACCAGTTCTCATAGTCGTTCAATGGTAGTGAGGTCTCGTATATCTACTGGTAACGAACCATTATTTATTAAGTAGATATGGAGTTTGTTTTTATCTATCTTTTGATTATATTTTTCTTTAAATGCCCAAAGAGCGACATCAAAAAAATATACACAGCTAGAGCCGCTTTCCTCTTTTCATCTAAAGGTGAGGGATAGAAAAATTCCATGTTCAAGTATAAAATTTGGCTAGTTACAGCTCTGCGTGGAAGTAGAAGTGTATTTCCAACTGTCAGAAAAATTTCTTAAACTATGTGACAGAAAATTCTCAGATTAAAAATAGATTAAAATCGAGTGTAGTCATAAACAACATGTTGAGACAGATTTATGACTAAACCTCAATTTTTTCCAACGTTGCCTGTACAAACAGTGAAAAAATAATTAACGTAAAAAGGATTTAACTTCTCCATTAAAATTTTGGTTATTGTTTCTGTTGTGCGATTTATAATCAGTATTTAAATGGAAAATTTGCCCGAGATTTTTTTTTCGAAAAAAGTATTTACAATCTTTAAATTATTTTTATTTGTATTTAGTTTTCAATTGTACTCCTCAATTGTACTAGTTTTACACGACAAAAATAAACAGAAGATAATCAAAATAAAGATTAATGCTGAAAGATTCTTTTGTGGTTTGATAAGAGGTGAAGTGCACACATTCTTCAGAAATGTTAAACTAATGATTTCCTTTTACTATTTTGATCAGGGAGAATGAAGAAAGTAATCCTTCTGCAAGAATTTTCGAAAGTTATTGAATTAAAGCATGTTTAAAGCTTTAAATAAATAATTTTTAAAAATTTTAAAGTATTTTTTAGTATTAATACAATCTTTCTATTGAAACAATGGAAATAATCTGTACGTTCTTTCTTCGAAATCTCGATTAACACATTAGAACGATTAGGACATTAAAACGATTAGGTTAGAACTACTAGCATATATAGCTTCAACGGCTGTATTGACTTAAGTGTTCAAAATGGTACTACTACGTCCTTTATAAAAAGCTTTTTTTTTAATGGACCAAAAATATGAAAGCTACTTGGTTCAATAGAAATAGAATAGAATGTTTAATTGCAATATATTATTGCAATCATTTAACAAATAAAGACAAAAATAACGCTGATATACATTATTATGGTAATAGATGTGAGCATAATATGAACTGTACAAAGCATATTTGATTAATTCCGAGCATACCTTTTTAAGCAAAACCAGAATGCAGGTTCGTAATGTATTGGCATTCATTATTACAATGCAGGATGATTGCTTCTGTCAGTCATTTCAGTTGCTTGAATTGGATGTCAGTTGTAAGATCTGCAAGGTTTGAGTATGCAGATCCAAGTCATTGTCGGTATCAACTTCTTTAGTCTAACAGCAAAAGACCACGGCGGTCGAAGAAAGCTGTTACCATAACGTTCCCCGCAAAAAACGGGAACCTATATTTTCCGCTCTTCGAGATTGAGGATGCTTCCACTGTTTTCTGGACCACTCTACAGCAACAGTTTTGAGTAGCAACTTTCGTCTTACAGAATCAACATTATATTATGAATTTATGTCGTTCTACTCTTTCTGCAGTTAAAAAATTAAATCACTGCCGCTAACAGAAGCGAAACTACAAATTCTAAGCTCGTCAGCCGGATTGCCAAACCGCCTCCACGTGATCCTTAACAACAATAACAGATCAGCCCTTGGGGCCTCCTGATTCCTCAGATCCTTTCCTCCACGATGGCAGACCTGGCAGAATGATAGTTTCGCAACTGACGCTGAGCTGTTTTAATACTAAGTATCTCTATTTGGATGCTACACGAAGAATTACACATGGCAATAACAAAGAGCAAACGAAACGAAGCAGACCTTGTTATGAGCTAGTATGTTGAGTGTTGATTTAAGCCTATGCGAGTTCTCATAGTGGAGAACTACCACATGTCCTACCCATTTGAAGTAAACAATCTCAGTGCTTTTGCTTGTAGCGTGCCTTAAAATTTTCTCAAGATTTTCGAGAGTTTCATGGTATTTCTCATAATCTGCTTCCTTTAATAGCTCTTCTCTCAGTGCTGATGTAACTTTTCCACATGTTCTGTTATGGGGTAACAGTACAACTGAAAAAACTTTCAAAATGGCAACCCTCTTTTATATAAACAGCTAATTACTATTGAATTTGGGGCGTTTATTTTAAAATGCTTCATTAAGTGGTAACTCACTGAAAATTGAAATTGGGCTAGTTATAAGACAAAATCATATCTGCAAATCTATTCTAGTGTATTGAATGTGCACTAGGAAATGTAAAAATGGTTTGCATATTTTTATTTGCGCTAATTTAAATAGAAATGTAAATAAAGAGTTACTATTTGACTTAAATGTCTCAATCATATCGCTCAATATTTTTATACTTATATAATAAAGTGGCGCTTGGCCCTCTCCTTCGAGAACCGTACTGACCAAGAGATTAAAAGTAAGTGACATTTAATTTCATTTAATTCACATCCACTAGTCAGAAGCATCTTGACGTACTCGAGGAAAGAATTCATGCAAAGAAATCGATCTTTGTGAAATACCCCCCCCCCCCAGGTTTGAAGTTGTGCGTACGTTTGTCCACGAAACTCAGGACAGGACAGGACAGAGAGTCAGTTTCATACACAGACGTTTGTAATGATAAAATAGTTTATCACACAGAGCTGTTATTAAGGCATAAATACAGTAAACACAGTGGTATAGCCATACATATTTATAAAATACACTAACATATACTGTATATAAATAAATACTCATTCCATAAACATTACACAAGCACAAATGGGTATTGTGTTTGTGAAAATATACGCATATTAAGCTAACTATTTCATTGGGACGCATCTACAGGTGTATTGTATATCTGGATCGTATCCCTAACGGTATCGTGCTTGCTCTGGCTTTGTGTGTAACTGAGCTTTTAGATGAAGTTCTCCATCCACATTTTTACACCTGCAGTATGTTCCAGTGCCGAAATTAAACCTGTACAGTGTCCGAGCCTGACAGCTTTCACTTTTTTAACGATATATGAAAGTTTCCAAGTAGTGTTTCAGTTGGAATTGTGGATTTAAACCTAATGGAAAGTCTATAATGGGAAACGCAAAGAGTACACTTGTCTTTAAAGCGAAACAAATCGAATATCGAAGAACTGAAATTGGAAACTGTCGACGAACGACTTGAAAGCGGAATTCACCCGAATACAATTCGGTTTCACGATATACACTTTCGCCATAAAAAAAAGGAAGAAAACAATGAAATAAACACAGCAGAACATCACAAATGTGTCTTTTCTCTGGAGCTCTGGTGAGCAACACCTGCGCCATCCTAACGTGAAGCTCTGATATGGATCACCGCACATCTTATTGATCATTTGTACCCGTGACTTGTGTAACTGAGTACTGACAGGCATAGCATTAAGTACATAAATGCTCCCTGTCGTTTTTTAGGTCTGGATTAAAAGGCGAAGAAAGACGCCGCTCTCTTGAGAAGAGATTTAGCCAATTTAACTCCAATACAAGGAATTTTAAACGACAAAAAGGAAAATAGTATGCTTTTAACCTTGCCCAGAATATTTCCTGACGTTGAGCTGGGTAAACATATACAGTGAAAATCTCTAGAGGAAAAATGCTAATCAAGGTCCACTTTGCCGCATTTTAGAACGAATTAGTGACGCGGTGAAGTTAAATTAGTATTCATAGTAATGCAGCAACCCTATTAGCTTTGGGTTTCTCTGCAATTTTCGTATTTGTGTTGTATTAATATTATTATTATTTTTTTATTCTTATCCTTCCATTTCCAAAATGTAACGTACTAAAGCCCGCACTCCTCATAGCAGCAATTGCTGAAATTGAACTGATCGCGCCATAGGACCTGTTTACATCCTTTCAGAGTTCGAGAATGTTGAGTAAAGGAACTCCAACTCAAAAACGAATTGTGTCGTTCGTAGTCGTTATGTTGAAGCCGGGATCTGGGACTGAAGCAAGGAAATTAAAGCTGTGAAAAACTTCCAGAAAAGTGATACTGACGTCGACCCTTATTGTTTTGGTATACTGGACCGTTTCTTGACTGCTCTGTCGTTATCCATCTTTTCACCGAATATATTGTAGTTGCTTTATAAAGTCCAAACAAGTACAGAAATCACAAAATGAGCTTTTTAATACCATAAATTGTGCACTGCGCAGGGAAGAGGCTGTTGCTGATATAGTAGTAGTAGTAGTAGTGGTAGTAGTGGCATGTGATGCAAGAAAGCAAATGTATGAGCTTATGCAGCATCAGCCAAAAAAAAAAAAAAAATCACACCATTCCCTCCAAATGCCTGTCCAGTTTCTCCTTAAATTTATTCAACCTGTCAACTTCCACAACGACAGATGGAAGTTTGTTCCAGCAATTAACCACCCGCTGGCTAACGGCAAATTTCCGCACATCTATTCTACATCTGTCCTTTCTTAATTTGAATTTATGCCCCCTTAGGTTCGTAATCTGAACAAGCGGAAGGATCCCATCAGAATTCAGCGTACATAACCCATTCAAGGCCTTATACACCTAATCAGATCACCGCGCAAGTGCTTAGTCTCCAGCCACTGCAATTTGCAGAACTTAAGCCTCTCTTGGTAAGAGGATCCCTTCATTCCCCTCACCAATCTTGTTGCCCTTCTCTGTAAACGCTCAAGTAAATCTACATCCTTCCTAAAATGAGGCCTCCAGACCTGTACGCAGTACTCAAGGCGTGAACTGACCATTGCCTTATACAGAGGGACAATCACCTCCTTCTCCCTGCTAGCAAAATTCCTATATATCATTGACAAAACCCCGTGACCTGCCCTGGCAGCCTGTCTGCATTGCTCAGAAAACTTCATATCTGCCTGCAGAATTACTCCCAGGTCTTTTTCATTTTCTACCACCTTAAGTGTAGTACTACACAGTTAGTACGTTTCTCTGGGGTTACTTCTACCCATATGCAGTACTTTGCATTTGTCAATGTTAAACTTCAGTTGCCACTTCTCAGCTCATCTGCCCAAATTTTCTAGATCCTGTTGCAGTAGCACACTGTCATTAACAACCCTGCCAACCTTTGTATCATCTGCATACTTCGACACTAAGCCTGATATACCTTCATCAATATCATTGATGAAGGTATATCAGGCCCACCTTCGAAAAATTTGTGTTACTGATGCTTAAAGGTGATGGGAATAGAGGACTGGGTTCGTTCATATCAACTGAAGACTGATTTAAGTTAAGACTGATCATCTGTTATAAATACATGTAACAATTGGAACTGCTGTATGTCCCTCACCTTACTGTGAGGTGCATTCAGGTAGCTCTCGTTAAGCATTGCATAATTTATAAGGGAAAAAGAGCCTAGTATTCCTGTACACTTTAGTTTCCACAGGTCAAGAAGTCAACATTACTTGTATATCAGTAGAGCTGGTGTGTTCCCAGACTTTCTCCATCCATTCCAGGTCATTCTTATCAATTTTGGTTGAACAGCTTGCGAAATTCTCCTTCCTTATAGACAAAGAAAATCACTTGATCTTGATATGATAGAGGGGAAGGGTTGAATTTGTTATGCGCATCAATTCTTTGTCTAAGTTGTTATTTTTTTTCATTTTCTTAGAAGTAAACGTATGGATATTTCTTTTTATATATTTGCCATTTACTGGAATTTATTTTTAGTATTAATTTTAGGCAGTGCTAAAACAAATGGGTGTGATATACTTCCATAGTGGTATTGACATCAGACATAATACTAGGTATTAGGGTCTTATCAATACTAGATCTTGTACACCTCAAAACTTTTTGAAATCTGTGAGATTTCAATAGTAATGGGGTTTTATTTAGATAACGGGAAAACTGTAAGATAATTTACGTTGGCTAGTAAATCAATAAATGACTTAAATGTTGGCTAATACATGCTCACACATAACTTTTCTTTAAATAAATATGTGTTTGTAACGTTTAATTATAAACATTTATTTATTTAAAGAAATTAATAACAAGTTTACCCACCTGTGGCTTCTTAGTGCTACCACTAAGTACAAGGGAATTTTTCTACCAATTTCTCGTAAAAAGCTGGCGGTACTCTATTGCCCTTTAAAGCATTTGCAAGTTCCACTAAGGCAAATCGCCATTTTCTCCTTGTCCTAATTCTGAGTTTAGTTTTCCCAAATCCGTTTATTTTCGGTTCGGTTGAAGTCGGCGCTTTATGCTGTCCATTGCATTGTTCTCATATTCACAATCAACATACAGTCCTTGTTTTGTGATATGGAGCGTTATGTTTTAAGATGTGAGACCGCTTCGATAAAATGGCAATATGAAGACATACTCGTACGTAGAACACAAAAATATCCAAAACGTTAATGTTGGAATCATAATTCCGTGCGCTGCGATCAGCGGACCTAGTCCTTACCACCTGAAACAACCCACGACCAAGGTGCCGTCTCTACTCTCAGCTTCGCTGTTGAGACAACACATTCATCTAGTAAGCGTTTTCCAGACATAATCTGTACCCAAACATCCATTTGACTGAACAGCTTTTAGCGTAACTTGTCGTTCCACATGACTGATTTCGACTGATCCGCAGTGCATGTTCGGTGTGCTATGCTTGCATCATGCCAGTCGAACTGTGTGCATTTGTTTTATTATCAAAGGCTTGTAAGCTGCAAGTTTTCCGTGACACTTCTTAGAATACTGCTGTCTGTGTTGTGGAAAGATCTACAAGTCTACTTGTAATCGCTTACATTATAGAATCTACATTAATGGCGAGACGAGGTAATCAGCCTATGCATCGGCTCCCATCTGTCATTGCTTTACGCCTACCCAACTTTCTCGATCTGAAAAAGCGAGAATCTTGGAGAAATTTAATACGTTCTACGGGAAACTCCAGCCCATGGGACTTGATTTACAGAATTACTTGTAATAAAATCCATTCTCCAGATATCTTCTCAACTTACGATACTGTTTAACATTCAATAGAAGAATGCTGAACAGTATTGTAAACAGGTTCGTCAATATGATATGTAACATCAACAACAGTATCGTAACAGAATATTCTCAATATTACATGTGACATAGGCACTCCGAATAGCGTGCCAATGTCACATATCATATTAAGGATATTATTCATTTTTTTACAGATAATGAGTAAAGCTGTTATCAGAATTATCCATAAATGCCCAGATATTTATATATTTATAAAAAGTATTCATTATCAGATTCTACAACAAGTTTTGTTATTGTATTTTAATAATTGTCTTCAGAGAGGCCTTTTTCGTAGTATCTGCAAGAATACTTTAGATAAAATTATTAAGAAGCCAAATAAACCACCTTCCAAGGCTAAATTTTAGGCCTATGAGGAAATTTAGATATGTTGCTAGAGCACCTAATTGCATTTAGAATCCGAACTCTGTCCGTCTCTCTTTCTCCGAGACTATAACTTTTGTACAGACAGGTCCTGCGAAGATTCAATTGTAGACTTGTTTTCTCATGTTGAGTCTTCTCGTTCTTAGTAGGAGCTTGGCATATTTGTTGACTTTTAAACAAAAACAAAAACGCTCTGGAACGTCCTAGAACCGCTATATGTTCTATGCAGCTATTCAAGGTCTTCAGAAGTTATTTTCAGGACACGAACATTATCCTCAAATCTAAATTCCAGCATGTTACCCGTGATATTTCTAGAGGGAGGACGTCCCCTGGGTTCTGTTCTGGGACCCCTCATTTGGAGGAATATTCTGTTGAATGAATAAATGACTGTATTGTACCTTCTCTTAGACTCATGTCATCGCCTACGCGAACGACTTGACCATTTTCATCAGCGGTTCATCCAGATCTGCCTTGGAAGTTCAAGTTAATTATGTTTTAAATTACTTATTTAACTGGACCAAATAAATAAATTAGGTATTAGCCAAACAAAAACAAAGATGATCATTTTTAAAATAAACTAAACTACAACAGACTTCTTCAGATAAAAATCAACAGCCTCCAGCTACTTATTGTTCCGAAGAATAAAATCTTGGTGTTGTAATTGATGTAATGTTATTTTCCATTCGCACCTTCAACATCTCATCTACTAAAGTTAATAACTTCACTTCTGCCTTAAAATTTGTAAATCTAAACTTGACTGAGGCCTATCCAAAAATTTTCACTTTACTATCACGCTGTTTTCGTTCCCCTGGTTTCCTATGCTGGTTCTATAGTGTTATCGCCAAAAAAAATTTCAAGCAGAGCTGATCTCTCCAAAGACGTATGCTTCTACCTATTCTTGGAGTCTGTCACATTGTTTCTCTGCTGCCTTGCAAGTATTAGCCAGGAACAATGCAACTGGATTTGCATGTTGCTCTTCGAGGCTTATCTTACCGTATCAGAAAGAATATCCCTAAGGAATTTCTAGGAGTATCTAACAATCTTGAAAATGACGATAAAAAGAAAATTTAATATGCTGGAAAGAATTGATTAACATCTGACAAACGAGGTAAGAATACCTCTTCCCCTGGATCTGTGAAACGTAGCTTCATCCCTGAAGTTACTTTTGTTTTTAATAAAAATATGAGGAAATGATTTCCAATGAGCTTCTTTATATTGTTCTTAATTACAGAACATGTCCATTAATGATGAATTGTTTGCATCGGGACTGAAAAGATTCAAATTTGTGTACATGTGGACAGGCTGACGCTTGAAAAAATATTCTTTTTTTATTGTAATCATTATAATGACTTTACAAATGTTCTTTCTCCTTCTGTTATTAATATTGTTTCTGATAACCAAACCTGTTTCCTCAATAAAAATTCATTTCAGTCACTACAGGACTTCGCATTTAGCGTATTCAACCGTAGGAAAACCTTACAGCCTACAAATAAAAAAATATTACCATCTCATCTTAATTTTACAAGGCTATTTATCTCAGCGTCTTTTACTAGCAAGATTTACCTGTGGACTTTGTTTATCACTTTGTATGTGTAAATACGATGATACACGTCTGATCTTTCCTCCATTCCCTGTCACTCTTCTGGGTAAATTGTGAATCTGAAATGGACCTAAAACTTCAGTTCAACTCGGATTGTAAACACTAACTGGAGTATTACCTCTGCGGTAAAATGCTGAACTCTACAGAACTGCCTTTGTCATTCTTTATTTTATTCTCAGAAACTGACTCCCAGGCCTTAGAATTTTTCACATTGACCGGACTCGTTCTGATGTTATAACATGAAGACCGCTATACGATCTTAAGTGAGACTCTACTGACGTCTGTATTTCTCTGTGCCTTAAAGCAATTTTCCGAAAGAACAATTTCTTGGGACTTCAAGCTTTCTGCGGCTGCAAAGATCTTTTTTATGCTATTTCTTCTATGTAGCAATATGTTATATTATCGTTTGTCAACATTGCTGGATGTGGTTCGTAAATCAATTACTTGATTCGTAAAGCAATATAAATGCTGTCAACAGTACTCCACTCTGCTCTATCCTGACGCTAAGACTACAGAATTGATGACGACCACCATCAGGTTTTCCAGCAGCCTGATGTTTTTCTTCGGTTGTGCGGCTTTACTTCGTCTTTCAATACGGGATAGTCTGCTCCATCACGGTTCAAGCCTAGATGTAGCCCACTTCTTTGTGGTGTATACAGGCCCTGGACAGACGTTCCACGTGGTCGCCTTTCTGGTGGCAAAGTAGACAAATATAACTAAACAATACAACAACAACACACACACTACAAGTCCTCGTCGGTAGCACAGGAGGAATCGCCATCCCCTCCCCATACTGGGTGGAAAAGACATGAGTTTAAGTCCCATCGATGACGTGAGGGATATTTATGGGCCTTTTTCACAACGTAAGAAGTATGGCGTTAGGAAAGGGTAGTATGGTTTCCTCCCGGAAACTCGAGTTTTTTGTCCAGAAAACAGAAAACTGACCATAGAACACACGCAGTTTACAGACTATACACGGAACAATCTGGTCTTAGTTCCCGATGGTCCTAAAACCCTATTACAACAACGACACACTGCAAACATAACATTACACACATTTACGGCCGTTTTATATGGTTTCTTTATCTTCCCAGAACACAACGGCAGATATGAACTAACATTCTGAAGTTGCCCTAGATAAGATAATCTACGTGTCACCTCTGCACTTCTGTTACTTCAAACCGTTTCCAAAATTCAACTCGGGAACGTTTATTCCCTAGTAATAGCAAGCGCGCAGAAATTTTTCCACGTGACCTACACCTCTCATTCTTCTCTGAAACCTTGTACACGTTTTAAATGAATTCCAGGATAACCGCTATTATGAACTTTATCGCAGGAACTACCGCTTAACGTGTATAATAGCGATAAGCGGTAGTTCTTGAAGTCAGGGAAGTGCTCGTGACGTTAGGTAGCATAGATAATCTTATTTAGCAGAAATTTTATTTCGGGCAGCATGCGCTCTGTGTGGAGATTCGGTGAAAAATTAAAATCATTTTGGATCTCTGCTGTATTATGTTAAAATCGCTATGTCGTTGTGCTATTTATAATTTAAAAGGTTTAAAGACATCTATTGATAACAGTGAAATATTAAAATAGCATGGATTAATGCTCGTTCTCTCTTTTGGATACATAGTAAAGGTCGATCGATTATTCTATTTTCCCACTCTTTTAAGGAATTTATTACAGGATTACAGAATACTTAAAGCCAAAACTAAATTGTTAAGATGGACAAGGTATCTGTCATTCTTTATTCGTGAATTAAATTGGTTAGTAAAAGTTTCATGGTATTAAATCAAATGCTTTTTAGTTATGTGATGTGTCCTTTTATTGCTGCCATCTGTTTCATCGGAATCGCTAACTTGCCCTTTGTTCTGAGTGGCATTTTGATGCTGTTGGTAACGTTGTATTGTGAATTTAGCAAAAGAGAACCTTTTATCTATTACTTGGTGATGTCTTCCTAGCTTTAGCCACCGTTTTATGAACTCAATGTTTTCCTTTTTTTCAGAATTTTGTTAAGAATAACCTGTTTACTGCTTTGTCACGAGAACGAGCAACTTGTGTTGCTTGACATGCACGCGAGAAGAGACCTTGTTTTCGCGTGCATGTCAAGCCACACGTGTTTTACCTTCCCATGACGAAGAAGCAAAAGGCTATTGTTCCTTTTGACTAAATGTTGGAAAAATGAACAGATGGCGCCGTACTTACAACCGTTGGCCTATTACACGAAAGATGCTATGGTTACTGAGAGAATTGTAAAAACGGTGCAGATTTCCGATGGAGAATGCAAGAAATGTATTTCTTAAAATTAGTAAGCGTATCAGAGGTCAGTCCCACTGTGGGAAAAGTGTGGCCTAAGAAAATCAACAAACGATTAAAACTTTTTATTCCTTAAGTAAAAAGGAAAGTTTAACTGGCTTTCGGAAATTTAAAAGCTGAAAAAAGTCAGGATTATAGCGCGAGACTAATGAACCTATTATAAAAATCTCTTTGGTAAAAATTTCTTATTCGTAGAGTTTCATTCGCTTATGGAAAGGTTTCGAGTGACGAATGATTGCTGTATAATTGCTGATATTTATTCTATGGAAGAAGGGGGAATTCAATCATTAGGAAAAATAATGTATGCCGCATTTGATTCACTGAAGACTGATAATTTCCCTCTTTGGTATTCCCCATAATTTTCGTTACCCTTAATGTGAAAGTAATTATTTGGTCAGCTTTTAAAACGTTTTCAATAGTTGCTTTTCTGCTTTGATAAAAAGTGTACACTGTGTTCTCCCAAACCTCAGTTCAAGCAATTTATTTTAAATTTTAGAAATCACTCCTAATTACAGTCGAAGAGTTTTCTTCATATAAACAGCGGGATGGACTTTTTTGAAGACTGGACATTTCTGTCTTAAAAATTAACTTAATATCGGTTATCTTACATTTACAGGTCTAACACTTTTATAAATTGGTAATCGGAATAATTTTAATACAGTTCTGATTTCAAAGATTAAAGATTTTAACGAATTTTAAAGAAATATAATTTCCAACCCTTAAAAAGGATCAGATATATTCTCGCCCCTCAAGCACGATTATCAGTGTGTTTTGTATACAAATCAGTTGCTATTAATATTATTGTTAATTTTCTTTTTCAAAATGATTCTATGGTACATTGAACACCCCTGACCTGGCCGACGTTATTTAATTTCCTCGATCTAGAAGGAATGGCAATGGCGGTACACCTGGGCCACTTCGTTTTAATTTAACAAATCTCAGCATTTCAAGGCAGATGTTCCATGAAGACATTATCCATGCTATTAAGAACTGTAAAGTAGATTACAAACTGTTGTGTAATCATAGTGGATATTAAAATAATGCTAAAAGCACATCTCACTCGAACCAAAAAATTAAAATAAAATAAAGGTAAAAGCACTCCCAAAAAATGGTTAGAGCACATCCAGAAAAAACCTAAAAGTACATCTCACTCGATCCAAATCACGTCAAATTGTCCCCAGCACTGGATTATGGCGATATTTTCTACAAATTGCAAAACGAACTAAAACCTGGCTTTAACCTGGCCTTTATGCTACATACCTATTAACTGGCCATGAATCATTAAAAGGCAAACTGACGGCCCTGGGAATCATCGATGATCCCACTTGCACCTGTGGTGGGACTGAGAGTTGGTCGCACCTTATGTACGACTGACTGCCCCCTGTATGAGGATCTCCACTGCACCTTCATCACTTCCTTGACCTACGTACCCAAAGACCAAGAAACACACCTGCTTGATAGTAGGGAGGAACATACAGCTTTTACGCGTTTCGCACAAGAGCTCTTCAGCCGAAGGAAATCCTTATCTACAGTACCTGTACCGACACCACAACGGTCCTAAGAAAGACAACAGACGGTTTGAGACAATGATGGACTTCCATCCAGACCAGACAGTCATGAACTTGATCAGTGGCGGATTAAGGATAGTTGGGGCCCCTAGACAAATTATATTTGGGCATCCCCCCAAAAATAATAATAAAAATAAACAAAAGTTAGGTGGCAAATAAATGAAATTTTGTACTTTTGAATTTTTTGAACTTCTGGATTTTTCTGCCTGTTAAAGGATGATAAATAATAAAACTTTTTAGTTTAATGAATAATTTTTTATGTCGTTTTCACAAATTTACTCTGCGAATTTTATAATTCGCGAATTTATTGATTATGTCTTCAAAGTTTATTTTTTAGGCAAACTCGTGTTCAATGGAAATTAGGGATAAGGCATTTAATCGCTCTTGGCTCATTACAGCCATTGGTATTGCGGCATTATTTAAAGCGTAGATAGTCCGCGCTGTTCAAAATACATAATAATTGTTCTGAAAAATTTCCGCTTAAAATAATCAAGATTTTTATGATGTTTACTGAAAACATTAATCAATTTTAGAACACTATAGGAAAATGTCTTGGCTTGGGGGTCCCCAAAGCTTGGAGCCCCTAGGCACGTGCCTCATTGCCTTAATGGGTAATCCTACCCTGAACTTGATCGTGACACCATCAAACGGACAACTATCCGACGATTGGAGTTTGAAAGCTACCATTAGATTGACTTGGATTGGATACCTGGATTGGACACCACCCGGACTTGACAGAGGCGCCAAATGGCGATCCTATCTGTGCTCCCTTGCACCCTTCGTTTTTATTTTGAGTAGCTATGAATTCTCTCGTACGAAAAAAAAAAAAAATCCAATTTCCTGCTGATTAAATAATAAACTAATTCCTTTTTACCCTAGATGTCTAAAAAAAAATCAACAAATTATCTGGTGTAGTCACTTTCGACCCCATTCCTTCCCCTTGCTTCGCCTTCGCCTGATGGACTGAGTGTCCATTGAATGGTTGGAGATGGATGCCCTCGCCTATATCCCCTTATTCTTACTCTCATTCCCCCCTCTTCTTCTGCATTTAAATCTTTTCAAATAAATGCGCTAAGGCTCTTCAAGATATGGGTACAATTGGCTTATATCCAAATCTCTGTCTTCGTTTTCTGCCCCTACACTAAATGCAGACAGAAAACTAGAAATAGGATGCATTTACATGCATCCTATTTCTTCTCTAACCATTGCATCTATAATCTTGATAAATTGCTTCCTACTCTGCCAAATGCATTGCATTCAATGTCTCCCGTCGTCCTCTCATAGAACGGAATTAGGAGAATCCTGTAGAATGCAGGTCATGCTAACATTTTACTACTTGTTCCGAAATCTGTACTCTACAGCTTACTTCAGTTTTTGTTGTCTTTTTACACTCATCCTCAAGTACGCGCTAGAGGCCTCTACTCCAAGGCTGTAATAAGACCGTGCCATAATAACAGAAAAAGACGATATGAAACTTTATGCGATATGAAGCGATATGAAGGACATGGCTACCTATCTACCTACCTGATCGATATAGCGATGCCCAACACCAGCAACCTCCAGGAAACATAAGAGGAAAAGATCAGGAAGTACTCAAAACTAAGGCAGGAAATCAAACATATGTGGCATATGGAAAAAGTAATGACCATCCCGATCATCGTGTCAACCACCGGTCTGGTACCAAAGAGCTCCATAAGAACCTGGCAACAATAGGACTCCCAGAGAACACTGACATGGAACTCCAGAAAGCCGCGATCCTGAACACCAGTAGAATAGCAAGAGTTTCTCGATCAAGAGTAACGATAATAATAATAGTAACTGGACACAACCAACCACCCCATAAACTTGGTACCAGTACCCGTCACGGGACGGGAAAAAACCCATAAAAGAGAAAAGTATTTTATAATAAAATAATAATAATAATATTTTATTATTATTATTATTATTATTATTATTATAAGATTGCTAGAATTGGGCCTAATGAATAAAAGTTCCTGTGGTGGGTTGTAGGATCAAAAGCTTTAAAATTAAGGTAGTTTATAAATCATCTGCATATTTAAATCAAATTCTATTATTTCGATTATTTACAAAATCTAGATATAGACAAAATGGATTTCTGCATTTATTTTCGTTCTTCGTGATATTCGAAATAGGTTAATGCAAACAGTGAAGAGATTATTCTAAACTTTGGATTAATTGCTGTTCACTTAATTAGATCCCTCAGAATGTTGATAAACTATCTATCAGAGACTGCTCTTCTGTTCAACTAATTCAGTTTTCTGCACTTCGGTATGCTGGATAAATTAGAATGCAAAAAGAAGAAGAAAAGTTTTTCTTTTTCTCCCCATTTTGCGGATGTTAATCGTGGTTACTTTATACTCTTTTGGAATAGAGCAGTAAAGAGAGAGAGAGAGAGAGAGAGAGAGAGAGAGAGAGAGAGAGAGAGAGAGAGAACATGACTTAGTGAGAAGCAGCAGCTAAATATACATACTTAATTAGCACACTATCGATTTGAGGAGCACGCAAATTCGATGTAAGTTACACAATAATGAATGTCTTGATTCGGTTCCCAGTTAATATCAATCTGTAAGTTGTAAGTACATGATTTTTTTCTCTCTTTTTTTGTACGTTTCCAGCAAATAAATTAATTACAAGCTACTACAGCAGTACAAAATATTTTAGTTTTTATATTAGTGTAGTTGCTGAATTGCGTGTTGTTCCATTGTCGCTTCAGAAAGTAGGTGGAAGAAAAATGCTGGCGTAAATTTACACATATAAAAGGAAAATAATAAAATAAAAGAAATTATAAAGCGGGGTTAGTTGAATACGGTAGGCAGAAGTCAAGCATGTGATTATTGTCATTGTGCAGAAGCATAACGTATCTGTGGTTGACAGAGAATACTGATGCTCACCCATCTTTTACTAGGCCGACCGGGCTAGCCGGGTGCGTAAAGTGCCTGCCTGGCAACCCAAAGGTCGCGGGTTCGATTCTCGCCTCGGGCTTGGATCAAAGTACTGCAAAAACCTTGGGAGGTGCATTATGGCCACAGAAGCATATGCGCCAAAAAATAAATAAATAAATAAAAAATCTTTTACTATTTATTCACTAAGTTTTAAAATTTCTTGTCTAGAGAGAAAGGTAAACACTTCAGAATGACGACTCATACAATAAAAATAAAAAATAAGGAAATGCTCGTATAGTTAATTTCAGTGTGTTCACAAGTGGATTGCAACCAATTCAAATGTTTCTAATTGCAATCAGAATGACCATAGAAAAGTTAGTGAATCAAGACATTTAATTTAATTTTTTTTAACACTGCTCGTTGAGGACTACACGTGTAGTCTTCATCAGTATAATAACATCAGAATACGCATAGAATAATGATTTTTCATAATTCATGATTATATAATTCGTATTCATGATAATTCATATAATCATGAATTATGAAAAAAATTGATTGTTATTCTAAATTTCTGTTGTTTTGATTGTTGTTATTCTAAACCCAAAACTGCATCACTGAGGAGAGTAATCTGCATCAGTGAGGAGAGAGGATCACTGGATATCAGTATATAACTTGTATGTTTAGAGGAGAAACTATTTGGATTCGACCACCAAGGTAGCACAATGAACCACCATCTGGAATGAGTCACTAGGTAGCGCAAAGAGCCACCATTCAAAACAGTCGCTAAGGCAGCAGAATGAGCCATCATCTGCATTCCGCCATCCAGGATCAGTCACTAAGGCAGCACAGTGAGTCACTATATGAAATGAGTCATTAAGGTAACACAATGAGCAACAATCCAAGATTAGTCACTATGGTCCACTGTCTTTTTTACTATTAAGGATTTATCTTTGGCATCTCCCCCCATCTATCATACAGGTCACGTACTACGGGCAACTTCCATATAAATCAGTCACTAAACTAGCACAATTAGCCACTATGGAAGCATGATCAGTCACCAATAAAATATCTTCCTTTGCGATCAGGAAACGAACTTAGACATTTTTCAGAGGTTTGTTTTCCAATGATGGGAGCAGTTCCGCTAGTCTCAAGAGCATTTTCGAAGCAAATATAAATAACATTTGCGATTTTAGCATACAAAATTAGATAATTCACACATATGATTAGTTGAATTTTAATAAAAACAGTGGTCCTTAGCTTATATTACTTTCCTAAGAAAATATTTTTGGGTTCCATAATTATATAACATGAAGTTCTAAAAGGATTAAATTTGAACCTAACTTACCACTACCTGTAACCATAGATAACAGTGAAGTATATATCTATTTAGCCTTCGCTTCGCGGTTTTAGATCAGAATTAAAATACCTCTCACACCTTTTGAATTCCTACCTATTGTAAACTTCGTTTATATCAGACTGTGATCACATGGTTAGACAGGTTTTAAACT
The DNA here is from genome assembly GCF_048544385.1 of Mastigoproctus giganteus. Classification (NCBI taxonomy): domain Eukaryota; kingdom Metazoa; phylum Arthropoda; class Arachnida; order Uropygi; family Thelyphonidae; genus Mastigoproctus; species Mastigoproctus giganteus. Next base: position 114,909,434 of record NC_143575.1, read on the forward strand.
CTCTTAACAGCTACAAATTTTAAATAGGAAAATAAAAATTTTAAATCTTAGAAGCTACTAAGCTTTTTATATCAACTAGGTTATATTGTTCAAGGCTCAGATCTCTTTGCGCTTGTATGTATTGTCTATAACTTGCGTGGGTTCTGTGGTCGGTTTGCCTGTTTGTTGGACTAAAAACCCCAGTACCCTCTATTGAGACCAATTAACTCTGCCTTGCTACCTTTTTTAAGAAAAAGGTAGCAAGGCAGAGCAACAAGATTAGTCAGGGATGCTAAAGGGTACTTTTGCCAAGAAAGACTTGAGTTCTGTAAATTGCAGTTTGGAAACTGAACATCTGAGAGAAGAACTGATTGAAGTCGAATAAACTAAATGCATACGACACCTTTACTCGTTCTCGGACGGCACACACACACACACACACACACACAAAGGAACATAAATTAAAATTGGAAAAGGATGGTTGAAGGATACATGTGCAAAAACTTGCTTTCAACCAAAGAATAACTCAATCAAAATGAATTGAAAATTATTATTATGTTAATGGCCCCTAAGTGTAACTTGTACCTATATCAACGAATTATGTCTATAGAAGTGTGTGTGTGTGTGTGTGTGTGTGTGTGTGTGTGTGTGTGTGTGTGTGTGTGTGTGTGTGTGTGTGTGTGTGTGTGTGTGTGTGTGTGTTGTTGGCGCATCGGCTTCTGTGGCCATAATGTACCTCCCAAAGTTTTTGCATTTTACACTGATCCAAGCCCGAGGCAGGAATCGAACCCGCGACCTTTGGGTTTTTATCCTAGATAAAAACCTGACGTTCCAGCCGCATCTGAAATACATAAGAAGAAAAATCAGAGGATACTCCGGACTGGTAACCAGAATCACAAGGAAAGATTGGGGACTCAAGAAAAAAACACTGATGCTTTACTATAAAACAACCTTCCTGCCAGCAATCACCTACGCAGCAGCGGTGTGGTATCCAAAAACGACACTGGTAGTTAACAAAAGAACACTAGAAATGACCCAAAGGACCATACTGCTATCAACAACGCGCGCTTGCAGCACGGTAAGTACCCCAGCATTGCAGGTACTTGCTGGAGCGCTCCCTCTGGACCTATGGGCAGTTCGGGCGGCGCTACTGTTTTGCTGGCCAGGGGAGTGGCCGCTACCGACCAAGAATACACGACTGACCCGGCGGGCAACCTAAAAAACGAAAAAAATTAGGCTACAGATCCACCTCCTAGATCTTTGGCAGAGAAGGTAGACAGAGACTACAAAAGCGAAGTAACAAAAAGATTTCTACCAGACCTCCGGAAAATATACCCAAAGCAGCCACCGTGATACTTCCCAGGGTTACCATATGACAACACTATTAACTAGACACGGACCCTACAAGGAGAAGCTGTTTGGCTTCGGACTCGTTGAGGACCCCAACTACATATGTGGGGAAAGCGAAAGCTGGAGCCACATAGTCTATGATTGTCAACACTATGAAGCCCTCAGAGGGCTACTAATAACAAGATTGAGATACCTCCCAAAAGGACTGAAGCACCACTTCCTGGACACTGAGGATGAATATAGGGTGTTCTCTAAGTATGCGCAAGACCTATTCACCAGGAGAAAAACACTAATAGCTATCTACAGCAACGTATACAGAGATCGACAAAAATCGCCGCCAAATGTGACAGAAAACTGAAACCCCCCAGGGGACAAGTACTTGGACAAGAAGAGTGCTAATCACACGGAAAAGAAAAGCAAGGACGGGGCTCACCCCATGCGTGACAAAACAAAATAGAACAGAATGCAGCACAGAGAGTAGAGAACAGACTAAACGCAGCACAGCTGCAAACAGCCTGATGGCAATCTGAAGAGGGCACCGTAGCCCTCTTCACCTATTATTTCCATTTCCTTTGGGGGGGAACGTTTTATATTCCCTCTCCTCCACCCCCAAACTTCTTCTCTGGTGGAGCATGGGCATGCGCCACTGAAAACTGGGGTTATCTACTTGGTATTGGCCCCATATTTCTGTCTTTTCCCCCCAATCTCCGGTCTTCCTCCCCTCTCTACCTTCATCATAGCGAAAGCCCACACGTCAAAAACTTAATATGATAAAACTACCTTACGCCCAAAACTCGGCCTAGCAAACCAAAGCGATATTACCCATACGATAGTGGAGATTTTTTTAATTAATTTATTTTATTTTATTTTTTTATTTTTTCTTTCTTTATTTATTTTTTATATATATATTATTTTTTTATTTATTATTTTTTTATTTATTATTTTTTTATTTATTTTTTAAGGTCCTAGCCGCCGAAATCCCAGGAAATTAAGCGGCAGGACCTGCCAGAATGAATCTACAGCTACTGGGTTCCTGGTCCTCCACGGGGCGTAAGTGGGCCTCAGTAGAGGTCCAACGGCTAAATGACCAGATGAAAAACGGTATAGAACACAACACATGAACAATTCCCACACACTTTTAAATCTCTGGCATTTCCCAGTGAACTGGTTCACCACAATGAAAGCAACGCGGAGATGGGGGAAACCCCTGGTGCCGTATGACAACAACACACACTTTGGGTTGCCAGGCAAGCACTTTATCCACCTGGGTAGCTCGGTCGGCGTGTTTGTTTGTGTGTGTGTCTATAGTCCGATTTGCATGTTGTGCGGGATAAAAAACTCACGGATAAAAACCTTACTCCCTCCGCCTGTGATCGACTAACTGCAGCCTCAATTGAAGAGAAAGTTAGAAATTCCCCTAGTCCTCGACGGAAATCTAACCCATACCTTTCTAAACGTGGGGCGAAACCACTATACTGTCATGAGGGAACAGAACAGAGTAATTAAATGTTGGAACAAACTTCCAAATTATGGAAGTGATTGACTTAAAAGGTAATTTAAATTAGGAAGGATTAGACAAATTATAAAATTTTAGCATATAACTGCTAAACTGTCGTGATTTGAAATCCGCGATTTCACTTCTATGTTATCAGAAATAACAAAAAAAAAAAAAAAAAAATTCATTTAATTTAAGATTGAATGAACCTGAAATGCAAGCACTGCGTACTTTACCTAACTTGTTAATTAGTTATGCTATATCCGGATTTCCCAGAATAGCCTTCGAGACCACCTGAGTTACAGTCGGTCTCAACTGCACCAGGTAATTTTGTTGCTAGTCCTTGTTAGTCTAGAATACCGAAAATAACTTCTTCTCTCTTCCTTTTCTTTCATTAGGAAAGTTACATCAAATGTACATTATCTGGAGCAATGTTATGAACGAGAACAGGGTTCCGATGAACAATTTCTCTGTTATTTCTTTCTGTATTGAATCAAGCTAATACTTCAAATGCCAGACAAACCACATACTTGTTCATGGAATTGTTTCTGAAAGCAAAAATAATATTTGCTGTTTTTTTATGATTAAGCCGAAAGCATGCTCATATGGGGCGGCTACGTGTGTGTCATTAGAGAAGTCCACTGCTGCAGTTGTTATTGACTTAGGGGTTGTTATGCCAGAAGAGGTCAGTCGATAACAAACAAAATCATTTTCTAATGTTTTAGGTGGGCATCCTACACGGGCAGTTGACGATACATTTTATCAGGATGTTTCATATTTTTTAAATGGTCGATGAATGTATGATGGTAAGAGAAACGGAGAGAGAGAGAGATAGAGAAATGGATTTTGAATAATTGCTTTTGGATTTAGATTTACAGAACACTCTACAACTTACGCCATAAGGACAACTGTTTCTGTTTTCAAAACAGAAGTATATGGGTTTGAGAAAAAACAATAGTATACAATGTTCAAATTTTTGCAATACCGTATTTTCAATTTAATCGAAGATAAAAACTGAACAGGTTGAGTTGGACCACCAATGGATATACCAGTGATTACTATGGGAGCTCAGTAATCACTGGTGTAAGTCAAGAGTTATTAAAAAAGTAATAAATAAAATAAAATAAATCGCAGGTTTCATGGGCTAAAGAAATGGACAATATTTGCCACGATTTATTTCGAATAACTATTAAACATTAATTTTTTCTTTGTGTAGTTTTAGTAAAATTAATTTCTAATTGTACAAATGTCTTTTTTTTAATATGTGGCAAAAGTAATGCCTGATCTTCAGAATGTACTAAAAAATCAAAAGGCGCTACAAAAAGATAAAATTTTCTTGTACCGCCTTTGGACATATTTTTGTCATTAGCATTGGCATCTTTTTGACATCTCAACAGAGATACGACCACATCGCAGCCTTCATCATCTGCGCTCCAAGAGAAAGCAGATGACTGCATACAGCAGACATTTAGACACAACGACCCACGGTCATCTTTCTGCTGGCCCTGCCTGGGAACAGGAGAGCACGAACAGTTTGGAGACTACACTTCATTAGCTGAACAGAGTCAATGAAAATCAAGAACGTTTAAATAATAAGATTAGGTTTCAAGGACCCATTGTCTGGGTTGGCAACGAGATGTCAGTACGCTTCCAGCTTGAGGTCTATTTTCTGCTGTTTTAAATTGGCAGGCCAGTTTTATACTGATATGAAATACATGCATACACACATGCATTATGCCCTTTAATTTTTAAATTCTTTAGCGACAAGCTCGTGCTTATTTTACGTAATGTTAAAACATAAAACTGATTGTTCCAATGACAATTTGTATTCTATTTTGCATCACACCATCAAACCAAAATCAGTTTCTCAACACTATTTTGCAGACAATTAAAAAAATCCATCAATATATGGCTTCGATCGGACTAGAGAAAAACCAAGCAATGAAAGCTCAAATGTTCACTTGGAAGGAGTTACGCAATGATAACAATAGCAGCATTAAAGGCTATCCACTCAAAAAGTTAAAATGTCTTCTGCCATGTCAGCAATCCACCAGGAACTAACGGGGATACATGATGCTGAACTGGTCAAGAAATACGTCCTCTAATGTCTCTATCCCATACCTATATTTAGCAACTACATAGTTCTCTGCCACTACAACCAATTCCTTGGCCTTAAATACTGACTCCTGAAACGGCTCAACTGGCGGAGTGGCAACCAATACACTGTTTCTGGAGTCTAATTCTACATCAATCTGGAAATTGCGGAATGGAAGCGACAGACTGTGGCAGTTAACCTACTTACACTGGCAATGTTAATTACAGGATGCTTTGGCACCCCTAATATCACGGATATGATTAAAACTTTCATGCCGAATTTCTGGAAGAAACCAAGTAAACCTAGACCCCAGGCTCCCAGTGAGAAACAGTTTTAACAACCTGAAAGATCTGACACTCATGTTTCCAGGAAACACAGTAGTGTGATTAATAATTTGGCCATTGATATCGATAAATTCTGCCAGAAAAAGCCTACAGACACCTACAATTAATGGAAACATACACAACTTTACCGTTGACGTCAATGACACCAGCTGAAGGAAAACCAGATGCCAAAGCCACCCATCACAGTAAATATAAAATAAAATAAAATAAAGCTGCTACTAATCTCCACCCTCGGTATCTAAGACATTAAAAGACGCCTGGCATAGAAAGCTGAGATCGATAGAAAAGAAAAGAAACCGCGGACAACCTGCGATGAACTGTTGACATTCAACCAAAGCAACTCTTTACTGTAAAGAATCGTTCTTAAAAACAGTACATTTTAGAAAAGTTAGATATCTAATTTAATCTATGATACTTTGATATCCCACAAAACCGTATGTTAATAAAAACTCGGGAAATGCTATTACTTTCATATTAAACATAAATGTTGCTCAATATATAGCCCCGGACACATGTCCCTGCTTTACCTTAGAATGTAAATTCTAAGGGGGGCTCATGAACAGAGCAATAAACAAATATAATTAATTATCTATGTAGTTCTTTAAGTGAATTGTCACTTAAAGAACTACATAGATAATGTCCATATATTGCCAGGTCATTTTCAAATGAGAATAAATTGCAGGTCATTTTCAAATGATACTCAGATTTAGTTAACCCCAATGCTTACTTTAATGAATCTTTGTTAGAAACAGTTTTTTTTTTTTTCGTTTTCCCTATTTCCCTGTCTTGAATAACCCTGTTTTATTTTCCTACAGATCAGGTCTATGTTCCAATTATTATAATACGCGTATTCTAAAATTATCGCTCTCAGTTCGAACTTCCTTATATGCAGGGTGGAATTAAATACTTATTCCTAAACTTCACGGGAAAATGTGCTATCTATTAAACCAAATGAAATATCCAGCAATAAATGTTAAATCTAATCATCACGGGAAAACAAAGTTTGGTCTGCTTATCCTCCTTTTAAAGTCTTATTTTGCTTTCAAATATGTTTCAGATATTCTGACTTTTTAAATCCTTCCCCACTCCTTATTGACCTATGACAGGATTCCGAACTGAACTCAGAAACGTTACTCACCTGTTATTTAAAGTAGTTTAGTTTGATTGCAAACAATTAATGCAATTAATGTAGCATAAATTATGTGTTTTTTCGATAAGCTAAACCGAGTGGTACATAGTGTGGCTCAAGTGGTACTAGTATTATTCTCTGCTTGTTTATATATATATATATATATAGTAAAAGTAAAAGTATAATATGTACTATTAGATGCTGAATATGTATATAAACATAACAGTATACATCGGGCCATAAGGCCAAAATATTCATATACATTCTCCAAATGGGTCTCTGGGATTGGGGTTGGGTATATTCATAATATAAATATCTCCCCGGACGAAGTAGTTATCATTGACTGGGCGCATAGGTTTTGGGACCGCAAGTGGCTCGAGAACTTGCGGATTAGTTCCATTGAGAACAATATTAATAGAGACAGGGGTATGCGTATCCATTCTCTCTTTGAGGCAGTGATCCTTAGAGGGGATGAACGATTCCACCTGACGCGCTCCCGAGCCACTACCGGTTCCGACACGCACGAGAACAGTGCACGTGCCATTGAATCACGTGACATGTGCAGTGAACCTGCGGGTATTTAAAGTTGCACTGTAAAGTAAAAAGCGTATTGTTGAGAAAGAAGGCGGAGCCTTCGAAAGCTTCGGATATTTTATCGCTTTTAACCTGATATATTTTATTGTATTTTATGATATTTTAATTGTTTTATATCCACTGAAATAGTAATTTATCGTAAGCTTAATTATAAATTTATCAAAATTTTGGCTTTCGTTTTATTTTGTCATTTCAACATACGGTTGGTGCAAAAATACTTAAAATTATATTATTTATATACATGTTTATATACATATTCAGCATCTATATAGTACATATAAAAAAATAAATCCAATAGGTGATGTTCTTGCAGTTGGGGTATGAATCTTAGTCTCGTTATGAAGATTCCCTGCAGGTCCTCTTATATGGGGCACTGGTTCATCAGATGCTCCCAGCTTTCTCTTTCTCCACAAGGACAATTTGGATCTTGGAGTATACCCAGAGTGGCGAGTTCGTCATTACAGGGCCCGTGGCCAGTCAGCATGAAGGTTGTGTAGAGGCCCTGGTTAGGTTAGGTTATGTTGGTGACTTCGGGTAGGTTTTTTTCTACAAGGGGGGATGAATTTCCTCGTTACCTCGACCTTGTGTGAGGTGGACCATCTGGTCTGCCACGTTTGTTTCAAGTGTGCCTGCAATCGTGCTTTCTCTTGTTTTCTCCATTTTCTGGTTCTATTGTATGCCCCAAGAAGGTAATGGTAATCCCTTTCATTATGTATCTAATGATTTCCAGATCCGCTAGGGAGACGATTGTGTCCGGCTGTTTGTATGATGTGCTCCGTAAACTTTTCTTGATTTGTGTGTTTTTTTAATTAAGGTATTTCAAGTGTGCCTAATCTATGTGCCTAAACTACACTACATAAAGATAGGCCCTTGGATTTCCAGGTGCAAGTACTTTATTATTTGAGCAGACAACAGATAAGTATTAAATGAATTTCTGCATGTTCATTCTGCTACTCTATACAAGCGCTTTAAACCATTATCTTGTAGTTCAACTTACACATGTGTCCAACAGACACTTGACCTTGACCAGGCAGAGTTTCGCATAGCCGCTCTGCTCTCCCCTCTCTACTTAGACCCCTGCTACCTGTGGATTTCACTGTGGGACAACTAAGGCGACGGGCTGTTCACAGTGCCAATTGCTTGCAAAACCACAACTGGTGGTGGTATTAAATTGTCTAGTAACACCACAGTAACTGAATTCAATATGACAAATACTACCTTCTGTTAAAAATTCTAGCGACTGCACAATCTGTGGGACCAGCTCTGACCCCATTGTCCAATGTATTGAGTGTAAGCAATTAATATACAAAGACTGTACCCAATCTGACCTGAAAAAATTAAATAAAAGTCATCGGAAATCATTCTGTTGTGATAGATGTTGACTCAGAAATTCTCAGAAAAGCCCTATAACTGTTGCAACGCAAAACAGCATGGAACCTGAGACACATTCTTCCTCTTCCCCTAACAAAGTTGAAATGCCCTACTCTAGTTCATTTGAGACAAATAGCATGCCAATAACTAGAAATACTGACTCTGAATCGTACGTGGATGAAGCCTCTAATCCTTCTTTGTTGTCTTCGGGATCGCATCAAATTTCAGATGCATCAACTCAAACACATATATCTGTGCTGTCAGAAGATCTCAGCGCTAACTCCCTCCCTACTGAAACTCTGAATCCAACCTTTTGTATTCTGCAATCAACTGAATTCCAGAAACTACTCTTTAATACTATGCAGAAAATCCTCATTCAAACTCAGCTAATCAGTGTACCTCATACTGCAAAATCTGATATTCCCCTGGATTCTAATACACCCAATAAAGGAAACTGCGAGCTATCCACGGAGATTCGTGGTATAAAAACAATATTAACTAATCAACAGGCTGAAATATCCGACATTAACGCCCCAGTTAAAAAGTTAAAAATCTCAAGTCAATTATGTCTTGCCACTTAAGAGAAGCTAGGAAGAATTCTGAACTTACTCTTGAAACTAATGGGCTCAAAGTGAATAGGAATTCTTCATTACCTGATGATACCCTTAGTATTGAGAGACCAGATCTTCATCTTCCACCGGCCTCAATACTCCTACTGCTGCAAATATTAATTTGCCAAAGCCTGCTAACATTCATGATTCAAGTCATTCAACAGAGCAATTTATTGCCAAACAGACTCTGTCAGATGATTCTTCTGATGTAAATCGAACCACTCCTACCACCTGCTCTCCTGTGCGGAACAGTTCTGTCTGAACCTCTATTTTACAAGCTCATATTCAGCAAGTGGAATCCTCTTCAACATCAGTTAAGGCAACATATGCAAAAATAACTGCTGCCACATCTAATGAGGTCTGCAAACCTGTCTGTAGGGCTGCTGCCACAGTGAATAAACCTCTTTCTGATTGCCAGTCTCAAATATCACACCAAAGATCAAAACAGAACAAACCTTCAGAAAATATTAAAGCCTCTATATCTCAAGATACTTCCTCCAAGCCTCCAGCCAAAATTCATCAAACAGAATGTAGCTACTGCAGAAAAATCTCAGTTACTCAAACATAAGTACAATATCACAATTAATCCCACAAAAGACCGAATTTTTGTTTCTAGGCTTGGACCCGCTAAATCTGAAGATCTTATCAACTCTAATTAAAGAAGAATATGGTTTCGGTGTAGATGTCCGTTCTCTGAAGACACGGTGTCCCGCCTACTCATCTTTTATAATAACATGCCTTCCATCACAAACAGAAAAAGTGCTGAATGTAAGATCCCTCTTATCAGGGGCTCTAGTCTGTCCGCTCTGGTCTAGATAGTCTCTCCGCTTCACGGACAGACATCAAGGGAGCCCAAAATCTCTTCTCCACAGGCATAGCAATCAGAGGCCCTGCTATCTACACATACAACGCTATCCTCTCGGCGCGCGCCTCCGTAGCCAGGTGGGAAGGAGCAGCAGCAGCACGCTTCTTGATTAGACCGGGATTCGAGCCCGTCACCACCAAATACGGAGGATGTGGAAAGGTCAGGGAATGACCACCGCATATTCCCGGAGCAATATGGCCTTAGTTGCTAATGCTCCTAAAAACCAAACAAACAAACAAACAAACAAACAAACAAACGCTCTCCTCTCATCATAGAATCCCCAGATCCCAACTGTTCAGTGTTTACCTTCAGAATTACAGGGGTATAATTAGCAACCTAAACTACTTTAGAGCAATCCAAGGCTCACATATTTACGACATTTACCTGCTCACTGAAACCTGGCTCTCCAAAGATATTGATGATCAGGAGATTATATATGGGCAATATACAATCCATAGAAAGGACAGAGGATCTCGTGGAGACGGAGTAGCTATTATACATTCTAACCATATACACTGTGAAATTGCATAAAATTTCACAAATATTGAATCACTATACTGCCTTCTTCATCTTGGCAAGTTAAAAGTTTTAATTGTATTGCTTTATTTTCCACCACCCTTAACTAATATCGACCTTCAGTACTTAGAAAGCTCACTGGAATCTATCTTCCCACTAATTCAATCTGCCGACGTAGCAATGGTTTTGGGTGACTTTAACTGTCCAATGGCCAATTTAGGATCTTCTTCTCCATCACTGTAGACTAGGGCTCTTTTTAATATGCTTCACAGCATTTGAAAAAATTTGCAATTTTCAACCAGAGAAAATGCCTACCTTGACCTAATATTCTCCTCTACTCATATACAGGATAATTCACTACCAGTGCGACAAACTTGTAGGAGGTGTAGGGGGCACAGAGAGGAATCGGAATCACATAGCATTGCAGGTTCCGAAATGGACGTTGAACGGGAGGTCGCGTGAACAGCGATCCAGCTGGAAGTCAGCATTTGCGAACCGGTTCCCGAGGCAGTAGGATGGACGAGTATTCAAACGTTAAACTGGCCGACATGCACCTCGCGTATGGAGCTGCGGACTGTAACGGGCGCGCCGCTCTGCGCTTGTACCAGGAACGTTTCCCGCATAGGCGTGCTCCTCATCATACGATTTTCGCACGTGTGCACAGAAGGTTACGTGAGACTGGTTATTTCACGGGAGGTACCGTGAATCGAGATCGAACCACTAGGACGCCAGACAATGAGGAGAATGTCCTACGTCTTGCAGAAGGCAATCCGAGTTCGAGTACTCGAGCGATAGGCCAACGATTGGGTATTTCCCAATCCACTGTATGGAGGATACTGTCAACAAACCAAATGGCTTGCATAAAACCGAGAAATTTCAAAACCGAGTTTAACCGGAGTGTACTCTTAAAACCGATTTTAGAACCGATTTTTTCGGACTTATGGAAAATAATTAAAAGCTTATAACACAGGTATTTATTTTATCTTGGGTAGATTGTACAAATCGTAATCAAATCTTTTAAACAAAATCTATCACCTCTTATAGTAAAAAAAATAAAAAAATTAAAATGCTCCAAAAAAGTAACCAGCTTGAGATTATACAAAATTACAAATTGTATTCAAATCCTTTGAATAAAAACTATCCTCTCGTATAGTAAACAAAAAAATAATAAGCCCTATAATAATAATAATAATAATAATAATAACAATAATACAATACAATACAATACAATACAATTTTATTTATCAAGAGAATTCGTTTACAATAAATGAACTTGTTAAGAAAAGTAAATTTCTTGACAACAAGTTGTAGTTCTTCCTTTACAAGTTTTGTACAAATTTGTTATCTTACAGAAAAGACTATGAAGTCACTACACATAGTATATTCCACACTGTAAACAGAAGTAGTTTATCTGCATATCAATTCTAATCTACTGTGTCATTGAGTATCAAGAATTTTCTTATTAGGAATTTTAATTTGGAGATGGGATAACTTCTCCTGAGCCTGAAATCAATGCTAGCCAACAAGTTGTTTATTACATTCATTGTGTGCCTATCTCCAAATCTATTTAGTATCCTAGGGTGAGCAAAGTAATTGCTTTTGGGTTCCTTAAATTATGTGAGACATTTCTTTGCAGATTCGACTCTTCAAAAATAGTGTTAAGATTTTTTAAGAATAGATTTAACTTCAGTTTTTGAACTGGATACAATATTTTATGTTTCAACAAAAATTGCCTTCTCTTATTCAGGTCATTCCAAGAGTTTGTCCCCATTAAAAGTTTCAGAATCCTATTCATTAAGTTGTCTATTGCCCTTATTTCTGTTTTATTTGCTCGTGCCCATATATTTACTAAATAATTGAGTTGGGAGTCCACTAATGCATAATATAAGGTTACTTTTGTTCTAAGATTTAACTTATTCTTAATGTAGTAGAAAAAGTACACATAAAATCTCATTTTTTTGTACAAGTTTGTTATATGCATTATCCAACTTAGACTGTAGTCGATCCATAACCCAAGGTAACAATGATTTGAGACTTCTTCCACAGTTAGACATTCGCAATTCTGGAAATTCTGTTCATGTAGGCAATCATGTTTGTGCAATTTGATAGAGGGTTGAATGTCCAAGGTTTGATGAGGAGGCCTTATTACCAAAAATTTAGTTTTTTCAAAGCTGAGTGCTAATTTATTATCGTGCAATAATAATAATAATAAATAATAATAATAATGTGAAAAATAACAGCTTGAGGAAATTACTTTACTATTTATTGCTCAGCTTTTTTCTGAAAATGATCCTTATAAAAACACAGTATATTAAGCATTTTTCCTGATAGACTTGACCTTATTTTTGTGTTAAAGAGACCAGTGATCGAAAACACTCTCTCAGTTTGGACACTTGTTGGTTTAATGGTCAGCTGTGCTCTATAAACTTTCTCCAGCTTTTCATTTCTACTCCTTGTTGCCTCCAAAATTTTAAAATCTTTGCTGATTTCCAATTCACTGGGATATTTTGAAGGCTCTTCAGTTAATCTCTTTATTACACTCTCATACTCTCGCATGAGTGTATCTCCAACATCGGAACTAGACGAGTCTTTGTTTTCTTCTAAAAGAACAATTCATTTATTTTCAGTTTCTTCATTCAACGCTAAGACTCCTTCGGAATGTTTTGCAAATAATCTTTGATAAATCTCTTCAGCATGCTTTTTCAAAACTTGCTTACTTGGAAAATCAAAAGTTCTTGAACCTGAATCTTCTTTCCTAAACTTTTTGGGGTTGTATAGATAGCTCAGCAAAGCCACAGTTTGGTAATTTCGTCTTGCATTGTAACGCTGCAAAAGGCTTTGGTGAAACTTGAAAGCAAATAGGTTTTCTGCTGTATCAAGTTTAGCAAGCAGAAATTCTAATGAAGACTGTGCTTTAAGTAAATCTGTGTCTTCTGAGGTTATAGCCTTCAGAATCATTTCAACTGGTCGCAAAGTTCCGCATAGCAATTCAAGTGTTTTCCAGTCATCGTCAGACACAGCTTCAGTTGACAGTACTGCACATAGAGCATTTGGAATGCAATTTTTCAATTTCAAAAATCTCTCAATCATATAGAATGTGCTATCCAATATACGTTTATATTCTTTCTCATTAAATTTTGCTTTGACAAAATTTTGTAATATGTCATTTTTGGTAGGCGATTTTCGAAAAAGCTTGCAAATTTTTCTGACTTTGTTAATAGTTTGTGCAATATTGGCCATTGGATTGAAGAAATCAATGAGCTCATCGGTAAAGTCGGTTTGATAAAGCATGCCTTGCTGTCTTTCTTCAACTTCATCATCACTACTTTCTTCATTATTTTCATTTTCTTCATTGTCTTTGGGAGACTCAGAGACTGTGGCACCATAATTGATTGCTTTTTCATAAAGTACATCTACAACTGACAGATGTATACAATGGGCTATACATTGTTGATGATTAGGCGTAATTTGCTTGCCAAACTTAATTATCATTGCTGCTCCATCGGTAGTGCAGGCAACAATATCCTCATCCAAGTTCAAACCAAATTCCTTCAAGTGTCCATTCACAGTTTGCTCAGTTCTTCTGCTATCAAGTGAACCATTAATCTCAATAAGACCTAACGACCAATGATTGTCTTTGAATGAACATTTATATTCATATACCTTTTATTTTGTATAGACGTATATTCGTCTAGAGTCAATGAATACCGTGCACCCAAAACCAATGAATTTTTGAAATGCTGAATGAGTTCTTCTTTCTTAGTTTTATAATAATTCAGAACCATATTTTTAATTCCATTCACTGAGGCTGGTGGTAATTTATCGTATTTATTTCTCTGAAGGTGAAGGATTGATTGTATAAACTCACTCTTGGCAATTGAATTAAAATAAAATCCATCTAAAGCGGCTAATTTTGAAATCTCTTCTTCCATAGATTTTTTAACGATAAAGTTTTCTAATGTTCTTACCATTTTTACGGGAGGTTCACTATTATCTTGTTTAATGTCAATCTGATGCATTTTCTTTAAATGCAACATCAAAGATGGTGTAGATCCTCCAGACGACTTCATTATTTTCTGAAATTTCGAACATTGTGCTTCATCTGTGCTTTTTCGACCAAAATAATTCCATACATTTGATTTCATCTTAGACATATTAAGAGTAATAAATATTAATTAGTAGGAATTTATATCACCGATAATTTTAAATAAAAATATTGAAGATAACAAAGGCACAATACTATGCGCCACTCCGGCAAGCACTGAATGAAGAGTCTAAACGAGGCACGTTTCAAAATTTTCACGAAAGAAATTTTTAATTTTTTTATCTTGCAATTTTTTTTCCCCAAATAAATCTATTGTATTTTCAAAATTACATAAAAGCTAAATTTGGTGAAACTGCTTTTTGGAGAACATTATTGATCGCAAATTTAATAGGAATAAAGAAGCAAAAAACTTTCTACGATTGAAATTTGATGCAATATTCAGCGAATCTGTTTCTAGTGGGTAACCATCAATAAGGCGCGTTCCATAACTTGCCTGGCGAACAAGATAGATGGAACGGAGGAATGTTGAGCATTTTCTTTTACGCTATCGCTCCGACTCACTCAGTCGTAAATGAGTACACCTGCATCTTGCCATGATACAGGTGGGAAGATAAAAGGTATCCCTCCTAGATTTGGGCCACTTGCCCATGAGATTCGTAATTAAACATAAAATAAATAAAATAAAATAAAAAACATGTTTAAAACATAAAGCAGTTGAACGATCCAGACAAACGAACAAACAAAAGAAAATGTGCGTAACAAAAAACTATATTCGAGGGCTAACTAAGAAAATATTCGAATTCGGTTTTAGAAGCTCGGTTTCGGTTTTAACAACTCAATATGAAAACCGATTTAACCGGTTTTATAAAACCGGTTCGCAAGCCCTAGTTCATACCATCTGCGATGCATCCAATCATTGGAGCCTGCGGATTATCCACTCCGGAGAACTTTTGGTACTTGGTTTCTTCAACAGAAACGGTTCGCAAATGTTGACTTCCAGCGGAATCGCTGTTCAAGCGACCTCCCGTTCAACATCCTCTACCGCATGACGAAGGCATTTTGGACCCTGCAATGCTATGTGATTCCGATTCGTCTTTGTGCCCCCTACACCTCCTGCAAGTTTGTCGCACTGGTAGTGAATCACCCTCTCATTACAACCCTTTTTTCACTCGGATCATTCGCCAATTACTTTTGATATCACTGTGACTTCTCATAATTTCAAATGCAGCTCCCGTTCTCCACGATTCAATTTCAGAATGGCTGACTGGCCTCTGCTTAACCTAGCTCTCAGCAACGTAGACAAGCAGATCTCTGACGCTATGGATGACTTCGATGTGCTCACCAGCAACCTGATCAACTGTGTCCACTCAGTTACATCTGACATTGTTCCTCAATGCCATCTGACCGCACGCTCTACCTACCCGCACTGGTATAACAGCGAACTAATACATAAAATTAAATCCAAAGAATTCTATAGAAACAAGTATAAGCAATCAGGTTACAGTCAATACTATGAAATATTCAGCCAACTACGCAAAGAAGTGAAAACGCTCATATTAAATTCTTACAATATGTATACAGAGTCAGTTCAGGATAGTCTGCTTACTCACAGAGATATCAAACCATTCTGGAATTATATGAAGCATAAGAATATAACCAGTAGAAAGTTACAACTCCATGACGCAGATGGAATTCTCTTATCTGACGAATTCAGTATTGCTCAAGAGTTTGTCAAACATTTTTCCAGAATTCAAACAAATGATACATTGAGACCTGTCTCATTTCCTGACTTCACACCTGTTAAAGATGATATCCTCATTAACCTCTTTATCACTGATGAAGATTTAAATTCCGCATTAAAAAGCATGAGAAATGACTATACTAGAGGCCCAGATGACATTCCAGGTAGTAACAGTGAAAATGACTGTCACTACCTTAGAACCCCTCATACTGCGGATCTTCAACTTGTCTCTCAGGCTGGGGAAGTATCCTAAGCACTTTAAGCAGGTCAATATAGTTCCTGTTTTCAAAAAAGGTGATAAAAATGATGTAACTGATTACAGACCCATAACCTTGCAAAACAGTCTGGCTTCGACACAGCAGTACACAAAAATCTCTTCGAATTCTTCAGGCCTTTCATTGATCAGAATCAACATGGTTTCTGCAGTGGCAAGTCAGTAGTCACAAATTTACTTCCTTTCTGGCAATACACCTCTGAAGCTCTTGATAACCACCTTCAAGTTGATGCAGTCTACACAGACATATCTAAGGCATTTGATAAAGTCCCGCACGAACAACTTCTGGAAGAACTTAAGCTATATCCGTGACCCTTTGCTCTCATGGCTACGCAGCTATATTGCGCATCGTTCCTTGAGCGTTATCATCAATCAAGTGAATTCAGACTGTTTTATACCACTAAGTGGAGTACCACAAGGCTCCCCCTTAGGTCCTCTTCTCTTCATTGTTTTCGTAAATGATCTTCCTTCTTTCATCTACACCTCCAATGTTCAAGTTGCTCTCTATGCAGATGATCTTAAGATCTACTCAGCAGTGAAGGAGATTACCGATTCTCAACAGCTTCCATGTGCTCTCAATAAATTCTCTCTGTGGCTATCTCTGAATGGCTTGTCTGCTAACTCCTCGAAGTGCAAAGTAATCTCTTTCTCATCCGGCTGATCTGCACAACTAATAAATACTGAGTACAGTATTAACTCTGTGATCATCGAAAGGTGTGACCAAGTTAACGACTTGGGGATCCTCTTCTCCAGCAGTGCTAAATTCGATGCCCATAACCTTAAAATCACTAGCAAAGCATTCAAAATACTGGGATTCATCAAACGGAACATATACAAGTTCAAAAACTACAGATATGCGGTTATCCTTTATAAAACTATTGTTCTGCCAATCCTTGAATTCAGTTCACCCATCTGGAATCCTCACACAAAGACTTTAACTAACAAAATTGAAGCAGTCCAAAAAAATTTTGTCCGTTACCTTACGTACCGCAATCCTCTATTCTATCACTCAGTGTATTATGAATCGCTGTGTGATTACTTTCATCTGAAGCCTCTGTGCACCAAAAGAGTTACTGCTGACATCACCCTTCTAGCCAAAGTAATCATTGGAACTTATGAAGCATCTGATATCCTTAGCAAAATCAACTTCAATGTTCCTTGTAGACAAGTCAGGAACTTTACACCGTTTCGCCTTGACTCTGCCACCACGGACTTTATGAAGTTCAGTCCACTGAACAGAATTAGCAAATGACTCTCTCATTGACTTCTTTGACAACTTCCAATCACTGATGGAACTCCATCCACAAGTTTGCCTCTTCTCTTAAACTGCAACGTGACTAGCTCTGATCTAATTATTGTAGTTTATTAGTATTATGTGTTTTGTTATTTTTCTATTCTATAACTGATTAATTGTTATTTGTTTTACCGGTAATTTAGCTTAATGCAATCCTCTTTTGTACATATGATTTTAATGTTTGAATCTATATCAATGTTTATCTTCCTGTTGGATTTCATATTATGATTATTATGTGTATTGTCCTTATCTCAGATACACTGTTAATGGTTACCTGTTGTGTATCTTGTTATTAATAAAAATAAAAAATAAATAATAAAAAATATACTTTTACTATAATAACTAGATTACACTGATGTAATGTTAAATCAACTATTGATGGCATTAATCTGATCTGGCATAACTTTCACATTTATCCCAGTTTTTTGTATGCAGATCGTATTCTTAGAAAATTAGATGACATTTACTATTTCGCAGAGTAATGATAGTAAATACTTATTACATGGACACTGTTAAATGTTTATTATGGAATAATTGCCCACATTAAATATTTCCATCGAACATTTATTAAGTATATTATTTTTTTTATCAACTTTCGGGATAAATTTAAATTTACTTTCCAATTCTGATATAGAAGAAATATAATTTATCTCAGCTACCGCCGTGAAATAATTATAAGGTAATAAAGAACAGGTAGCTAATAATTATATTAAAAACCGACCATGTTGGACAACGATAAGGCATAGTATTTAAGCAGATAAGTCACTATTTGAAGAAACAATAGGCTATTGTGCGATGTGTATACATTCATCATGTCACCACTTTAAAAATGTATTTCATTCTAATTAATGAGTACTTTCTCTCATTACCTGTCAGATGTAGACTATCCATCACTTATAATCTTTCTTTATTCAAAGCGATGCAAAATTTGTAACCAATCGCTGAAATTGTCTCCTTTTGTATTACCATAAGCACGAGATCTTGAGAAGATAACAAATTACACTGTTGTTTTTAACTGGGATATTGATAAGAATCTAGAACAAAGGGGTCATTAATAGGGGTTTGTTAATCAGATTCCTCCCTTTACATTGTTATAATAAAAAAAAAACTATTCTGTGGATTTTTGAGGAGATAAGATGTACTTTGAATCCAGAAAATGCAATCTCTGTAGAATCTCCTGCCTTGCGAAGTTTGCTCCGTGTTTGTGCTAATATTCAGAGATGATTACCTTCACGAAATACGAAAGAGGAATATGCTGTTTTATTAGTAACGAACGTGCTCATTAAAATGAAGAACGTTTAGGAGTTTCAGTAATATGCATGCGGTGATGAGCATGCAACGCGTACTTAGTGAAGTTTTAATAACTCCAACCAGATCTTCATCTTGGTCCTCAATTGGTCTTCAAAGGCCCGGCAATGTTTTGGAGATTCATTGGTTTCGCTATTGTTATGAAAGCTGCAGTCTTATCTTCAAAGGCTAGACGAAGCCAAATAACTATAGTTAGATATGAATTGAGGCCGCAACGGAAGTTGTAGATACCAGCTTTTTCTGCAATAAAGATAAAGAATATGTTAGGTTTCCCATGGTGATTTCCAAGGCTGTCACTTTTCGTCTCTCGTTTATCAGTTGTATTTTTTCCCTTGCAGATCATTCATCTACCCGGTGTGTGCAATCTATTCTGCTGTGGTTATCATGGCCTAACATAATTAATAATAGACAGCAAAGAAATAAAAAAGACATTGGTTGATAAGGGCAGATTTAATTCTCTACAAAAATGTTTAAATGAACACAAGATAATTCCCGGTTCTAGAGAGCAAAGAATTAACTTGTGATTATTTTCCTCCCGTTAAAATGGTGGAAGAAATAATCGAGTATGTGTACATTATTCAAAATCACAGAAATTAAGAAATAAGAAATATTATTCATGATATAAGTTTAATATAGATTGTAATTTTTTTCTATTTTAAAGCTGCAGATTTTGTATATTGTGAATTTTTATTCCAAATGTTTGGAATAAAACTGTTTTACACTGTTTGCTGCTGCCTGTGGGCAAAATGATATTCCACTCGAATCAAATGTGCAGCAATAGTATCGGTTATAATCCCGTCTGGACGTGAAAGAACTTTTATGAGCTTTTGCAAAGTGTAGCTGAATTACTCTAGGGTGAGTTTTGCATTCATTTTTTCACAAGGATATGGAAACAGTGTCCACAAAAATTAGTAAGGCCAAATGATGCAAGGAAGCGGTTTTTTTGCATCAGAAAAATAAATAAATAATATAATATAATACACATTAGTACACAAGTAAGAAATAAACAATAATAATGGAAACTTCTTAAGGATAAAAAAAAATCCTGGTCAACCAGGTTGATAAGACAATTATATCTAGAATAATAGTAAAATAATATTTAGAATAAACAAACCCAACAAAAGTTATTTATTGCATTCGTGAAACCAATATTTCATTAAAATTATGCTTCACAAAATGAAGGATTTAATAACACGGTAATTAGTTTCTCGTATTGTAATCTGATAGCAACTTAAACTTCAAATTGGCTAAAATTCGATTAATATAACCAAGGAATATTTTGTCCTATACTTATTTATGGAGGTAATCTTACTCCATACTTATTTAAAATCACACAGTTTGGTTCCTTTCTTAAAGTTTCTTAATTACACTGTTTGCTGCTGCCTGTGGGCAAAATGATATTCCACTCGAATCAAATGTGCCTCTTTTGTGTTGCTTAAAGATTGCAGAGAGAGAGAGATTACGAATTTGTGTTGTTTTCTTGTTCTATAATATTTCTTCAAATTGGACTCGAGCGTTGGGAAAGTCATGGCTCATACTAACTGCAGTTGAATACACCAATCGTACATGACCAAAACTTTAATAAATATTAAAAAAATAATAATCATAAGACAATATAAAATTTTTATATAAAAATAAAAATTCACTGACAGCAGTTATAAGTGATAAAAATATAGTTAAAAAATACATAAACTTAAAAATATACGAAAAATATTACAAATTACAAGCGATAAAACAATACTATAACTTTCAAAGGCGACCGCCTCCTTTATCTACAGTGAAACTTTACTGTTATGGCACACAGATGTGGTTTTGCTGATGTCACGTTCCACTGCTCATAGAGGATGCGGTCGTCTTTGAAAGCTACGCTGTTGTTTTATCGCTTTTAATTTGTAATAGTTTTTCATATTTTTAATTTTATGTATTTTACTTTTATCTATATTTTTAACTCTACAGTTGTCAGTGCATTTTTATTTTTACATCACCATTTTATCCCGTCTAATTTTATTTTATCTTAATAAAGTTTTCATATACGGTTGGTGTATGCAATTGCAGTTAATATGAGTTGTAAAATATTTCTTAAGACTACCACTGTGCATTCTTAATTTACTTTTTACATTTTTTTTTTTATTAAGGAACAGTAAATTCTCCTCAATATAATTAAAAATGAAAAATGAATTCATTACGAAATTAATGTCCCCATGTTTGACTCTCACCATATTGGGAGTCAATGCTCTGGAGGATCAGAAACGTATGTTATCTGGTTAAAAGGAGAAAATCTGTTTCTGTTTTGCATTAGTCGAATGGACTGAATTACCTAAGCTGATCCGTCTCTTTCATCTATTGACGTTATGCACAATTTTTAAAAACAAATGCAATTAAGCGTTACTCTAAGATTAGGAATGTTACTCTAAGCTTAATTCAAGGAAATAAAATGTACAGAGCATAGTGTACTCTTTGGGATGAAATGCTAGCAAACGTTAAGACTACCTTGTGTAACAAGTACTTGGTGCAGAAAGATCTTTCTTTAAGAATTCGTTTAAATTCGCTTTATGCTGTAATGAATATATAAACCAATAATCCAAGTCAAATAAAAATTGAAAAATCAATAATATGCACTCCGGAAAGAGAGAGATTCGGCTTTGATTTTGAAGAAAAACTTTACTATAAAATGGTAGGATTCCAAATTTGATCTCATTATTCCGTTGTATTCGTCCCGTGTTTCTTTTTTATAGGCAAGCATAAAGTGGCGTCCTTACCCCTGCCTCAAGTTTTCGTCCATTTTTTTTTTTTTTTTTTTTTCGAAGACAGTTTCTTGCAAAGTTTCTTTCATATACTTGTGACAACAGAAACATGTATTATCAAAGAGTATTCTCCTTTGATTTTATATTTCTCGTTTTATTTTTATTGGTGTTAAATTCTGTCTGATTCGCATTACCCTTGTTATATAATCTGTATTATTAGAACAATAAAACGAATTCAAGTATTCAGGTGGAAATTATTTAAATTGCTATTATGAAAAAAAATTAACTTGTCATGACCTACAAAATATTGGAAAAAACAGTAAGATACAACTCTCAAATTCAAATCCCTCAGTGATGTTACATATTTAACATAAACTAAAATTGCATAGTATATCACTTAATTGCATAGTATATCACTGAAGTGTTTAAGCTATTTTTAGACAATAATCTTTCGGACTATATTTCCTTTGCATCCCGTGTCAAATTTGTTACAATCATGAGACCTGATGCAATAGACAACTGTATTTTCCTATTTATCAACGAAAAATCTTTTCAACATACGTACTTAAATCAATAATAACTTCCTCGTGGCTGACACAGTGGATGTATTCACCGTCCTTCCACATCGGGTGGATAGGACTTGAATTCGAATACACAGATGATGTGAAGAATTTTTTTTTTTTTTCACAACGTGGCTAAGTTACTCGCTCTCTGGAAGGTGTTGCTCGATTTTTCTCTAGGAAACAGAAATCCAGCCAACAGCAAACCGATCAGCAAATGCGAATAGCCGTAAACCACATTTCTCAGGTGGCCAGATAGAAGGAAGTCCAAATTTACGCACCCTCCTACAATTTACTTGGACAATATTTAAATAATATTTGCCCCATCTAGAAAATGAATAAACAGTATAAATTCTCACTTTCAATTAACGCTTACTCTCACCTTGAACTAAGCTTACCTTGCTTTTCCATGTACTGTTTCTCTGATATCCGTCGTTCCTGATCAAAACTATTAAACTGGAGAGTGATATGCAATGAAGATTGTGATAGCAACTCTTGATGTAGTTCGTGGAACAAAAGATAATTCTTTCTTTTAGGACATAGACAAAGGAATAGTTCCCTGCACTTTAGGTAAACTGCATTATCACATACCAACAGTTGCTTCCATCTACAAAGTAACAGTAGTGGCAAATGATGCATATAAAGCATAAATATAAAAAAAAAAAAACCCTGAATAAGGCAATAAGCTATTTAGAGTAACCAAACTAATCACGCATAATAATTATCTGCAGGACGCCCCAAAAGTAGCGCACCATAGGGGAATAATAACATGCTTCTAATTATCATTTTCCTGGTTCCTTTCCGTGGAAGAAACACTGAAACTGGTGAAAAGATTTGCCATACTGAATATTATTTATATTCGGAGAAGTTCAGGCATTTGCTATTTGTCACAGAGAATTTTAATCGGCTTATCATGAGAGGAACATCAGTCACATAACCATAATGAGAATAGCTGAATTCTTCAAGAGAACTGAGCTGTCTGACCGCTCCAGTAGATCCAAAAATAAAGAAAATTGCACCAAGCCTAAAGAACCCCCTCCCCCCTCAAGGAAGCTGTCACAACAATGTGGAATTAGTCGCAGTAGTGTCTGTCGCATTCTACCAAACAAAAAATTCCATCCGTATAATTTTCTCTTCGTAGAAGAGCTTCATACTAGTGATATGGACGTTAGGATGCAATTTGTGAACGATTTCTGCAAGAAAAATGTCGTCCAATAGTGTTTAGTGACCAGCCTTTGTTTTTTCAAAACAGTCATGTCAGCGGACAAATTTAAGTATTGGACCAATGAGGATTGCAGCAAAGCATGTTCAATATAATCCAGGAGTAATGGTGTGGGTAGGGATATGGTACAAATATGGATCCCATAAACGACTAGTGGAATCCTTCTTCGACAGCGTTGTGACAAGCGAAATATATCTGACTATGTTTTAGGAATTCCCCATGTCCTTCCTTGACAATATTGCATTATTGAAACTCACCGCTGTGTTCTTTCAGCAAGACGGCGCTCTGCCACATTTCTCATTTAGCGTCCGACAGTTTCTTGACGAAGAGTTCCCTAACAAATGGATTGTAAAACGAGGGGGGGGGGGTTGGATGGTCACCTTTATCGCCAGATATGACACGTCAATTTCTTCCTTTGGGTACACTTGAAATGCAAACGTGGGCAAACCCAGCGAGGGTTCAAGCGTTGTGTCGTGTGTTAATCGAACCAGAACATATGCAGAGTAAATTATGGAATATTTGAAAGTAAGCTGTAATTTAACATATGAGCATTCCCTGTATTAATACATAACAATATTTGTTAAGTTATTGTCCGTTATCCAAAATGCATAAGTTTTTGGACTTCCTGTATATCTTACACATGAGAATGACACCGTAAACCACAATTTATTTGATTAGTATCACATGGATTCCAGTAGAAAAAAATGACCTTAGATCTTTCATGATCTAAGAAAGACATCCTCCAGCTGTTTTTCTTAGAGGAGCAGCCATTGAATATTCAAGAGAACGCTGTTGCTGATCACTTTCTGTACTGTTGACGATGTCCATTCTACTTCGTGATCAGTATAACAACAATCAAATATCCTAATTCTTGAATAGCCCAGCTGTCTTAAAATAAGTGATATAAGAGTTTTCTAAATCACACCAACAAAATTATAGGGAGTTACTGAGCTATGAATTAAAAATAATGGGTATTGAGTTTTCAATGGTAAAAATGAACATGAATTCTGTAACTGTTTGTAATTATGGGAATGTGATTCTCGTATGTTTTGTATGGACATTTTTACTTGTTTTGACCCATAGAACTATCCCTATAATGTTTTTCAGTGTGATTCACAAACACCCTGTATATTCAATAAAATTTGACTAGAACGGATTTTGAACATTTATAAAATGAAATTTCGGCCAAGCCAGAAATAAATGTCCGGAACAACACGTTTATTTAACTCTGCTTCAGTGGACGATCCGGAATTACCACAATGGCCATAAAATTTACAGTCAGAAATTAGGTATTCCTCTATCTTTTTTTCCCCACTATTTCTTACTGTTCCCACCATTCCATCCCATTGACAAATGATTTGCAGACTTTTCTGTCATCGTGAATTAATTTTAAATGATATACTCACTAATTATTTTTCAGCAGAACGTTTGTTGCTTGCGTTATCTGAAAGGCATACGCATTCTGATTGCTTTTCTTCATTCGGGTTGAAAACAGAACCATCTTTTGACAGAAAGCTCATAACGATGGAAGAGATCACTTTTCAAAAACTACTTCATTCTATATCAGGTGCACTAGTGCATAACGATCTCCTACTATTAGATTAGAAAAAGTGGGGGGGATTTTTCCAGATTAATTCTGTAATCATTTAAGTAAAGCTGTATTTTCGCTCTTTCCCTTGAATAATACTCGTATTCTAAATTAAATTGTTATCTAAATTAAAAACACCTTATTAATATTTAACAGCATTTCTAAACTGAAGAAGTGACAGTTATTTTTATTTTTCTCATCTTGTACATTCATAGTTCTGTCCCTTAAAGTGATTTACCCTTTGAATATTTAAAATGTGGTTCAAGATGAGATAAAATCTTAACGTTAATTATATTAATTCGTTTCTCTTAATGTTTTCGCTACAGAAATATCACACAAACATACCGCATGTGAAACACTTATTTTATCAAAATATTTTGTAATTTTAATTTTTGTAATTTCAGATTGGTTACTAATTTAATTTTTTTCAGCCGAGAATGTTATTGCTTAGCAGTAGTTCATGAATAACAGATTCTTCGAGATGTTTATTTTTCATCGTGCGTCTCGGTGAAAAATAAAGACGGCACGTCTCGTAAAATATTTATTACGATCATTACTTTCTGCATTTTTTTCTCAAAAAATATCTCTTCATTATTAATATTCTAATTACTAATTTTCTTAAAAAGGAATCATGAGACCTTCCAAAAGACCTTTCATAAGACCTTTCAAAAGTCAGAATTTGTTCTAGAACCTAACGATTTCCATTAGAAACAACTTGGATATTTTAATATTTATTCGTCATAGCATCCACAAGGTCTTAAATTCTAGGACACTTCCTATTTACCATAGGACTGCGCGGTTATCAGAGTGGTTATAATCACCTTCCTTTGCCCACACCGGATGGAAAATGCCCGCGATTGAATCCCTTAATGACGCGAGGAACTTTTATCGACTTTTTTTTTTTTTCACTCCATGCTCAGTTGTGGATAACAAAGTCCCCCACAAACTCGGGTTTTAAGTCTAGAAAAACAGGAATATCCACCGGAGAACACATGCAATTCAGGGATATAATACACATGGGCTTATAAGTTTGGACTGGATGGCCTTAATAAGACACCGTAGGTGGGCCAGGGCAGCTTAGTTGAGGATTTCCCCTGCCAGTTATTCCTTCTTTTTTCATCCCAAACAACATGAAAATCTTATTTAGTTAAACTTTATATAATTACACGATTACGAGCAAAAACGTTCTAATGATGTAATACGTAATTTGAATTTTTTTTTTTCTGTTGACCCCACCATTTTATGTGCTGCGTATATGTAAAATCTTTGTTGTTGAGACACAGTTCTTTGCCAAGTATAGCGCAACATTCCTTCAAAACTGCATGCTTAATGGTGCATCCTTAATAACCATCAACTGAAATTGTACGAAAGAAATACAAGAAAAATGTAAAATAAAACTTAATAATAATGAATAAAATAAAATAGACAAAAGAATTAGTGATATGAAGAAAGTAAATACAAATTAGTAGAACTTTTCGAAAAAACAATCTACTTGATTCGGCTCCAATATCAATTTTGATTCTTTATCCCACCAACCGCACTATAGTTAGAATAAGGAAACAGAAACAAAACAATAAAAGAAGTATTATATTCCTAAATTCTCTAAAGAAGAGCATAATAAAGTAGTTAAGGTTACTGAATAAAATTGTTAAAAGCATATATATACTCGAAATAAGATTAAAAAAAATTGACATATGAATACTGAAGCTTTTCATCAGCAACTATCTGTTCACAGTTTACCTCAACCATTTATAGCAGCAAACAATCTAAATGTTCAAACGGAATGGTCATCAACCATGTACACGTTTTAAACGCATAACGCGTGAAAGTAGTTCAATTTAGTATCAGTCAATGTGTCATTATCTGGTGATACATTCTCCGCATTCCTCAGAAGAAATGGCTAGTTTTACTTAGCTTCGGAGTTCATCCATTTTTCCATCTCCTGCTTGCAAAATGAAACGCAACCACATTCTACGATCCACATTAAAATTATGCTGAAAACACTACAAACTCAGAGCCCCACCGTTATTTGTGTGATGAGTGGACATGACGAGTAATCATAGACTTGATAATCTTGTCTTATATTAGCAATTGTTGATGTTCAAAATAAAATACGAATGCCATGTAGAACTATCGACAGAAAATCATTACATGATTATTGGGAGAAGAGTGGCGGGGGGGGGGCTCTGAGTTGTAGTGTTTTCATCATAATTTTAATGTGGATCGTAGAATATGGTTGCGTTTCATTTTGCAAGCAGGAGATGGAAAAATGGATGAACTCCGAAGCTAAGTAAAATCGAGTTTATTATGGCGTAGTGGTCTTCCTAACTTACATGCCCGTTACGCATGCAACAGAATGGGTCTATAGAGTTGGAAATACTATATCGGCTTTAGGACCTAGTTGACTGAAGTTTTCAGAGCTTCTGAACTTTTTCTATTCAGCACTACCACTATACAGGCCCACTCTATCACGCATACACAAATTTGAATTATTTTATTGCTTCTGCTGTTTTAGATTTATATTCCTAATGATATTTGCACACGCCGATTTATGAGATTTCATTCCACAAATAGGCACACGAATACTCTGACCAAAACTGGCTAACTGTAGTCCTCTAGGGAAAAAGGATCTTCTAAGAAATGCCTTTAGTTGTCAAAGGACTTTAAATCAAACCTTTCCAAAAAAAAAGGTAAAAGGGTTAATTCAATCCATAATAATAATTTAAATTAAATTAATGTAACTTTCTCAACGCCCTTGTGAGATTATAATATCTGATGAAAGGAAGTGCACAGAAACGTTTCAAATTTAACTAAATTGTGTTCCTAAATGCGAAATTGAAAACTCGAGGAAATATGAAACATTCTGCTTTCAGTGTTATGATGGTTCACGAATGCGGCTGTTGTGAACTTCTTAGAGTAGAATACGCTTTGTAATAGATACTTGTCTGGAGACTTGAAAATTGATATAAAATGCTGGTTTGGAACTGTATGTAGTGGCTGACTACATTTATGAGATAGATTATTAGCGATTTCTGTTCATAATGAAAATGTGCCCTTTTATATGTATTGCCTTTGTAACAAGGCGTGTGGATATTTTGCAGCTTAATGGTTCGCTGACAACGGGCAGTAGAACACTGAATTTGCCGCAGCGGTGACTGTAGCCTTGTTGGAATTAGAATGAATTAATTAATTAGAGCCAACTCAGTACGGTAGGTTTCTGCTTCAATAACTACAACGGCTGCCAATATCGTAACCAACTCGCTTGGACCGCAGCCATCATTAAATTATTGAATTATGGTATACAAGCGTTGCATGTTACAGCTAAGAGGACATTCAGCATCCATTGTACAAAATACGAAAGGAGGAACAGGAAAGTGAATTTGCCTATGCGTAATTGGTTTAAAGCCGCTGTGACTCATATTCTGGAAGAAACCGTATATCAGCAGGTTTGCACAAAGTTCTCACCGAGTCACCAGTTTCTCTTTTGAACTTAAATATTGTTTTAGTGAAGTTAGGTCATATTTTCACTTAAAACGTAGTGGAAATATTCGCGCTTGCTTAAATGTCCTGCATTTGTTAATAATGCCCGCTTTAATTATTTATGTTGTAGCTTGGAAATTTCAAAATTAGTCACTTATTATAAGGATGACACCATAGACATTGGAGTAGGATCATTGCTTTAAGTGCATTTTGAGGAGAATATCTAACTTGTTACAGAGTATATAAAATATTTCCTAAAGTATTTAATAACATAGAAAATACGTAACATTTTCTATGTTATTAAAACTTTGGGTATGGGAATTATCGGGTAATAGAGATAGCAACTATTAAATTTGCAAAAGTTCGAGAAAAGTATTATTGTGGTGATTAGGATTAAAAATAAATACATATAGGAATAAAATGAAGTTATAATGCATTTTACTACATCTTTAAACTAAATTATAATACTATATTAATACTAATTATTAATGTTATCCACTGGGCAAAGACTAGTATAACATTTCTACACCATAACAGCCACCTTATACCCAGTGGATATTATAACAATAAAATAACACTATTATACTACGTGAAAAATTTTAACAAATAGGTTTTATTAAGCTTATATATAATACAAGCTCAATACTATACTAATTTTTTAGTAGGTGATGTTTCAGAATTCTTGCCGAAACCATAAAAAGGCTTGTATTATGTGAGTTTAATAAAACCTATTTGTTAAGAATTTTCAAGCGGTATAATAGTGCTATTATATATATATTGTGAAAACTGGCTTTTAATGAATTATTTATATTTTTCCAGTTTACAATTCCATTATTTGAAACAACGTCCTTTTCTTTTCTATTTGAAGTCATATAAATAACAGTTTCAATGCTTAAATGCTAATACAAGAGATTTCAACTTTGGTACACTTTCATGGCTACTATAATAGTCACGGTGCTTTATCAACCGGTGTAATAAATCCCTGAATTCGATTTACAGTGATGTCATGAGCTACTTTCTAATCCGGATAGGAAGAATGAATTTTTATTACATTTATTTATTCTAGTTTGTGCCTCTAAGACGGAAGTTGCATTCTTAAAAAAGTAATCTGATCTTAGAAAACAACTAACACTGTTACCATTATAAGTTCTAATCACCTTAAATTGCTATCGCCTCTAAGTTTAAGAACCATCACAATAAGACTCCAATCTGAGCACAGTGTCCTGGTAATAAGGAGCCGATTTCATGGAATATTCGAATCCACATGACACCACAAAATATGGTAATATTTTGTGTAGTCTCTGTCCTGTAAATATTCATGACTCTGTCGTACATGGCCAATATTGGTAATGCACGT
Source organism: Mastigoproctus giganteus (assembly GCF_048544385.1). Lineage (NCBI taxonomy): Eukaryota > Metazoa > Arthropoda > Arachnida > Uropygi > Thelyphonidae > Mastigoproctus > Mastigoproctus giganteus. Next base: position 114,939,396 of record NC_143575.1, read on the forward strand.
AGAACTTCAACACACAAAAAGAAAATAAACATTCCTATAATAAGCCTCCTGGATTATAAATCTATGATCTTTTTTTAGCAAACACGTTTCATGATAAGGGTATTCTAATTCAAAAGAAAATTGTTTTATGAAATCTTAAGTACATTAGTCCCATTTATGGAATTTTGTCTTTTAAATTGAAAGTCTCTTAAGAAATTATTCTCTAGCCTATACGTCTAAAAGAAAATGAGCAAAAATCGAATCGCGTGAAACATAGAATAATGGAATTAAATAAAACTGTTTATCTCGGTGATTCGTTCGGATATTATAGTCGCCAAAATGTTTCATTTTATTACTGCATGTCAAAAAGGTCATTGATTTACAGTTAAAAGTTAGAGACTGAAGACCAGATAAATTTCTTTTAACGCTCTGAAGTCAGTATCTGTTTTTCACTTCAATGTGACTTTGAAGAGAATTTTAATACTCAATAAAAAGTTAGGTTTTTTTTTAATATATATATAATAGGGGTGGTAGTGTATACAGAAGTTCCACTTCTTGATGATAAATGATTTGAGGAAAAGCAATAAATTATAAGAGCAAAAAAAAAAAAAAATATATATATATATATATCCTGCAATGATGTTAGTATGAAGCAGGCCCTTCACTTGATAGTATTTTGAAAACTGAACCGTGTCTTTATAGCAATAAAACCACTGAAGCCGCTTTAAAAATCCAGCAAAAGAAGTGAACTTCAATATGCATTTTGATGATATTTAACTGATAAAATCACCAAACTGCTAAAACACAGAGATTTACACATCGTATTAAATGATCCGAATCGTGAAGCTGAAATGATGAGCTGAAAAGAAAAAAAAAAATAGTTTGGTTGAGATACTCAGATTTCTAAAAAGAGGTACCCCGAAAAATTAATCTCATGAAAAGAGCGGTTAAAATAAAACAAAGAAAGAAACCGGGGAAAAGCGAAGACACGAGAGTGTGCGTGTGGGGGGGGGGGGGATGAACGGCGGACGAATTTAAGCATGGATGCTTTGAGAAAGATGGATGAGAAATAATTAGAAAAGAGTGAAATTGGAATACTTTTAAATGTGTGTAGGTAATTGAAAGAAAAAATATTTTGATGGAAATCAGAATTATCTTTGAAAAATTATGAGCTGGGTTGGGACATTTCCAAATTAACTTGGGATGAAATGACTCATTCAGTGTGCTGTGTCAATAAATTGCGTATGTTCTAAAGGTTAGAGTGTCTACTTTGCACGAGGAAAACTGTGATTACCGTGTTGATAAATGCTACAGACTCCATCAGATACCGGAAAAGGCCAGAGGAAGAAGAATAAGACAGTTAATAGCATATTTGTATAACGAATCAGAAAACAGAGCGGGGGAGCGGTATCACAACTCAGATGCGTGCCTTTGGCGCAAGACCTGAAAGATGTGCTAGAGTTAAGTAATTTAATAGTGCAATTTCGTACGATCTAGTTGAGAAGAAAGGGGGCGCACTTAAGTGTAACTGCCGCGGAGAAAGAAATACTTAATGTGGGCTCTGTTAAAAAGATTATGTAAATAAAAAAAGAACGTGATTAAAACCTCAAGTAAGCAAAAATTGCAGCTAAATGGTTATTCGTATTCTTAATTAAGATAAAGCTATAGTAAAACCGCACGACAAACAAATTTTATGTAATTGTAGGAAAATTAATAATCTCTTCAATACCGTAATCCGGTCTGTTTCCATAAAAAGAAAATAAACCAACTGGAAATTTTAATTTAAACAAGAAGTAAGAAAAAATATCCTCGCATATACAAAAAAAAAAAACATTTTGTACAGTCAAATGCGATGATCTCCACTAGAATAGTTTCATTTTTAAAACGGCGTGGTTCATGCACAACAACCCTACTTCTCTCCAGGAGTTTCATCTGCCCACTTCTTTTGAATACGTGAAAGAATGAGAGCATCTAGAATTAAATTTAATCTCTCTCTCTCTCTCTCTCTCTCTCTCTCGCTCTCTCTCTCTCTCTCTCCAGACTGAACAAAATATATATATATATACGTGGATTGTGGATAGTTTAGACATGAATGCATTGTAATATATAGCTCCAAAAGCATAATGAAAAAAGTGGCAATTTCGTTAATAATTACTATTCCACTTTATTCTACCTATTATATACGTTCGTTTCTGGTTGATGTAATCTTCCTTTCACTGTGAATATGAATAAGAAATTGGGATCAAGGATAAGTTGAGAACTGTTCTGATCAAAGTGGATGGCATTTGTGCCCCCCCTCCCTATAAGGCTAGGCATCGTGTGTCTAATCAGCTGGGACCAGCGCTGATCTGGGGACCGGGATACCTTAATTTCTGTTGACAGTGATATTGTTTACTTGAATAACAATGCCCTCTTATTTCCGCGATTCATTTGTTGGGATTTCTGATTAGTCAGACAGGACTTCTTTCCAGAGTTTCAATAGTCCTTACTCACCAAGATTATCATTATATCATAAGTATTCAAATTTCATGTCATGTTATTATTTTTGAATTGGAATTTCATCTTGGCGAAATACATATATACCGTAAGGATGTCTGAAGTAACCGTGGTGCATTATTTCGCCAATATCTTCCTTATTCTGTTCACTATAATCCAACAGGATTTATAAACAACACATTTTAAGGTTTTCCAAAGGAAAAACTTCAATAGAGATAAATCAGGAGTTCGAATTCGATGAGTCCATTTAATTAAACAGCAATATTTGTCCAATTGTTGGTCATTAGAAAATCGAATTAAAGACATATTTCTCATTCAAAATTGGTATTTATACCGTATCTTGCTGGAAAAAAATGGAAATCTAGAATAAGGTGGCATACAATAGTGGCGATATAAATATCTATGTTACCTGCACCAAAAATATATATTCACAAATGTAACTTCGTCAAACTGCTAAACTAGGCCTTTCAGTGGGTGTGGATTTGGATCTTTTTGGTGGTGATGGAGAAAGCTACTCTACGGATATCTTCTATTTGATAGTGGCAGTTTTTAAAGATTTCAGCCAGCGGTGAAGGGAGATTGTCATTCCTTGGAAAATATCTGCGATAATCTCTAGCTCTTCTTAGACGAATTAATAAAGCCAATGACAAGATGATATTTATTTTGGCTTCATATCAGGATTTGATTCAGACTATAAATCTGCCAGTGCAGTCTATTTTCTTTCTGAGAAGTTATTTGGAGAGGCGCACATCAAGCCATTTAATGTTCATATTCAGAAATAGGGAGAAATTATATTTTTTCATGTCTAAACTAGGAAAAAGATGACTTTCTGCTGTTCTGGAAGAGCAAACTGGATATTCGTAGCTGGGAAGAAGATAACGTTTGAAAGATAAATGAAAGAGAAAGTTCTTATTCACGTGAATAGCTACAGCGTCATCAATAGAAATGAAGAACACGAATCTTTTATCAAAACAGCTGATATCTTTGACTTGGATAGGTCAATCAGATATATTGAGATAGTTCTGACAAACACGGACCTTATACGCTACTCATAATAAGCTTTATTTGATTGTTCCTTCTCCTGCCCGTCCCTTCATCGTTGTAAGCGTTGGTTTAGTTCATTCAACTGACCGCAAATACAGAGTCATGATATTTTTCGTCCATGAAAAATATCATGAAAAGGAAGATTTCATATATTAATATTATTAATATATGAAATCTTCCTTTAGCTACTAGGGGGCTTTGCTCGCCAACAACCGTGCATGCTTTTCTATGTAAAATGTAGAGGTATGACGGTAAGACAAATCTTTTCTACGTAAAAGACACACCTGTCGAAACTATCGATATCCAATCATAAAATGACCTATATAATTACCTACCTGTGCATTTGTAGTGACTTAATTGCCCCGCTCACTTGTACACGAGCCTCGCATTCCTCTTCTCTCATTGGCTACCCCTCACTACGTGACATTCTCAAGCTCGAATAAATATCACTATGTAATTATTTACTTGCGTTTACATAGGTCACTTGGGAAAAGGCCTTTTGCTTCGGGTTCCATAATGCTGAGGAATATTGTTGCACCCGAAAGAGGAGGACTGAAATATTTAACTGAAATATTTACAAACTATACAAAATACTGAAATATTTACGAAATACTAAAATATTTACAAATATACAAACTATATTGGGTCCCTTCATCAGCTAACATTGCAATGGAACATCAAATGATGACAGACGTGGTCAGTATTAGACAGAGAAGCACGCGCACGAGGTTGGTGAACGTTATGGAGACAGTTATGACTCAAATAAGTGATGCAATTGCCCCGCCCTTTTCTCTAATTTTGTCGATGGACTTATGCTATTTGAGGTACTGAAATCAACCGATCCTGAATTGATGTATAAGACTAGTAGCATTAAGTTGGAAAATAGCCTTCCTATCCGTGTTTCAGTCTTGTGTATGGGGGAGGGGACTGTCATCTCTGGCTGATACTCCGGTGTAGACCTTGCTGATATCTGGTACACTAATTGTTTGAAAAAAGAACTTGATTTGGCAAGTGAAGTTAGCTTCTTTGGTGGCTTCATTTTGAGCTGACTGTGTAGATTTGTTCTAGAGATTATAAATTTCGAATAACGAAGCACATTTTTTAAAAATTTTTATAACTAATAAAAGTAAAAAGAACTATGATTAGCTTAAATTTGTCGCTGTTACTTAAATAATTAATTACTATATTATTAGATTAATATTAATAGTAGTTATTAATAATTACTGTATTATTAGATTGATTACTATAATTCCTTAACTATATTTGTGAACTTTATTAGGAACTTGTATACATTTTTCTCAAATATATCCGTCCGATCATTCGATCATTCAGTTAGTTCTTTCCAAGATAGCTGAAAAGAGTTCAGACGCTTTTATTTGTACATTCACAACGACGAGTTTGTTTATTAAAATGTTTTAAAATAAAAATTCTGCAAAACACCAGCATCATTTATCTTAGAATTCTTTTTATTTCTAATCGTGACAGGTTTTTTTGTTTGTTTTTTTTTTTTTTTTTTTGTTTTCTTGCAAATTCACTCAGTACTGTTTTTTTTTATTTTTTATTTATTTCTTTTTTTATTTATTTATTTCTTTTTTTTATTTCATTACAGAACAGATTTATCAACTTTTTTGGTTATCGTGCTGTTCGAAATCACGGTTCAGCAATTTATAGAGTTCCATTATTAGAATTAGAGTCCGTTCTTTTTTATTCGATTAATGGGACCATTTAATTATGTTCTTCATCTAAGTAGATTATTTTTTTTTTCGTTTTCTTTCTTTAGCTGTTCTTCGTTTCCTACTAAAGGCAGCAAGTTTTATTAGTGGAGTTCGTAATTTATAACTAAGTTTTCATTTATAATTAAAAATTGAATGGTTTTTAAACGATTGTAAACAAAGACGACGATAACATTGAAAGCCACTGTCCAATCTCACCAAAAGGGATTTCAAAATGTCTGGAAGGTATCGGATACAACCATTATTTTCATACTAAATCAGAGTTGAATAAAAACATGCATGTTTTGTATGGGCACTTTCGTCGTGTTTAGAGTGAAAATGTTGTTTCTAGAGAGGTGGTGAAAGGTATTCAGCGTTATGACACAGACAGAATAGTAGTGACGTAGTTACAACGGGCGATTAGTCTGGGTCGACACCACGGATGAAAGAGAGCAACATGAAGTGGTATTCGTTCGGCAAAATGCACAAGAGCTTAAAAGATGGGCTGATGTTACGTAAGAGAAACTGAAAGTTAATCATCAGGATCATTTTACGTTGCTATTCCGAGTTGTAAAATGACTGCATTTTACTGTCAGTATCGAATTTAATATTATTAATAAAATACAATCATTCTTAATTCAGTTTATAAAGGATTTGTGAACTTCCATGAAGATTAATTATTATAATTCCCTAACTATATTTGTGTCCTTCATTAGGGACTTGTATTCATTTCGGAGATTGGTGCACATCGTAATGTCTGAGTAGGGAGAAAATAAAAGTGCTGATGAGGAAAACGCCCTCAACTTATAGCGAGCATAAGTGCCAACTGATCACAGGGTCATCATCATATGAACATATTAATAACAATAGAGCAACACCTATAGGAAACACATATTTAAATTTAAACATTACACTGCAAGAACCAAGTAATTTCAGACCATTCAGTGTCACAAACATTCGAGCGTATTCGCGGAAGTGTTTACTTTCGAGAGATTAAAAGTTACAGTTATGACTGGCGTTAAAACCGAACGAAAAGCGAAACGTGTCGCTTTGTCGTTCGGTTTTGAAAATCATAGCAAAAAATCACGATTTTTTGCTATGACTTTCAATTGAAGGTTTCACTGATCATTTATATTCAGCTTACTTTGGCATTATTTTAAACGCATCCGAAGAAGGCGGTGCTGAGTACCCTTGCGATTTCAGTGTTTTATTAGGCTGAAGGATGTCGAAGGACAACGAGTTTGTATCAGTTATAACATATACTTGGAAAATCAACTACTTCAGCACATGATATACTACAGACAACACTTGAAGAGGCAAATATTTTTTTTTATTAGTTATTAAAGAAGGCAGTCCCAGTCATTTTTCCTGGAAACCCCACCATCTATTGAAATACTGTACAGGGAATTTCTAGCATAATATATACCACCACTAATTGGTTATCATTGGCACATGGGGATGGCAAATACAGTATCATCATCTGCCAGCGTACTGATAACATCATACACAGCATCAATATATGCCAGTTCATTAGTTCACATGTCAATGAAACAGCTATTTCGCACTACAGCTGATTATGAGTCTGCCCTTGATTAGAAGATAAGTCTTTTTCGCAAGGAAATATTTAACTCTTTCACCTCACCACAGAAACTCGACTTTGCATTCACTACATAAAATCACAGCCAGGATAAGCCAAGGAATTCGTAAACACAACAACATATGCAGCTGACATATATCCATCACACAGCAGTTTTAAAGCCGTAATCAAGAATACCACTGCTCAGGAAATGGAGCTCAATTCGTATGCAAGCTGTGCCATTGTGGAATGAGCAGGAGATGTAGCATCCTTTCATTAACTACTAAGGAATACGCAGCTCAATAGCAGATCAGTCCGAACAAATATCTTCAAGAGACAAAGCAACGATTCACTGTTCAACTGTCGACATCACGAGCAAACGCAGATTTTTAATTGGTTTGCACAATTCAGACAACTGTTGAAGATACAAAAGGCTCACAACATCCCATAACAGTAAGCTGAGATGAAAATGTGCACGAGTTAACATGCTAATTCACCAAAACAAGCTTGTCACCATCCATGAATTGACGAAACAACTGAACAAGTTTCGATGACATGTTCCTATAACCTGACAACACATGTTGATGAAAAAAAATTGAACGTAACACGAATCGCTTCAAAATGTGCGGTATATGGGTGCTAAATAATTAACGCTTTGCTTCGATTTCCGAACAAGAACAACATAACATTGGTTCACCATTCTGTGTGCTTCTTAGACCTGCAGTAGCTCCCTGTAATGGGTTTTTACTTTGAAGACTAAACCTCAGAAGCAGAAAGTTTAATGATATTTCTGAAGTTCAAAGAAAATCAAAAGAGGCACTGTACGAAATATAGAAGCAATAGTCTTGGAACTGCATAAATCAATAGCGAAATCGCTGGACAAGGTGCATTGCTTCGCTAAGAGACTTTTTCCAAGGGAATCCATGAAATAGCTAATAGGATATGTACCTATTAGTGTACAAACCCTTTGTACGAATACACATGAATACTCAACTATTTTATGAGAGGGAATACAATAGGATTTTTACTTGTTTTACTAATTTTCTGCTCAATGCAAGAGTTCCATTGTTTTAAGAGAGTATTTTATTTTCTGCGTGAACTCTTTACGCTGCATATCTGTTGAAGTTTGAATAACTTCCAATACTTATTGATCGTAATGAAATTGACGTAACTTAATGCCTTTTTATGCTTAATATTTTTTAATCTCACAGAAAAGCCAAAAATTAGAACCAGATCAGATCAGATAAGACTGAAAGGGATGTTCTAAAATTTCCACTCCAAATTTTGCCATGGTATTGGATGTTTTATGGGACATACTTAGCAATATCTGCTGCACTAAATTCCTTTACTTATTTTAGTCTTAAGTTCTTATTGGAGAATTGCATTGACGGTCATTATTCATTTCTTCAGTTTCTTTAAAAAATAAATTATTTTCGATCAATAGTTTGTCCATACTGCACGATCCAGGTCTGTCAACACGCTGCAAATCTTTTGCAGCTTTTCTTTAATTTTTAATATTTGTACCCATTCGCAAACTCGTACTTTGGCAGACAGCACTATCTTTTACCTTAGTGCTGCCTCATTCTTCTATAGATTTCCAAAGGTTTTCATTCCTCAGCATTAAAAGAAAAACAATTTTTCGGCGCTCCCCGATCGTGGCGAATTCTTCTAAGGAAAGACCACTTTTATTCCCCGAAAGAAACACTTTACTCGGTTTGTCTGCTGAGGTTTATTGAAAAGGAAGCCTGGGAAAGGTATTTACAAGTGTATTAAATATTTTATTAATAGCAAATAAATGTATATAAATTTATTGTTAAAAAATCACGTGTGGGTTTTAAAACCGAGTATAAATATTCTTATCAGATATTTAATTCCATATGCCTATTGTGGTATAGGGTCTGGCTAATTATATGTTTCCCTCTGTACTTCTTGTATGCTGAAATAAAAAGTGAAATCAAATTTTCTCCATCACATACAGATTTTTTGCAAAATGCCATGCTCGGTTTTTTTATGTTTCTGCATAAAATTGACAAAAATGGCATTGCATTTTTTTTAGATTATTACAAGATTGAAGATCAACAGTTACCGATATTTCTACTCTGTTTACTAACAGAGAACTTCCACAAGTGTTGAGAATTCATAGTGGGCAAGATGGAATTAGTTTATAAGTGGATTTCAAACAACTAAGAGTCATAGTTATAGCTATCTTTTCACATCGTGTGAAAAAGGCCAAGTTTGAATCCAGCACAGATGGGAGATACTTCTTTTCCACACTGTGGCCGAGATTATCAGTATTCGCGGGGAATGTTTCATCCCACAAACAGACAAACTGTGACCATAGGATACATGCAACCCACTTATAGATACATAATGAACTGATATCTCATATATAGCCTTGGTTGATTTGGGAAAAAAAGCTGAAAACAATAACCACAAAAATCGAATAAAGTCTTGTTTAGTTCTGTATTTGAATTTTGCTCTGCATTACGATAAACAAGAGGTTGAGTGAAGATATCTTTCATATTTTGTCGCATTTGTGGCAGTTTTTTTGCAAAAAAGAGATGAAAACATTACAAAATTTGTTAGGTGTATTATGCTTATTTTTGAATGAAACTTCACGATAAAGATCATCACACGCAAAGTTTTCCACTGTTGTATTGAACAGTTGAAGAAATGGAGTCAAGGTAAGAAAAAATGTATACTTACTTTTTTGTTAATGCCATAGTCTCGTGTGAACTGCGAAGTCGCAGAAATAACTGCTATTTTTGATCATATAAAATGCAGGGCTATAACACGCAAATGAAAAATGAATCTGCCTTCTACTAAAAGATCCTTCCCCCATTGACCTGATCTACCTACATCTCCACACGAAATTATCATTATGAATGGTTTGATCATCAGGTTCTGAATGTAATGCGTAAGGTGTGAGAACGAATACATCATGAGAATATAGGCGAATACCAACGGTTCCCATAAAACATAGATAAATGCAGGATTCCAGATTTTCCAGCAGATTTTATGAGATTAATGTTCCAAGCTATTTAATTCCATATGCTTTCCATATGGAATTAAATAGCTTGGAACTTTAATCTCATATTCCATACACCTGGAGAAACCTACTTTCTCCAGGTCATCATTTTCCTAATACAAACACCGTCAGAATTCTTTCATTTCATATTTTTCTCAAAAAGATAAACTTTCCTGTTGTAAAAATATTTCAATTAATGACTGTCTTAATAACGGCAGTATATGAACCAGCGAGTGGAGATTGTTCATCGATTTCTCGAAAACTAGCATTTCTTCACAATGAGAATATATATATACAGTACTTATGTTCAAATTGCATATTCAATTCACTTAAAGGGAATATGAAAATATCATACTTCTCATTAATAGAGTTAAAAGTGAAGGTCGTAATTAGCTATTTGGGGGGGGGGGGAGACGAGCGTTCTTTGAGTGTTTGACTTAGCAATCAGGTTACACTAAAATGCTGTGTTTCTTATGTAAATTGGAGAGTAGAGCACAAAGCCAGCATGGACAATGAAGCGGAGTATGCAACTAAAGTCTAAATACGTATAAAATTAGAATTACAGTGCAATATAGGCTTTAGACAAGGACAGTAATTATTTTATGTAACTTTAAGAAACTCAAAGATGACATTTTCGTTAGTTCTCAGAGAAGAAATTTATCTTCAGACGAAGAATTTAGAGCAATAATGATTGCCTCTAAAAATTAAACATGTATTTAAAACTCTTCTTCTTCGGAGATTCTCAAGGAACAATAAAAATGCTAATTATGAAAGTATCATTGAACGTATACTCGGTGAATTTCAAAATCAGGATTTAAGGAATTCTCGAAGGCTCACCTTCTTTCACTCTCACTTGAATATTTTTCTGAGAAATTGATTCTGTCATTACGGAAGAAGTTTCCAATTTCACGAAGGTATAAGGAAAATGGAAAGGTGCTGTTGAGTTTTACACACTTGGACAATACTGCACCATTGTGTATTATGTCTGTAGAAGCGTGTGTTCACAGTACGATTTACAAGTTGTGCGTGCTAAAATACCTGGATTAATTCACAGAGAAAAATCCAGCTCCCTTCGCGTGAGATTGGCTAACTACAGCCACAATTCAAGATTCCTTTATAAACTCATTCAGTCTATGGTGGGATTGGAATTCAGACTTCTCCAAACGAGTGGCGAAACCATTATGCTGTCATAGAGTACGAAATGGAAAGAAGTGCCAGGAAAGGCCTTAAAAGGTAAATTCCTGGCATAACGCATAAATTAAAAACCACAAAACTTACATCTGATACCAAAATATCTGGAATTTATTTCAAGAAATCTGATTGTTCTGCATGAACTCTTAGGGAACACTTTTGTTGAATTGGCTACGGTTAGGGAAGAAATATAATGACTATGCCGATAACGTTTGTTTTCTTTTTGCTGCGGGACTCTGTGTGCGCCTTTCTTTTAGGTGACAAAACCAAAATGACTAGCTTTGATTGTTAAGTTTAATCACGTTTTTTTTTATGAAAAGCACATAGATGGTTACTTAGTTAAATAAAATAAATAAATTTTACAAAATAAGGAAAAATGTGTTTCCTTTTCCCGCTTTGTAAGAAAATGTTATGTAAGAAAATTAAAAAAAAATGGACAGGAATTTTAAAACATGCGAAGCAAAATAACATAAGTGGGGCAGAGACCTAATTCTACGAGTTTCAATACGCAGGCCTCAGTTATTAAAATGAAATTAAATAAACACTTTTAAATAGAATACATTTTAGTTAAAAATAAACTGATGTCACTTTTTTTGGATCACCTGCGTATATTCAAGACTCCGATCCTTTTTGTTCCGATTTTCTTCCACAGTAGGCATTCCGACAGGAAAAGCCCTGCGATCACCATCATTATATGTTCTCTGCAACATGGCAGTTCGATGACAACCAGAACTCAATCGAACTCCATCTCTCGCTATCCAAGCCTTCTCTCTCATCACACGATACCCATCAGCCTCTATCAGATCACTCAACATTCCGATTTGCCTTCTTCCTGTCAGTTTCTGACCAGTCACTTTCCCTTCAATAATATCTCTTACACCCCTCCCTTCAGTACCATTCTAAACCAATTTTTCTTTATTTTCCTTATAACCGTTATCATACTTCTATTTTCTCCCACTTTCCTTAGTACTTCGTTTGTAATCTTACTGACCATTTCGCCCTTTCTTATCTCCTGCACACCCACATGTCACAGAATTCAATTCTTTTATTCAGAATTCAATAGCTCTCCTTATTGAGTGCCAAAGTCTGAGCCCATACAGCATGACACACAAGACATTCAAGCAACCTGTTCCTTAATTCAGTATCCATTTTTATACCTGTAAATATCTGCTTCCTCCTTTAAAATGACAGGAGATCCTCTATAGAAGCGAATAACACACAATGAACGTATTAAGTCTGTTTGATAATAAAAATGATATATCTGAAAGAATATTAAAGAATGCATTCAGAAGAAATGATTTATCATAGTCAGGGACTTGTTTGATGATGCCACGAGTGCAGTTATATCTCTATCTAATACTCAGGGACATTCTCATTCAACTAGTTTACAATGTACCATCCAACTTCACCTTTATCATCGAATCGGTGCCAAATTTTTTTTAAGAGCAGAACAGAAAAAAGTCAGAAAGGGCAGAGTTGGAACTGTGTGTTCGATGTGCGAATATTCCTCCAAATCACTATAACCACTACCATTTATTGTTGTTTGAACCTAACTGATTATACCGAAAAATAATGATTTCTCGAACATGACTGTTAAACCACAAACAGCTGTCAGTTTCTGAAAAATTTCTATGGTTTAATTTCTTTGCTCATCTAATTTGTTATTTTTACTCATATCATCTATCAGCCAAGAAGCAGTACTTATTTCTGTGTACGTTATCTCCCCTATTATAAAATCAATAACTTTATTGCTTATTAATCTTCTCTTCAAAGCGAAAACATGGAAAACAAATATTGACTCTTGGTATTAAAATAAATTTCTTTGTCCTTCTGTTCTAACTGCAAATAGTTGACCTTTTTAATAAGAAGAGCAACATTTTTTTTTTGTTTTTTTTTATGGAAACCCCAAAAACGAGAGGTATCAGAACGTACAGTACTTAGTACCGTGCTTGGGTTAGAGGTTGAGAAGATATTTGTTGACATTAGATTTGAACTTCTTCAGACTGTAATTTTCAGGAAAGACATGTGAAGGAAGGTTTTTCCAGAAAATGGCAGTTGAATGAATAAACGAAAAAGATGAAAAGTTGGTTCTGTGAGTTTGAAGTTGAACAGTAAATGGATGTTGTCTGGTGGCGGCACGTGTTCGGACTGTTTTGAAAGAGAGAGCGGGAATTAGAGAAGCCAATTCAGAAGAACAGTGCCCATGGAAGTATCTGTAGAAGAGGCATGCAGCAGAAGCAGTACGTCTATGAGAAAGCTAGTGGAGAGACTCTGTTAGAGATGAGTCATTAATTAACCTAACTGCCCTCTTCTGAATGGAATCAAGAAGCCTGAGAGAGGTTTTGGGGGCACCACCCCAGATGTGGGAACAATATTCCATGCCAGGGCGGATTTGCGATTTGTACAGAGTGAACAGCTGCTTGGAAGAAAAGTAACGCTGAGAGCGAAAGAGAAAACGAAGTTTTTTCGATGCAGAGGAAGCAATGTTTTTAATGTGCTGGTGCCAAGAGAGATTAGAAGTCAGGGTAATCCCCAAAAGAGATATATCAACTTGCCTAGAAATCGGAGTGTTACCAAAGATAAGCACAGGAGCAGAAAAATCCTTTTTGCAAGATATAAGACAAGACTGAGTTTTAGAAGGATGGAAATCAACTAAGTTGTCTTTGCCTCACTGGAGAATTACCCGAAGATCGGCATTTAAGGAATTGGTAGCAGATTTTCGAGAAGTTGAAGCTGATTGAGCAGGACAAAGTTTCTCAAAATGAAAAGTGGAATGCAATGTGCTATCATCGGCAAAACTATGGATAGGATTTCCAGTCAATGGAAGAAGGTCGTTAATATATAAGAGGAAAATAGTGGGGGAAAGAACTGAACCTTGGGGAACACCAGCAATAGTGTAGAACTTAGAAGACAGAGAGCCATCTGCTATCACCCTCAGTGAGCGATCAGAGAGAAAACTGGATAACAAATTACAAAAAACAGTTGGCAAACAATAAGATGGAAGCTTGTGTAGAAGACGTTTAGGCAAAACAGGATCGAAAGCCTTTGAGAAGTCTAGAGCAACTGCTTGTGTTTCACCGAACGTTTTCATTGAATTTGTCCACAAATGGGTAACATAAGCCAGGATATCACAAGTGGATCGACTTTCACGGAATCCATACTGGCGATCGTTGATCAGACGGAAGGTTTTTGGTGGTTTAAGAGTTAGCGGTTAACTGATTTCTCAATTATTTTAGAAAGAGTATAAGTAATTGCAATGGCACGATAATTGGATGGAAGGGATTTATCACTCTTTTTAGGAACTGGCTGGATATGAGCAAATTTCCAAGCAGAAGGAAAAACACCTTTGGAATAAGAAAGTGAAAAAAGGCGGCAAAGAACAGGAGTAATTTCGAGAACACAGGTTTTGAGAACAAGAGCAGAAATACTATCAGAACCTGGAGCTTTCATAGCATCAAGATTCGTCAAAATCCTTCTGACATCCTTTTGACGGAAGGCCACAGGGGGCATTGAATGGAGCAGGTTGGAAATGAATGGAGGTGCTTTAGCAAAATCATTAATACACGAGTTGAAAGAAAAATGGGATGCTAGCAGGTCAGCTTTATCCTTGTCCGAAGTGACAACAGAACCAACTCGTTTTGACAGAGGTGGAAGCAGAGACGGGCAAAAATTGCGGCCAATAGCTTTGGTAAGAGACCAGAATGCTCGGCTTCCATTAGGGCAAGAAGCAAGTTTTCTTTCAAAATCTAGTTTGGACTGATTAATAACTGCTTTACAATTGTTGCGAGCTTCGCTGTAAGCAGAAAATGAAACTGAAGAATTGGAAACAAGCCAATTACGATATGCAACATTCTTCTCCTGAACGGCTTTAGCACATTTATTGGAAAACCATGGTTTAGATAAAGGACGAGATTTTAAAGTGGAGTGTGAGATAAAGGATTCCATTCCTACAAGGATAATTTCACTGACACGATCTGAGCAAACGTTGACATCAGAAGTTTTGCAACAGCAGTCTGACCAAGGAAAAGAAGAAAACAAATCTCGCAGGTCGACTCATTTTGCATTCTTGTAATGCTAAACAACACGAGGTTGGGAATTGTGATGAGATAAAGTTTCCATTGGAGAAGAGACAATCACCAAGTTATGATTTGAGGTGCCTAAAAGACCACTCACTTCAACCATGTACTTAGAAGGGTTGTTTGTGAGAAAAAGATCAAGCGTGTTGGCTGTATGATTAGAATTGTCCGGTTTTCTTGAAGGTAAATGAACAATCTGTGCAAGGTTATTAGTAGTTGCAAAAGCCTCAGCATCTCGACCAGCTGGGTCGATGTGACTAGAAAACTAAAGCCAGCTGGAGTTGTGAACATTAAAATCACCAAGGAAATTTACATCACTGTTACGAAAGTTGGACTGGAGAAAGTCAAGTCGTAAAGAGAGGACGTTGAAGAGCTCCAAGTGATTAGTGGAGTTGGGAGAACGGTAGAGACAACAGATGAATTTGACACTATGAAGTAGAGAGATTTTTAGCCAGAGAAGATCGAAAAGAGGAGATTCCAAATTACCAAGTCTCTGACAGGGAACATCAGAACGAACATAAGCACAAGTACCACCTTTGAGGCGAAAGGAATCATACAGCGAATAGTTTGGGCAACTGAGATGAACAGTAGTTGAATCAAAGATTCAATTACTGTTTTCAGATTCTGTCAGAAAAAGTACATAGGTTTTGGCATGTCAGAAAAAGTACATGGGGTCAGATTCTCTCAGAAAAAGTTTTTTTTTTTTTTTTTGATTTGGTAGTTGTTGGCGCATCGGCTTCTGTGGCCATATTGCACCTCCCAAGGTTTTTGCAGTACTTTGATCCAAGCCCGAGGCGGGAATCGAACCCGCGACCTTTGGGTTACCGGGCAGGTACTTTACCCACTCGGCTAGCCCGGTCGGCCTCAGAAAAAGTACATTGGCAGACTGCAAATGGAAATGGACATCGTTAAGATTAGAATTGAGAGCACGTATATTTGTGAAACGAACTAGGAAGTGTTTGAGAGGTTTAGATCTTTTCGCAGATAAGCTTACTCTATTAGTTTGACAATTCATGGTGTATTCAATAGTAAGAAAAAGTGTCCCCCCCCCCACTTTTTCTTACTATGAAATTTTACACAAATGAAATTTTTGAATATGGCGTACACATGGTAAGAATATACCCAGATCCTTGGCATAACGTGGCCTCGACAATGCCCCCCCCCCGCATACACACTACTCGGACTCCCTCCAGTCACTGTCTGGCAGAGTTAAGGTAGCAAGATTATTTACTAGCTGATCGGGAAGCCTCCTAAAGAGTTACCAATAGGTTCAGTCCGGTGTACTAACCAGCGGCCGGCGTGCGAACATCGTTTTAGAGCTGTATCCTCGAAATATAAGAAAGATTGGATCTCGCCGTGATGCTCATCATGACCTTAAAAGTCATCAGTCATACTGCATGATAGAAGATATAGGGAAGGGTTGACCGGAACTTAGCTCTGGAGACTAAACATGGGTTCCTCAACTTCAAGCCTCCAATATTCAAAGTGGTGGTATTGCACCGGTTTAGGAGAGTCATCTACCATCTAGTATTTCCTGGCAACACAGAGGGGCGGCATTCCTCCATGCCGTGTGGGCGCTACACCTCAACCCCTGCTTACGTTGGTTCACACCAGGGTGGTCACCCACAGCGTGCTTGTGGGTTATACCCAGGATTACTAACAGTCCCACCATCGTGATCGTTTTTTTTTTTCCTCTGGAATGGGCCCCCAGAGGATCCTGGCCTACCTTCTGACAACATTAGGTGGGTCAGAGTCTCTCTTGAGACAGTACGTGCTTTACATGAACTGGCCCACCTTCCCGTGGTGTGGACGAGTACCCAGAATCATCTGCCCAGGTGACTGATGCTTCTCGGTAGCCAAGCGGCCAGAACAGAACAACAGAACAGACGCATAATACACACAAACCGATCACACACATATCTGGCCCATTTGTAGTGATACTGTTCTTCACAGAGATACGAGGCGGAGTTGAACAAACGTTCTAGGAGCCGCCTTTTACATATACACATGTCCACATGTTCACAGTCCCACCATCGTGAAGGTGCAAGCAGAGGATTTGGCTGCCACAGACCGTCCGGACTTCGCCGAAATTGGGTCCGCTTGACATGAGTGTCACCCGAATTTCAGTTCCATTAGCGTTTTAGACTCCCAAGTAGCAAGTACAGCTTGTCTGGCATATATGAGAGAATGTCTGTGACAATTTCAAGGACCTAAATGAAATATTTTAGTGACTGCAATTTTTCAATGACATCACTCGAGTTTATGATGAATCTGTATGGTTTAATTCCCATTTGAAATGCGAAATAGGCAAACTATGCGCACGTCTTTTTGTCTGATTCAAGTAAGGTAGCCATTTTGGTTTCGTCACCTATGACAAGAACGGCGTATACAGCAAAAAGGAAACAAACTTTATCGGCACAGTCATTATATTTCTTCCCTAAAGAGTTGGCCTGTCTCGGGTGAGTACTGCACAGATTTTCGGTAATTTTCTTTAGGATTTAAGGTCTCACCTTTCTTACTATGGGTTACGTCCATTAGGTTTTAGAATTTTCCTGCTTTCTTCTACTTTAAAGTATGTCGTTGTAATTTGCACTACTTAATACATTTTTTTTTTAATTCTGATTTTTAGGGTATGGCATAGCTTCTCTGGAGAAACATCTGTTACTATACTTTTCGATCAGCCCTGGTACTAAAGATAGTCGATCTTAGTAAGATAATGATTATCTTACTAATCTCAGTAAGATAAAACTGTAATTATATTACTGTTTTACAGTAAAACAATAATATAAAATAAAATAAAGAATTTGTAAAATTCCTAAGATTCTTTTGCGTACCCCAGAGTGTCTGTGGAAAGTGAATTGAAATTATTTGACCTTGTCGATATTCCACATTCTCACAACAAACTCATGGCCGTTTTTGACCAGAGAAAGTAACCGTATGTATTTGTCACTACAAATGCACAGGTAAATAATTTCATAAGTCATTTCCTGATTAGATATCGACCAGTGCATTTCAAAGGTGTGTCTTTTACGTAGAAAAGATTCGACTTACTCCTCATACATCCGCAGGGGTCGGCGAGCAGGTGCGCAACCCCCTAGTTGAATATTATAATTATTCACTTGCAGTTAAATTTGATTTAATAAATGAAATAGTCGGTTTTTCCATATATCTGAACAAGTTAAGATTATGGAACCGTAAAGGTTATATAATGTTAAAATGATCCAGCTTCACAAATGACAGATCTGTATGGAACAGTACTGTGCAACAGGCTTACACAGCTGCAGTTTGAATTATTATGAAATCTTAAAATGAGTCAACGTGTGTGAAGACATCCTCTGCTGTTATTTTTTTAAGAAACACTGTTGTTAAAGGAACCTTTTTTTTTCGTAGCTGGTATAGTCATTACACTTCCTTCCTAATATCGCAATCTCTTTGCAGCTTTGATAGCTTTTTTGTGATAAGTTTCGTCGTTTGTTTCTGTTTTGCGTTAAATTTTTGATGATTTCTCTCATGTTCTCCCGTGCAGTTTTACAGAGTTCTAAGTATCCCATTACTCCCCGTTTTGAGGTGTCACGTTTCTTACTACACGCCTTCCATCCATTATGTTCATAGAACTGAGTTTCTCCTGCTTTTCCTCTTAAAGTACCTCTTTGCCATTTGTATTGCATTCTCCTTAATACGCTCAACAGTAGTCATACATCTTCCTAATGTTTCGATATCTTTTTTATTACTTCCTTCTGGTAGATATTTGGCATTCCTTTAAAATTCTGCCTAAACTTTGCAAGTGTGTTTCCTTCATAAATTCTTGATTCCAATCGTAATAATATAAAAATAAACAGAACAAAGACGAATACCCATTTTACTTAGTGTCAGTGGTGGATTATTAAACGTTTATCTTTAAAAACTGGTTATTGCTATTCCCTTGCAATATTGATTCAAGTTGGTTGAATCTTTGTCGTTTTATAAAAAAACTTCGTAGATTTAAAGTAAGGAAAAGATGCGGATCATTGTAATTTAGAGTTTAGCCATTATTAAAGAAGCACAATGAATTTTTGTAAATAAAAGTTAAAAAGATGCAATTTTTCGAGTTAAACTAACCGTGATTATGAAGATGTCATAATCGCAGAGTATGATTTACCTAATTCATCTCCCTACTTAACCGAGAGAGAGAGAGAGAGAGATCAATTGGGTAACTAGTCTTAGTGCTGCACTGCGTCTTTTCACTCTACAGCGTGTATGCTGAACAACATATTCTATAAGCTGAAAAGATGAATGGTTGAAAAGTTGTGCAAGCTTAAAAGCTGAATGATATCGTATAATTACAATGCCGATTGAAGAAATCTTGAATAATTCCTCCAGTTGCAGACGAGTATCAAAAACTAGGTGGCATAAACATATAAATTATTGGGGAAATTGATAAGCTGGAGCCACAGAACTTCTATGGTTGATGAGTGTGTTACGACCGATGAATAAACTGCCTTCCTGGTTGGTTGGAGTATACAGTGATAAAAGTTTAAGAGGCAACTGGCTCTTATCATCTGGGGGTGGGAAGGGAAGGATATGATAGGAAGGTTGTATAGGCAACGTTTATCATTTATTAACCCAATGAAAATACGATCTTTAACTCGTAAAATATGTTTACAAAATGGATATTTATTTTAAATGTGCTTTATTATAGAATAACACAGTATAAACTAATTAAAGAATGTATCTACTAGAAAAAGAATGAAAAAGGTTTATTTTTTACTTCTAGTACTATCCATTAACCAAAGCAGTTCACAACTTCATTATAACTGTTTTTAAGATTGCTGATATACTACAGGCCCATATATATTTTGTACTGAGCATCGTATCTCTATTTTCTACTAATCATTTTGTGGTGACGTATGGCTTCGATCATGTATATGCGTATCAATGACAATATACGTTACCCTTAACGCTACAGAAAGCTCTCCATTAAAAGTAAAATTACTCAGAAACTGTATTAAAAAATGAAATGAGAAATGTATATAAGTGTATTACAAAAATTATGAAAAGTGTATACGTTTTAATTCTTATATATTGACTCATAGTAACGTTTTCCCAAAAACAAAACAAAAAAAAAAATATATATATATATATATATATATTTATATATATACGCGTTATGTTTCACTCAACGATGTACATGGCATTCGGCATGGGCGAATAATACCGAGCGATGGGTCAGTTCAACTTACAGTCGGAAAAAAATGATTAAGGCAAACGTGATACGCCAGTACCATGTATAGTATCGAGATGGAGAAAGTACTTAAGACGTTTTAGAAGAGAAAAAAGCAGCAGCGACTTCTTAAGCGGAAAAATCTGATCCAGCCAACACAGGAAAGGTAGGCAGAATCAGAGATGTAGTGAGGAGTCACAGCGCCCAGCGCTAGATAGATGGAGACATCTTTCCGGCTCTTTTTCCCTTATTCTCAAGCAAAAAGTCGATGCTAAAATTTCATTCTACGATTTCCATACGGCTGCTCCAAAGGAGAGGCTACTGCTCCCTTCCCTTTCCCTCACTAAGCCTCTGAGAGGATAATCGTAAAAAAAACAACAACAGATCATCTTTATTTAACATACTATAAAATTAAATGTTATAATTAAAAGGCCATAATGCACGTCATATCAGGAAGCATGGTATGACAGATTGACTCACGTACACCTGATTGAAGAGACCAAATAATAACTCCTACAGTCATCGACAACACTTGGACTCAGAGAACGTAGGTATAAATATTAGCCATATAATAATAATAATCTTAATAAATTTATTATTATATGTTAAAACACAAATTTAGCAATTAAAAATAATATAATTTAAGTAAAGAATATAGTACCTACATATATCAAGAAGAGTAGCTAAAAATATAAAGGTGTTCGCAAATTTATACATCCTCCTGTTTCAAAGGAAGGGTTCCTGTGAGCATTAAACACCGTAAGCGTTACTTTAACACAAGGAGTTGCAGCAGCAGTATTGTACTACAAATGGATAAATCAAGACTTCTTTGTAAATGATAAATTCGCTTAATTCCTTCTCTGTGTTTAGGCCTACGATTTAATTTAATAAAGAAAAAGTAACTCAAATAAATTTAATAAATGTTGCCTAGAACCGGAAGAGCTACTATTCCATTGAAAATGGCATTTTCCAGAAAAGAAAAGAAGGTTAGGCACCTATCAGGTGCAACGCGACCCCTTTTCTTACAATAGATACTCCACACTATACTCTTTCTCTAACTCCAGTGTTTACTATTGCTATTATAATATACTTGTAAAATGGTGAAAACATGTTTTTATTTATTTTTCAGTAGTATCCTGTTCGATTTAATTTGAGAATCATCAGATATAGAGTATTTCATTGCCATCAAGTTTCGAGAGCCCTATTATGCGCGATTATAAATTTAAAAAAAAAACAGCAGGCTTAATCGGTGTAGTACAGGAGGCATTGATTATACATTACTAAATGTTATACATCATTCTTCATGGCATCAATTAATTATGAGCTTTATATGCAATAATTGCATTTTTCCTGTATATTTTTCATTCTTAATTCGGTTCTGAACTTAGTATGATTCACTACCTATCCTGAGAGGCAACTTATTCCAGTGTTCGACAATCCGCTGCCCATAGATGAATTTCACAAGATCCAAACTGCTGTACACTTCAATCAAATCTCCTCTTAGATATCTAGTAGCCAAACTTTGCAGTCCACATATTCTAAGCCACTCTTCATGTATGCATCGATTGGACCTCATCATTAATCTGGTCGCCCTCCTTTGAACCCTCTCCAGAAGTTTTACGTCGCTTTTCGTATCAGTCTCAGACCTATATACAATATTCAAAATAGAACAAAGATTGCACAAATCATGTACCGTGTACCATCCAAACCGATAGTTTACTCTGCATAGAAAATTGAATCAGATTGAATTGTAACACCTAAATATTTTTCTTCTGAACCACGTTTAGCTCCTCCAGGATTTTTCGTTTCCGAAATACATAACCATACATTCAAAAGCAGTAAACTTTAGTTGTCTTTTTTTGGGACCATATATGAAACCGATCGAGCTCTTTTTGAGTCTTGTCCTGGCTCGTTAACCCCCTTCGCACCTTGAAATTATCAGCAAACTTTGCTTGCTTGCTTCCTTTCATAAACGTATCAATAGCTTTTATGAAAATTACAAATAGGAGGGGACCCAACATCCCTGAGTGACTTTATTACACTTGTCAACCCTTAAGATTGATCATTTATGTCAGTTCTCTGTTTCCTATCTTTTGGCTAGCCTCTCCTGGACTACGGAGAATGTTAATGATTAACATTCTCAACGGTTTACACTCTCATACACTCACACGATGAATCATTGATAAACTTGCTACTGCCCATGTCTGCACAGGTCAGTTTTTTGTTTCTTTACAGTCAGCTAAGTTTTGCTTGAACTGTAAATCTTTAAGTGAATCGGTGTTTTAACCTTTCGGTGTAAAAATGAGTGATCATAATTTAGAACAAAGAATTGTTCTAAATTTTTAGTGAAACTCGGTAAAAATGGTTGTAGATGTTACGAAACAGTACCACGATAAAACCATGAGTCACCCACGTGTGTACGAATGGCAAAAGTGGTTCAGAGAGGGCCGGAAAGAAATCCACGAGGACAAGAAGAGCAGAAGACCGCCAACTTCAATGACAGAGGAGAATTTTGAAAAAGAAATGAGAGATTGCGCCAAGGCAGTAAGAATGAAAATTCGAATAATGGCAGAACATTTACACATTGACAAAGAAACAGTAAGAGTCTAAAACCAATTTTGACACATGTTTTTTCATTGGGGCAATTCGCCGTGTCATTCCTCTGTCGCAGCGAGGGAGTTTTTAAAGAAAAACAAGCTCACAACATTGGAGCATCCGCCTTATTCTTCAGATCTGGCGCCGTGCGTCTTTTTTCTGTTCCTTAAAATTAAAATTCACTTCAAATAAAAATTATTTAAGGATTTAGCAGATATTCAGAAGACCACAATGCAGCAATTAAGACGATATATTCATGTGGCGTTGCATAGACGCAGCCGGAGAGTACTTTGAAGGGGAAAAACATTGAAATTGTTGTATTTAAAATAATAAAAGATTTAAAAATGTTTCTCTTTTATTTTTAGCTGCACCTTGTATATCATCTTTCCTTGGAGCCATGCCCTTCTTTAAACGAAGTAGTGTTTCTAACAAACGCTTTTCGAATTCGTTATATTACTTATTTTACTGCAGTCTGATTCCTTAATATACCCCAGAGATTAGCGCTTGCTTTCGATTGTAAATATTTCGGAAGTATTTGTTCAATTCATCTACCATTTCCACTACGCTTGTCATAGACCTTCCACTGAAACCAATTAAGGGACATATTTCATTTATTCTCTTCTTCTTCTTTCTGTTTACATATGAGAACTTCTTGTTCTTAGCTCTCTTTTAGTGTTTTCTCGTAATCAGCTATCGCTCGGATAACTGCATCAGTGGTTTGGTTGCTAATTTTGTTATAATGCTCAAGCAAATCAATATATGATTCAAGAGTCACGTTTTTTGAACGTGACACTAGAAGCATATATTCTCTGCTATGCCATGTGTAGATGAATGTGTGATGGAGAGTGTGCGATATACTGCGCAGAGGAATCATCTCCGATGTTCTAGTCCAACAGAAACAGGCATTTGGCGGCAGTGTTTTAATATGAGAGATATTTTCCCTGGGACTCTCCTGACTTTCATACCCCATCCCCTAAACCGGTCTGGACACTACAGACACAATACACATGGGTAGTTGAAATAACTTTCCCAGTGAACCTAATGAAAATTATTTTTCTTCTGCATATCCAGTAGGCCCCGAAATTCCAGTTAGCATATGTCATTGGAAAATTCTACTCAACTAGGCAGGGTTCTCAAATGACACCTTCTAACACTGGAAAATCTGTCTCCATTAAAAATTGGATCTGTTGACCCTAAGCTTTCTAGGATGGGATCGCAGACCTTGACATCGTCTTGGTAGGATATGCATATTCTTCTAGAACAAGTTAGGATAATATACTAACACCTTTGTCCAACCAGCTGTCCTAGCCGTAAGGCTGGTACGGATCTTTAAACCAACGCTAACCCGAGAATATTCCTGGTAGGATCGTCATTTTGTTCATCCTGAAGTATTTCCCTGGACTGACCTTCTTCTACTTCCATCTACATGGACTACTATCCCTGAAACATCCAAGATAGGATCCCCTTGCTAACCCATCCACATGACTGAATAGGATTTCACCCGACCGCGCTAACCTGGGTCTACACTGGGTAGGATGCTGCTAACCCAGTCCTCGGATTGGTTAGGATCCAGTGATTTAAAACCACTCCAATGCCAATAGACGACTACACTCTTTTATCTACAAATCCTCACTCTTACTTTTACCACCCCCTTTTATTTTTTTACATTATACCCTGTACTCCCCAGCGCTCTATCATTTTTTCTTAATTTTGTCGCCGTCCAGAAGCATAATAGGCAGCGTGGCTTAAGCGCTGTACATGGATAACATGGGGTCTCATACGGATCCCTGCGGCTAAAAGTAATTACTATTCACATATAACACACACACACACCACTTTTCTGGCT
Source organism: Mastigoproctus giganteus (assembly GCF_048544385.1). Classification (NCBI taxonomy): domain Eukaryota; kingdom Metazoa; phylum Arthropoda; class Arachnida; order Uropygi; family Thelyphonidae; genus Mastigoproctus; species Mastigoproctus giganteus. The sequence continues at coordinate 114,964,139 of NC_143575.1, forward strand.
TTTACAGAGTATTCTATTGAGTATTTATGAAACAGTTGTGCGAACCATCGGTGGCGCACCCTCCCCAAACACTGTGTACACTGTGTACATCATGAACCTGTTCATTGTGGTTGATCAGGTTCATGATGTTGTCTTTCCGGATGGCACAGGTGTGCTCCAGGAGGATAATGCGCCCTGCCGCTTTTCTGGTATTGTTCGAGAGTGGTTCTCAGAACAGGAAAGTGACTTCCAAGTGCTACCTTTACTGCTGAATTCGCCGGATATGAATCTCATAGAACATCGCTAGGATTACATGCATAGAAGGATCCGGCGTTTGGATCCTCCAACAGGACTATCGTAGATCTCCGTCCCGGAGATTTCGCACAGATCTTGGCGTCTGTAATCTCGGCGACGTGGTACAATAACCACGTAACTCTATAAGGCCTCCGCAATGCGTAGAGACCTTATAGAGGTCACATCTCGCCGTGTGGTGGCGATAATGGCGGGAAGAGGCGGAAATGCCTACTGTTATCTAGGTAGTCATAATGTTTTGACTGGACAATATATTCTGCTATAGCTCTTGAGAAGAAACGTCACTCTTCAGGCACGTTTGTGTTAAATTTGCTGCATATGTATCGTTCATTTTAATTTCCTTCAAAGATAATATGAAACTTATCGTAATATAAAAGAATAATACCTTATTCTAAGATCGTTTCGAATTTGCACACTGAAATAAGTAAATAATATGCCAAACTGCGCAAAACTTCAAAAAATAAAAAACACATACAGGAGAGAAGGAAAATGTAGATAAAAAAAAAACAAAAAAACACGAGCATGACCATATTCTTTCCTTCCTTAGGAAATTGATTATCAAGAATGATTTTCTGAAAGAAAAAAAAAAAATTAAAACCTCTTCAATATATGACTTAATTATCCAGTTGCTTTCATTATTAAAGTTTCAATTTATGTTTATTTATTTTATTTTTTTCCTGTATAAAATAAATTTTCGTGGAAAACTGCAAGTCGAAATGAACAGTGTTTATTAAAATAGCGAAAAGCTTCCAATGAAAAAAAAAAAAAAAAAAAAACAATGAGAATGAAAATCGATATCAATACCACAGTAATGTATGTCCAGTCTACGTACTTGTAGCCAATATATTTCTGTAAGACGTAAATCCTACTTCCTTCTAGAAAAGACACAGTTGAACCCTGAGATTTATTTCACCTTTGCTCTTAACGTAACAGTTAACGTCTGACATGAAATCTACCAATTAAGATCTAATCCATGACATGTACTAGAGACTTAGAACAATCTCCAAGAAATGTACGAAAGAAGAAGAAGAAGAAGAAAAGAAAGTGTTCAGAAGGTACATAATACACAAATCGATAAAGTTGAAAGGCCAGAACGTAATGAGGAGCTTCATGTTCGCTACCGAATTATTCTCGTTATGTAACTAGATTATTTTTCTTGAAAAAGTTGCCTGAAATATTGCCAAAGGTAATTGCTCCTATGGGAATGTGATTATTTAAATGCAGATATAAGAGGATTTATTTATAATGGACAACTAAAACATTCATTCTCTTCAAAAATCAATAGAAAAACGGTATTCTTATTGCAATTTATTTTATCAGCAACTTCAGAACAAACTGATTGCAAGAAAATTGCAGTAACGACCTTATAATGAAAAACAGAATAGAGTCACAATAGTAGTAAATGCGAGTACAGAGACTATGAAATTAATGTTTCGAAAACTGCCAACTTCGAAACTTCATAACAAAAATAATTGCACCGAATAAATTGATTCAACGATGCATTGGATACCATTCACGTGTTTACAATTCCGGCTGGACAAAGGTTGCACAGAGAAGTTGTGTTCAATATGGCAGAAAACTTCAGCAGTTTTCAGATAATAATTATTTGAACAGACAAGGATGAGGTTTTGTATTTGTCTGTTTTCACTCCAATGATGTTTCTGTAATGTTAGATGAATTCACTCTGTAATTTTCAAATATTTTACCTTATTTATCGACTTTAAGTAATGTCATAAAGAAATGATGACCTTTCAGAAATAAAGTAACTGCACTTTGGCAAAACGTTGTGTACTGGTAGATTTTATAAATAATCGAAATGAAGTCGTAAGAGATATGAAATAGATCATTTCGACTAATTTTTTGTAGGAGCACTACTCCTATTCCTTTCAGGCTTCTGTGGACAAGCGAATTTTCCATAATGACAAGGTTCCAGTACAGTACACAACACGAAAAAATAATGAAAGTCATGTTTAATATTGTAAGACTTTGTTATTTCTTTTTTCTGTTTAAACTCCACTATGTAACTGTAGAGTAAGAGGAGTGTACAATATTAAAAGGACACGAATATTTCCATATTTTGTGATATCAACTTGAATTCAAACATTGGACTCCTAAATAACAATGCTGTACTTAGACCCGACCACTTGGTTACGGTCATTGTACTTACAGATTCCTTTTGTCGCTGTTTGGCTATACTGGAATACAAATGTTTAGTTTAAATGGAATTATATCAGAAACAACAACTGCTGTAAACACCCTTTTATTTATGAATTTTCAGTACTCTGTTGTAGGTGTTCTGCTATTCTGCTTCAATATAACCGTTAAACACTTTTTCCTAGTTTTTTTCATCCCGCCAGGGTGAATTTCGTCTCTAGCAAACAGAAAACCAAAACAAAATGCCCAGTTATTCTGTTAGAATATACAGACGCCTCGTGGCCTTAATTGCTTTGGCACTTAACACATACTTAACCTAACCTATTTACACGTGTACGATCACCGTATATTTGTTTCACCATCTAATTTCAACAATCTTAACATTTTAGCACACAATCAGCGCGTTTAATAACATTTTAGCAGTTTAGAACAGTTTTTCAATCAGTGGAAGGGAAGAAGACTTGGAGGATACTACTACCGATATCTGTTTTTAAAAAAATGTACACATCAGACTTAATAATGGTACAAAGAGAGTGGTGATTTGTGGATGGAAAGGTTGGAAAAATACCTAGATTATGAGGGAATATATATTCATTAATACTTTTTATAAAAAAACAATATTTTAAAATATAGTGGAAAAATTCTATAATTAAAGTTTAATCTCAATAACAATTATATTTTTCGTTTTTTCCCTTTCGACATCAAACTAAATAAAGAATAAAGTGGTGTTCGTTTTCTTTAATTAATTTTGCATTTCAGTTCTCATCGTGTCAATGTTAAATCAAATATTAAGGCATTTCTTAACAATATTTATTTTACTTTTTTCCTCAGCTAATTATTAACCGGTAAGATGACGATTACTAAATAATCAACCATTGTCTCTTGTTGTAAACTTCAATTTATCTCTGTTGGTTTTTCACATATACATATCTGCATAATAGTGTCTTGCTTTACACGCAGCTGAAAGGTGAATATAATTAAAGCTGATTGTTCTCTTAAGCAGAAAGCTCAAAGGAAGATAAAAAGCTGTCTCCGCTACATCATTTCTTTTTTTTCCCTCGTAGACTTAATTAAAATACACACTTGTTTAATTAAGCTTCTGTTTGATGGCACGAAACGTTGAGAGGATAAGGATATAATAAACAAATGCCCAGAAATAGACATAATGGATCCTTTTAATTAAACGCCCTTGTCATTTAAATCTTTCTGCAAACTAAGCCTGGTTAAACACTGAAACCATACTCAGCTTCAGTAATATTATATTTCATACTCTTCACATATAAATGACAATTGAAACACTAAATTTTGCATCATCCAGGCTTCTTTATTACTTTGCCTTCAGACTTAATTATGGCGTAGTTTTCACGAGATGAAGGATAGTCTTATACAACTTCTTATTCTGAATAATCTTTTCAAAAAAATATACACTACGCTTTTTAGATGCTTTGTGTATATTGATCAAAACGTTCAAATTGGGTAGATCCACAGATCTACCCATGCCTAATATAATCACTATAGTTTTTAGCATTTCTCATCGTTTCCCCATATCTTTAGAAACTGTGTTAGCTATCACTACTGCAAGATAAGATTTTTCGTAAATTTCGAAGGTTAACTTTAAAACGGTTCTGTAGCACTACCGCTAAAAAGCAGACGGAACCACATTTAAGTTAGTTAAATATTGGACTTATTTCTTCTGTTAAAATTTTGTTTTATTTTAGCTAACTGACTTATTATAGCTTAATGTGCAAAACTTCTTACTCGCTTGTTGATTTCTTATTAGGATAAATGCATTTAAGCACATATATTTGCTCAAAATAAGTAATTACGATTATGAACACTTTGGAAACTGATTGAGGTGTATAAGCTTTGAATGGATTGAGCAAGCTCAATGCTGATGGGATTCTTCCTCTTATTGCTTAACAAGTACAGGTTTATGTCCCCTCAGATTACAAACCTGAGGGGTCATAGACTGAAATTGAGGAAAGATAGTTGGCGAATAGATGTGCAAAATTTGCTTTTAGCCAGTGGGTGGTTGATTGCTGGAACAAACAAACATCCATCTGTCGTTGTGGAAGTTGATAGCTTATATAAATTCAAGGAAGAAATGGACAAACGTTTGGAAAGAATGGATGGGTGAAATGGGAAGTTTTTTTTTTTTTTTTTTTGGCTAATGCTGTATAAGCTTGTTTTCTTTCATGCCTCTACTACTGCTAAAAGTCTACTAACCAACTCCTTGCAACCATTCCGTACCAAAGTGAAAGAAATTTCAACATTAAAACCTTCATCAGCATCACCTTTTTCTACTGAGGAAACTTTTAACAGTGACAGCTAAATTGATCATGTAATGTGTAATGAAAGTTTTAAATTGGATCCTTGATGAAAAATGGGCTTATATACCAACAGTAATTTGATGCAAAACTGCATCTTATCGCAATTTCGAAAATTTAGAAAAGTTCAGTTTTTTTCGTAGTAAAAATATCGAATGCGCTCAAGTTGAGCAAGTTGATGGACTGACTTGCTACACATATTTTTCATTTTCGCTAGCAATCGAAGGAAAATTAAGGATAATATTGACAAAATTCAGCAGTATATTTAGCGCGGAGCTTTTTTATGTCAAACATGAATATTAATATCTTAAAATAAGTTGTTTATGGTCAAGAAAATCATAAGTTGACGAGTTCGAAATCTATTCAATTTCATTCGAGTGAAGTTTCCAGTAGTCTGTTTGTTATTTTAAACTAAATATCAAGCCTACGTGAATCACTTTAAGCCCTTGATTAAAATGTGACAATTTGACACTATAAGTGAGTGAGTGTTAATGTAGAATAAGTATTGCAGAATTATCTTTTAAAATTGTAACCGGATCATGAGGATTTATGAGATAAGCCGTTTCCAAAAACTTAATTCCTAATTATTACTTCTAGAAGCGTGCCTCATAATAGCGTAGAGTTGTTAGGGGCAGAGGTATTAAATGTCCTTACTCTTCATGGAAAGATGTTTAGTTTAAAATAACTTATAATTTTAACAGCTTAGGAATCGCAGGGAAATTTCATGGCAAACCCTAAGCTGACATTTCTCTGTGAGATCATGATTGGAGGGGGTGGGTTGATAATATTATGATTCGTTGCACTAGTTGGGTGTTACGTTCTAAGTATATAACAAATCTACGAATAAAACTGCATTTCATAAATATTCTTCGCCATTTTTATTTAAAAATATCTTGAAAATGAAATCAACAGAAAAAGCGTATCTATTTTGTTACTGTAAACATAATTTTCCTTATGTTTCCGATTGTATAAATCTAAATGGATAAATCATTACTGACACCAGAAATACGTTAGTATGATAACGAACTCATTGAGTAAGAGAAACCCCTCCCCCAACACAGATAAATCGTCAGCATTAATGAATTAGACAAGCGGGAAGAGGCACCTGCAAAGCTCTAGTATCTTACAAATGTTTTGATAATTGGTACGGTTTGCAATATCGAATTCCAGTCACAATTTAATTCTTTGTATACGATCCTTTTGAAATAAATCAAAATAATTATAATGACAAGTCATCATTAGAAACAGAAACTAAAAGAAAAAATAGCACTTGAATTACATTTATAAAGAACTATTAAAATGATTCAATTAAAACGATGCCATTAACACTACTTACGTAGTTCAAATTTATGGATTAACTATGGTGTATCTACACCGATATTATATAGTTAATTATCAAAACCCATAAGGATTATGCCTTGTGCATTTCTTTTTCAAATACGTTATTTTATACACCATTTGTCATCTCTCATATTGTGGATATAACTTCGCAACTGTGATGGCTTCTTTGTACTAGAGATTGTTTATTTATTTGAAATAGCGCTAAGGTAAAATGGCATTCAATTAAAACAATGCAATTAGCACTACTTAGTTTAAATTTATCGATTAACTTTATGGTGTAACTACACCGATATTACATATTTTTAAACAACAAAAAATTTGTTTAATTAAATTACTTACCTAGTAATCTTCTCTTCGAATCAAATCAAATTTCTCTAACAGATTTTTTACTGTTCTTTTGTAGAACTTGAACAGAAAGGAAATAGAGCTGCGAGGGCAGCGAATTTTAATACCTGAATTGTTATTCATCGCGAAGGGAACAAAAGATTGATAAAAGAAAATATTAAAAACGCAGGATGTTTTAGGTTAATTTATTTATTTTATAGAGGAAGTAATTAAGCATTTTAGTTCTTCATCAGGGAAGGTGTAAATATTGATTTGCATAATGTATGTAGCCTTCCAACTTATAGAAATTAAATTTATTCTTTACGCTAATTAACTATTTGTATATATCTTTTTTTCTTTTTTTTTTTTTTTCTTCAAATAGGCCTCTGGGGTTGGGTATACTCATACTATGATTTTTAGTGTTTCTCACCAACCATGGAATAAAACGAAAGACGAAAAACCCAAAATTTTAAAATATTTAATATTTACAATAAATTTATTTACAAACAAAATACCATATTACTGATAGTAATTTTAAAATAAGACAACTGTGATATACAGGATAATAAAATACCAAATTTAAAATGCAATAAAATATACTAGGTTAAAAGCGCTAAAATACTAACTGAAGCTTTCAAAGGCTTCTGCCTTCTTTATCAACAGTGACACTGATGAGAAAGAAGGCAGAAGCCTTTGAAAGCTTCAGTTAGTATTTTAGCGCTTTTAACCTAGTATATTTTATTGCATTTTAAATTCGGTATTTTATTATCCTGTATATCACAGTTGTCTTATTTTAAAATTACTATCAGTAATATGGTATTTTGTTTGTAAATAAATTTATTGTAAATATTAAATATTTTAAAAATTTGGGTTTTTCGTCTTTCGTTTTATTCCATGGTTGGTGAGAAACACTAAAAATCATAGTATTTGTATATATATTTACGGAATTACGTAGTACTCGCATATTATTATATTACTTGACATTTTCATCATTTCTTTGTTTATAAATTGAGATGCTGTTTTTACGATTCCTTTATGATTCTTTTATGTATGAAATGGAATAAGTAACGCATTGTTTTCTCTTGAAGATTAATTTTATTCTTCAATTAAAAATACACCAGGGAAAGAAAATGGAAATTTTTTTTTTATCTTTTTAGGTTTACTACAGATTTTTTTCTGTGTCTAATTACTGCATTATAAAGCAGATATTACTTCTTAATTTTTTTTTTTTAGTGTATATTCAGGGATACGTTTGAGTTATTCTCTATTTTGGTGAATATTTTATATGGAATTCTTTCTTTGAACGAACATATTAGTGATACCTATGCGCCATCTACTACACCAGTTAGTATTAGTCAGCGTCGCAGTACAAAATACACGCGCCTCCGTAGCCAGGTGGGAAGGAGTAGTAGTGCGTAGCACACGCTTCTTGATTAGACCGGGGTTCGAGCCCATCACCACCAAATACGGAGGATGCTGAAAGGTCAGGGAATGACCACCGCATATCCCGGAGCAATAACAACTAAAGAGTTGTTAATGCTCCTAAAAACGAAACAACAACAGTACAAAATACACGTGATGTACCGACTTCTCATGACCTTTGTTGCCTTGGCAACAAAAGTCATGAGAAGTCGGTACATCACGTGTAAAAGCCATGCCTTGGCAACAAAGGTCATGAACTCTCTCAATATTCCCAAAAGATGTGACCCCAAAAAAAGTTAATAAATTTTAGTTGAATTAACTGCATATTTATCTCCTGCATTTAAGTTGAAATTTTAGACATGTCAATTGGCAAATCAAAATTATAAAGAAGATGCCTTCGAAGATAAGCAACTGAACCTTTCCTAGACTCACTCTGATAATGGACATTTCCTTTATTACTTAAAAGATTCTACCTTGCAAAATTTAATCGGTTTCTCGAATTTCGAAAATAAATTAGAAGTAGCATTCGTAGTAATTAAAATCGCACATACGTACTGCTGATTAAGATCGAATCAAAAACTTGGAGAAATGCTTTAGAAAAAAAAAACTTGATATTTTTTGTGAAAAATCTGAATCATTATTGTTTGAAATACCATTTCCGTAATATTTAAAATAACAAATGGTTTAGACGTTTAGATTGAAAAAATGACAAACTCATGGAAAGGGTCCTTGAAATATTTTATTTCACTGAAATTTGGTGGCTAAAATGAGAATTCCTGCCTTCAATTAAAATGAAAAAAAAATCGGAGAAACGAGATACGAAAAATAGTTGACTATTAATACGAACCAAGGAGAAGGCGGAATATTATCATCAGCATTATAGATAAAATAATATGACACATTTTTCGGTTCAAATAATAAAAAAGAACAGACATTGTAACTCTTTATTCGTTGTGAAGCGCTCCCCAGGTAAAAAGAAAATAAATAAATAAATATATGTATGGCAATCCTAATTTTGTGCAGCTTCAATAATATTTATATTAGTCATCCCTTGACATAAGACAAAATTTAAACAAAAGCACATTGCTCTATCGTTATAATTGACATAAATGTGAATAGAAACTGGCAAATCAATTGGACCATTTCGTTGTGATAAGGCATACCAGAGAACTCGATCAATAGCGCAGTGACTTGAGGACAATGGAAAATCTCTTTCTGCCACAGCATAGACCCGATCTTAACCCAACTAGATGCATGGGGCACGGTATGCTTTTGAGCAGCACTTAAAAAAAAGAGATGTAGAACCAGCCACTGCTATGAGAGATAAGTAGTTCAGAATTTCATCTTTGTGTCTTCATAGAGAAATTGAGTTAGGGCGTGGTACAATGATTTCAACGGATGATAGCAGATTTCTTTAACCTAAACTGCACTCAGAGCTAGCAAAAGCCTGTGATCGTTGTTGTTCGACACAATCTGGGCGAGAGGAGAAAAAATTGGGTTTGATCCCTGTTGGGAAAAGAGGAAATTTAATGGCATTTTCTTTATCCCAAGTTAGACAACTTAACCCGTAAAATCTGCGTGTGTAGCACAGCGGTATCGTCACTGTCCTCCCGACACCGGGTGGAAAAAGCCCCGGTTCGAATTCAGTCGATGACGCGAGGAAGTTTAATGGGCTTTTTTCACTCCGAGGCTGAGTTAGTCGGTCTCAGGCATAAATAGCAGTTTTTTCCCCCAGAAACTGGGTTTTTTTTTCTTCCAGCAAAACAGGCAAATCGACAAAAGAACACACGCATTTAAAGACGCAAATAAGGGTAGATGTATTAAATTACAGGTGACCCTAATATAACTTAACCCGTAAGACTGTATTGTATATGGGTTTTTCATTCCCCAAACAAGAACTAACCACAGAGTTACAACATTTTACAGACAGAATATACAGTAGGAATTTAAGACTTAATGGCCATAAGTCATGTCCATGAAGTCTTAATTTTTTATATGTACTGCATTTTTTTTTTTTAAATTTAAGATACTACTTTATATTTCAGGAAACCCCACTTACACTTTTTCATTATTATAAAACCATATCTTAATGCATTCAAACCTAATTCCAAACGAATATCAGTTGCACTTTTAAAAGGTCACGTCAATCAGATGCTATTTAAAAATTTTGAAATTTTCAGACACTGTACTTAATTATTAATTAACGAATTTTAATTTAAATAATTAATAAAGTACACACGTCTTTAAGCAATCTTGTTAGCAGTTTGTTTTATTCACTTAACATGCTATCTTCAAAGCAAAATATTTCTTTAACTTCACGAGAGAGAGAGAGAGAGAGAGAGAGAGACTTTGCCTCCTACTTGTAAACGCACGGAAGTGATACCAAACATTCCCAGTATCTCGATTGCCTGTATGGCGACCCGGTTCTTTTGGCGCATCTTGCAGTTTCAGTTCTTAGGAGTCATCGATGATTGCATTGAATACAAAAAGCAACTTCGATCGAAGCGCTTCACCTACTCCGTGAAGAGACTTAATGACGTTACCAGCCCTGTGAATATGGGAAGTTGGGCAACTCAAACGAAAACCTAAGCGAATAATGGTTAACAGTCAATTATACTGCAGCAGCAGCTGCAAACGCGTTTTTATTCTGGATCAATGGAAATCCAGCTGCCCTCCACTGCTAAGAAAGTATTTATAAGGAAGAAAAATTTTACAGCCGAAGTTCGATGAAAACACTCGATAAAAATATCGAGAAGGAAAGAGCTAATACCATTATTAGCGTCTTAGTATATGCTTTTGTTATCCTTGCATTAGCGAGCAACTATAGTTCATAACAGAAACACTTGGATGTTCTCCAAGTTCGAGTCTCAAAAGATTTCGAAGTAATTCTTATTTTTATCGAAATGCTTATTCTGATCCGCCTAAAACTATAAACACACGTATCTTCAAAAGAAGACAAAAACAATATCTTATCATTAGCTAAATACTGTAATAATTAAAGGATGATATGTTCTGTCCATAAAACTAAAAATATACAAGCTGAAAGGGGTTCATGGGAGTTATTAACTAACCATTTATACCATTAACCCAAATATGGGGGGACGAATTCTAAGGTTCGTTAGTTGGTGCATCGGGTACCACCGAACTTCTAAATTATAAATATTTGAATTAAATATATGTGCAGTCATTTATTCCCTCAGCATGAATTGTTGAGATGACTTCCATCCTGCAGTGAGTTGATAATGTCTGCAGTTTACCATTTTTTTTTTCCTGGCTTTAAGTCGTATATGGACCAAATGAAAAATGTGTTACATTCTCTTTACTTACTAAATTTCAGAATGATGCATAAATTCAAAATAGTTCGAAGTGATGTTTGTCCTCTTGTTTTAAACAAATCTATTTTTGTGAATGATAATGATTGAAAACCGGTAGACAACGGGTCTTTTGCCTCCTTTCTTCACCGTTCAAGTTATATTTATGATTTTTAGTTGGATTTCTGTTTGTGGATGTGATTTTATACGAAAGAAAATAGTTGTTTACGATACTGGCGATTAGAGACTGGTAGGGAGTTGTAGTGGTGTAGCGTATTTGGACGAGCTAGACGAAAAGAATTAGTAAGCCATCTTCCCCCACACTTTGACAACAAATTACATTTAAGAAAAAGTACTTAAATGTCTACGATTTTAGCAACCTCAAAACTGCAGTAAATGTCTAATAATTTGCCATCCGATTTCCGGGGAATCCAATAAAACAGTATCTGGGTGGGCCAAGCGAGAACGTTGCACAGTATTTTATTTTCCTTCTCTCCTTTAATGTTTGGAGATTTCACTGCATAGAATAAAAATTCTAATTGCGCTTGTACTTTTATGTGAATACAATAACGAACAATACACATAGCTGTTTAATAATTAAGGAATGTTTTCATTCTGTAATTAATTTAGGGTACAGGGACAGTTTGGTGGATGTAAATACTCACGGAGAATTCCAGAGTTGCTCAGTTCTCTGCTTCTTGCATTAGGTTGTTTCTTGCATGAAGCATTAGGTTGACAAAATCGTAGTTTTGTTAACAGAGTCAGTCAACAATCTTTAACCAATTATATTGGATCAGGAGAAAAGTAAATTCGAACATTATGCATTTACAACAGCATTATATGGTATACCCTATGGGACTTGGTTTTAATGATACGATGTTTTGAAGCGGACTGGTCAGCAGCGCTGAAGGCCCCGTCGTTAGCTTTGATGCTGATATTAATCAATGATTCACACGAATCCAAAGCGAACTTACTAACATTGTACATAAGAACTGAGCTCAACACTTATATGATTATCTATTCTGATGATCCAAGCAAATCCCCACAAAAACTGAACAGGCTACTCAGTTATTAATTGAATGCTGTCATCTTCTTCAGGTTCCGTGTTCAATTTTAACGTTGGAGACCAACATTTTCCAGCCACACTCTCTCTCTTGCTTTGTGAAATTGTTTTTGTCTCATAAGAGCCCCTGTCCATTCTTTGACGTTATTAAGCCACTTTTTTCTTTGTGTTCCTTTTGCTCTTATGCTTTTAATCTTCCCACTGTATACTACTTTAAATACTTGAACTCATTTGGGCTCTAAATTAACCAATTACCCACATTGAATCAGTTCACATGACATTTACGAAAAGAAAACAGTAGAATGACATAACTATCCAAATCAAAAAAGCTCAAATTCAAAACGTCAAATATCACGAGGGTAAGATTCTCATCCCAGATGAACCTTGGGTTCATCTGGGATGAGAATCGTACATTTTTCCACCGTTTTAAAGAAACAAAAAAATCAAAATATTAGCAGCACTGTGGAATATCAAACAGGAACTTACTCGTATGAACAATGATAAAATAATTATAGTACTTTACCATAGTTTTCATATATGCATCTGTAATCTGATCATCTCCCCATCTAGTTATCTATCGAAATTTCTCATAATTAAATACAGGATCCTCCGATTGCTAAATAAAGTTACTTGGAACCCAGCAACCACCTCGCAGTCAATGATGCTTGCTAACCTGCAAGTTATCCCTTGGAAACAGCTTGTTACTAATAGAAACATCACTGTTCCGACTCATAAAACGGAAGCTTGACCCCTCTGATATTTTCCAAATTCTGACAGATCCTCAAAGAGAAGGGAGAAAACAAACACTGCTTCCGTAACACTCAATGGCGCTCTAAGCTTAATAACCTTAATTGCCTTGAACACTTCTTCCTAGCTAATAAAATTCCTCCGTACAACATGCTCTGTCTAAATATTACAAGATACACAACTTAAAAAAATACAGAGCTAAAACATTGTCAAAAATATTTCAAATTATCCAGTTCTGATGACGGCCTGCCATTGAGATGCGTTTTTCTAGTCTGATAATTATTTCACCAAATGCTTAAATTGAAAGCCGAAGCGAAATCCTCTTCAACTCTGAACACATCTTTGTCTGCTGTACTGATTGTAGCTCACAACAGTTTGATGCTGTACTTGTTACCCTATAATGCTATGGTTCCCTTGTGGATGTTGCTTCCATTTATGTGCCACCTGTCCCGAAACTACAGGTGATGGACGGGCTGATTAACTTTAAATATGACCCTCATCAATCAACAAGGGGACCCAACTCACTCGATAAGGTATTTGCTTCCATTACGGGTGTTGCTGAGGAATGCGCCAAAGAGCAATTGCTGTCTGATCATGACTCCATTGTCATTCGTTTCAGCATACGCATGCCTAACTTCAATAAGCCTAGTCAAAAGGCAGTAACAACCATAACGGGACCGAATTATCTGAACCCTGCTCGCTAACTCAGCTATTCCATGGAACTGTGTTCTGTGTTTTGATCCCATCCTATCAATAAATCTCCTAACCTACCGGATACAAACAATTTCCAACTACGCTGCATCCAAGAAAATCAGTATCACTACACATTCTAAAGCCTGGTGGACCCCGTCATTGAACAGTAGTTTCCATTACTAAACAGATTCTTCACACTAAGTGGAAACAGTCTGGTAGAAAGAAAAATAGAATTGCCTTCTAGCGTCCCAGACCCTTCTTCCATAGTCAAAAAGCTGCAGCCATCAAGGAGCATTTGAAGCAACCCTGAAGAAGAGAAAAGCTGTGTATAACTCCTTCCCACCAACAGCATCACTAAGGGTTGATCTTGACCAGTGCATGGACTACTAAGCTAGATTCTCCAGTCAACTGGAGGTCCCCCGTTAACTGTAACTTCATGAGAACCTTCATCTGATGGCCCACTAGTCACAGTGAACTTAACCAAGCAGCAGATAATTAATGCAGTTAATGCCCTATCTATTTATTTTAACATAAAATTCCTCCATTTTATGTTAAAATGTCTTAGCTCTTATCTTCAGATACCTTAAAAACAATACTGTACTGTATTTAATAAAAATCCTCTCCAAGCACCACTTTCCGCCTCTGTGGAATCGCTGCATAACAAAACCCATCCCAAAATCTCAAGCAACCAAAAAACTACCAAACTATTATTTTAGACCACCCGAATATTTAAATTCATATGCCGTGCTGTGTGTCTTATGTCTGTTAATTGCGTCTGTTCTGTAGTCGATTTGTCTGTTTTTCTGGAGGAAAAACCTTTCTATCTATGCCTGAGACCCACTAACTCAGCCACGGAGTGAAAAAAAAAGCCCATTAAAGTTCCTCGCGTCATCGACGGGATTCGAACCCGTGCCTTTTCCACCCGGTGTGGGGAGGACGGTGACGATACCACTGTGCTACACGCGCAGACCAATCTCAAGCAACGAACACAATCAACCAATACCGACCAATAGCCTGCTATTCTAGCCTCTTAAAGCTTTTAGAGAAGATCTTGCTTCCCGTCCTAACTCGCCAAATTCTCTGCAGTGCTTTCACAAATGCATTATGCAGTCTCAGGTAGATATACATTACACACCTAGCTGACATTACATCTGCCATCCTTCGAGCTTTTGTGGATAACTCTGAGATGGCCATCACTTACCTTGACCTCGAAGCAGCCGTCGGCACTCTCCACATCCCGAAACTCTTCACGGCCTTGGAACAATATTTTGAAATCTATGGAGATGTGCTATATTCATCAGTGCCCATTTTCGCGAAAAAACCATAATCCTCCAGGGTAACGAAGCACGATCTCAAGAACCAGAAGTACCACAAGGGGGCGGGAGGACTTGCTCGAATTTTCACAGCCATCATCGTACCCTTCATTGAGAAAAGGCCCAACGTGATGTGCTTCGCCGAGAATCTAAAGATACTAACTAGAATCAATCCTGGAGACAAGGTGACAGATGTCAACGTTAACATCAGTGCAATTCTCAGAGACGTGGAAAACTATTTAAATGCTTCAGGCTCTCCATCAACGCATCTAAATTGACCCATTTTATCTTTTCACTGAAAAATAATCCAAAATAGGTCATAGCTACTATTACTAAATGTGTTCATGCACACAAACTTAGGCACTGTCTTTGACCCACACTTAGTAAATTTCGTCGGATGCCATGACTAACGAAATGCAACTTTTCTCCACGACCGTGAGCCTGTGCTAGTTCGCAAATATATATGACTGCCTTCTTTATGCCAGAATCCTGCACGGAGCTGAAATCTGGACATTGGTTTCCCACACTAACGTGAGACGCATTTATGTCGAAGAATCTTCTTCTTCTTCCAGTCACATAGTTCCCTGGGGAGCTGTTGTGGCCACCAACAAAATCCTCCAGCTTCATCGATCATATGCTATACGAGCGGCGTCGCAAAATGTCACGCCCAAAAGTTGACTGATCCCATCCTTCCACCTAGTTGCAGGTCTTCCTTTAACAGCAGTTTTTGGAGTTGGTTTTGTTATGGTCTCTGTGGCATCAGATAATGTGATGGTATGCCATTGCCTACCATATGGCTGATTTTGAAAGGGGCCGGCTTTAATCATAGGAAGAGTCATCATACATCCTACGAGATACTCTTGAAGAGGAAAGTTGACTACAGCAAAGCCCCACTTAGTGCAGAAGGCTGATTACAACTGGTTTTCGCCTGGTTTCCAGAGGTCGTCTGACTGTAGCCTCTTTCACTTCAATATTTCTTCTGCTGAAATCTGCTAGAAAGGTGAATGCTTTCGATGAAGTCAGATAATTTTCAGTGATATTTGTAGCTGAAACAGCCATAAATTACTAGACAACTATGCGTATAAACAAATCAGCATCACAGCCATAATCGCTTCTCATAATGGCAATGCCAAAAGAACTGAGGCTAAGGTGGCTACCAAAACTGGTTGAAGATAGAAGATACATTGCAATATTGCCCTTCACACCCACTAGACTAGGGATTAACAGTGATAAATATAATAATAAGTAGAGAACATTGTTAAATCAAACATAAGGAAATGCTTATTTTGATGCATACAGGAAGCAGCTCCAAACTCAAAGAATAATACAGTTATATACCTCACAATATACAAAGAAGATATAGGTGGAAACAAATAATTTTATATAGTAATATAAAAGAGGAAACGTTCTTTGCACTGAACGTTAGCTGATCATTACTCACCTTAATACTGAAAAGTTAGTAAACCATCTTCATATCAGATGATATTGTTGGTCTGAGGCATTAACACGAGGTTCGAGGAGGAGGATCAGGAGTACGGAAGTACAATTCAAGGATGCGGTGTCTGTTTTCCCTGTCACAAGCAAACTTATTAAGGTCAGCATCCAAAGACTGGGCACATGAAAGCAGCTAAAAAGGGAGAAACCTGTCGGATAAGTGGCTGAGATACAGTTGGAGTCGCTCTGGGGGAAGGCTGAGAGACTCTCCAAGAGCACAAGTCCCAGAATGATGTCCGAAATCTCGCCAACGATCATTTTGACAGTCGTAGTAACTTTTCACAGTAATCAGCGTGGAGAGCCTGTGAATTTGTATCAAACTGGCCATTTCAGTTGTCGTTAGTTGTCCTTAGAATACGACTAGTCATCTTCATCATGGAGACAGGTTAGGAGCGAACTTCACACTTATTCAGTCTGATAAACATCTTAGTGGCTTGCACAAATATTCCAACCGTTTTTGAGATAAATCTTCGCCACCAGCTGGAATGGAAATTTTCTTTAATCTAATTACACCTACATGAGGTAGATTCTCGCTCCTGACCACTCGTCAGGAGTGAGAATACTTTAACTCATGCTCTTTGAGTGCACAGTTGTAGAAGCCCGTTACTGTTAAATACGATTAACAACGTAGTCGTGATATATTGTAAATTCCTCTGACCTGGTGGTTGTGCTGTAGTATAAACAAGAACTGGTTTTTCTTCTTTCTTTTTTGAGATGTGAATGTTCTATTTATGACCTAATAGCGAGAAAAAAAAATCAAAGTACTCTGTACTGGTATTGTTAAAAAAGGATACATATTTCGTTTTATTCTGTTGTTGTCCACCAAGAAATCTTCGATATTTTCGTTAGATTAAACACGTTTCACTAAATTAGAAAAAATGCGTATTCACTTGTACGAATAAAACGTTAAGAAAAAGAAAAGATAGTAATTTAGATTGGCAGTGTTTAAGAAATAAACACTGCCAATCTAACCAAACTTTAAGAAATAAAAAATATGCGAAATGTTTATTTCAGTATGAAAAACTCTCTTCAATTTCACTCCCCCAAAGTTAGATATAGTTCACTGTCTTATACAGTGAACGTAAACGCCGAGGATGTGTTCCCTCCCGGAACAAAAAATCAGATCCCTGAATTTATAGCATCGCTTTGAAAATGTACGCTGGGATGACGCTTTATTCAAATATATCATGATTAAAATAAAGAAGAAAAGCCTAAGAACAGCTACTCAATATAGATTTGCATTACACTTTCTCTTATTTATATTGAATAATATTTTTAAAAATTTGACTTATTTTGAATATAAAGAGAAGCACCAGTATTTTATAATTTGAAACACTTTTACAGAAACTTAATTTTATACCTGAATGCAAATCCAGGTTCAGTTTTAAAGATGTGTTTATCTGTCCGAAATTCTCATCCTTTGCGTCACTGACTGTTATCAAGTTATCCAACAGACCTACGAGCATCGAGTGCATTTCCTTTCTTAATTACAACAGATACAAGACAGTTCGCCTTTGAGCAATAAAAACAGGGAACCACGAAAAGTAATTTGCTGATTGGGGTTATGGAAGAAAGAAAGAAAGAAAGAAATATAAGAACACATAATTGTGCCGAGTACCATGAAAGTATAAAGGTTCCTTGCTTGCGGTAGCGCTGACTTAATAATTTCATTTCCTCGGTTTACTGTCCAAAAGCAGAAAGATGTGGAATGATTACAGATTTTATGCATTTCTGGTTTGCTATTTCCTTTCGTTGTTTAATGCAATGTATTCTGGTCAAATGCTTAGCTCCGTGTCTTACAGGCCAACGAGAGCCTAAGGTATGTCCTTTTTATATTCATAAATGTATGTTCTCAGAAGTTTCTTTGGAATATCTTGTTTTGTTGAATTAATCAATATCAATAATGTGTTTGCTGTTTCTTCTCTGATTCGTTTTGCTCCGCTGCTTTTTACCCAGAAAGAGAAAAAAAATAAAAAATTGGATCCACGTAAAGCAACGAATATTTTAAAAGAAATTCTACTGCATTCATAATACCAGGTTATCTGACAGATAAGTATACTATAAAATACAGTAAATTGGTCAGTATTGTACAGCATTACTGACGCCGCGTGTTGAAATCACGTTCACAATTGGGGTTATGAAAACTATGTTAAATTAAATCACTGGAAGGATTACCGTTATAAGAATATTGCGGGTATACTTTGTTTTAAACTTACTATTTTTGCTATATATATATATATATATATATATATATACGATAAAAATCAAAAAATAGGAAGCCTCCTACGGTTCACGATTTTCGTAATTTTGCGCATGCTTTTTTTTTTTTTTTAAATATCCTAAGGAAAGTCCATTTAGAAGAATTTTATGATTTCGTTTAAATTACGATTCTTCTTACTTTGATTACTTTCTTTATCTTTAGTCTCAGATTCAGTCACAATCTTTTCCATTACAAGTATAAAATTCCTGACTCCAAAGCACTTCGATTTGTCGCACTGCCAAGTTCGAGACAGTAAATTTGCATTGGCATTCCATTGAGAACTACAGCAATCTTGCATAATACTGCATGTAGTAGGATCGTGCTGATAGCAAGATGTTTGTGGTATCTGTAGGTTTCATCACTATGTCAATATTATGAAATAAGTTAATATTCTTGTCTATCTTGTAAACTACTCTAACCATATATATGAATATGAACAAAAACTATCAATCAATACTCTTATACATAATCCTTAAATGCATCTTAAACATAATCTTTACATAATCCTTAAATGTATCTCAAACATAATCTTTTTGTTCCCTTTCTGAATGAAGAGAGAATACCATGATCATAATTTCACAATGTCGCTATGTTCTTAATTATTTTTATGCATAATTTTATTTTAAAGAGAGGCAAAGATAAATTGTTGTTCTTGGAATAAGCAACGGCTGGACCAATGTCGACGTGCAAACGTTATTCTTATTACTCTTACTGAAATCAGTTTATTATTAGTATTAGTATTAGTATTAGTAACGGCCGTATGGTGCAAGAAAGCCTATGGCTTATGCTGCACCAGCCAGAAAAAAAAAAAAAAAAAAAATCCGAACAAAACAATGATAAAAACAAAAATTAAATAAATAAATAATAATAATAATTAATAAATAAATAAAAATAATAAAATGAAATTAAAAATTAAATAAAAAGGAAATTAATCCTATCATCCTATGCGCTTCCCTTACCCGAAAGTACTATCCAGATGACCTTTGAATTTCCCCAAACTGTCGGCCTCTACTACCCATGAAGGCAACTTATTCCAGTAATTTATAACTCGCTGGCTAAAATAAAACTTCCTGCAGTCCAATCTAAACATTTCCCCGCGTAACTTGAATTTATGTCCCCTAGTTCTAGCATCATTTATAATCTTGAAAATTTTGTCCTCATTCATTTTACTGATGCCTCTCAGAGCCTTAAACACCTCAATCAAATCTCCTCTAAGGTGTCTAGTTTCCAAACTCTGCAACCCACATATTCGAAGTCTTTCTTCATAAGGACGCCCTTTTGCCGATCTCACCAGGCGAGTTACCCTTCTTTGCACCCTTTCAAGAAGCTCGATGTCTTTCTTTAGGTGCGGTCTCCATACTTGAACACAGTATTCCAAGTGTGGTCTAACATAGGCCTTATATAATGGGATTATCACATCCCTATCTCTACTTGCAAAAGTTCGATAGATCATCGATAGGACACCATGGGCCTTCCTTGCAACCTGTTTACAATGCTCAGAGAATTTCATGTCTGACCGTATCGTAACACCCAAGTCCCTTTCCTCCAGTACTGGGTTTAGTTGAACTCCACCAAGTGAATAAGTTATTTTGGCATTACTGTTTCCCAGGTGTAATACCTTACACTTTGTTGGATTAAAGCACAGCTGCCATTTTTCTGACCATTCTTGAAGTCTATCTAGGTCTCTCTGAAGAAGCTCAGCTTGACAGTGATCATTAACTACTCTACCAATTTTAACATCATCTGCAAATTTAGACATCACGCCCTCTATCCCTTCATCAATGTCGTTTATGAAAATTAAAAACAACAGTGGTCCTAATACTGATCCTTGGGGAACCCCACTTCTTACATCAACCCAATCTGAGGAATAGCCATTTATCACAACCCTCTGCCTCCTGCCCTGAAGCCATCCTTCTATCCATCTAAGGATTTTCCCAGTGATTCCAACCTGTTCCAGCTTATAAAGCAACCGCTCATGTGGGACTGAGTCAAAAGCTTTGCTGAAATCTAAATAAACAATGTCGAAATTATTCCCTAAATCCAGCTCGTGAGTGACCCTTTCGAAATAGCGAACCAGATTTGTTAAACATGATTTTCCCTTTACAAAACCATGCTGAGTATCCTTGAGAATTTCAATTCGATCCAAATGATCCTGAATTCCACCCTTGATCAATGCCTCCATGATTTTCCCTACTACTGAAGTCAGACTGACAGGTCGATAATTTCCCACTTCACTTTTAGAGCCACCCTTATGTATGGGAGATACATTTGCACTTTTCCAATCCAAGGGAATCTCCCCAGAGTCTAGTGATGCTCGCATAACCAGCCTCAGTGGTTCAATGCACTCGCTTGCCGCCTCTCTCAAGATTATAGGGTATATTCCATCAACTCCAGGAGCCTTACTAGTCTGTAGGCTTGAAAGTTTTTTCATTAAATAATCTTGCGAAATTTCAATATCATTAATTACATATTTTTTAACTTCGCTCCCACAATTTCCCTTTGCCACAAAAGGCTTTTCATTTGTAAATATCGATGCAAAATAACTGTTGAGTTCATCTGCAACGGCAGCTGGTGTATTTATTACTATCCCCTTTCCCTTACGTAAAGGTCCGATCTGGTTTGTCGTGCTCTTCTTGGCATTTATATATGTGAAGAATTCTTTATCCCCCCTCTTTGCTCTGTTTGCTAGTGATTTCTCATAAACTGCCTTTGCCTGTCGAACCTTTTCTGTGGCTCTATTACACATCACCTTGTAGCTGTTATAGGCTTCAGTACTTTTTATTGCTCTGTAACGTTTCCATGCCACCTTTTTTTGCTCAAGTAATGCGGCAACTTCACTATTCATCCAACTTGGAACCCTTCTCGTGGAGTATTTTTTTAATGGTATATACGCATTCAAGGCATCTGTGATTAATGTTTTAAAAGCGTACCACAGTTCAATTGTATTCATTCTCTGCGCGATATCTACCCAGTTAATAGAGGCCATGTAGTACCTTAAGGCATCGTAATTTCCTTTTCTGAAATTAAAACCCATTCCTTTGCCTTTTACTTCTGCTACCTCTCTCGTCATCATCCACCGTAAAACTCCGTGATCACTTCCTGCTACTGGTTCCTCTACTGTCAGCCCTGTTATGTCATCTGATTCATGTGTGATGATGAGGTCTAGGATATTCTTTTCTCTAGTACTTTCCCTGACATGTTGATACAAATAACAGTCATCTAGTTGATTTAAAAATTTTGTTCCCCATGTCGAGTTTCCTTCCCATTTACTCCAATCAATTAGAGGCAAATTGAAATCACCCATAATAAGGCATTGACGCTTACTTGCCCATTCCATTTGCATGTAGAGGCTTTTGTCATAGTCTTCACAATCACCTGGTCTGTAGATTACGCCTACTCGCATTGTACCTTTGTTTCCAACTATCTCACACCATACAGACTCTATACTAGCATGTGAAACGTCTGAATCCGGGAAAGCTATCGTCGCACTCAGGCTGCTTCTGATAAGAAGCATTACCCCACCACCCCTTCTATCTAACCTATCCTTCCTAAATACATTATACAAGCCGTACTGAAACTCATCATCCCCAATTTCCGGGTGGCACCACGTCTCTGTAAGCCCTATTATGTCCGCGTTACTTGTTTTAACCAGCAGTTCGAATTCGCTCATTTTATTGACGACACTTCTAACGTTACTGTATAAACAATTAAGATTTACTCTTCTTGTATATTTAACAACCCTAACACAACCCTTGAAGTTTTTTAGGCTCTCTTCCCTGATATTAACTACCTGCTCACGTGAAACGTCTTTGCCCCCAGAACATCTAGATAATACGTCCAGTTGGGGTAACAGATAAGAACTCTTAAGGTATGTGCAAGAGTTACATTGACCAATATTATCAGATAAACGCGTGTCAGTATTACCCACATCCCCCTAACTAGCCGTTTCCCTGAGCCTTTAAGGTATCCTCAATAATACTGGCAAAAACTTTTGCACCACCTTTGTTTAAGTGTATCCCGTCTCTACAAAACAAATTCCTTCTACCTACAAGTGTGGGCCATGCTGATAGAAATTTACCCCCTAAAGCCTTGCAGATTCCTTCAAGTCTTGAGTTAATCCACAAGGCTCTTAACATATAATCCCTCCTATCGTGTCTGGGCAGAATTGCAGACACATAGACATTATGGCCTAGCTCGCGACATTTCCTCAGCATGGTCCTGTATTTTTCCAACAAATCGTCAGATCGTGTACGTTTAATATCGTTTGTCCCCACATGAATAATAATATTTTCTTTACCCCCTTTAAAATCTGACAGTCTGTTGGTGACATCATCAATAGTTGCTCCTGGCAGACATACCCTGGTTCTGCTCCACCTATCTTTATTACAAAAAATATTCCCCGTTTCCCTGACAATGGAGTCTCCTAATAAAACAATGTCCTTTCTAACCAGGGTAGTTTGCACTTGGTTTTTCTGTTTTGAGGCTCGAATCGGGTGTGCATCACTTGGTAGATTGCTGGAGTTTATTAAAAACCTCCATTGAGTCATTAAACAGGAAGAAGAATATACTGTATCTTGGGGCCTCTACAGGACTTTACAAACAAATGAGGATAATTTGCGCTGAAAATAAAATACAATTACGAAACTACCATGTCCGCTACCACTGATCCCAAAGAGATATATTTCTCTAACAATAATTTACAGATACAAATCAATAGCTACCAGCGGATGGCAGACTTAAATAAAAATGCCTTTATTTATAAGAAAAATTGTTGATTATAATTATCAGCGTCTGCTAGCTTCCATTGCGCATATTGTAACCAATTTTCAAAATAAAGTTTTATTGAATACAGGTGTATTTATGAATGACTGCTCATTAAACATAATTTGTTATTTCGATTGGGCCGACCGGGCTAGCCGAGTGGGTTAAGTACCTACCCGGCAACCCAAAGGTCGCGGGTTCGATTCCCGCCTCGGGCTTGGATCAAAGTACTGCAAAAACCTTGGGAGGTGCAATATGGCCACAGAAGCCGATGCGCCAACAACTACCAAATCAAAAAAAAAAAAAAAATATTTCGATTGGAACTATTTCAGGTCTTATGTGTATTGGTCGTTTTCTCGGGTGGAAGTCCGTATGGAGAATTAAGTGTAATTCATTGAGTACCACCGTTTAATTCAGTACCGGATATTATATTATTTATTGGTACTAATGGCCCCAAAAAATAAACGTAAGTACAGGGTCATCGAAAAAATGTGTCCGTGATTTCCCTTTTAATTATCTTCCGAAATATTTAATCGATTGCTGTGATCGTAGCAGCAAACAGTGTGGTAACTCACTAAGTTTTATTTGACACCTCAATAATGACCATGGCTGCGCCGTGAGTGTCATTTAGGGCCGTTGAGCCCTAAATGACAGGTTTGCTGATCGTTGGATAGGAAGAGGTGGACCCGTGCCTTGGCCACCAAGAAGTCTTGACCTGACACCATTAGACTTTTTCTTGTGGAGCTACCTAAAGAACATCGTCTACGCAGAAAAGTTTCGCGATCTGCACCATTTAAGAGAGAGAAAGTGAGAGAGAGAGAGTCACAGCTGCAATAGCAACTGTTACGTCGTCAATGATTGAGCGCACATAGACAGAGATCGACTGCTGCTTGGATATTTGCTGAACAACGAACGGTTCTCATATTGAAACATACTAAGGTATAGCGTAAATCTTGAGATATTCCTGTAGATATTAACAAATAAATCAATTGATTGATGTTAGTATTTGCGTTGTTATTTTATCATGAAATCACGGACACCTTTTTCGATGACCCTGTATATTATGTCTGTAGAAGTATGTGTTCATGGGCAGTTTTGCATGTTGTGAGCGCTGAAAAACTCTGAATAACTCACGAGGAAAAGTCTTACACCCTCCGTCTGAGCTAACACAAGCCTCAAATGAAGAAAACTTCAGAAACTTCTGAAATCATCAACGGAATCGATCCCAGACCCGTCCCCCCCCCCAAACGAATGGCAGATGGCGATATATATAGCCCCAACTAAGTTGCGATGAACGACTCGATACCTCATATGTGTTGTTTACTGAGTGGTAGGTAGGATAACACAAAATGCTAAGACGCTACGTAATAAAAAGTGATAAGGCGCTAATATAATTCGCAGTACGAGGCAGTAGGTTCAGTCAGTAAAACTGAATGAAAGTAGAGGTATTGGGCAAGTAAAAAATAGAAATTCAAACTGGAGATAAAGGGTTGGGTTTGTTGTGAAGGAATGGGACAGGAATAAGGGTTTGCGAGGGATAAAAATTCAAGAAATTGAATAAGGGATGATAAGGATATGTGACTTGGGCGTAGGTGGCGATAAAGACTGCATAATTGTTGATGGGTGGAAGCATAAAGTCGAAAATTTTAATAGTGGGTGGCAGTTGTTGGAGCTAAAAAGAGTATTGTAAAAGTTTTGAGTTGGGTTTGAGGGAAGAAATAAGTGGTTCTGTGCTGAGGTAACGTGGAAGTAGTGGCAGTGGAATCGAAGTCAGGATGACAACTTCTTTCATAAAAGTACTGTTATAAATAACATAACACAAAAATGAGTGATTCCTTGATTTTAGGGAGCCTGCCATTTATAAAGAACTGTCATGCGTTTCCCTTCTGTATTATGAATGCTAATCAAAAAATAATGTATTTGACTTAGAACGGATTAATATATCGTCTTAAAATTTTAACTCACTCCAATACTGACCCCTTTGTGAGCATTTGTGGATGTCATCCCTATCAATTGATAACCGAAAACAGACAAATCTGAAGTGCTTGCTGTCATGCAATGCTTTCGTTTGAAGGGTATGATCAGAAGGATGTGCGTGTGTGCATGCAACGGACGTCAGGAAACTCTGAGTCAAATATCAAAATATTAAGTACTGCGTCGAATTCAAGTGTGGCAGAAAAACCTATGAAGAAGCTGAATGGAAAGCGCATCCATTCACATCTGTTTAGGAGAAAATCGTAGAGAAAGTGCTTTGTTCTATTATCCAAGTTGTCCATTTACTGCCAGAGGTTTTCTGATTCTGCTTTTATTTCCTGTGGCGGTGCAATATTCAGTAATATCTGACCAGTTGAACCCGAGAAAGTGTTTGCAAAATGATCGCTACGACACTTTTGACTGATTAAAAGGAATGACGATCTTTCGCCAACCGAAGTTAAAAAAATACTCCGGCCATAAAGAGATAACTTTTATGGGATTATTTTCAAGTTTTTTTTTTTCTTTAGGAAACTCGGACATTTTGTCCTTCAAATTAGTCAAGTTGACAAGTGGCTGCCCTCAACACAAAAATGAGTGATTTATAGATACGATATACTAATGCCTCCATTACAGTAAAGATACTGATTCCTACTTCATTTTAAAATGAATCGACTTATGTTGCACCACTTTCAAAGTAACTGCATTTTCGTAAGGAAAATATCTGTTATTTATTTAAAATGAGGCAGCATCATACTGTCAGTTTAAAAAAAATACTATGGTTTGAATATAAGGCGGATAGGTGCCGGTTAGTAATAATTCTCCTGAAGTATAGGTTTAAAAGTTGTTAGAAAAAGTATAAGATAATAAAAATTATAAGAAAAGAGCTCGCTTGCAAACTAGAGGTAGATAACGAAGGCAGCATCGTCCAACTACTTTCAGATGCTCTTCCACTTTGGCTTGATTACCCTTTGACCTTGTGTTTTTAAGTTTTTTTACACGAGTCTAGTTTCCATTGAATTGAAATTCTAATCGCTTAGATAACGCATTAAATGGTGAATCCTGCGTTATCCGAGAATAGAATGAAAAATCCTACATCTCTCATGATTATCCACTGCATACAACTTGCAAGTTGTAAGTCCCTGTACTCATTGTTAGTCCTCTCTCTCTCTCTCTCTCTCTCTCAAGAACAATTTTAAATGTTCTTTTAAATTTCGTTTTTGGTTAATTGGTTACATTTTTTTTATCCTTAGTCTTGGATTTAGTCACACTATTTCTTTACCGAAGTAAAAATAAATTAATATAAAAAAGTACATCAAATGCTTCGATTTGCTGCACCATCAAATTTCACATGGTTTATTTACATTGGAATTTTATGAGAACTATTGCGGTCTTGCGCTTCATACATGATTTTATATCTTGAAGGACATCATCCTGGTATCAAGATGTCTGTAGTTATTTATAGGTTTCTTCGAAAAGTGATGACCTGTGATAAATGTCCAAAGAAGTCATGGTTCGTTGGTATTTATCTACAATTCATATATATGTGGAGGTAGCAATTTTACTGTGTTTTTCCCCTCGTGACAGTGATGGCACACTGATGAAAAAGGTCCTTAGCTCAATTCTTACGCCACTGAAGTATATATTCAATCTCTCCTTTCAATCTGGTAAATTCCCTTCTCAATTTAAAAAAAAGCAATAATCATCCCTGTTCCAAAGGGAAAGCGTTGTAACTTCATCACCAACTTTCGTCCAATAGCTCTACTCTCAGTTTTTGCAAAATTATTCGAAAAAATTCTTCATAGCAGACTCATGGGTTTTCTTGAAGAAAATCAGCTCATCCATCAACAACAGTATGCTTATCGCTCTAAAAGATCCACTGATCTTGCAATTGTTGACTTCTGCTAAAGGATCATTGATAGTCTTTAAAAGGGTCACTATGCTATAGCACTGTTTCTTGACTTATCTAAAGCTTTTTATTGCATAAACCATACTATTCTACTTAACAAACTCAATAACCCTGGCTTGAGAGGGGAAAATTAACCTTCTCCTTGGACTACCTTACCGATCGGCCGTTTGTCGTAAAAACAAATCAATCATACTCCACTCCGACATCTTTTATTTCTCCAGGGGAGTACCTCAAGGCTCACTTCTTGGACCTATCCTATATGTTATTTACATCGATGAATTTCTCTCTCTTCTTCCATCTTCTCACTTAGTAGCGTATGCCGATGATATTTCCATCCTAATCACAGAAAAAGACCCTAATGAGCTTCAACTCAAAATCTCTGCCTTGCTTTCTGTGATGCATAATTGGCTTCAAAAGAATCAGCTTATATTGAATCCAGAAAAATCAAAATATATGGTGTTTAGAACGAAAAACAAACCACTAGATATTGATTTAGACGTAACATACAAAGAAAAACAACTTGAAAGGGTGAATGAAATCAAGTTTCTCGGAATCTGGCTAGATGATAAGCTAAGTTGGGCAAAACAAATGATAACCCTACGAAAGAAAATTTCGTCACTAGCGGGAATACTCGCTAGGGCCTCTGCCTGGGTGTCTCCTTCTCTTCTCAGACAAGTATTCCTTTCTTTAATTCAACCGCACCTCACCTATGGAATCATCTCATGGGGTACCACCGGCCAAGAAAACCTTGCGAGAATCAACTTCATTCTCAATCGATGCGTTCGTTCAATTTTGGGCCTTCCCTGGAACGCATCGGTTAGTTCGAGATACAAGGAAGTGAGACTCCTAAGCATCTATCAGCTATTGCATAAAGCCGAGGCGATCCTTGTTTACAATTCTATAAAGACAGCAGACTTTTCCCCTCTTTTCAGATAAATTTTCATAACCAGAGACGAAGAAGAAATATCATATAATCTAAGAAATGAAGCTAACCTGAAGATTCCGCTTTTCAGAAAAGCCATAGGTGAGAAAAGTATAAAATACAGAGGTGCTAAAACCTGGAACAAACTTCCTGCAAAAATCAAAATTTTCACTTCACTAAATCAATTCAAGAAACTACTAATCGAACACATCAACAGGGATGTCTGATTCAAATTACCTTCCACTCAACTCCTGGATTTTAAAAACACCAACATGGAAATAATGTACAAATGTTAAAGGAAGCAATTGGCAAATAGTTTGTAAATTTCTGTGCATGTAGTTCATCAATTTTCTTTTCTCTCCTCATGTAAAAATGTTCACAATTATATATTATAAGTAGTGATGCTTTTCGAAGTCTTCTCTAAAGAAATGTACAAAACACTCCAATTTATTTATATCTTTCCTGTTGAACACTACCTGTACAATTTCAGAACTACATTTTTCAATTGTATATTTGTATATTCATCATTTTTTAAGGGAACAACCCCTAAAAAGCCATTGGCTTATGTGCTCTCCCTCCTTTTTTGCTGTTATCTCCCAAAAAAGTGTAACATAAAATAGGGATAAATAAATTATTATTATTTTTATTGTTTAATGGAATTCAAGTATACACTTATATTTCGCATGCACTGCTTATTTTGTCTATTTCAAACTTTTTCTGAGACAGCATATATTATCTGGAGAAGGGGCAGCATCCAAAACAAATTTTCTCCCGTATATATTTCAGTTCTGAAATTTGCCATACTTGAAAATTATCAGAAAAATGACCAAGGTAAGTGACTAGTTACCAGGTACATCTGAGAATGGAAAAGAGCAAAGGTCAATAAACTCTGCTAATGAATTCTGTCCGTACGTACACAACCTTTTTCTAAAGAAAAAAGAAGCGTAACTTAATATCAAAGGATGAACCGCAGTTTTTTCATCTCTTAGCAGAATTTTCTATTAGTTCATTTTATCAATGAGTTGTTTGATTTTTTTCTCTTTTTTTCTGTTTAGAATTGAATATAAAGGAATGCATCTTCAAACACATTAGACCTTTATCTTTCGTCCTAATGAATTTCGTTAGAACCGTTTGAAGGTATTTACAGTAAATACGTTCGAGGCATTTCAAGTAGCTCAGTTGATATGAGAACATGTTGACTTTTAGTTCTTCATTTCCAATATTGAAAAATAATTTGATCGAAGTCAAGGGTGTAAATCCTATGGGTTAAACAGTTGGATGTTTCACACTATTATGTTTTTCCTTCTTTCTTTCTCCAAGGGATGATTTTAAAGAGCGATGCAGAGCTCTTCTAGAAGTTGTACAGGGATTACTTACGCATTGTTGAGCCATCGTAAACTCCAATGTTTCAATTGGAGGAATTGTCTCAGTTAAATAGCAGGGTCATGTTTCGAATTTGTGCTCGGACAACTAAACGTATGACACATCACTCTGTATTGTTATGCAATATGGTGTATCGCAAATTTTACGCCCAGGAAGAGAACATTTCGTTGGGTCTTATTAATAAGTGGGATCTGAGTCTTTAAGGGTATATCCAGAGACTCTGTCCATTGCGTGGAGATATCATTAGGTATTTTTCTATGGTGTATAAAAATCTGCAAAAACAGATTTTCATACACGAAGTAATAATCCCCATCATTTGTTGTTGCCTGAAAACAGCCTCCATTTTTTTTTACACAAGTAACACCCTGAATAATAACCTGAAATTTCAACACCCTGAATAACTATACAGCCGGCATTAAAAATTCTCCATTTGGTTTGCAGTTGTCCACAGATGCAAACCAAATGCATGATTTTAAATTTAAATCGAAAATATATTGATAAAGCTGAATTACATAATTATGTACAAGTGTCGCTCATGAGAAAACGAAACAAAAGACCAGACGTGTCTAGCAAAGCATTCACTGAGCTTTGGAGTTGAAAGCCTTCAACTCAACAAAACTGTATAGCTCTGTTGACATAGTATGCCTAAATCTTGTAAACCCATGGTAATACCTTTTGAACATTGTACTCCACGCTGGTTCTGTGCCCGAATGCGTCATAGATGGCAAGGCACGTGATTCGAAAATTACGTTATTGCGTGGGCCACGTATGTAGGAGGAAATGATATTGCTTTATCCGGAACACAAGAAGAGTGAAGAGTAATTAAAATAATTTATAATTATACACCAGCTTCATTTGATTAAAAAAAATAAAATAAAATAACACTAGCGGTTCATAAAGTTGAAACCTGGCCACGAACAGTCATGATTAATGCTGTTTACTACTCGACCACGAAGTTTACTGTCTGCTGTGCTATCCAGACCACCTCATGTATAGGTCAAAATAAGAAATCGATTCAAAAGGCAACTTCTTCTGCCACTTCCTCTGCCACTTTCTCTTCTATTTCGCCAGTAACTACCACCATCACGTGTCTTTAACTGCTTCAATAATTACTGCGAGAAAATGAAAAATATAAATATCCTAAGATGGAAATAAGTTAAGAGAGAAAAATAGGCATTTTTCAATTACGTGCAGTTTTAGACTATCTCACGAAGCTGGATGAATTACTTTATGCAGTGCGCATAATTTTTTCATTCTTTTTACAGAAGGCAAAGTGTGCATGTCTGCTTAATAGAGAAAGCTGCACTAAACGCATGAAAAATAGCAGATGTTAGCCCGCGAACGTGTTTTTAACAATTCAAGTCACATCACGCGAACAGTTTGCAAAATTTTCTTCATCTCACGCAGAATATTTTTATAAAGAGCAGACAGTTCTGAAAACAGTACATGGTTCAGTAATTAATACATCAAGGTAACTCGGAAGGCCTTTTTTATGAAAGGAATATATCTTACGATACATTTCTATTCATTATGGAATTAAGCTGCTGGATCTTCAGTTCTTTTCCAGTCTTTTTTTTAAAGAAAATACATCCCTTCCAACTATTGTAAAAATACTGCCTAGATAAAGATTGGGCACCATAAGCATACAGATAACGACTTATATTATGCTCTTTAAATAATGAAGTTTAGGATTTTCATCATTAATGCTATATAATTAAACTTAGAGTGGGAATGGGCCACTAATATCACGAAAGTGGAAAATGTAACGTCAATAGTGAAAAGACAATAATAACACCAGAATCATCAGGGGTTAATAATACACATTAGTATTTCTGTGTGACTTTTGCAGGAATACTGTCCTTGTGGGGGGTAGCACCGTTAGTAGAACCGCCGTGCTTCCCACACCCAGTGGAAAAGAGCTAGTTGGAATCCCGTTGAAATGCGGATTTTTTTGTCCAGCAACCAGAAAATCGGCTTCAGAACACGCACAATTTATAGACAATATACACGGAGCAACATGGCCGATGTTTTTAAAACCCAACAACAGCATGAATACTGAGGTGCTCAAATTTAAACCATGAGTTTAAGCGGACCAGCATTATTTGTCGCTATAGCTTCGTGAAAGCAAGTCGAAATGTTACCAATCGAGCTCCATTTTTAAAGTTGTTCGCCATTTTTGGTGCAGCCATTGGCTAAGATTTGTATTTATCTATTTTTTGAAACCAAACATGTCCTCCATTTGTTAACTAACACATCTCAGCTGAGCTGTAGACCGTAGCAGCGTGTGTAATTGCAAGTACTTATTTCATGCAGCAGAATCCGTGCCTATCCACAAAATACGCTTGGCGCATTGTTGATTGATTGGATGGATGGATGGATGGATGTTTGATTTTAGCATATCGGCAGCTTATGCCATAATGCGCCAAGTCGACAATGGACTTTTTAATCGTAACAATGAAGTTGAAAAAAAAAAAAAAAACCCTCTTTCCACGGAGCTTAAGAAGAACTTTAGCTTAGTTCAACTTTCAGGCTTTTGAAACCTAAATACAAATGTTGGTAGCCAGGAGTCATTATATGTAATCCTCTGCTTGAAAATATCTGCCCTGAGGGGGCTGTTTTGCCTGTATGTAATCATTGTTCCATGTACATAAAATCAAAATATTTTGTTGCGCAGGTCTTTTCTCCGTTGTAGTATAACTTGCTAGTGTACCAACAATTCTCAGTTATGGTGTGATGTGTCAGTTAGGAATAAATGTTCTTTGCAAGAGTTACACTAACATTTATATCCGGAGAACCCTGGCTTTCATGTAATCGTCTAGTAGTTAGTTAGGACAAATCCCGTGTTCTAAAAACTTACTCAGATGGACGTTGAGCAAATCTGCAACATCAAGATCGCGTTTTGATTATTTTCACCTTTGACTCCTTTCTATTTGATTAGAATCAAAAGCGCCGCCTTAACAGTTCTTTATCAGTAATCCATTCAAAGAAATCATGTGTCATCAGAGAGTAATCAATAGGCAAAAATTAGCAAACAAAACATGGTTTATTAAACATACTAAATCGTTACAAAATACAGTTAGACAAAACAGTGTATAAGTCTTTAGTAAAATAGCCTTGAGCTTTTATACCTTTACATATTTCGGTAACCAACGGATTAATTAATAATGGTATGGGTTTGCAAATTGTTATGTTCTTCATGAACAATCGACAGCCAAAGTGCGTTTATACATCGCGTAGCTGACGAATATTACACCACATTGGTGGAACATGTAAGATTGTAGGCCATGATTAATATTCAGTCTTACTATTTAATTATAATATTCAGTTATAATATTTAATTATAATATTCAGTTTTAATGTTTAATTATAATATTCAGTTTTAATATTTAATTATAATATTCAGTTTTAATGTTAATTAGGATCATTCAGTTTTAATATTTAATTATAATTAATTCTAATTAAATAACGTCCGGCATACATGTACAAGTTACAGTATCTATTAAATATGAAATGCTAAGTAAAATGACAAAACTCTCATCAAAGTATGAGTGTCCGTGAGGATAAATGTCTTTTAGCACATAAAAAATATATAAAAGGGGGGGATGGAAGTATGTTCGACTTAGCGCAATTAAGTTCCGTTTATAATTAAATAACGAGGGTTAACTTACCCGAATAATTCAGCAACGCCTCAGGAACTGTAGTTACCGGACAGTAGTTCATCTCGATTCCTTCCTATATCTCATTAACGAGTTTTTGCCTTCTTCTTCTTCCGACTTTTCGTTTCCCCTTCTTAAGAATATTTTCTTCACATTCTAAAAAAAATTATCATTGCGACGGCTCTCTATCTTAACAAAATCCTATCTCAAACTCCGCTAACTGCCCTTACAAGTCACAGCTCATTCACCGACCAACTCTCACTGTCCAAGGCTCGGCTCCAACTGCCTCGAACTCCGACTTCAACTATTCCCACACCCTAACTGTTAACCGAACTTCCTTCCCCCCTATTTCCCTTCTAGTTAGTTTCGTCAAACGGAAAAACATCTGGGGAACTGTATTTTTACAGCGTTCAGACTCAACCGAAAATCCGATTTATGAAAGTCGTTGAAAGAATTACATGTTTGTATGAGGCTCGCCCAAAAGCCAAAACGGACATAAAATCGTCTACTCCGACACAAGAAACTATGAAATAATAAACACTCTGCTGATGCCTGAATCAAACACAATACTAGTAGTGTTCTCCGAAAATCTAACTCCCCTGTTTTTCGTCAACAGTACGCTTGCCCGCTCCGAACGAGTAAATAACGTACGGCAGGCGTCGGACGGTGGTTTTGGAATTTCGTGGGTGCGGCTCTGCTCCCATGCGAAAGCGAAAGTAATTCTGCCTTCTCCGGCGAGGTAAATATCGTATGACAGATACAGTGCAGCAAAAAAGTATGAGGCCCTTGTGCTCTCTAAGAATGTACCAATACGGTTAAAAATAAATGCATTTTTAACACCCCTCCGCGCCACCAGTAGATTTTGCGCAAGTGAAAAGAAAATTTCACATGCTCAAAATTTAAAGCATTACACAAACTCAAAGATTGAGCATGGGGCCTTTAGGGGGGGAAAATCAGACATCTTTCCTCTTACATAATCAAATTAACCTAAATTAAACAAAAGGTGTCAAATATAACACTGTGTTCAACACATAGTGTACAATACATAAATATTGTTGTCTGAGGATAATTACTGTTCATGTTTTTACACTTTTGCACATGACAACCTTACCTGGTTGGAGAGACAACAACAACAATCTTTGCAGCAAAAAAAAAATTAACACAGTAAAAAATGGTAAGTGTTCTTGGAGAATTATGACAGTGTCTCTCTTGGTTTTACTCATTTCTGTTTATTGATTGTGCTGTAGGATGTTCTTTTTGTTCACTATTGTTGGTTCTGGACCATCAAAGTTCTGTCGTATTGGAGAAACTATCTTTCATTATCTGAAGAATCGGTAAGAGTTCATCTCCTCTGGAACATGGAGGATGTAGGTGATGTGTGACATCCATCACCATTCGATGCAGTAACATGACATGAAACAAATAGAAGTACAAAGTATTAATATCTGTCCTTGTTTCTAATATTGTTTACAAAATATGATGTATATCTAACACAAAACAGAATTCACATCTATGACAATTAACAACCAAGACAGTACATTGTATATATAATGTTATTTCAACCTTTGTGTAATTATATATTTAAGCTAAATTGTATGTAGATTAGCCATCCCTTACAATACATAATCAGGGTTTAATACAAAAAAAAATGCTTAAGGAACAAACAATTACAATGGCTACATCCACCAAAATATAAAAGAGATAAAGAGTAACGTATTAGATTAATTGATAAGTAATTGATAAGTAATTGTACCTGAGATTATATAACTATTTATGCAGTATAATAATAATCAGTGCATAAATACTTCTGACAGATGTTGCACTTCTGTCAGTCACTTCTACACCTGTTCAGAAATTGTACAATACTAATGTCTGACATTCAATGGTTATATATGTCTAATATATATATATAGAGCTAAGATTACATACATGATAATTCAATACTGCAGTAACATAAACTGGTTACAAACTGTGATTATTATGAAAACATATTATGTAATTGTTCAACATGAACATCTGACAGTAATATATCAGTCCTTATTTATCTCAACATTCAATCTGGTCAGTAGCCTTCTCCAACTTCACTAGTCCTTTAAACTCAAGCTACTGAATGGAGGTATTGGTTGAGTGCACTGCACAGTGCTCCACCAAGCGTTTCCAAGGACACAAGAAAGGGTTGTCTCTTGGTAATGGTAATAGTTCCTTATCTGGGCAAGGAGAAGTCCCTTATGTCTACTACTGTTCTAAAGGGAAGGGTCTCCTGTAGGAATTGTGCTTTTCAACCCCTTTGGTGAGAATTGACTAGCACGGCATAGCAATCAGGTCGATCCATGACCCAGAGGGTCAAGAATTTGAGAGCTCCTTGCTCTTGGACTGAAACCATGTACTGATTGTCACATCCAATTTTGAGAATCTCCTTTGCTGAGGGTGCATCTTCTTCACCTCTAAACCACAGGATATCCACAAACAACCTGTTGTTGAAGGGGATGATGAACAATCTGCAGGGGTTTTCTTGGGCCGACTGAGCACCAAGGTCTTCAAAGTTTCCGCATGGACAACATCTTGGCCCACATCTTTGTATGCCATAGCTCTCCACAGCCACAGCATTCGTGTGAGGAGGAAGGCTCTCAGTTTGGTCACAAAATTTAACACATTCCTGACTAATAATGTTGATGTAACTGCAAGTGGGAAGAGAGAAAAAAAAACACAAGCAAGGAGAATAATTCCACTTATTCACTCTTTCTCTCCTCACTCACAACCTCAAATGTCACTTTCTCGATTTCCTTACATTCCATTTCAGAAATGAATCACTCAATTTATTTGGAAAACAAAACATGCCATGCATGGAAAAATAGCAAGATTCCCATCCAAAATAAATATTTAGTAACCATTCTCTTATTTTGAAAATCGTCCCCAGTTTTCCTAATTAACACAGTGTTTTATTCATCAGCAGTCTGGAACCTTGAAGGCATGAGCATGAGTACAATACTCAGCAGTCTTGTTTCCGTTTCCTTTTCCATTATAGTTGATATTAACTATGTGTTTGTTCTATATTGACTTATCTACATTCATATGATATCAATCACTCCCTTCATTTCATCCATGATGGAGTCCTCAATAGTAGGTAAACTTTATTTGAAAAAAAAATTTAATTATGGAACTAGAAATCTGATTCGTGTTGTTTCACATCCTTATCTGAGAGTAAAACTGAGAGGTGTTTTGTTTTTTTTTTTTTTCCAAAATAGCACAGGGAGATGGATCCCAAGTGTAGATCTTGAAATTCAGATGTTACCTTCTTTTCCTTTAGTCTTTTCTTCAGGAAAAAGACAAAACAAGTAGTACCTGGGTGGAACCAGCCGTTCCCAGGACAATTGCTTCACCTCGTCCCCAAAATGAAAGAACCAAATATGATTTTTTTTTTTTTTTCTCTGGATCCAATCACCTGAACTTAAATTTTAGCTATGCAATGAGAGAGAGAGAAAACAAAAGTAACCAGGGGCTTACTGGCCATGCCCTAGACAAAATGCACCCTTCCTCTCTGCATTTAATCCTGTATAATTTTATAAACTTGATATGTTTGTGCAAAAAAAATAATAATGTCTGTTCAATAGAAATATTCCATCACTGGTCATATTTGATCAGAAGCTGTAGTGCTAATCTCCTTTTACTCCCCTTTTCTTTTTTTTTTCGGATAATGATTCTTACTTTACATGGAATTTAGGTTTTTTTTTTTTTTTCTTTCCTGTGTTTCCACCATCATTATTCCATACTCTGTGCTTGTTGCTCCATCCATTTACACAACTGCTGATAAAACATACTGACAGAATCCAACAAAAATGATCAATATCTTCACCTCTATGGTCACGTTCTTTGATCCTTTGTTTGCCATAACCTCGCTTATCCCTTTTTTTTTCTCATTAAGGTAACCTTTTCCATATGGTGAAAACTGGGCTTGCTCACCAGTCAACACATGACCCACTGTGTCTAACCCGATCCACGTTTACATTGGTGGCATCAAACACATTCTGTAGAAAATAACTGGTGGGTTCCTAACAATCTACGATCCAACTCTGCTAGCCAATACGATTCGGCTGCTAGCCTCTGACATATACATAAGGCCTGCCAATTAACTACATATAAATACAGAAAAGAAATGTCACTCTCATGTGCCTCTCCTGTTCCAACAAAGAAAAATTGTCCTGTTCCTTCAAGACAGAGGAAACACAATAGTGAGCCTCCTCCCACACTGTTCTTTCATTCTTCAGGGTTTCTATCTTACAAATTCTTTCTTCTTTTTGTTTTTCTTAATCTCTCCAAGCATCTCTAAGTGCACCTGCCCAATCAAATCCTTCGCCTTCAACTCGTCGGTTTAACCTCGCTGCCAGTGGCGCTCCTAGCATCCACTGAAAGGTCCTATCCACCATACTTGGCTGTTCATCTGGGTCTGCAGTTCTCTGTTCTTCACTATTTTGATCTGGAGGTTCACTCCTCTGATTCTCTGTTCCTATGGTAGGATAATTTTGTTCTGCCTCATCTCTTCTAACTGGAACTGACTCGGGCACCACTTCATTTTGTGGTGGAGAGATACTAGACACCACAGGAGGGGGATGAGTCACACGGCTACGTAAGTTGTATGTGTGAGACTGGGTGGGTACCTGTGTAATTCTATCTGAACTTCCAGACGGCTCTGTCCTCAATTGATTCCTCGATGGGAGAGAAGACAACGGGATTGATACAGGCAAACTCACTGTTCTATCTGGTTGTAGTCTCACAGGTCTGGGGTCTATTGGTGGAATCAAAGCACATTCTTCTAATATGGGCTCATCAAAGATCCAAGTTTCCTTCGGCACTGTCTCTGTACATGTCTGATCCAGTGATTCACTATCTTCGGGTTCTTCTTCCTCTCCTATTCTAAGTTCGGGAAAAACTTTCCGATCGACAACCTTTGTCAACCGATCCACATGCACTATCTGCCTGTCCTTTGGGTTATACAGATTTTGTATCTCATAATTGACCAAAGAGGTTTGATTAATTACCCGGTATGGACCTGAGCTTAATCGGGCCAGTTTCTTCGTAGTACCTGTCTTTATCTTAGGTGTGAACAGGTAAACTAAACTTCCAACACGAATATTTTTATCTACTGCCACAGCAGTTCTGCGTTCTTCTTGTTTCTGTACAGCCTCTTCCAAATGTTGAGACACAATCTCATAAGTCCTTTGGAGACGTGCACACATTTGTTCTGAGTAGTTTTCTAACGAGGCATAGCTCCGTCTGGTTTTTCCATGCCATAGGTCAGATGGTAACACTAAATCTCTACCATAGATTAAGAAATTGGGCGATTCCTGAGTAGCACTATGGGTTGCTGCATGGTACACAGCTATCGCCAGTGGTGTCATTTCGTCCCAGTCTGTTTGAGCCTCATTTATGACATGTGACAAAATATTTGCTAAGGTGCGATTTAAACGTTCTACTTTGGCATTTGTTTGAGGATGATATCGGGACGTATGAATTTGGTGAATGTTCAACTTCTCACACACTTGTCGTAACAATGAAGACATGAAATTTGTGCCTTGGTCTGTAAGAATGTACTTAGGAATTCCATGCCTAGCGACCACATTATTAATAAAAGCTGTTGCAACTTCATCTGCCTTTTGGGTCTGGAGCGGAACCACTTCGGCATAACGAGTAAAGTTGTCAACTGCCAACAGCAAATACTTGTTTCCTTTCAGTGTCATTGGGAGAGGTCCCAAAATGTCTAATGACACCCTCACCCAAGGGGCGTTTTCGACTGGGACTCTCATCAGAGCCGCTTTAGCTTTAGGGTTAAAACCTTTTCGTTCCATGCAAGATGGGCAAGATTCAATATAATTCTTGACGTCTGCGTACATGCCTGTCCAGAAAAAGTCCCTTTTAACTTTTTCCAGTGTCTTCTGTAACCCTAAATGGCCTCCAGAAAGTAAATCGTCATGGCATGATTTTAAAATTTCCCCCTTTAGACCTTCTGGAACGACTAACTGTTCATTTGGGTCTTCTCGGGTGTTTCCAGAGCCAGACAGAGTATAGTGGTACAATAATCCATCATTACTCATATAAAAGGAATCTGGCACTCTTGTTGATGCCTGGAGTGTTCCTTCTAGCACTTCGATTAATTTCCGCAAGATCGGATCTTCTCTCTGTAGAGTTTTGATCAAAGTTCTGGTTTGATTTTGAGGAAAAATCACTGGTTCCTGATTTGCCTCTGTTGATATTGGAGCGACTACCTTCATATTTCTTTGTTTCCTGTGCTTTTTCTGTGACTCATCTTCCTCTAACACAGGTCTAGAAAGGAAATCTGCATTTGGATGAACTCGACCAGGGCGGTAGACAATTTGAAAATCGTATTCTTGCAACAACATGCTCCAGCGGGCTAATCTAGGCGATGGGTTCTTTAAATTAAGCAAAAAGCTCAATGGTTGATGATCAGTTATTAGTGTAAAATGATTTGACACTAGAAAAGGTTTAAATTGCATGACTGCAAAGATTATAGCCAAGGCTTCTTTCTCAGTAGTACTGTAGTTCAATTCTGACTTTTTTAACAGTCTAGACGCATAAGCTACTGGCTGTCTAGAATTCTCATCTATCTGTACTTCTAAGCATGCTGCGACACAATATGAAGATGCATCAGCAGATACCACGAAAGGTCGGGAAAAGTCAGGGTAGACCAACAAAGGTGGGGTGGTCAGAACAGTCTTTAACTGGTCAAAAGCCTGCTGCGTTGAGCTGTTCCAGACGAATGGTGTTTCTTTCTTCGTCAAATTTGTTAGAGGTCTCGCAATCTCTGAAAAATTTGGAATAAATTTCCTGTAAAATCCTGCCATTCCTAGAAAAGATCGCACTTGTTTCGCAGTTCTTGGGGGAACTGCATCTCGAACAGCAGCCACGTTGTCGGGATCGGGGCGAATACCTTCAGAATTGATTAAATGCCCAAGGTATTTTAATTGTTCTTTTAGGAACTCACATTTCTTAGGTTTTAGCTTAAGGTCGTATTCTCTCAGACGCTGGAAAACCTTTCGCAGCTTCGAAAAATGAGAATCCAGGTCGGACGAAGCAATAATTATGTCGTCGAGGTAGGCGAAAATGGATTCCTTCCCAAGGTCATGAAGCACCAATGATAAGGCTTTCAAGAGCGACGAAAATCCATTCTTTAATCCGTGCGGTAATCGAGAAAACTCATATAAGGATTCTCCAGTAGTGAAGGCGGTTTTGTGACGATCACCTGGGTGCACCTCAATTTGCTGGAATCCACTTCTTAAATCAAGAGAAGTAAAATAACGCGCTTGTGCGAGATGATGGAGTACTTCACTGACATTAGGGAGAGAATAATTATCAGAAAGAATTTTAGCATTTAATTTCCGAAAGTCCACACACATCTTATAACTCGAATCAGGCTTTTTGACTAGAACTATTGGCGCTGCATATGGGGAATGGCTTGGTTGTATGATGTTTGATTCCAATAGTTCATTTACCTGCCTTCGAACTTCATCTTTTAACAAAAATGGAACTCTATAGGCTGTCTGCTTCACCGGTACATTATCAGTCAGTCTAATCCTATGCTTTAACACCTTCGAGTTTCCTAACTGAGCTAGTGATTTAGCGAAAATATCTCTATACTCATATAACAAATCGGACAGTTTATGCCTTTGATCATCTGTCAAGTGATCGAGGTCAAAGTCTTGCAAAGTCACAGGAGCTGTAGTTTTCTCATTAGCTTCCTCACCTGTAAAAACAACTGTATTATCCCTAACACCCTCAAGACTAGCGATATTCATCCCTTTGGGAAGGTGGAGGGTTTCGTTAGTCAGATTGGCAACAAGAACGGACACTCTGCCATCTGGACCTAATCTGTCTATTGAGCATTTGACTGCCAAGTCATCACGACCTAAGTTAGAGTTAGGTTCTGTCAACACTAACTGTTCGGCAGAAGCAGCAAGATGGTTACAAACAGCCGTTACTACTGTTTCTGATGAGGCGGGGATCAAATGTTTGGAAGTTAATTTAGCTACCGACGGTTTTAAATTCAAATACTGGTCTCTTACGCCTTGCTCCTCGCTACCCTCTTCCCTTAAGCAAATGTTCAAAGGGGCAGAGTGTATAATTCCCTTACCCAAGTCTAATGTAAACGAAAATCGCCTTAAAATATTTAATCCTAAGATTACATCGTACTGGTCCTTAAAATTTCCTGAAGCTACCAAAATCTTATCCCGAAAAGTCGCCTGATCTAACTTAAAATCTACTGTAATTTCTGTATGTATTGGAACCACATAACCTGAGACTCCAGTTACAGTTAAATCTGGACGTCTGGGATTCAATGATCTATCATGCTTAATTTTATTAAATAAATCTGTGCATAAAAGCGATACACTTGCTCCCGTGTCCACCAAAAACTTGGCTGGGATGCCTTGAACGTACCCATTAACTAGCGGCAGTTTGGCATCATTATTTAATATATACACCCCATGTTGTATATTTCTCTGATAGGCATAAGATTTATCGAATCTATGGAAATTCTGGCGAGGGGAAGCGGTTTTATTGCGTTGGAAGTTCCTTCCGTTTCGCACCATGTTCCTTCTTTGTCATAAATACCTCTCCCCATTTTGCCTATAGTCTACATGATTTGGTGATCTTCCCAAAATAGATCTGTGCTGAGTTTGATCAAAGGTACATTCATCTCTGGGTGTTCCCCTTCTTTCCCTTGTAAATGAGCTCATATTATCCCTATTTCGATTGTTATTATAGATTTTATCTGTTACTGTATCTCTATTTCTATTAAAATTACTACTCTTTCCATTAACACAGGCTGTCCCATTTTTTGGCACTGCAGTGTATTCGCGCGTCGAGCGCCAATCATGCCGAGGAGGAGAAAAATTCGGCACCGGCCGGCGATTGCTTGAACGGCCGCAGCCAGCAAAACGATTCTGTCCCTGCTCCCTAGCATCTATGTGATTCGGTAACCCATGCTTCCGGTCATAATTCGGTTCTCCATAGCGTCGGTACTCGTGATTGTTGACCCCATTCGTAGCGTCTCCTAGCAACGCCCTTCCTGACTGTGAGTGCCTTACGGGGAACGCTACGTGATCGCAGAAAGGGGGGGATGCATAAGTTTCCGTATTAAAACTTTGGCTTGGATGATACCTGTTATTATCTGTGCCTTGTGTTTTTAAATTATTGTGTGTAATATTATTTACAGCTAGTGTATGTAGCAATTGCTGTAGGTCTTTTATCTGGTCCTGTAATGGCTTAATGATTTCTTTAAGATAGTTTTCTTGTTGGTCCCATATTTCTCCCTCACTGTTATTCTGACTATACATGGCATTAATTGACCTGTGTTTTGTTTCTGTAATAAGCTCGTTGGTTTCCTCTCGTTTCGCCACTGTAATTGCTTGTGTGAAGGTGAGAGGATTTTGTGAAAGGACCAGCCTCCTGATCTTATTTGAAACGCCCCTGAGAAATTGAGCCAGCATTGCCTGATCTAATATTGATAATGCCTCTGGCGACTCACTTTTCGTGTTAAACGCTAAACGGGCCAAATTTTTAACCCTCGTAGCAAAATTTGCTACGGTCTCATTAGGCAATTGTACAGCATGTGAAAAATTATGTAGACATGTCACACTAGGTTCCGTTTTTTCGAACTGAGCCAAAAATGCATTTTTAAACACACTATAATCTTTTTCTTTACGTAAGTCTACAGAATTTGCGAGGAATTCCGCAGCAAGAGAGCGAACTTTGGACTTACAGACAGCTATTAATTCGCAATTTCCCCAAAGTGCTAATTGTCCTACACTTTCTAGCATTTCAAAAAAATATTGAACAGACGGACCTTCATCTACTTTGCCGGAGAAAACTGGCACTAAACCCAAATAACCAGCAATATTTGCCAAATAAGGTCTGCCCATTTCGGGAGGGGGTTGTGTCTCCTGGGTTCCAAAAGGTGGAACAGAATTTTCTATACCCGAGGTTTGGGGGCTTTGTCCCTCCATTTTTGGCCTAATTAGTGTCTGTGTAAAATTAATGTCCCCCAAAATGGTGTAAAACCTACCTTTCCGTTGAGCTGAAACAGAAATATATTGTTAATAATCAACAATTCTAAAGCAAAAGGTGTTACAACATGTAGCAACTCATTTTATTCTTAATTTTTGATAAATTTTCTAGTTTAAAACATTACAAGTTGCTGCCTGTTGTTCAAATGAGTGTTTCTGGAGACGTCTGTGTTATTTGTATTGCTGTAAAAAAAAAATATGCCTATGACTAATCTCTGTACACACAACAATCAGTGCTGTCCCAATCCTTTCTATTAGAAGTACTTTCCTCAGTCTACAACCATCAGAATCATTTACGGGCATTCATATAAATCGGGTTTTTCATCCCGCAAGGACACACTTGAATCCTGGACACAATTGGCACCAGTGTTGCGCAGGTCTTTTCTCCGTTGTAGTATAACTTGCTAGTGTACCAACAATTCTCAGTTATGGTGTGATGTGTCAGTTAGGAATAAATGTTCTTTGCAAGAGTTACACTAACATTTATATCCGGAGAACCCTGGCTTTCATGTAATCGTCTAGTAGTTAGTTAGGACAAATCCCGTGTTCTAAAAACTTACTCAGATGGACGTTGAGCAAATCTGCAACATCAAGATCGCGTTGTGATTATTTTCACCTTTGACTCCTTTCTATTTGATTAGAATCAAAAGCGCCGCCTTAACAGTTCTTTATCAGTAATCCATTCAAAGAAATCATGTGTCATCAGAGAGTAATCAATAGGCAAAAATTAGCAAACAAAACATGGTTTATTAAACATACTAAATCGTTACAAAATACAGTTAGACAAAACAGTGTATAAGTCTTTAGTAAAATAGCCTTGAGCTTTTATACCTTTACATATTTAGGTAACCAACGGATTAATTAATAATGGTAT
Source organism: Mastigoproctus giganteus (assembly GCF_048544385.1). NCBI lineage: Eukaryota > Metazoa > Arthropoda > Arachnida > Uropygi > Thelyphonidae > Mastigoproctus > Mastigoproctus giganteus. The sequence goes on from NC_143575.1 coordinate 115,008,431, forward strand.
GGGTTTGCAAATTGTTATGTTCTTCATGAACAATCGACAGCCAAAGTGCGTTTATACATCGCGTAGCTGACGAATATTACACCACATTGGTGGAACATGTAAGATTGTAGGCCATGATTAATATTCAGTCTTACTATTTAATTATAATATTCAGTTATAATATTTAATTATAATATTCAGTTTTAATGTTTAATTATAATATTCAGTTTTAATATTTAATTATAATATTCAGTTTTAATGTTAATTAGGATCATTCAGTTTTAATATTTAATTATAATTAATTCTAATTAAATAACGTCCGGCATACATGTACAAGTTACAGTATCTATTAAATATGAAATGCTAAGTAAAATGACAAAACTCTCATCAAAGTATGAGTGTCCGTGAGGATAAATGTCTTTTAGCACATAAAAAATATATAAAAGGGGGGGATGGAAGTATGTTCGACTTAGCGCAATTAAGTTCCGTTTATAATTAAATAACGAGGGTTAACTTACCCGAATAATTCAGCAACGCCTCAGGAACTGTAGTTACCGGACAGTAGTTCATCTCGATTCCTTCCTATATCTCATTAACGAGTTTTTGCCTTCTTCTTCTTCCGACTTTTCGTTTCCCCTTCTTAAGAATATTTTCTTCACATTCTAAAAAAAATTATCATTGCGACGGCTCTCTATCTTAACAAAATCCTATCTCAAACTCCGCTAACTGCCCTTACAAGTCACAGCTCATTCACCGACCAACTCTCACTGTCCAAGGCTCGGCTCCAACTGCCTCGAACTCCGACTTCAACTATTCCCACACCCTAACTGTTAACCGAACTTCCTTCCCCCCTATTTCCCTTCTAGTTAGTTTCGTCAAACGGAAAAACATCTGGGGAACTGTATTTTTACAGCGTTCAGACTCAACCGAAAATCCGATTTATGAAAGTCGTTGAAAGAATTACATGTTTGTATGAGGCTCGCCCAAAAGCCAAAACGGACATAAAATCGTCTACTCCGACACAAGAAACTATGAAATAATAAACACTCTGCTGATGCCTGAATCAAACACAATACTAGTAGTGTTCTCCGAAAATCTAACTCCCCTGTTTTTCGTCAACAATACGCTTGCCCGCTCCGAACGAGTAAATAACGTACGGCAGGCGTCGGACGGTGGTTTTGGAATTTCGTGGGTGCGGCTCTGCTCCCATGCGAAAGCGAAAGTAATTCTGCCTTCTCCGGCGAGGTAAATATCGTATGACAGATACAGTGCAGCAAAAAAGTATGAGGCCCTTGTGCTCTCTAAGAATGTACCAATACGGTTAAAAATAAATGCATTTTTAACAATTTTATATGAAATGCATTGGCTGGTAAAATACCAACTAGTGCATTTCCTGTTAGCTTTATAAGGTCCCTCTGACCGTTTTACTGTAAGAATGTCTATTTTTATGTTCATTGCGTCTGTTGTAGCAGCAGTAGTCGATATAATTGGTTTATTTGGGTCAAAAGTAGTCGAAATAACCAATCAACTAATCAGAATCAAATTGTGTAAAGTCTGTTGCTATGATACCATTAAGCTGTAATAAACAGAAAACAATAATAAAAGTGTGTGGTAAGTGGCTTTCTTTCGGGCATTTCATTCCGTGCCCACTTGTTTTTATCCCTTAAAACGTATTGTCCACTCTTTTCTGTCCCGTCTATCATTTTTTCTTTCTTTATCAAATGATTCCCAGATCCCAGTAGATTCTTCAGATGATGTAGGAGGGGACTTTTAAGATTTTAATTTTCGATTTTTGCCTGTGTCACCGTGGTAATAATACTATCGTATACTTGCTTAACTTTCTCCCTGTTGAGGAATTAAAATTGAAGAAATCCCAAGCCGCACAATGTAGGTCTAAAACCAGACAGTTGTGAAATGAGACAGCACCTTGAAAATTTCCCCAATAAGACAATAGCAAGTAATCGAATGTCCCACTGACCTCGGTTCCAATGAACACTCTAAGCTATCACACTAAACCAATCGTATTTTATTTCCAAACTCCTACATATCTGTTCATATTTCATACTTTTGGGCCCTCGCGGTCAATACAGTGGATATGATCACCTTCCGGCCCAAATCAGGTGGAAAATACTCGGATTCGAATATTGAAGAATTCAAACGAGCCCAAAAATTTCCTTCACAGTGTAACTAATTGGACTTACTCGAGGATTTCATGTTTTTCCCTTCTCTGATTTTTCGTCCAGAAAACTAGAAAATCGACCACAAAATTTACACAGTACACTGTCGGCTTATAGCTGTTTTTTGCGCTTAACACGACCACACGTTGTTCTGGAACACACGGCAAGTTGTGTGAAAGGAAAGTACAAATAATTTTCTCTCCGACATCGTTTTTCACTTAAATTTCTTTTCCACCCATATTGTTATCCACGTTTCGTCCCTTCAGTACATAAAAGTGAAAGTACAAAAAAAGGATTTAGAGAAAAAAATAAATGAAATGTAACAAAATAGAAAAATAAATAAATAAATAAGGTACAAACAAAGGAAAATAATAATTGGTTTAATTCCCAGGTAGAGTCAAGAGTAACTTTTACTTTATCTGAATTAAATTAAAAAAAAATAATAAATAAATATAGTCCATTTCTGCCCGACAATTGTTTTAATTCTAATCTGTATTAACAAACAACTCATTAATTTAAAATGAATAATACACAGTTATTTATTTTAAAACGATCAAGTACAAATGGCACGTTAATTTCCATGGAATATTCTCTTTTCTTTGACTTGTACTTTGCTGTTTTCTGAAGCAAATATTAATATGGTTTCATTACACTTTTGTCTAATGTTAAAATACATCGACAATGAAGAATGAAGCTTTGAAAAATTACTATTATACAAATTTAAATATTTATGTGCAGTGCATATCTGGCTTTCTATTGGGTTTTCGGCGCAGCGATAACTTTTATTTATAATGCGTTAGTGAATAGAGTCTTTGTCATCATATTTGCACGTCAGTGACACTAACTTTAGATTGAAGGAAAACAGGAGGACAGATATCAGTATCGTTCATCCGTAACTTCCCGTTTCGCATCAATTACTTTAAAGTAGATGTATTTGAAATTTCAAAGCAATATCATTTTAAATGACTAGTGATTAATTAGGTTTCTTTTTTTTTTATATTTGTTGAGTTATTCAAACGTGTCTAAACTTATCATTGAAAAGTTGATACACTTTTGAATTCTCTTTCTATTCCATCAGGCATGTTGTAGTGGTTCTTTCAAGGAGTGAAACTCCTTCAACTCCTCTGTTCCCTACCCTCCATACAATCCAGTCATCTCCTCTTCACACTGTCACCGTTTATGCTGTTGAGAGAGTACACCGAAGTCATGCACTATAAAGGTAAGAAGGTAAGGCACTCTAGCAGATTGCGAATCTGAGAAAACAGGATATTTGACTAGCAGAGCGGTCCCAGTGTCATAGACGGTTCTGTGGATTTTGTAGACAAGTAACAAATGTCTGAGGTACTTGGAATACTCAGCAACCACTGTGTGTGTATGTGATGCACATTACAAGGTGATTATAGTGGTTGCTTATCATCAGTTCAGTGAGGTTCGGCTTCAAACTCCGTTGATGTCACAGAGAACTTATCAAACCTATTAGAAAAGCAACAGAGAAAACTGGTCTCAGACTGACATCCAGGATTTCCCATCTTGAAAATCAACAAGGACATGTGGCGAATAATTTGCGGTCATCTCGTGGGATTGATTCTAATCCAAAACTCTCTCAACCGAAATTCGTGCTTCTTCCCTATGTAAAATTACAGGTATAATTGTTCTTTCTTGTCTTTGCATTTTATTTTTGTCCGAAGATTTTATTGCACACAAAAGTCTGGAATGTATATCTTTGAAATTATTTAGCCTACTATAATAAACATCCGAAATGATCGTCCTGAACCTTTATCCCTTTCTTCCGTTCGCTTGTTAGAGTTTCCTTTTAAAGCTACTTTCAGTCTTTCTGTTTACCACTGCGTTTTCGCATTCTCTAGCCATTCTGCTGTTTAAAAGTGTGAGTAAATACCGGTAACTACTCAAGGTACTGTCATTTCACACCTCTTTATCCTTATTTACGATCATTTCTTTTTTGCAATCCGTCCGTTGTTTCTGTTTTAATGTGAGAGAGCAATTCACAAGTTTTCTTTTATTTTCTTACTAGGGACCCCATTTATGATGATAAATAAAAATGGCTCAGTGCTGATCGCTGCATACGTGAATAGTGATATCCAAAACTCCTATATTCCGACAGAATCAGCAGATACAAAGTGTGGAGGAGGGACTTCATATACTCGTATAGTCAGAATTATCCTTACTATCTTTTCTACAATAATTTGCTCTTATATATTCTTTTTTAAAGTAATTTTCCTGCATACATCCTGTACTACGCTCTGTGGCATTAAAATTGCAGCACACTGAAAAAACAGGAATGCAGAGAGGATACTGAAAGTCATGAAAGCCAAAGACTGAGGGAAAACATGATAAAAGTTGTAAACGCTAATGCACGCATGAACGCATTTAGTGACCCAAAATGATGCTTAAAATGGACATATTATTATTATTATTATTATTATTATTATTATTATTATTATATTAGGGTCACCTGTAAATGATTACATTTACCCATATATGTATTTGTCTGTAAATTGCGTGTGTTCTCTACTCGATTTGCCTGCTCTGCTAGGCTAAACACCCCGTGTCCCGGGGTAAAAACTTTGCTATCTACGCCCGAGACCGACTAACCCAGCAATGGAGTGAAAAAAGCCCATAAAAGGGAAGGTGGGCCGGTCCCAGTAAAACACGTACCGTCTCAAAAGAGACTCTTACTCACCTGATGTTGCCAAAAGGTGGGCCAGGTTCCTCTGGGGGCCCATTCCAGAGGTAAAAAAAGAAAAGAGAGAGAGAGAGAGAGAGAAAAAATCCCGTGGTGTAATAAAAAAAAAAAAAGAAAGAGAAGCTACACTAGTGGAGAGCGAGAAAAAAAATATGCTAGTGCAGAGCGCGAAGAGAAAAAATATATTAAATAAAATAAATAATTAAATAAAAACATTTTAAATTAATAAAATAAATTTTTTAAGCTGCTGTCTGGGGATCCCCATTCGTAGCCTGTGTTGTCCTGTACAAGACTTTCCTGCGTGTAAATACTTACGTCGAGAAGTTCTGGAACGCAGCCAGGTTTTCTGGTGTCTGTAGCAGAAGGTACAGTCGGATTTCAGTGACAGGGAAGGTATTTGCTAGGTCTTGCCGCAGGTCCTTGTAGAGAGCGCACTCGAAGAGAAGGTGAAACCAATTCTCCTTCGCCCCGCAGTAGCAAACGTCTATGAGTATTAGGCCGAGTTGGAAGGATTTCTCGTTCAATGAGCCATGCCCAGTGACTAGAAATTATGTCTCAAGAGTTAGAGAGAGCCACTTCTGCGCTGACTTAGAGGAGGCGAAAGTCACATCCGGCAGGAATCTCCTTGTAACTGCTCCCTTGGTGGAAGTGTCCGATCTTGTCTGCCAGATGTCATATCATTATAACAGTGTGTTCTCTCTGCCTTAGGGCCAGTGTCCAGGTTTAGCTCAATGTCCAAGATCTTGGTCGGAATTTTCTTGTTGATTCTAAAGGTCAGGCCACGGAAGGTTATATTCAAGTCCAGTGGTAGAGTCCCAGCTAAAACCTGAATGGCAGCAGTGTATACTATCCTGCATACCTTGCAGGTAGCCCGGAGCATTGTCCGTTGTATAGAGCCTAATTTGTCTATCAGTTTTACCGATCTAGCTCGGTAGAACTAAGCATCTGCAGCATACGACACGATCGGAAGGAAGACGGCTTTATAGTTCAGCTGAAGCGACCACTTGAACAGGCCCCATTCGTTCCTAGTGATTCTGATGATTGAGCCTGAAAATTTTTTCACCTTGGAGCTGAGATGGATGAGGTGGGGATGAACGCTTAATTTATGATCAAGAACCACCCCTAGCACAGTGGTCTGTGTGACAATGGGGAATTATACCCCAGAGACTTTTAACTTGCGGAGGCCGCCTGAAGTCCAGCTTATTTTTAAAGAGCATCATTTTGGTCTTGCATGGACTTATCCGTAGTTTATTTAGTGCGACCCTGGAAGAGAGGTCGTCAAGGACACGATTAGCGTTGTCTTCTATGGCTTTGCGAGAGCGACCGGATACCAGGATCGTGAGGTCGCCCGCAAAAGCAACAATCTTGGTATTGGCAAAGGAGTAGGGAAGCCAGTCTTGTAGGATTATATTCCATACGAGGTCCCAGGATCGAGCCCTGATGGCATCCCCCCCCCCTGGTGATTGGCCTGGAGACATGATGGTATTTTGACTTTAGAATTACTGTTCTATGTGAAAAGTAGCTTTGGAAAAGTTTAGAAGATGGCTAGAACAGGAGGTTGTCCAGAAGCGCTCCAGAGCACTGCCCCACCAGACAGTGGCAAACGCGCCCTCAAAGTCAATGAAGATGGCAAGCTCAAATTTTGCTTCAGAAATTTCTATGTGCAGAACTAGATCGAAGAGAGCCTTCCCCCAGGATCGTCCTGCAGTGAATCCATACTGTCAGGGGCAGAGCATATTCCGTGCTGGAAAGAGATCTGTGGTCCTATGTGCCATTAGCTGCTCCAGTATTTTGCCAAAATTTGCAAGTAGCGCAATTGGACGGCGAGAGTGCGGGTCAGTAGGAATTTTGTGCAGCTTCTTAATGAGTCTCGGTAGCGCGATCTTCCAGTCCACAGGAAAACATCCCTCCTGAAGACATTTGTAATAAAGTAAGAGTATATACTCCGGCCGAATCGTGTGGAGACGGAGGATAAAACTGTATTCGATGAGATCTAATCCTGGACATTTTTGGATATTAATATTTTGGAGAACTACTGTTAATTCTTCCAAGGTGAAAGGTTCTGTTGTTTCATCTGATTCATAACTGTTGTTTGCTGTACGAATAGCAGTGCGTTCAGACAAGTCCTGAGTAGTGTGGTCTGGCGGAAACAGCTTATAAAGGATGAGATTGGCTGAGTCCTGCCAGTTGGAAGTCTGCAATCACTTTGCTGAAGATATCCGGGGTGTATGTTTTGTCCCGCATGATCTTGTAGACTAGCCCCACGGGTTCGTCCTACCAGGCTCTCTGACAAAGTCAGACCAGGTTGCCATCTTCCTCGCTGCAATAGCGTTTGTTTATTCATTTTTCTTAGCGATGTAGTCGCTGTATAGTCGTGATACTTCTGGAGCTGGCCAGTCACGGTGTAGCTGATAAAATCTGCGAGCTCGATGGACGGATCGTCTGAGCAAGTTGAGTTCCCGATTTCATCAAGAGCATACAGAGGGACGGAAGATTTTCTTCTTGGCTGATTTATAAGAGGCCTTCAGGACAGCTTGCTGCAGGGTGGTAACTAATTCGTCTGCAGTGCAGACGCTGTATCGGGTTGTATCTGTGAGAAGGAAATCTGAAACAATAGATCTTTCGAAAGCTTCCCAGTCAACATTTCTGATGGAAAATCTGACAAAGTCCGGAATCCTAGTTTCATTGATGTTTATGGTTGCAGATAAGGTTATGGAGAACCAGATAACTCTGTGATCGCTAATTGTCCAGTTGGGAATGACTTGGAGACTAAAGGTTCCTTGTGGAAATGGTGAGATCAATGTTTGACTCTCCAGCAGAGCTACTGTAAGTTGTATACTGACTATGCTGATTGTGGATCGTTAGGTTCCTGCTGATGATGAAGTCCTCAACCAGCATTCTTCGGGTGTCGGTAGTCGAACTGAACCACAATGGCGATTTTGCATTGGCATCAGTGGCTATGAGAAGTGATTTGGGGCCGAGGAAGTCCAGGGCGTACTCCAAGAAGTTAAGGGAGCCTTGATATCTGCTCATAGTGGACAAATGTTATTAGTGGAGTCCCTCAGGGTTCAGTGTTGGGTCCATTATTGTTTTCTGTATTTATAAATGATACTGATGATGGTATATCAAGCTTAATGTCCAAGTTTACAGACGATACAAAGGTTGGAAGGGTTGTTAAGAACGCTACTGACTCTATGCTGCTGCAACAGGATCTGGAAAGGTTGAGCAAATGGGCTGAGAGGTGGCAAACGAAGTTTAACATTGACAAATGTAAAGTACTACATATGGGAAACAGCAACTCCAGAGCAACGTATCAACTCTGTGGTACTACACTGACAGTGGTAGAGAATGAAAAGGACCTGGGGGTAATTGTGCAGGCATATATGAAGTTCTCTGAGCAGTGCAGACGGGCTGCAAGAGTAGCTCATGGTGTCTTGTCAATGATATACAGGAATTTTTCTAGCAGGGATAAGGAGGTGATTATTCCCTTGTATAACGCAATGGTCAGGCCACACCTTGAGTACTGTATACAGGTCTGGAGGCCTCATTTCAAGAAGGATGTAGAGCTGCTGGAACGAGTACAGAGAAGGGCAACAAGATTAGTGATTGGAAGAAAGGGTTGCTCTTACGAAGAAAGGCTTATGTTTTGCAAATTGCAGTGTCTGGAGACTAGGCACTGGCGAGGTGATCTGATAGAGGTGTATAAAGCTTTGAATGGTTTGAGCATGCTCAATGCCGATGGGATTATTCCTCATGCTCAGAATAATCGCCTGAGAGGGCATAAATTCAAATTGAGGAAAGACAGATGTAGGATAGATGTACGTAAATTTGCCTTTGGCCAGCGGGTAGTTGGTTGGTGGAACAGACTTCCATCCCTTGTTGTGGAGGTTGATAGCCTAAATAAATTTAAGGCTCAGCTGGACAGGTATTTCGAACAAACGGAGGGGTGAAGTGAAAGTGGTTGGTTTTTTTTTTTTTGTTTTTTTTGGCTGATGCTGCATAAGCTTGCTTTCTTGCATCATATGCCTCTACTAATGCTAATGATGGAAGGCAGTAGATTGACATCAGATAGAGAACCTGTTAAGAGTATGTGACTAGAATGGACGTTGAGAACTGGTTGCAGAATTCCTGAATTACCAAGACATCCAGATCTCTGTTAAGCAGCGCAATGCATGTTTTGGGATCTACCTGGGCAGGTTGATTAATGCTAATGCGGGTATGAATGGAGTACCTGGCGATTTTTGCAGAGAGAAGAAAACGGGTTCTAGTGACAAACGGCTCCTCAATCAAGATGATGTCGACATAGTGACTCTCTGCAGTAAGGCGGATTTCGTCTGCCACAGTACGCGACCTGTGCCCATTGATTTGCATAATATTTAGACTCCTGGGTCCAGGTATAGAAGGGAAAATTATGAGTATAGTAGAGGGGACTGGCAATAGAATCATCTCGAAGAGTAGAGCTGGTTGGACTAAACATCAGCGGTCCTTTGCTGTACTAGTTCTAATGCTCTTTGGTATGCTGGGCAGGAGATGTCCCGGACAGAATGGTTATGTTCCCGTCTTCGCCTTTTGCAGTTTACATAGCTAGCTCTTAATCTCGGCGTGGACACTCAGCATTGGCGTGTCCACTGCGAGCACAGTGTCTGCAAGAGGGGGAGCTGAGGGAACAATTCTGGGAGGTGTGCCAAAAACCCAGGCAGGGGAAACATTTTGTCACCACTGTGAATGGGCGGAATCTGTGTGCATTGCAGCCAAGGAAGATTCTATAAGTTTATAGTATGTACGTTTAGAGGCATGGGGAGAGACGAACAACACGGTACTCTGTCGAATTGGATTTGGCCTTAATTGCGAATCTTACGGTGATTTCAGCTTTAACTTCCTCCCAAGAGAACCCAAAGTCAGCCAGGTTCTTGTTTAAAATTTCTTCAATGAGGGCCTCATTGGATAGGTCTTTAGAGGTGTCATGAATCAGTAGCGAGGGATTTAATTTCCTGGGTGGGGTAATGACAATACCCGCAGTGTCCAGGGAGTTGGAGGTGGAGATACTACACAAATCCTCTTGTGTAGCTGTTTCCAGGAGGACACCCCAGTTTCTGACAGATCTCAGTGATCTTACTTTGATACTTCTTTAGTCAGTTTTGAGTGTGTGTTGATAACCAATTCATCATTTCTCGTTTTAAGCTCTCAAGTCTTGTTGGCCCTCAAGAGCAGCAAGTGTTGTGGTTTCCTTGTGGCAATTTGGATCTGCAGTATTTTGCCTTCTTGAGTAGCGGTCAGGGTTTGTCCTGTACGAACGACGCTTGGATAAGAGGTGGCCTCGGTTGAGGGGGCCGGAGAATCTGTGGTTCTCAGAGGAACTGGTTTCAATACCAACAGAGACAGGGAGTTTGGAAAACCTGTCTACCACCTTCTCCAGCACAGCGGTCCTCGATCGCAGCTCTTCATTCACCCCTTTCAACTTTTCATTGTCAATTAACAACTCAGTTGTGATGGTTTCCAGACTTCACCATAGTTCCTGGAAATAATTTCCCGCTGTCGTAGTAAAATGGTTGATGTCATTATTCAGGAATGAGACTAGAATCCGGTGAAGTTTGGATATGTCCTGGTTCAAAGAAGTTGAATCAGAAGTGGCTCCTGGAACAGCACACTAGCTGCACGGTGGAGTTTGGATATGTCCAGTTGCAATGAAGTTGAATCAGAAGTGTCCTGGAACAGCAGCACCAGGTGCTTGGTGGAGTTTGGAAATGTCCTGGTGCAAAGAGGTTGAATCAGAAGTGGCTCCTGGAACAGCAGCACTAGGTGCCTGTTGGAGTTTGGAGATGTCCTGGTTCAAAGAGGTTGAATCAGAAGTGGGTGGAGGGATTCCTAGCCTTGGAGAGGATTTGAGGCCAGACGCTATGGTAAGGGCCAGGGCAGATGGAGGACTTATCACTGCAGGAGACTTGGTGGCCCCTTTGTGGGTAGCAGTAGAGCTGGCTGACAAGGCAGAAGAAAATGGGTCATTAGGGCCCTGGTTAGAAGCCACAGACAGTGGACGGCCCTCATCTTGGGAAGGATATTCGGCATGGGAGATGCCAGCTCTTGGTTCTTTGATCTTCTTTCTCTCCTTTTTCTTTTTTCTTTTTCTTTCATGATAGAAATCATGATATAAATTTCAGTTTGTAGTTCGGGATGAAAGTATGCACTGAAGTATGAGTGCAGGGATGCAGCTCGTTAGGGGTGAAAAGCAAGTGGCACAGGATTGGGCTGTCCAAAGGGTTTAGTTATTATTCAGAGTATTGGTTCGTGGCGCGTCCACTAGAGGAGCTGCCAATTTGCAAACCAAATCAAGTCCACCATGTGTTCGCACAGTCATGTCGCTTCTAGTCTATGAACAAAGCCTTTGTTTCTAAGGAGGAAGAAGCAATGGCCACCCTCTAGCTTCGTAATTTATCGTTAGCACTAGCACACCTATGCAAAAACCCGTTCTGTAGTCCTCCAGTACCAATTCGACAAGCAGTCCGGCCGTCCCGCAGCCACTGTTGCCAACATTTGTGGACTGTGGTATTTTTGCAGCCGACTCACACGTTCCACCACGCGACGAAGAGAACATCCACCCTCTCTAAGACCGATAATCTGCCTTCTGTTGAATTCTCTGAGTTGTTACTATCGGTGCCGAACGTGACTTCTCGGCAGCCTCCACTGTCTCATTCTCCACTCAATCTCCCTGCACTCTGAATTCAGTTCCTACGAGACAGAAGCCCGTTAACTGCGTAACACACACGTTGCTTTTAACTCCGCGGTCTCTCCTTTCGTTTTTATATCAGCCGAAGCTTCCGCCCGATCGGTGCTGTATTTTAGTGATTTGTATATCTCAGAGCAACTCATTCCCCTGCTCATTTGCATGCACTTCCCATCATTCTTTCTGGGTGTTGCAATTTCAGTGTCAAAGAGTGTACAATGAGTTTTCTGTATTGTTTTCTTTCTTTCTTCGAATGAGCACAAATTGAATATTACTAACCATAACCGCTCACCACCTTTAGTTTATTTTCCACAGACGTTTCATATATCCTTTCCAATATTAGTTTGCAACTTTCTAATTTTAACATTCCACTAAATCATTTTCTACTTGTATAATGTTATGGTAAACGTTCAGTTTACCTAGGGTATTAAGTCATTTAGTTTTGTTTTTTTTTTTTTGTTTTTTTTTGTCTTTACTAGATAGAGCATACAGGTGTAGATACCCACACGCATATTGCTCCCTTCTCCTCAAGTCCTTATCACGCTTCACACGTCAGTCTCCCATTCTGTTTTTTTTTTTTCTAAAATTCATTTTTGTTTTTTTCTTTCCGGTTTAATAATGACCTTTTTTTCGATTTGTAAGCAAATACAGCCTCATCCCGAGACATCTATTTTGTTTGTAAAGTCTCTTTCTGTTCAGCCAGACTATGTTGCAGTGGTCTTTTCTTTTTCATTTAAAAAATACTGCACAAACACTTCTTGAAAATATTACTTCCATCTCATTGATACAGCCGTTCATTAATTATGATACATTCTCTTGTTTATTCTGTAATCCACGATAATCTTTTGTAGCATTATTTTTCTCTTTGAAATTGCAAAAATCGTTTTTGTCTTCTCTTAATAACTTCATTAGTGAATTTTTCTTTCTATTTCCTTCCTTCCTTTCTTTTATTTTTAGATAAATTTCCTTCATTATTGCCTTCCTATTACCATATCTTGATCCTTCCTTCCTTCCGTTTTCCTGTGTTTTTCAGTCTTCATCATTCTATGAGCGTTAATCACAAAATATTCATTGTGTAATTCTGTCTTTTGTTTTAAAGTTTAAAATTTCAAGCTTCCTTCCTGTCTGCTCTGTTCGACTTTGCGTTTTTTTTAATAATTTTATTCACATTTCTTTTATTATTATTTTTTTTAATTTTCCATTTTATTAAAATATTTAATGATATTTTTATCCATCTCGGTTTTATTTAAAATTTCATTAATATTCCTTACATTTTGTTTGTGTAAATCACAAAATTATAATAGTTATAAACAAATATTACGTTTAAGCTGTGGAGGATGTTCTGTTGTCGTGACAGCCGTATATATACAAATTTGTATTGATTTCGGCGTTACTTAACTTTTAGAACTTTTTTCGTGACTTACAACATGGTCTTTCTGTATTTCCTGTTCATTTTGCAGGTAAATCTGCACTGTTCATATGCTTTCTTTCCCAATTTCTTATTGCTAATTTTCTATAAGTATTATGTTGCACTGTGTCATCCAATCGTTGAGTGAAAGAGCTAGAAGTATCATGAATTCTAAGTCATCTCTGAATAATTACGCCCTTAACCAATTCGATACTGCTAAAATTTAAGCGGTAAAAGGTAAAGTGCTGCCATTGCAGGATCCACTGCAGGATGGAAGCCTCCTCAACAATTCATGTTAAAAGAAATGGACCATAATCCGCCACGCTGGGCTAGTGCGGGTTGGCAGATCGACCGTATTTAGCAGTCAGGGACTTGAACCACGGTCTACTCAAAGAGCGTGTGCTACTGCACTCCCGCTCCTGCCGAGAGAGAGAAATTTAAGAGAATAAGTTTAAATTCGCTGAGTACTGTAACCAATAGATTCTTCTGTCTCTCACTCTTACCCTTCAGTACTGAATTTATTATTATTGTTTTATTTTTATCAGCATCTTATTGGTTCAAAGCATACGTATTTTTCACTGATGTTGCATCTTTGTTTTCATTGGTACGAAGATTTTTCTAGTAAGGCCAAAAAGTTGATGGAAATTTACATGATGTTCATCCAGTGAATTGTACAGGCTTTATATACTGTTTCATAATTTTCGCATCTTCCATAAACTAAAATCAACTGTATTCAACTTCATAAGAATTAGACAAAAAAAAAAAATTGGTACTTCCAAATAATTAAATGAACAAAACTCAAAATAAGAAAGTTCAAACTCTCCATTAACTTGTTTTTTTTTTTTTTTTTTTTTTTGGCGCATCGGCTTCTGTGGCCATAATGCACTTCCCAAAGTTTTTGCATTTACTCTGATCCAAGACGGGATTCGAACCCGCTACCTTTGGGTTGCCAAGCAGGCACTTTACCCACCCGACTTGCCCAGTCGGCTCTCCATTAACTAATCAGTTTTTAGCTTGCAGAGTGAATGTGTGGCTATGATTTTGAAATAGTGAATATTCATTGGATAATCTGTTTCATAAGCATGGAACTGGTTGAAGTGCAGTTGCTAGAAAAGACAACTTTTATGTCAGTGCTATTTGTGCTATGACTTACATGCCAACGGCGCAGCATATTTCTTCGCAGACGCGACGCTCGAATCTCAAGAAGCATAATAATGTTCAGAACACCGGAAATGGTGTTCGTAAGGATGTAATTTTAGTGGTGCAATAACATCTTTATAGTTGGAAGCGGAGTGTCTTTAGAAATTCTAATGTAGAAAGAAGAGAAATATCTCCTTTTTCAGAAAGTATTTTTATGATCCTTCGAAATAAAGCTTCTCTTTATCTTCTATAAGCCTAGGAATATTTCTTCCCTTTCTCATCTTAGCTGTCCCAAAAGGAAAATACGTTGTAAGCAGCTCAGTCAAAAGAAGACTATTAGAAATAGAGTAGCGTCGGAGTATTTTTTCAACGGAAAATGTCTGCCCTGTTCATCGTAATCATTTGAAGTCTGACTCAAGTCTTTCAGCGATCGCAATTCTGACTCATTTTTCATTTTATGTTTCTTTGTATTAGATTAACCTGGACTATTATCATAGAAATCTCTGTGAGTAAACAGATTTAAACGAGTTTTGTGCAACGTTCCCCTTTTAGATCCCCCACTAATGAGTAACTCTAGAACAGAGGAATACGTATGTTGTTAGTACGCCAAACAACTTGAAGGGAGCGGGTGGATTCAAAGCTTCTGGAAAATTGCGAAATTTGGAAAGCGAACCTTTTTTTTCTGATTTGCTTTGCTAAGCTATTTCATAATATTCATTTTCCAGGCTGTCTCCTCTTTAATGCTTCGAAAAAAGTTGATGCCCTAAGGAAAAAAAACAGCAGCGCTTTCATGTTCGCAGTTGCGGAGAGTTTCTTTCATTTGTACTTAATTATTTAATTCTTGTGAGATATACAAGCATATTATTATTCGCTAGTTTCATTATTTAAATCAATAAACTCCACATAACACTACAATATTTCAAGAATTCTGTATGGTGCTGTTATGGATGTAGTGCGACTTCAATGTGATATCTGATAAACCGAGAGAAAAGAGTTTCATCTTTTACTCTAGGGAGTGCAAAGGTGCAAATGTCAAGTAATTTACAAGCATTATTTCATCGCCTATATATTGTAGAAGTTGGAAAGAAACACTGAATGAAGGAATGAATTACATTTCGTGTGTTAGTGAGCTATTCTGTAAAGCGGACTTAAATTAAATCCTATAAGAAATCACTAGAAGTCAGGTATGTGAAATCAGTCGAGCGTTCTACTTAATCTGAGGGCCTTTGAAAAGTTTCGATCGTTCCTGTTCCTTACATGAATATTTGTGACTATCTCTGGAAGGCCTTTAGTACATAAACACGTGAGTAGCAACTGTTGGGAGAAAAGATGGCATCAATAAAAAGAAACACCAAAATAATAACCTCTGTGAATTACGTAAACGAACAATGAAAATGAATTTGAAGAATATTGTCCAAATTGCCAACGAAAATGAAAATCATTAAATTAAAAGAATGTTTAAACTTGTTACTTTCTTCCCACAAAACAAAAGGAAATCAGCCATACATATTGTTACTCCCTGGGATGAATAATGACTGAGGTACTAAATTAACAGTACTGTATTAACAGTTATAATTATGTAATGGGGGAACAAAAAGCATCCGCTGAACGGCTTCCTTAATTGAGGTTGCAAGCTGATTTTTGCTACCTCCATAAATATAAGTAATCTTAAACTGCTGCAAAAAAATATCGAGTAGTGCTTGCCTAAACCGTTTTCATGATTCTAAAGCCTACCCAAGCAACTAATACATATTATACGTATTAGATTTTATAAGAACATATACAGTATATTATGTTCTTATAAAACAGATTGCGTAAAGGAACAAGAGTAAAATATGTTAATACAATTGTATACGCCTCACTACTTTATACAACAAAGTTCTGTCTGTCTGCAGCATTGGCTACGAAACGGACTTTTGCAGAGGAGTTCTGACTCCTCAAAAGTTAAACCCACAAACATGGGATGCCACCCATGTTCCTTACTACTGAAGCGGTCCTGGGAGTCTCTAGAGTCTAGACAGCTCTCTCATTAAGAAAGCTACTTTTAATCGCAGCAAATACGATAATTGGCCCCTTCATATCTCCCTCATTGTGAGATGCATGTAGCTGAAGGAATCCCCTCCCCCGCTCTGCTTAGTTAGTTAGTTTGTTATTTGGTTTTTAGGAGCATTAACAACTAAGGCCATATTGCTCCGGGGATATGCGGTGGTCATTCCCTGACCTTTCCGCATCCTCCGTATTTGGTGGTCACGGACTCGAACCCCGCTCTAATCAAGAAGCGTGTGCTCCTGCCCACCTAGCTACGGAGGCGCCCTGTGCTTTGAGCAACACCAGCAATTTGTTCTCTTCACTCCCACCTCCAACTATCAAATCCTTTTTTCCCTACTGAATACGAGAAAGAGTCCAGGGTATCGATGCCGACCTCATGAAATTTGTTGTGAACCGACTAGACAGAAAGTATATCCTCGGGCTCACAGATGTCCCTAGATCATTCATCGCAGTTCGCTGTGCCAGCTGTACCGACGCTCATTTCGATCGCCTGATCCTAAACAGAACACAATGATTCATTGAGAAACGATGCCACTATCATGTGATAATTCTGAACCAGACATTCAGCCTTTAGGCTGAATGTCTAGTTCAGAAACTAACTTACTGAATTTACTGAATGTGCCAAAATAAATTAAAAAAAAACTAGATCATTCGAAAATTGTAATAAGAAAGGGCTTGAGTTACGTGCATCAGATGATCAAAATTATGGAATTATTCATAGTTTCTTCTTTTCTTGCAAAGAATGTGAAAAATAAAAAAAAAATCTTGCAAAATTTTAACGATCACAGAGTTCACGGCGAAGAAATGAAATCACTTAAAATTGAATATTTGTTATGAGTAAAACAACTGTTAAAATACCTAGAAAAATGAGATGAAACCTTTCAGTAAATTCAAATTTATGAAAGCGATGCTTTTAAAAATACATCACTGTGGAAGGAAGTACAAAATGTGTGTAAAAATATTGTTTATATGCAGTTCCGAATTGGAGACTTATTTACCGGGTTTCGTTGCTTAAAATTTTATATTAGAAGCAAGCAAGAAATGACTATGGATCCATGGACTGATTTTTTATTTTTATTTTTTGAAATTTGCATTTTAGGAGCAGATTTCCGGTATTGAAAAATCATGTGGGTTTTTTGTTTGCCATTTCGCATATAATAGAAATATTTAAACAATATTTTCAGAAACAAATTGCTTAGTGGATATAAAATATGTATTGCTTTAAGTTCACACAGATGAATGAATAATATCTGGATTTAAAGAAATTAATTTCATTGTTAAGCAAATTTAGCATAAATTAACTTGTAGAGATTTTTATAAGATATTTCCACCGCCCTCAGACTGTGCTTAACTGGTGGCGCAATTATGTTCAACGACTCCATTTACCAACAGGTGCATGGCACAGCCACTGGTTCCCCAGTTAGTTCAGCCACGGCAAACATCGCGATGGAAGAATTGGAGGGTCGTGCATTTGCGAGTATGCCAGATCCCATTACCTCTTGGTGTCGTTACGTGAATGATGTGTTTGTAGTTATTCCTAGAGATTCGGGCGACTGACTCTTAGACCACCTCAACTCTCTGTCGCCTTTCATAAAATGCACCATCGAACTAGAGCAGGACAATACTCTACCATACTCAGACACCCTTTTCCGACGGGAAGGCACGCGCTTGAAGACAACAGTCTATCGCAAGCCAATGTGTGCTGGCAAATTTACCAACTACCAGTGAGCAGACACGCGCAGCCATCTTCTTGGAACTGCGTGGACCTTGTAAACTCGCTCCTGGACCCCTCTAGTTCTGTGGATGAGAGGCTCACCGAGATCGCTAGGGTCAAGACAGATCTTGCGAGGTGTGGCTATCCCACCAGTACCCTAGACAGGTGTGACCTACAGGCACATGACCACGTAGCGACCAACACGAACATTCAAGGTAATGACTCTGCCGCGAGCGCCTTTATCCCATACTACCTGAACCTATCACAGCAGGTTTCCAGGGTCCTGAAATCTCATGGGATAAAGTGCGTACAGCTCCCGAGCAGGAAATTGCGATACCTCATCTCTATAGTGAAAACACCGGTTCCCACCTTACTACAAGTGGACTAGTTTACCGCATTTCTTGCCGTGACTGCACTGGTTACTACGTCGGAGAAACTGGCAGAAGGTTCGGCAAATGTATCTCAGAACACTTAAATCATTCAATTAGAATAATCTCTGCTTAAAACCAGTGGAAGAGGCAATTAATGCCATCTCTAACGAATTGAGACTCATTGCTCTCATTGGTGCGTCGAAGACAATTAAAATCTCCTCAAACACTAAGTGGTGGTTCAACTCCGAAACGAAAGAGGCTTTTAATCTAAAGCAAAAAACCTACAGAACCTGGAAAAAGTCTGGCTCCGTGCTAGATCAAATCGCTTACAATAAAGAAAGAGCGAATTTCCTGCGTGTTCGGAAAAAAGCACGTTGTATATATATATATATATATCCAGAAAAGACTTAGACATTCCAAGCGTATCGTTTCCACACGTGGTCGTCAGGTGGAAATGGATGAAGAAACGATAAAACTGTGGACACAGGCAACTTTCCACTCTTACCAGGAAAAACATCCGCCCCTCTCTGTAGCGGCCATCACAGATAAGGCCAGGATCAAGCTTGGGCATGTTAAGGTATCAAGGGAAATGATTATGAAAGCAATAAACAGCCTTTCCAATAAATCTACAGTTGGTCCCAACGGATTTCCCCCCTTTATTCTCAAAATATGCAGTTTCTATGTGATTGACCTGTTACATCACCTCTTCAACCACATTCTCGAGACTGGTATCACACCGACAATATGGAATGTATACCATGCTTTACCAGTACCAAAAACTAATAAACCAAAAGATCCCAGAGACTCAGAGCAATCTCTATTTCCTGTGGACTACTAAAAGTGTTTGAAAAAACGATACAGTCCACCTTAATCGATCACTGCTTCAATGGGCGTCCACAGCATCTCCATACTGTTATTCCTAGGAGGTCTACGCTTTCAAATCTATTAATGACCAGCTGGGCAATCCAAAAAGCCCTCAACTCAAAGAAACAACTTGAAATCTTATTCCTAGACATACAAGCAGCTTTCGACACACTCAGCACAACAGAGCTAGTTAAAATTCGGAAGCATTATTTCAGAATCGAAGGCAATCTTCTTGCTATCCTCCATCAACTCCTCATCAACAGGCAAATATTTATTAAATATGATCACAGATTGGAGATGATCAAGACGACCTCTATCGGCATCCCACAAGGGGGAGTTCTCTCATCATGGTTTTTTTCCGCAGCACTAGAGCCATTCCTTGCGAAGCACGCAAACTTCATCTCATACGCTGATAATCTTAAGATGCTGGTCACATCCGATAGGCGTCTGCCTCAGAAAAAGCTGAGGCAGTCGCCTATAAAAATCAGATAGTACTGTTCGATCTCCAGGATTATCTAGGACATCTGGGACTTAAACTGAATCCTCAAAAAGCAGCTCAGATGACTTTCACAAAAAGGACTGTTAATGAAATTACGCTCACAATAAATGGGACCGCCGTTAAAAAGGTTCACTCTCACACGGATTTGGGGTTGAAGTGGGATGATGGGCTTCCTTTCAGAGAACACCTCAAGATGGCCAGGCTAAAAACGCTTGCGGCGTCCTGGGCAATCCGGCAAGAGTTGGTCGGCCT
Source organism: Mastigoproctus giganteus (assembly GCF_048544385.1). Classification (NCBI taxonomy): domain Eukaryota; kingdom Metazoa; phylum Arthropoda; class Arachnida; order Uropygi; family Thelyphonidae; genus Mastigoproctus; species Mastigoproctus giganteus. The sequence continues at coordinate 115,028,309 of NC_143575.1, forward strand.
TATGCCTCGAGAGTTCCTCCTGGAATACGTCCGAAGAAATTTAATACCCGTACCGCTCTACGCTTCAGTACTCTGGTCAGGAGCGTTTTCTACTCAACTGAAGAGATTTCTGGGGGTTGAATATTGGCTCTTGAGATGGCTAAACAGGGAGATGGGCTACCGTTTCACCATCTCTAGGAGTGTGCTCTATACAACCTGGGCATGAAACCCTGGGAAAATATAGTCAAAGAGAGGAATCTACATACCGTGGCGCAACTTCTATGCGGCCAAATGGATTCGCCTGATATCTGGGAGGTTTCTACAAACCCTCGGACCTCACAAAAAACCCGGTGCAGTTCAACACTTAGTCTACAATCTTGTCTGAAAAATGTGCAATACCTTAGGTCAGTGTTCCCGGAAAATACGTTCGGAATGTATAACTTCCTGGGAATTGATGCTTCATCTTTCTGCAGCTCGAAGCGCTATAGACAGCGCATAGTGAAAGAACTCTATAAACACGAACAATAAGCGCTATGTGAAAAGAATTCCCTGCAAATACTTTCCTGGATTCACCATGGTGTTTTTTATTGTTTGTTATTTATTTATTTTATTGTTTATTATTTTATGTATTGATTTTTACCTTGTTATGTATTTGCAATCTGTTTTGATCTGTTGCAATTCCAATGAATGCATTCAACTAGAATTTGCATAATGTATACCCTTTTAGCCGAACCAGGCTGTTCCCGGGGTACCCACTAATGTGGAAATAAATAATAATAATAATAATAATAATAAAGAGCCATCCGCTTAGCGGACATAGAACACTCGGCCATTGCTGAGCACTTCTGGTCATCGACACGACATTGACCCGCGCAGCGATGTCATGGTTGTCGATTGGTCCCGCCATTACCGACGCCGCGCCCGTTTGGAGTCGTTGCACGTCACGTGCTTGAATACTTCAGTCAACAAAAACAGTGGATGTTGTTTCCACCCTATTAGTGAGACAACCATTCTCATGACTGACAAACTTTGGCAACGTTCATATACGTCACAACCACAGGCTTCGACTTCAAACAGTTAATTGTTACATCACGCAGTTTACTGTGCATGACTGGCACTTCACGCTCTTAAGTTCCACGTACCTAAACTTTCAGTTAAACTGAAGAAGGTTACCATAATAACCGAAATCTTTTTGTACTGTATGTATTTAACATATTCTGTTTTACTATTTAACATTAAACCTGTCATTTATTTTATTTTACTTTCCGGTTCGCTCTGTGCTACATAATATATTATACAAAATGATTCCAGAGCGCAAGGTCTCTTTACCTATTTTTATAAGATATTCAAAACATAATTCGGCAAGTTCGCAATGCTGGTTAATTATTCTTTTGCGATGTCTGAAAGCATCCATTCTATTTCATAAGCAGCGCAACTATTACGAAAACATAGCAAAGCCCGATTTTTTTTTTTCTATTTTTTATTGTTTTGGATTTTCAGCGTTAAAATTAATTTTTGTCCCGATTGGGGCCATCAGCTTCTTGTTATCCGAAGCTACAACGATGACCACACCAAGGATATCGAGGTATCTTCCCGAAAATATTAAATGACTCGTTGCCTTTGCAGTATGATAAAATTATAACTACAGAAAGCTTAGAAATTAGGCTATTTGCTTGACGAAAAATCCGAATTTCCGAGAGAGAAAGCCATGCTCCTTCACCTGAGCCCAATTAACTCAACCACGTTGTGAAAAAGATCCATAAAAATTCCTCACGTCATGACGGAATTCGAATTCACGTCTTTTTCACGAGGTGGGGGAAGGTAGGCGATTCTACCAACCTGTGCTACCCACAAAGGCCTATGTGTACCCGAGTACTAGGGTCAAATTAAACATCCTAGTATATTCATTAAGTGACACTGTTTTTCAATGTATTTAACATATTGATAGAAGTAAAACGATAATCGGGGCTGCAATTATCTGGTCTCAGCCGAGATTAAGTTTGTTTGTTTTTTTTCCTTTGAGTTTACCATAAAAAGAAACAAGGAAACAATAACAACAAAAGGACTTTAAGATCAGCAAAACAATTTCGAAAAAAAAAATCTTCCATTTATCTAATTGTGTTATTGAATAAGAAGCATAAAGGTACCTCACAAAAAAGGAAATTCGGGTGTTGCTATTTTGCAGAGCAGATAAAAAAAATAATGAATAAATTACGTCAAAAAAAGGTTTATAATTTTGATTTCTTTCGCCACCAGCCATTCAGATATCGTAATATACCTCGCCGAATACTCATAGATAATGTTCAGTGTGATTTTGACTTCTTTTATTGCTCAACTTATTAAATTCGATGTGAGCAAATATTTTCACTACGCTGCTATTATAATCAAAGATAAATTCGCACTCGCAAATTATAGTAAAATATATAAGCAAGAATGCCAAACTGATTCGAATATAGGCCAGTCTGTTGAGTAATTATTCATCCAGAAGAAGCCTTCATGCGTCTGAATCATCTTTAATTTTCCAACCAAAAATCAGCAGTTTCTCAAGCAAGAAAGTAGCTCGCGACATGCAGGTTACATGCCTTGGTCCTAATGATTTATGAGGAAGCCAGTGGCTCGCCAATAAAGGTACATTCCACGGAAATCGATAAATTCCTTGCACGAAGCCGCAGCTGTCTGCCAATTGTAGTGTTGGATTGTAAATAAAAATATTCGCAAAGGACCGAGACTTCTATCTACATGAAGCGCATTACCCTTGGCACCTAGCCCATGCAATATAACTGCTCACCAGTATTCACAGTCGAGAAGGCTATAACCACATTACAAGCTTAGCTATAGTTTAATTATATATAGAATTAAAAACTCTATACATAAAATACATTGAATTTGAGAGAGAGAGAGAGAAATCCCTTATTGCACCACTTTGGTGACCCATAATGAAAAAGATTGATTTTTATCACCTTTATTATTAATTTGAAGAATTTTTTAATGAAAACTCCAAACATGAAAGGTATAAGCCGTATAATAACTAGTATCATGCACGGGGTTAAAGGTTGAGAACACAGATGACATTTGTTGGCATTAGACCTGAATTATTGCACATTATAATTTTTGGGGAAATCGTGAAATGGAAGGTGTTGTTCCAGAGAACAGAAGTAGAAGAGATATATGAACAAGAGAAAAATTTAATGTTGTGAGTTTGGACTTGAATAGTGAATGAATGAATGTCGACTGGTTGAGGGACGTTTTCGGACTGATGTGGGGAAGAGCGGTGGAATTATAATATATGCGAATTCGGAAGAATGTGCCAATGTAATTATCTATTGAAAAGGCAAGCAGCAGAAACTGAATGTCTGAGATAGTGAATGGGGAGACTATAAGAAATTGATCATTAATTAATCTGACTACCCTTTTTTGAATAGGGTCGAGTAGTTTTTAAATAGGTTTTCAGGTCTCATTAGACATGGGAACAGTGTTCCGCTGTAGGGTGGATGTGAAATTTCTACAGTTAGTTGCTATTTGAAAGAAAAGTAACACCGAGAATGAAAAAGAAAAACTTCTTTTTACACAAAGGAAGTAAAATTTTCCAAGTGCTTATGGAAAGAGAGATTAGGGCCATAGTAATCGTTAATAGAGATGTATGGTATTGTTTAGAAATCTAGTTGTCATCGAAGATAAGTACAGGAGGGTAAGCTTTTTTTTTTTTTTTGCGAGAAATAAGAAAAGACTGAGTTTTAGAAGAATTGAAACTAAGTTATCTCTGCCCTAGTTGACAGTTAGTTGGAGATCGACATTTTTGAGATTAGTAGTAGTAGGTATTTGAGAAGTGGAAACTGTTTGCGCAGGGCAAGGTTTCTCAAACTGGAAAGCTGAAGAAACCTTGCCCTGCTCAAAAAGCAATTGGCTATCATCAGAAAAAACTATAGTTAGGATTTCCAGTCAGTGGAAGAAGAACAAGAGTATAAAGTGGAAGGAAGAAGTGAACTCTGGAGTACATCATTAGATGAGTAGTTTGAAGGCAGAGCCGTCCATCATCATCCATAGCGAGCGGTCAGACAAAAATTTGACTACCCAATTGCAAAAACATAATATGATGGCTTGTTTAGAAGACCTTTATGCCAAACATGATCAAAACCTTCATAGAGTTGTCCTTGGAAACAACAAAGAAAAAATAACTCGCATAATCATATATATATAAATAACGACAAAATATATATATATTGATTGTGAATTTTGAAAGGGAAGGTAATATTGCAGCTCATTATGTCAACAACGTCATTAGTTAGAAGAGAGAGAGAATTAGAGAATCTCCACTGAGTAAAACTGACAACAAAAAGATGCAAGTAAAAGAACATAAAGAAGATCGTTCAAAAAGAGAAATTCATCCCCACACCGGGCGAAAAAGGCCTAGGTTCGAATCCCGTCACTGAAGCGAGAAATATTTTCGGTTTTTTCACAGTGTAGTTGGATTAGTCGGGTTCATAGGGGGTTTCATTTTCTTTCCTGTATTTTTCGTCTAGAAACCAAGCCATTCGATCACAAAATATATTCAATTTACAGATACAATGTACTACGTCTCATAGATTTAGTTGCATTGGCATTTAACACATAAACTTCCTTTCAACATTCATGTCTAGATTCTGTGGAGGAGAAAGTAAATTAAAACTAACTTCACTGTGCAGAAAATAAGAGGCCTTTCTGAAATCAGCCAATTAGCAAAAGCCACTCCAGGTTATCTTACTTACAACATATTTGCTGTCGCCTCCGTAGCCAGGTGGGAAGGAGCAGCAGAGCGTAACACACGCTTCTTGATTAGACCGGGGTTCGAGCCCGTCACCACCAAATACGGAGGATGCGGAAAGGTCAGGGAATGACCACCGCATATCCCGGAGCAATATGGCCTTAGTTGCTAATGCTCCTAAAAACCAAATAACAACAACAACAACATATTTGCTTGAAGAGAAATCTTGCACTGAAATATTGCTAGAATACAAATTGTTGTATGGTGCTGGGTGGCTCAGTTGTATAGTTTACAAATAGACACCTCCCAAAAAAAGTTATTTAAGCACATATGAACACCAAGTTAAAGCTGTAGATTATTAGGTGAGAGTTTTTCTTCAACACGAGCAAAGGCTTCAGATAGTGAAAAGGGTGATCGATACCAAATCAGTCTACTTCTCTTGTATTTCTTTTTCCCTGAGTATATGTTTTCAACTTTCCCAGTTTCACCTACCCGTCCAATTTTTCTCTTATCTGAAAAATGCAGTGGCAAATGAGTTTATGGACTTTGTCAGGATGGCAAAATATACTTTTCGTTTAATATTCAAAAAGAAATCCTCCTTCGAATAACAGTAATTAAGGAGGAAGTATTACTTCTCTCCACTCTGAGATATCATGTTAAAAGGCTGTATTAAAAGAAAATGATTTATTCCTACGACTTTCTGTCACTTAGTAAAAGTTTTCGCAAACATTTATAAACTTTGCCTGTTTTGCTGGAGGAAAACCCTCGAGTTTACGAGAGAAAAAGCAATCCTCTCCTGAGACCGGATAACTTAGCCATGAAGTGAAAAGACCATAAAAGTTTCTCGTGTCATTGGTGAGATTCGAAATCGGACTTTTTCTATGATGTATGAAGTTGATGGTGCACTGAGAATACAGGCTGCAGGAGAAGGTATAATCGTGTGGAGAGAATCTGCTCATACAGTCGAATCACGTAAAACCCACTGAGCAGCTCTTGGATGAGCTGCATTCGTCAATGCAATCTTCTCTGCTTACCTCCTCCAGGAAGACAGTTTTTTACATAAATGGTTCAGTATTCCTGATGTCACTATTCAACATCTTGTTGCCACGCAGGCCTGTTGGCCTGATTCAGGCCAACAGCAATCCAGTATGCTATTAGTTCATGGTCCTATAGGCTTATAGAAAATCATGGGACGAATTGCTGCTATTATTCTCAAATTTAATTATTTATTCTTATTCTTTATACTAGAAGCATTTGAAATGTAGACATACAGAAGTTAAAGATATCATGGACAGCAAGGGTGACCAATGAGAGTGTCCTGCAGAGAACTGGTAAAACCCGTGAATTGCTGAAGAACGTAAAGAAAAAAAAAAAACAGCGTATCTTGGACACCTGATGCGGAACAAGATATATGTAATTCCACGGCTAATTATTCAGGGAAGAATGGAAGGAAGAAGAAAGCCTGGGAAAAGACGCATATCGTGGCTAGATAACATCATGAATTGGACGGGACTGAACACGAAGCAGCAGCTGTTCAGAGCTAACAGAGACCAAGAGACATTTGCTGTGGTAGTCACCGACCTCCGTTAGGAGATGACACACGGAGAAGAAGGAGATTCTTTATACACAATCACTGAACTAAGAACAACCGTTCTGCTGTGAATAATGCACTATGTAGTGCTGTAAAATAGAGTTGTGTCAGTATCTAGTCGTAGTAGGCAGACTTGGCTCTACTATAGACTGTAATATACAGAAGAGATGGGTAAGTGCTGTGTTCACAACATGAACGGTTGCACCGTACCGCTGTTGCAGAAGAACAGAGTTCTGGCAAAAGAAAGGAAAATGTGGAAAAAAAACTTTTCGTCAACACAGCGAACGAGATAAATCACAAGCTAGAACTCTAAGGTTATTTTGAAAATATTTCAGTTTTCATTTGGATTGGAATTATCGACGAGGCAACCAAGATCATTAGGCATCACTGTTTCTTGTCTGTGAATTCCGTTTGTTCTAAGGAAAGTGATGTTGTCTGAAATAGCTGGAAGCAACATAGGGAGAATCTTGCAGACCACAAAGAGCCGGCATATTGGGTCCATATCTCAAGTTCCTCGCATTATCGAAGTAAACTGAATATAAAGTGATATACATATTAACAGTTAAAATGACATTTCCCTTTCACAGAAGCTTAAAAGTTTCAGAATAATTGTTGTGATATACGACAGAATTCAAAATAAGTCAGTAAATTCAGTTATTCGATGTTTAAGCAAATTCACCTCACATTGGAAAAAAAATATTAAGAAGTTGCAATAAAGGAAAAGTGTGCTTCTTTTGCTAAGCAACAGTTGCTTCTTTCTAACCCTTTTAATTAACGAAAACCAGAGAAAGCGAGAATAATTAACCAGATGCCAGTAGAGCGTACTCGTTTCCTTGCTTAAGAGAAGATCACTTAATGTGATCCTTAAAATGTAGTCATCGCTTAGGCGGAGCATTAATTAAGAAAATTAAGACAAACTTTCCATAGTAAAACAAGTCTTAATCATTTTATTAATAAACCCTTAATACAAGAATAGGAAATCTTTCGAGGTGGTCTTCCTAAATCTTTTATTCAGTGCTGGAAATCTGAGTGAGCAAAAAATACAATGTTAAGGAAACTCCAGAGATGCTGTTTCCTTCTGTGACACAATCTGAAACTAAAACCAGTGGTAGAAGCAAGGATCCATGTGTGGCTGCAACCTTAGTGAGGCGATCACCAGTGTCCCGGTACTTGATAAATCTGACATTATTGGAAACTTATTTCAGTTTTGCTGCAGATAGGGGCTTGTATTACCTGATCCCAACGCTTTCTTACTTTGGGACTGGCTAATAGGGAAAGAGATGAATTCTTGGCAGAATCTGAGCTGTTTTAAGGATTTATCACTGGATACGGGTGGTAAAAAAATTGGGTGTGCGACAAAACTCTAAACAGAAATGAAAATACACTAAAATATTTCTCATATTTGTTCATCATATAAAACTTTCTAATCCACAAAAAATGGGCGACCGATTAACTTGAACTCACTATGAATATGCGAATATCGCCCCCCTAACAATTTCAGTCTATTTCAACTTACAATAGATGCTCTAAAATGCAGCCAAACCATTACTTCAGTCACAAATAGAATCACCAAAGTAAACTTTTCTCTTAAAAAATATCTCATCAGACCACATAAGGTGGAAAAATTATTCTATAAAAAACTCATTCCACACCCAGGGAACTAAATTATCGTTTTAAAATTGTCCTATTTTAATATTGCAATAGAAAACACGTAGAAGTGAAATTCATGATAGAACACTAAATAAAAATTGCAAATTGACTGCCACTTATGCACTGCCACTTCATCAAGGAGACCCACTATTTTCGCAAGATACGGCAAGCCCTAGTTGGTACCACAGCTGGTGGAATCGCAGTCCTCCCCACACCGGGTTGTAAAGACCTGAGTTCGGGTTCCGTCGATGATATGAGGGATTGTTATGGGCCTTTTTCACAACGTAACTGAGTTAGTAGAGCTCAGGAGATGATAGCATGGTGTTTTCTCCCGGAAACTCGGGATTTTACGCACAATTAAGGCCTTAGTCGCGATGCTCCTAAAATCCTACAACAACAACAACAACAAGATACAGCAAGTTCTTTTTCAAGATCTGATAATGAACCCCAATGTTGGATCGAAACGTCGTCATTGTTAGAAGAAGACTGACAATTATATCTGTAACTTTACTTGTTTTGCTAGACAAAAAACCCGAGTTGCAGGGCGGAAAAACATTTTGCTGTCCTCACCTGAGACTGATCTACGAAGTGAACAACACCCTTAAGAGTTCCTTGCGTAATTCACGGGATTCGAACCTTGGCCTTTTCCACCCGGGATGGGGAAGACGGTGATGATTGTAATTACTATGTCACATGCGAAGACAGTTATGAATGGACAGTAAGTAAAGTATCGCATTACAGCCACTCGAAAACGAACTCAAATGTCAATGTGTAAAATATTCATAAATTGTGTATGTTCTCTGGTAAATTTGCCTGTTTAGCAGGACGAAAAACTCGAGTCTCCGGGTGGGGGGGGGGCGTGCTCTGCACGCTTGACCCGACTAACTCAGCCACGTCGTGAAAATGGCCCATAAAAATTAGTTGCGTCATTGATGGGACTCGAACTCAGGTCTTTTTCATTCGAGGTGGAAAAGACAGTGATTCTATCAACTGTGCTACCCACCAGGGCCCAGCGTGAGGAGAACCGTGATTATAACCACTACTGCTATGGCTACGTTAGTGTGAAACTCAGTGGGGTAAATCGGATATCGTAAATAGGGCTTCTGTCATAGGTTCCAAATGAAAAAAAAAAAAAATGAATTTGATTTATTTTAATAAATATACCTACCAATCTTTATTATCCGAATCAATTATTAGAAAAGTCTGTAATTTTCATATAAAAGCTACACCCCTTAGGATTATAATGTTGTAATTATAAAATAAAATAGCTAGTGATAGCGTGAGACCGCTGAAATTGCTAACATTGTACGAAGTTTAGAAGAACCTTCCACTCTTCTGTGTTTTATATTTCTTCCAGTAGAATCTAACTGCCTAGTTAATACAATAGCGTTAACACTCGGAGCAGAACAAACATTGCCTTCACAACAAGTTGCCCTGGTGTTGCACGACTTTCAAACCCATTTGTTTGAAAGTGCAAGTGGCAGTTTAACCTTTTTGGCGATGTCATCATAAAAATCTTTCATCGCTTTTGTCTCATCCTTTAACTAAATGGCAGATTAACCAAATGCCAATGTCACTTATTTGAAAATAGTGCAATATCACGGTAAATCGTTGTATTGGAAAAGTTTGTTCTTCTGAAGCATTAATTCTGACCATTCCATTAACTAAGAAATTTATAATTTCATTTATTTTATTATTTTTGTCATCTTTAAAATTCTATCCACGGAAATACAGAATGCCTTATGTTGAATGCATTTGTCCTCAAATTTGGAGGAAATAAATTGTAACCCTAGTTAAGTGTCAGCTACTTTGTAATTTTGATTGGGTGTTCCAGAATATTCCATGTATGACTTTCACAGAAAATTTAACCATAGACTTCAAAACGAGCTAGTTTATAAGATAATCACGAATAACTGAAATATAGCCACAATCTGCCGCTGAAGGTTTCATGACTTTTCTCCTGAAAATTCGATTTTTTTTTTATGCCAAAAACTGGTAAAACCATCATAGATTACATGAAATTTACCTTCAGCGTACTGTTGGATCAGAACGAAAAACTAAACAGAATTTAAAAGACATGATCTCTAACCTTTGTTCGGAAATCTGAATATTCCAAAGAAATTAATACATTGTTTTCGATGGTGCTAACTGTACGCTCCTTTTGTCTATGGTCCCATAGATGGCATAGTGTTACCCCTTGCGCTAACCTGCTAAAGAGCTTGTGTAAAAGAAATAAAAAAAAATTATTTAAAATGAGCATGGTGAGTAAAATCATGCTGCTCTGTTTTTCTGCCCATCACTTGTTTTGAAAGGAGCTTTTCTCGGCAGTGTTTTTTCGAGTGTACAGTAAATTTTACTCCAACTATAGAATTGCAGTAAACTAAGAAATTCTAACTTGCTATTCTAAATTCCATCACCACTTCTCGCTCATTTGAGGTGTATTGGGACAAATCTTATCAGAGACTGGAAGAATTCTTAACGTCTTCTTTAATCGCATTTGTAGTCAGATGATTTTATGCAGGGGGGAGCAGGGTTTCCCACTGAGTTATTTCGGATTTTTCGTCCCCATATCGGGGAAACAAATTCACATTTACACAGAATAATAAGATTCCACCATAAGCCAAAAAATTACCAACCAGTCTCTTGATGTATAGTTCCTTCAGGTCATTCTACTTTGGTACTGGGGGTCTATTCCGATATTTCATGCACAGGGGCCTGAAGAGGAAAGTTCTCGTTGATCTGTATTTTGATATCGTACCAGATCTCTTAATAATTCCTGTAATGTAAGGAAAGGTTATTTTGAAATTAAGTGTTGTTGAGTACCATCCTCTTCGTGTGCAGTTGGTGAAGGTGAGCCCACTTCTAGTGTCTTTAATAAATCATTTGATTAAACTTCTCGGAGAGTAATTTCGGTAGTTTACCGTCAGATTTTTCGGATTCACATCGAATAGATAAATCATCTTCTGAACACATAGTCCTAAAACATAAATAGTTTAATTTTTGACTAGCAGACATCTGATTGCTCATCAGAAAATATACCAATCTCGCGGAAGTATCTGTGACGTTGAGATTCGTTCGTAGATTAAAATTGTTTCGGGATAAGCGCGAATACATTAGTGTGATAACAACTGTAAACTTAGCAAAAAAGTTCAACCTGGCTCTAAGTTCCTAAACTTTTATACTTTGAGTTCCCTTTAAATTTTTTATAAATTTTCGTTGTCGTCACCCCCCCCCCAAGTTCCAGAGCAAGTGCAAATAAACGGAGTTGACCTAAAATTTAGCAATGAATAAATGAAACTTTTATAAATCAATATACTACATACTTCAATACATTTGATTTCGAAGAAATAAAATACGATTAATAGAAATAAATCAAATACGATTAATAGGAATAAATCAAATACGATTAATAGGAATAAATCAAATACGATTAATAGGAATAAATCAAATACGATTAATAGGAATAAATAAAATACGCTTTGTACCTGGATTAGTGGGATGGTTTGTCCATATTTCGTTAAAAAAGTGCTTCATGAAAACAACATGCGTTCCCCTCCCCCCAAAACACAAGTGTGCCCCCAGTGGGAGTGTATTCCACAATTTAGACAACCTCTGACCTAGCTAATTAAATTGGCAACTCTAATTAAATAGAGGGAACTCTAAATTATATACAGAATGAAAAAAATGCCATTATATTACTTATAACATTTATAGTCTTACTATCCATCCAAATGTGGTCATTTTAAATATATTAAAAATGACGTTTCATGCTATCATATAAACGGATAGCCACTTCACGGCACATTTATCAAACTCGACATTAGTTCTTTTTTGTGGCGTTGTCGTACGATTGATTTCGAAAACTGAACTACTTCGAACAGATGAAACATGACAACGAAATACCCAATGTGATATCAAAAAATCGCTGTGCTGGAAAAGGTTTTGGCTTTGACATCGAGACATTGCTGTAGCAGTCGTTAGATTACTCCAGCTTGTATTTGGAGTGTGGAGCGTTTGTCGACTAAGTCTGAATCAATCAACTGTAGGATACAAAAACACGGGTTTTATACTTCAGGGAACGCTTGAGGCGAAAGAGGAACGGTCAAGTGGTTCCCAGAGGATTTGGAAGGTAACGAGACACTTTTCAAAGACGGAAATATGTGCGCGTGTGACACTTCATGAGAACTGGCGAACGGTTGTCCGACGGGAATTAAAGCTACATTATTAAGAACTGAAACATCTGTAACCCTTTTTAAGAGAGACATTGTAAAATATTCGATTTCATTTAATTAAATCGAAATGTTTGAAAGCAAACAGAGCTTTATTAAATCCCTCAAGGATTTAAAAAAAAAGAGGGATTTTTAAATCTCTCAGGATTTAAGATGCGGATCTGAAATTAGAGACCGGTAACAAAGATGAATATGAAATCTTTGACATGTGCCTTCGCAGTAGAGAAGTGGACAGCTCTCTGCTCATTTACACCGTTAGAAAATGTATGGGTTCGATTTTCACCGGAAGGAGTTAATAAATACTTCTCCTCTGGACGGCGGAACTTTTATAGATTTTACATCGCATTGTGGTTGAGTTAATCGGTCTCGAGCAAAAGTTGCAGATTTTCCCTCTGGAAAATCCGGAGGTTTTTTTTCTCGGGAAATGAGCATACTGGCCTCGAATAGACAAATGAAGGAATTCACCAATTAGCTGACAAAGCAGATGAGACAGAGTTCGCATAAGAGTTTTATAAAGAGGGAAAAGTATATAAAAATTCAGAAGTTACAGACCGATAACGGTTATTTTAACAAGATTTTGGAAGGAAGGATAAACCGATTAATAAAAAACAATAAAACAATCATTTTAATAAGTTCTTTGGAGAAATATTGAGTTGATCATTTTAAGAAGCTTTTTACATTAAACTAGAAGGTATTTCAGTCTATAACTTGAGTAATCGTGGAAATCAAGGTCTATTTTATGGATATAATAATGAATAATTAGTTGTTTGCAATGTATTAATTCTAAGTTTAAATAATACTAATTAAACCACCTGAATTTCTTTTATCAAGTGTTAATGTGTATCCATTAAGTTAAACTCCCACAACAGAAAAACTTAATAAATGTCAACATTTCTGGATTCTTTATTGAATCCTGTTATCATAAACTATTTGAAAGTTATTTCTTTCAAATGTATGGGGTAGAAGTACAGGTAGAAGGTCTTCTACCGTGTACTGTTAGAAACAGCCTTCAAATATTTCATAATTAGCCTGATAACGTGATTCAACATAGTTGGTTTTTGGTTTAGGGTTTTAGGAGGATTAGCAACATAGGCTATACTGTATTCCTCTCAATTTGCTGTTTGTTAAACAGAAAACCCGAGTTTCTCCTGAAAACTCGGATTTTCCGCAGCATGCTTTCTTCTTGCTTGCCTTTCAGGATTATCCTTAGTAGTACTAAAATTCACGAAGCCTTCAGTGACTAATTTTATTCTTATATATTTTTTTTCTCTAGTTTGGGCAACAAGAGAAATCTGCTGGCACCAACCCATTTGGCACTGCCTTCGGTGGGTGTGATATCTGCCCGTTTTTGAGCAATTAAGTTAATACAGGCCCAACCCCTTTGCTGCTGCCCGGATAAGGTTACACATACAAACCACATAAGATTTACATTTGGCCAAACCACAGCATTCTGTAAAAAATAGGATGATTACTGGCTGAGTTGAACTCTGTTTCAGGTGCTACACTGAACAGTTACATGCATACATGTTTTTCTATAGCCTTTGAGTGTTTCATTGCTATTTATAGACTTGTATGAGATGGATTCCAGACCGTATTTCAAATGGATTCCAGACCATATTTCATCTAGATGCGACGAGGAATGCAGTACCTGCCCTCCAACATCAGAGAAAGGAATACTTACGGTGGAGGCGGTGTTCTCGTTCTGGTTCTAAGGAAAGTTATGTTGTTTGAAATAGCTGGGAGCAACATAAGGAGAATCTTGTAGACCACAAGGAGCCGGCTTATTGGGTCTATATCTCAAGTTCCTCGCATTATCGAAGTAAACGGAATATAAAGTGATATACATATTAACAGTGAAAATGGCATTTCCCTTTCACAGAAGCTTAAAAGTTTCATAATAACTGCTGTGATATGCGAGAGAATTCAAAATAAGTCAGTAAATTCGTTTTCAACAGCTGCGCCCCTCTTCATGCCTTTGACTGAGGTACCGAAAACAGATCCTCGAACCCTATGTGCGACTTTTTAGGGGTGCGATTGGCCAAGATTTTCTTTTCATGCACGTCAGCGCCACTGCACATAGAACCCAAGTGGTGGAGTAGTACCTTGAAACGTACTCCCATGGACAGCACGATCACAGCACGGACAGCTTAAATCCAATCGAAGATGTGCGGGACACCCTTGGGAGTCGTTTTCCACACCCACAGCAAACTCCTCGGTCACTTGGTAAGCTAAGATCTGCGCTAGTGAAAGAAAGGGATTTGTTGCCACAGATTCTTGTAGCCACCATTATGTCCAGGATGGCTCGCCGTTGTTAGACCTCTTTAGCCGTTGGAGGGGATCATACGCAGTACTGATGTCATGTGACCCTATTTTCAACAATCTTGTATCCACTTCTCTAATGTGATGTTTTTGGCAATTCTTATAGAAACCCTACAAATGTCCCTTATACCTGTCCGAAGTTTCTCGCTTCTCCTAATTTCATCGTTATTCTATGGTATACCACCATACCAAATTTTGTTCCGCCTCACCGCAAGCTGCACGAGTTACACCACGTTTCCTATGTGTTCTGTTAATTTTGTTGAGCAGTGTATTTAGAGTATTAGTGTTGAAAAGAGGACATTACCTTGTTTTGGCTAGTCCCTCAATTTGTTTACAAGGGGATAACGCTTTAAAGTCTTTTGTTTATCCTTTTCTCTAAGTATGGCTGTTTGGTTCCCATTTTTTACAAAATTTGTAATCAATGACTACTCCTGCTATGATTTTATTTTGATGTTCATATTGTTAGCTTATTTAATCTTAGATATAGTGACTATAGTAACACTACGTTTCAGGAGCAGTGTAGTACCGCACGGTATCATTACCCCGATGGGGCAGTGAATGGCGACCTTCTCCAATTTAATATTGATTTTCTAGGTGGAATTGAAACTTCCTTTGTGTACATATCGATTTCGGACTTGGAAATACTTGTGCAAAAGTGAATTTGAGGATTGCCCTTGGATCAATTTCCTCACTTCGGGATATGTGACATTATGTTCGGTCGTGTACTTATCTCCTCTCTTGCTTCCATTGAAGATAGTCTTTGGAAAATAGGCAGTGTGTATCTTTAAAATTTGCCCACTTTCGTTGCTGTACATTTCAACCAATATGTGTGTGATTGTCGATCCACATGCAGAACAAAAATGTGTCCCTCTGCAAACGGTCTGTAAATGCTTAATGTTTGGCATTCGTAATGGATTTAGTATAAAATGGTTAAGGTAATTTTCTGTTATTGTTTCTAATAATTTGGTTCCACCAAAAGTGAGAAAGGTAATCCACGTTGGAAGGAATGTGTCATCTGTTTTTGTATGCGTTTTGTGTGATGACTCTTTCTGAAGTGTTCATGGTGATAAGTAGGGAAACTGGGGATTTCGCATAAAGCTGTTGTTGCTTTGCGTGTGCGTTATCAGATTGCCTGATAGTGAGTTCAACGAGCAAGTTTCTGGTCGTATAAACGTCAAGCCATTTTAGGGGAACCTACGGTACTTATTTTCTAGATATTTATATATGATAAAACTCGACAATTTAACGATTGAGTAGTCCGAGGTAGAGTCCACGATGAGAAAAATGAGAGAGAGAGAGAGAGAGAGAGAGAGAGAGAGAGAGAGAGGCCCAGATAGAGAGAACCGTAATAACATTCCTGTCTGTTTCTTGTCTTAGACTGACAGTTTTAGTCACATCTTTGGTTCATTTGGCTTGGATCCATGAAACAACTGAATTATAATTTACAGAATCCATTTGCTCCTATTTGTCCCGGAAAAAGAGATCTTTTTCCTAGTTTTATGTCCTGCCAAGGGGAAAATAAGAGCAGTTCCAATCCATTTAATCACCAAGCCGCGAGTCTCTAATTTCAATAACTACTCGTTTCTTTAAGCACTGTTTACAGAAAGGTGTAGTTATTGAAATTATAACTAAATTAACAACGGCATTAACTGATCTGATTATTTTAATGTAGCTTTTACCATTAGACTT
This sequence comes from Mastigoproctus giganteus, assembly GCF_048544385.1. Taxonomy (NCBI): domain Eukaryota; kingdom Metazoa; phylum Arthropoda; class Arachnida; order Uropygi; family Thelyphonidae; genus Mastigoproctus; species Mastigoproctus giganteus. The sequence goes on from NC_143575.1 coordinate 115,044,507, forward strand.
TTGGAAGGTCTAATGATATCTTTATGCAGCATATAAATGAAATGTATCAGAATACAGTATGTTGGAACACAGGATTAAAAGATCAATTAACTTTCATTCCTCCTACAGCTGTTTACAGACTGCCCGTTTTAGAATGTTCGGCTTAGTTCCATTTGTTACTCTGGAAAGAGTTATATGGACAGATTTGCAATTTTGTATTTTTAATATACACCTTTTGGTCTCTCACATGTTAAATTATATCTTCACTAAGTTGATAGAGGTGTACAATGTAAACCCACTCACTTGTAGAGACGCCATATTTCTCGAATAAATAGTGCTCTCTCGAGGTGACGTTTGGGATGTCTTGTTCAAATATCTGCGTAAAATGAATCAAATGTTTTGGAACAGTGATCCCAAGCTGCATATACTTTGGCATACTCTTCCAAAGCCTGTGATGCTTTGCCCACTGCATAAAAAATAAGGTATTCTCCCATGTAGCAAATCAACGCAGTCCATACATTCTGCAGCTTGGTTAAATATTAGATGAGCTCTAGAGTAAAACTTTAATTTTAATTTAAAGAAGTTAATTATGGGAGTCCCCTCGTTTTATATTAGTTCGTAGCCATAACAATCCGCCACTTACTAACATCATTTGACCATATGTTCCTCTGAAACCAATTAGAGGATTTCATTTATGATGCACCAGAAGCAAATTCCATGTTTAGAGTTCATCACGCGAGGTAATTCTCATAAGAATACGTATTAGGGCCTTCATTACGTTTCTGCTAATATTTCAGCGGGCTTAGCATATAATATAAATTACGTAACACGCTTTAATTAATGCCTTTAATGGAGTTGGATTAGATTTTTGCTTATATATTTCCTAGGATTGAAATGAACTTTTCGGAATAGTGGACTAAATGCTTTTGCCGCATGTCTTGGGACTGATTTTGAGTACTCTTTAAGAGTTAATTTCTCGCTTACTATGAAATTAAATAAAAATAAACTGTAAGGGTAGTTAAATAAGAGTATGGAATATTTATCAAGGGATAATTACTGTCCATGCGAAAAGTTTGCATTACGTTTTTAACTCAAAAATTTGAACTAAAAGAGAATTCCGTTAAAGACTAAATATTAACAGGGAAAGTTTTGCCATTGCATTGTTGAGATCGCAGTGAAAACGCATTAAACCATCTTAACTGGGAATAACACTTATATTTGGTATTCCTGGTATATTATAGCTATTGTCCCATCCAAATATTCTTATATAATCGCTATTTAGGAGATTTAATAATTATTTCTACGAGGTTATGAGTGGTAAAGTATATATTTATGCGTTTTCATTATTCTTATAGGCGGTGGTAGTTAGCTGTTCCCTCATGTCGATTAGAAATAGAATGTGTTTAATTCGCACAGCCTGGCGAAGTTGATCGATACTTCATATCGGGCATGGACACAACCTTTATTTCATTTATTTACTTCAGTTAATTTTCACATCGGTGGAGTCATCCGAGCCATAATGCTAGGTGACCAAAATTTTCATCTGGGTCGATTTTCTTGTTGCGAGGAAAATCGACCACAGAATAGCCACGGTATACACGGTACGTGGAAAATTTTCGAGATTTACGCATTAAACTTAGTTGTAGCTTTGTGCAGGCGTTCCCTGCATATTCTCCTATACATCTACCCATGGATATGCATATTTATAATTTACTTTTATCTGCAGTAAATGAGTGGTTCCGAAGGGTATGGATTCTAAATCAGTTGATGTAGTATTCAAAGATCGATAAAGACTCCTGTAACTTAACCTACTTAATGAAAATGGTCTAATACACTAAATTTCAGAAAATATTCTGCTACGAGCAACTTGTTATGTTTAGCTTCATTATGCGTTGCCTTAATAATTCATTAGGGAATCCAACGTTAGGTGGCTACGTTATTAACTAAAGACATGAATTATCATGCTCATGGAATGGAAGCATCGTTGTTAGCAATAATGGAGCTAGCTCAAGTATCAATGCAATGTTTAGAAGCTTCAATTTCACCGATCCTGTCAAACAAAATCTGCAATATCAAGAACAAGTTTGGTCGACAAAAATATGATGTGCCTGGAATCGCAGAAGGCTGCCCAACCATATAGGAAGGCAACTTTGCAGAAAATCGCCAAAATATTTAATATTGGACAATAGGGATCCTTCCAACAGCACAGCACGCAGAGAGCTTCGGACATTAAATATATCCAGTTTCTGGCATCCTGCAAGCTTCTCATATATAAAGAGAACAGATGAATCCGTTTTGACTAGTGGTGACAGTGTAGGATCATACTCTGTTCGCTCTGATTTTTAATCTTAATAGAAACAAATATTCGCGACTACTGAATAATTAAATAAATATTCTTTATTGCAAATATAATATAGAAACCTGCAATATACCCTTCACGGTCAAGGTTTCACAGAACAAAATAGAGCACCTGACAGAAAAGTGTCTACATTGTTGGCAACAATCTGTGGGTAAATTAATATGTTAAATTAATTCAGGTTGTTATTTAACATTTTCATGAAAGAGATTGAAATAACAATAGATGTTTATTTCTGAATCGCTATGGATTCACAGAAATCGTCCCCAAATGAAGCACTACCACAATGCTTCACTAGGGGATTTTTCTCGTTATTCCGGAGGTCCTAGTCACATAAAGGATACATCTGAATATTCGTACGCACCACGTTCATCTCATAATGCTGATGTTGTTACACAGTGAGGCTACGTGCCAAAACTACAAAGGTACAATTCACCTGCACGAATTGCGCATGGAAGGTATGGAGAGCGCTGCGCCCTAACTAAACGCATACTCTGCCACATTCGGCACAGTTTCCGGATATGAATATGAATTTGTGGGATCATCTCAAACGATGCATCTAAGATAATCTTTGATAACTAACACAACTGACGGAACTTAAGATAATTCTCGATCATGACTGAAATAACAACATCTCGTCGATGATATACCACATTGGTTTGTTGCTGTCATAGCCGTCAGAGGTAGAATGATTGGTTGAGTAGTTGATTTGAATTTGTTCCTAGGTAGCTAAAGTAATAAGAAATCTGTATATTGTCTGCAAACTCTGTAAATTCTGTGCTGGTTACTTGTTTTGCTGGATATAAAGCTAAAATTTCAGCTAAAACTGCTATGGAACCAACTAACTCCGCAATGACCTGAAAATAATTAAAACGGTTCCTCCATCAAGACAGAATTTGAACTCTTCATCCATGATCAATCCTGCAGGATTTCAACACCGACCCTGGAGATTTTCTGCATCAACGAAATGTTACGTTCTGTGATATTTCAGAAACAGCTTGATAGTGTTTGGATTCTAGTTATATTTGGGAACTTTGCAAACCAATCGCAATAAAGAAATCCGTTGTATTGTGAACGTTTTCCATAATTCTCTAAATATCTTGTATATGTCGTTGTTATTTATAACATTTTCTGGCCAGAAAACAGTTGATTAAGTAATTGCAACTCTCATCTTACCCATCATAAAGCTTCCTTACCGTATTTGTTTGATATCTATACCAGGCATGTCAAACTGAGGGTCCTACGAGGGCCATATTAGTCACATTTGTGTTGTCATGAGGACCGCACACGACAACTAATTGAAGTCATTTAATAAAAATTATTGCAGAATATTTTTATTACTTAAACTTAGAAACATACAATTTGCATACAAATGGTTTAGCGGCTAGCCACATTCATGAATGCAAAGTAATGAAGTAGTTTAACAAAAGGAAAAAAAGAAATTTTAAACGGCAACATAGACTTGTATGCAACAGCAACAAATGCATTGTACAAAATTACAACAGTTTAAAAGGAACATTTATTTACGACTATTTTTAGTGTTTTGTCCTGAGGCTTGACACCTTGTTTTAATGACAATTTTTGCTATGTCTGGCTGAAATGTCTGTACAGTTCCGACTTTCATCAGAGATGAGAGGTGTTGATCAGTCAGTCTTGTTCTCTGAGAAGTTTTTGTTGATTTCATGAAGTAAAATAACTGTTCACACACATAGGTAGAACCGAACATTGCCATAATCCTTGTGGCAAACTTTCTGAAGTTTTTAAACTTTTCAGGAAGGTTTGAAAAGAAACGAGGTATCCCCACTTCAAGATACTTTGCTCTGAGTGTTGAATCCGACTGCATTTCTAATAGTTCCATCTGCAGTCTTTCTTCTGCCTTGGCAACATCAAAGGTGAATGGTGCTGAGAATAATGCAAAGTGGTGTTCAAAAGATGAGAAATCACGAAATCTTTCCTGAAATTCTTTTGACAACAATTCCAGGTGACTGTCATACTTAGAAAAGCTAAGTAAAGTACAGACTCAGTATTGGCAGTGTTTTTCAGCTCCTTGCACTTAGGAAAATGAACTGAATTTTCATTTGACAACTGTGACTTCCATAAGCTTAGTTTTGTAATGAAGCATTTGATGTCATCATACAACTGAGTGATCAGTGTGTTTTTACCTTATAATTTCAAATTAAGGTCAGTTAATTGTGCAGTAATGTCCACAGAAAAAGCCAGATCCTGGAGCCAAATTTCATATTTTATTTCATCCGTGTTTTGACCTTTCATCTCCAAAAACATAATTATTTCTTGTCTCAACAAATAAAATCTTTTCAGCACTTTGTGCATTGACAACCAGTGGACTTCTATGTAGAATGAAACATCGGTAAACTGATTATCCATATCTTCCAACAACTGACTGAATTGACGGTGGTTGAGAGCACGGCCTCTGATGTAGTTCACTGTCTTTGTGACCAAACTAAGCACATGATCCAATTTTAAAATCTTTGAACACAAATTTTGCTGATGAACAATGCAGTGAAAATGTGAAAATGATGAATCTGGATGCGAGTTTTCTATTTTTGTTCGTAACATGGCAGCAACACTATTATGTCTGTCAACCATATTCGCAGCACCGTCGGTAGATAAGCACGCAAGTTTACTCAAATCCAAACCATAGTCATGCAGAACCTGCTCGACTTTCTCAAAGATGTCCTGACTTGTAGTGTCATGGAGGGGATGAGTTCAATCAGTTCTTCATAAATATTAAATTCACTGTCACAAGCCCTGATGAAAACCGCAAGCTGTGGTATTCCAGTGATGTAAACGGTCTCATCATTAGCAATAGAAAAAAGTTCAAATCTTGATAATGTGGTCTTCAACTGTTGTTTCAAATCACTTGACATTTCATCAATCGGTTCAGCAACAGTATTCCTGGTTAATGAAATATCTTTGAATAAGTGTGCTTTCTCTGGACACACAATTTGAGCCGTTTTTACAAGGCATTGCTTTACGAAATCTCCTTCACTGTAAGATTTCCCACTCATGGCGATCATTCGGCCGAGTTCATAGCTTGCAGTAACGACATTCCCTTTCTCAATTTTTGTAAAACAAGTCTGTTGCTGTCTCACGTTAGCCTTCAATTCCTTGAGTCTTGAGACACGCATTGGGCCTTCATATTTATCGTAAGATCGATGGTTCGTTTCATAATGTCTTTTCAAGTTGTACTCTTTTGGCGTGGCAATGCTTTTGTTGCAAATTAAACAATATATCTTTTCGTGCATAAATACTGTAATTCCCATTTTTCTTGAAACACTCGACCTTCTTCGTTCAGTTTCCTTTTTCTCTCAGCTGGAGAAGCACTAGCCATTTTTAAAGATGATGCGCAATCTGAAAAATAATTAAATTAAATTAAAAATAAAATCACCGGTTAAAAAACGGAAACAAAATTTAGGCCAGCTTATGCATTTTTACGAGCGAGATAAGCGGATTTTTACCTCATGCTCGTTGGTTCCACTCTCTCACTCAGGCCGAGCGGTTTACCTTAACGAAAGAGGAACCTTTTCCACTTGTGGGCCATGGAATTCGGATCAGGACCAGGTACCTACACCAATAAATTGGCAAGAATGCTACAATTCTTGTCGCAAGGCAGCCGCGCGCGATATTCAAAATTCTAAATTACCTAATTAACTTCAATTAACAGATTTTGCGAATCGTTACAGTGTCCTTTGTGCGGGCCGCAGAGGTGTGCTTGCAAAGGGCCTCATGTTTGACATGCCTGGTCTATACCGTATATCCTCCACTCTCAATGTTTTTTTGTCTTCCATAATAAGTCTATTTTCCAATTAATATTTTATTATATCGTGTTCTTCTGATTTATAACGCTTTGTCAAACATTTGGTTTGTATGGCTGTCTCCTGTTATTATTTATACAGATATACAGCAAACATTTTTGTTATTTCCAATGCACATCTACAAGGGGATTATAAATTGATATGTATCAACTTTTATTATCTTCTACTTGCGTTTCTTTTATGTCTGTTCTTAGAAAACTTGGGGACAACGCCTCCTTGAACATATTGCAGCGATTCTCATAACTGAATAAGTGTACTTATCCATAACTATGTCGTAGCCAGGTGGGAAGGAGCAGTAATGCGTATCACATGCTTCTTGATTAGACCGGGGTTCGAGCCCGTCATCACCAAATACGGAAGATGCGGAAAGGTCAGGGAATGACCACCGCATATCTCGGAGCAATATGGCCTTAGTTGCTAATGCTCCAAAAAAAAAAAAAAAAAAAAAAAAAACACCATAACTATGAGAAGAAGGCTTGCTTATTAAATAGTTTCTTTCGCTTATCTGTATTCGAAAAAATTGCACTTTTACGCGTAATTATGAAAAGCGTGATAGTGATACAAAACAGATGGTAAAAGTTTGGAAATTTTTGAACGTTTGCCATAAAAATACTGAAAATAATTTCACCAGTTAAAATCCATGAAATGAAAGAAATGAGACGGACAGAGAGGCAAGGATTACATTCGTGAATCATCCATAATTTTGTCTGCACTCTGTTTTTTTTTTATCTCTGTTCCTCTGCTCTTCCTACAGTCATAAAACCTTGCAACCACAATTTTACTAAAAAGTTTTTCTTGTTTCAGTTGTTTCAGAACACCTGATTCCTCTTTCTTATCCAGTTTACTTTGTCCACCTGGTTTTCCGAAGAAAGTAAATACAGACATAAGATTAGAAAGCCACAAAAGGCAGAAGAAGTCAGATTACAAAGTTAGAAAGGACAAGAAAGTCTGTACCATTGGCCATAACATGTATATATATGCTAATAATACGAGTAAAACAAATATCTCCTTTCTATTTTGTCCTCCATCCACAAAAATTTTGCGTTACTTCGAAGAGAATTTCCTGCAACAGCAAAGATTCTACTTATATAACAACCAAGCCTTAAAGCATTAAATAAAAACACAGATGCATTAACAAAAAAGCCTTCTTAGACAAATTTTATGTCCAACGTAGTCTTTTTGAAGGTATTTTTATCAATGTATTTTCTAACAACTGTTTTGATTGTACTAAAGTTCTTTTGTACAATCAATCTTGTTCAAAAATAGGCTTTTAACAAGAAAGAAACATAAGCCCTGATTTTTCTTATCACAAACGTTATAAAACAATTTGAGTGGAGCCTAGAGCTGCAGATAACATCGGTACTCTGATTAGAAAGAAACCTCGTCTGATCCGGAAAAATAAAAAGAAACCTATTAGTCAAAGCTTGTCAGGGATTTAAAAAATGCACCAGACCGTTACGAGAAAAACATGTCACCGAATTGAACCGACGAGACGATAACTAGCTAGCAAGTGGATGCTAAAAGAAATCCTTTGTTTTTTTCCCTCATCGCCTAACCATAGAAAAGTTCTTGTATATAAATTTTGTTTTAAAGGAATAATCCGAGGAAATAACTAACAAAATTTAAATAATTACAATAGAACACTATATACCACGTTTTGGAGCATATATTAATGGTTTTTGGTATTCTGTAATTCATAAAGTGGGATAGCGCTTCATTACGAGACCACTATGCTCGAGGGCTCATAATGTAGTGCTATGATATTATAATGATGTTAATTCTGTTGGTTATTTTCTCCTGCCGAAACAATATTTATGAGAATATTGGACCGACGTAAAAGTTATGACCTCTGGTTCTTCTTCAGAGACAAATCGGATTGCCAAGAGCAATTAGTTTTTCAGTGTTCACAGCCCTCTGTTTCTCTGAGTATGAGCTTAGTACAAAAGTCGTGTCCTCCGCTCATACTCAGAGAAAAACATAAAAGTACTAACTTTGCTTCATTCTGATCTCTTCCTACTAATAATGCAAGTTATTATTTAAATTATTTTGACGGCATTGAAGCTTACCTCTTAATGCTTATTGTATAGTTATCTGCAGAAGTGTTTGCTTTCTGCCAATTTTCACTAGACAATGGAACAAACACTTCTACAGAAAAAAAAAATCACAGCAAGTAATTCCGGGCTGAAAAACCGTGGGTGTAACCACTGCCTCAGATTGGTTAAAGACAGCTTCAACTGAAAGAGACCTCAACAATTCCTGCTGTCATCGAGGGGAATAGAATCGAGGCTTCTCCAAATGTGCTATTAGGAAAATAAACTTCGTAGAAGCAAGTGTAATATTTTGTTTTCTTTTTTGAGGCCAGGATTGGATATGGACAGTTTTTCTCTGCATTTTGTGCTCTGTCCCTCTGTCTGAATTCACTAATCGAATGCTTTGCATTAGAGACATTTTTCTGTGTAAATTGGCAATTGAGGATGTCATATTCATTCGAAATATGAATTTAGTTTTGAATACATCCGAAAAAAGCGTATGATAGACAAGTTAATTCCTTCACGTTGAAAGATTTCTGTATAAGTGCAACACATCTGAAGCATGGGACAAAAGATGACTTTTATTATGTTGGTTGTTCAGTTGTCGTAGGTGTTAGGCCTATCAGCAACTTAGGCCATATTGTACCGAATATGATATGACTGTAAATTGCGTGTGTTCTGTGGCTGTTTTTTGGAAGAAAACACCTAGTTTTCAGGAGAAAAAGAAAAATTCGACTGACACCATCTAACTCAGCTACAATTATGAAAAAGGTCCATAAAAATTCTTTCTATATTGCGCGAAATTTGAAATGGAACTGATAACGTAACTAACAGTATATAATATATATATATAACTATATATATATATAATATATATAGTTATATATATATAACAGGTTTCTTTTTTTAATTTTTAATAATATTTATATTCATAATGGGCAGAAATATATGCACATTCGCAGTTTGAAATAATTTTTAAAAAAAAATCAGTAGAATTAATGTTTTTATTTATTAATGGAAGAAACTAAAAGGCTGATGCAGTGGCGTATATAATTCTTCATGGGGTCCCAAGTAAAAATGGAATTTGGGGGCTCTGTCTAAAGAAAAAACTAATAAGGAACGTTTTCAATTTCATTTTATTGTGACAACAAAACAAACAAATTATATGACATAAGTACTAAATATAAAACTTCATAAAAATCAGTAAAACCATATTTGAAAAAAAAAACAAAAAAAAAAAACGTAATTTTCAAATTAATCTTAATCTTAAAGTAAAGTTCATTGACCTTGCAGATAGAAAGTTCAGTTTCCGATAAAAATAACTTAAAAAATACTAGTAAAAAACAGCAATGAGTTTTGGAAACAGTGATTTTGGGGGCCCCTTCTGATCGGAGCCCCAGGCAGATGTCGTTTTTGCCTATAGGATAACGCGCCACTGGACTGATGCCTCTATTTTATGACTAAAACGTTTTTTTTTTTTCAATGTAATTTTTAGCAGAATTATTATTATTATTTTTAAAATAAGTCACCGTGTTTTAAAAATTTTATTTTTTAAACACGCGCGTGTGGGTGTGTGCACCTGCTGTCTGTATCATTTTCTCAGGACAAGAGCACACGTTACATATCTAGTACAGTATTAGTCCAATAAACTATATAATCTTTTTTTGCTAATTGAATAGCAATAGCAATAAATGAAGATCATTTATTGCTATTAACAATGAAATAAACTAATAAAGCAATACTGAATTTTATTCATTCCGAAATATCACCGTGCTTACGAATACATAGTTAATGGAAATTCAGTTTTCTTGCAGAACTATTCCATGTGTTGTTTCTTGATTATTTATTTATTATTTCATGACTGAGGTGTTAAAGAGTTTCTGGTGCTTAGTATTAGCTGACAGCTGGTGAACGCTACATAGAGAAGTTTATTAAATAAGATTTATTTTTAGATACTTCAGTATTTATTTGAGACAGATACAAAAATATAAATGAATAATTTATAAATATCATTCATAAACCATGTATTTAGTCAATTTTTTTTTTTTTTTAAGTAGTCGCATTACTGAAAACCATGCTCTGAAATGGCGGCTCCTTTATCCAGTCACTGCAAATTCATAAAACGCCATATCGCTTTCTTTATTTTGATGTCTTTCTATCCAGCAATGCAAAGACGTCTGCTATGTTATCAAGTTATACGTTATCACATCACAGATGCTTAACTCCAGGAAGCTATCGAATTCGAGCAGCAGGTAGCATCACCATTTGATAAATTTCATCGGGTAGACTATCTTTCACTTCTGTTTAGCCAGGCTATTATCACTTCATTAATTATAAGTTAATCATTCAGTTCGGAGGTTGAGGAAAATAGCTTTGAGCAACCATACACGCAATGATTTGTTGGTAAACCGTATTGGCAGAAATTAATCACCTAGTGGTTGCAACCACTGATTCGCCACACACCCAACGATTTGTTGGGCAACAGGTCTGGAACAGGGCTGCCTATAAATAGACAGCCTTAGTTCTGAACCATGAGAATCGCCATCAGTCCTATCAGAGATGACATAGTATGAGAGTCATGAGACTACTCGTAAGCGCTATAAATACAGAGCTGAGTGAAAACTAGTTTGTTGTGAATAGGCCTTGTGCTTACAAATAAATACGTTTTTCTGCTAGAAATTCGATATCTAATTCACTTATTTTCTGATTAGCAATTGCTGCTGGTGTTCTGTAAATTCCAAAATGGTCGGTGCGACTCCTCGATTAGGAGTTATGTAGAAGATGTAGCCAGACATGATTCTTGTAATATGTGACAAATCGCGTATGTGACAATATGATGAAGATCAAGCGCTCTGGTGGATAATAACTGACATCAACATCGTTTATTGCTGCAAACACCATAACCAATTTAGTTAGGAAGGTCAAACCATGAAACCGCATTGTAAATTTTAAATCCATAAAAGGGAGGAAAAACGAACAATTATTCACTCAGTGAATTGGAAACTCGATTTTTAAGCAACTTCAAAAATTCGAAACGTAACTTTATCTTTGGAAAGTATATTATAGACAACCGGTAGTTGAATATTTGTAAACTGGAGAGAATATATGTAACTGTGCCTCCTATTGAAAACTTTCATGTAAATTAAGTGCGTTATTTGATTGTATGACGAAATTTTTTGAATTTGGTCAAAGTTTTTTTTGGAGGGGGGGGGGAATTCATAAAATTCCTTCCATCCTGACTTTAATATTCTCAAGCTTTAGCGGACAATAGAAATCTGGCTGCATTGTTTTCCACATAGAGTGAAACAGCAATAATCTTCATTCTATGGTTTTAATAACTAACTTTAATTTTAATAATAACTTTAGTTTTAATAATCCAAAGTCGCGTTCGCTGAATAAATGGTTCTAGGCTTTCATTAATCTTAATGGTGACTGTTTGAAATGAGCCGGATAAATATCTTTTCAGACTTGTTTCCGCTATTTTGATTAAAATACTTTGCAGCTTTCATTTCAATATAATTTTCACTTGGAATTCCAACGAAGGTGAGTTTCCGTTGGCGGTGTCAAAAAAAGAACATATATTAACATGGAGTCCCCACAATACAGTGCTACGTATTAATTAGGAATGCTGAAAAATAAATTAGATCTCCTTAGAAATTCTAAGAAAGAATGACAAAGATCAGAGTAGTGAATTATTTAAATTCCTCGTGATGAAAGCTAGGCGTTCAGCATATATCATTGTCTGCAACGTACTGGAGAAAATTGCGAAGCAACCCATAATACCAATTAGAAGCGTAGGTCACTTAAAAGAGGGTCCACCGCGGGATCCTGAAGTGAGATATTATTATGAATAATAAAGTAAAAAAAATATTTTCGAAAGTGTACGCCATTTACTTGGTGTCTTAGAAAAGGTTATTCATTTCGGTGAGGAATCTTTTCTGCAGAATGTATGAATTTTTCATAAGAAAATACAACATTACTTAATGCGTTGGCTTACAGCAAGTTTCAGGATATGAACACAAAAGAAAGAAAATTTAAATATTCATGTTATGAGTTTAAATTATCCAATTCAGTAATGGTTGTAGAAACCATTCATGTTTTCTAGCAGGAATGTTTTTATCATTTTTAACTACATCCTACTGAGACATGAGAATGCTTTCCCTGTTATCTATAATCCGTTTTATATTAGTATGCCATTCTTCGAAAGGGATCATAATATAAATAATTATCTATATTAAAGCATTCGGTAAAATAATGCATCTGTTATTTGTTGTCACAATAGCATTACATTGTTGATAGATCTACAAAACATTACATATCTACCAACCTCTAAATCCGTCCTGCATACCAAACAGGCTGCCAAAGAGTCATCATAGCTCGGCCAGGAGCATCAACTGAGCAGATATGATTTCCAGAGCGCAACCACGCTACGGAAGCCATGCCAACGTACTTACCATCAGATTGAATTAAGAAGCATGGCCTCATTTGGATCACATGTTTCCATTTGAATTGCTATTCTTGAGAATACTTACGCCCTCATCAAGCAATAAGAAATATATAAGGAGAAGCCAAGCAACAACCTCGCCTCAAATACACTTTATATATAATCTATGGAAGAAAGTTATCGTTTCAAGACTGGATCGGCAAAACTCCCGGGTACAGGAGCCTCTTATGCCCACTATACTATATTCATGCAATTTCTAATAATGTAGATTTATCGCTTGCAGTAAGAGCGCGAATGTTAAGGGTTGGCAACCATGTATTGTAATGATTTTTAGTTTTTTGTTACCATGTATGTGTAAAGCGCCTATTGTCTTAATCATGCCCGGCTCCGTCCGACCGCGTGTAATAACTCCACTTCTAGTGGATGAATTTTCAAGAAATTTTACAATTTGCTCATTTAGAACAATTTCTCGAGTCTCTCTAAATTTGCTTAAAATCGGACCAATAGAAATTAGACAATTATTATTTACTTTTTTCATACAAAATACATAAGTTATCCATATATATTGCGTTTGTTTCCATGCGTTTATTGCAGGAATGAATGGGAAATACGGCAGATGCACAGAAAGGAAATGGTTAAAATTAGTGAATCGAGCAGCCACTCAGCAAGCTTAAACTAAAACTTATTCGGGCAAGCAGATAAAACCATCTGACTGGCAAGTTTCAAACGTCCACTCTTACTGTGTGAATTCCTATTAACTTTTATGTGTCATTTAAGACGGCGCCAGTTACCGGAAAGCGGACGACCTGCTCCCCTCGTGTTTGTAGCCTTATTGTGGTGAGAGGAGAGGAGAGGGGTTTTACTATGCATCAGTGGCACATATAGTTATTTTTTATAGTTTAACTTTTATAGTTTAAAAGTTATAGTTTAACCACATATACCTATAGTTATTTAAGGAGTAGCTGTGAAACTAAAAGCAATACACCGATGTTCTTCGAAGAAAGTCATGATGTTGGCTAAAATTCCATCCATGTAAAATATAACTGACAGTAATAATAAAATAACTTGCAGTATATCGCTAAAATCACTAACAAAATGGATGGATTTCAAATGAGGTGTTTCAGGAGGCGAAACAAAGCAAAGTGGATTTTATGACCGAATAAAAAGGAATAGAACAGTATCTTGAGATAATAAGAGTAGTGTGTCTAAATCTGTGTATCATGAGCCAAGTATGGTGATTCGTTACTATTTCATCAAGAGTGAAATGATAGTAAAATTTGATAAAAGTTGGGAAGAAATTAATGAGCGTCTATTGAAAGTTAGCGTTAACAACCTCCAAGTGGCAATTCTCCCTCCCAAATATGAGTGTAATAAAAATGGAAATAGCAAGCTAGTGCAGGTGAACCTCGCTGCGTTTAGGAAAATTGATGAATTTTCATTCGCGAAAGTGGTGATTAAAGCTGATTGTGCAGTGCAAATAGCAACCATAAAAGTTTTAACCGCCCTCCACCACCACCGGAAACTTGTTGAACCAACAGTTAGTGATATAAAGTACAAAACAACTTTTTTGATATAGAGACCTCCCTTATGTTGAAGAAGTTTTCGTATTTTGATCCATTTTAGCTTGAAAAGTTTTTACTTAACAATATTCTTTCTATTGTGTAAGTTTTATCTTCTTAAATATTGATAAATTTCAGATTATTCGCTGATCCAATACGCTTATTCGCGGGCCACAGCTTGAGAAAGGGCGAGTTAAACATGAAACCGTCTATTGCTATTTGTAAATAAGATACTTATTGATAATAAGTGATAGAACACTGACTTTCTGAGTTTCATGATTTGCAAGACGAAGCATTAGGGTGCCTGTACATTGGAGAGCGAGCAACCGAGTGATATTTTGTTACACGTTGGTTTGAATCATAGGCTTCACATTGGCAGCGAGCGACAGAGCGATGTTGCTAATTCTCAAGCGAGAAACGTTTTGCGCATGCCCGCTGGACTTCCTCACCCTGCTTAGTTGTTTGTGCTTATTGCTTGCTTGTGTTGGTCTGATGAACATATCTTGTGAAAGATAGCAGAATTAATAGACAAAACATTTTAATAAGCGAGGTTCAGTCCCAACTTTGGACAGAAGACGAAGTTAATTTTAGGAGAAAATAAGTTACAGAGAAGTTGTGGACCGAAGTGGCAGTTCCCTGTGACTAGAAAGTGGTAAGATGAATTTATTATTTCATTTAAATAGGCATATACGAACAGTGTGTCTAAGTATTTTTTTTTTATAATAGAAACAAGTTTGTTAATTTCACCAAAATTATCCCGAATTGCCTTCTGACAACCTATGTAAGCCATGGACTGAGCAAGTAATAAGGATTAGATTTGGATAGAAAACGTGCAAAGCAGAAACGGCTTTTACCATATACCAAGCAGCCTCACTAATAAAAATGCAGGCTGGTTCACTATGGGTCGATTCTGGCCATAATAACAGCAAAGAATTGTTAAAAATTTTGCTATTCTAGAAAAATTGACCATTTCAAGGGCACATAATATTTAGTACATAAATTCATATGTATTAAAGCATTTCAGTAGCACTAATGTAAACAAATGAATACGGACGCAATGGTTCTACATTTCAGAGAGATTTAATGAGGTTACTTTACACCAGTTTACAGAACAGAGTTCAATATGGCGGCCACAAACGTCTGTCGTTTCATCGACGGACATCCAAATGAAATTTTCTCTAATATCGCGGATAATTTTGCGTTATAAATAGCGTTAAGGTAATTCTTTCTCAAGGTAGAGTGGTCTGGAATATTTTGATTTATACAATTTTTTTTTTTTTTCAAAAATTGCTTGAAGACTCGCTTGTTTAACTTATTGAAATGGATATTGCTGCTTACCAGGGCTTCCAAAGTGACTGCTGTGGAAATTTTAGCTTGCATTTTGTTTGCTTACGATAATATGCTGTTTTCACATGTTGGTCAATCTCGATTTTTTTTCTGTCCGTGGAACGTTCTTTTCGCAAATAAAACGAAACACAATAATGCCATCCAAAGTAAAATCTTTTCCGTGACTGGGAATCTACGATTCCATACGAAGTTTTGTGACAGATTTACTTTTTGGCATGCTTTTCATCTGCTGTAGTCAGTAGCGTGAGAACGAATAAAGAATAAAACATTAAAACGTTTCCCACGCCGATTTGAGAAATTTTCGCACATTCCGTGAGATGTTACTCCACGTGACTTGTTACGTAGTTCCTAGATCAACCTTTGAAAATTAAATATAGATACATACACCAGAGAGCGAGGTTGATAACAGATTTAGCGGCCAAAGTTAGAAGCACTTGTTTTTTTTTATCTCTGTGACTTTGTGGCGTAGGTTTGAAGACTGAATAAATGAGGTAAATGTTTTATCTTATTTTAGTTATGAATATACTAGGGCTTTTTTGTTTCTTTACACCAGTTTACTGTGTAATAGAGCAGGGGTGGAAAATGTTTGGGATAATCTGCTTTTCATTAATTGCGTAGGTGTAAGATTGCCTATCTTACGATTAAAGTTAAATACGTTTAAAACTGAATAAGGAGAACGGAAAGATATATGCATAACATAATTTTGTACACTGATTTCGAATATTAATCCATTCAATATGTGGAGGAGCATGCATGTGAAAAACGTGTTTTGTATTGATAAATTCGTAACTGGATTTTCATTAGATGATACATAGGTAACAAAACAGTGTCTATTGCGGCCAAGTACGTTATTAGTCTGCTAGAACTAGTCTAGCTTAATGAAAAATAAATCTGTAGCCATAAAATCCACTGTATATATTATATATATTTTTTTCAAGTACATGCGTGCATATACCATATATGAATGTGCATGTATGTATATACGCACATACACATTCATATAAAATATTATTTTATATCTATTTATATAATTACAGTTTTTTTAAATGTTTAATTTTAAACCAGGTATCATTAAGTTCATTAATTAAGGAGGATCTGTTGATTAAGAAATAGTGGAGTTGATGAGAGAAACTCTAATATGTGAAATGTTAAAAAAATAAGATTAAGATAAATGATGAAAGAGAGAAAAATGTGTGATAATACAGAAGTTAAGTAAAAAAAATCTTTTAAAGGCATATTAACAGATGGGATGGGATTTTCCCAAAGCATAGTATGCTATAATAGATTACAATAGAAAATTTTAAGAAATGTTAAGACAGTGCGGAATAACATAATACGGACTTAATATTATTAGCAATTAGAATGAATTTCGAGTATAGATAAACAATTGTTAATCAACGGAGAAATTAGTCGAAGTTAGTGTAGTAGTAAAAATGAGGGAACATAGAGAGAGAAAGTATTGATTAAAAAGAAAAGAAGGTAACTTGGTCAAACGAAATTTCTGTGTAACTTTTACATTGTGGTTGAGATAAAAGGTTCGGATATTAACAAGACTATTCAATAATTACTTGGTTGGGTCAAGAAGAATGGACCTCCGGTTTTTTTGGGCTCTACAAGACAGGAGGAAAGAAATATTTAATTTAACAATTCTCTACAAAGATTATTTAGTTAAATAATAAGAGATAGTTTAGAGAACGAAATAGAGATCTCTGTGTTTCTGAATCACAGTAGATCTTCAACAGACTGATCATATACGGAAAATGTTTTCTTCTGTACTGCTAACATAAAAGATTTATGGAAAGAACAAGAAAACGTGTTTAATATTTACAAACCATGAAAAAGCTTCTACAGTAATAGCATTAGTATTAAAGTGGGCACAGAAATTATTTTTTGGCACACAAAAGGGTTTTGAAAAACAATGATGTTGTTTGTTGCGAAAATTGTTTAAAATTTAGTTGATATATCATTATAAGACACCGGAATTAAAGATATACTGAGATGGAATCCCAGTGTGAAAGGATTATATATATCTGGTATTTCAAGAAATGTGTATTTTGATTACTAAGACATTAAAATGTTCTGTTTCAATTCTAGATGCAATTGAAACATGGCTGCGTAGCATCGGGTACCAAATATTATGGTATTCATGCAGTGCTGTTCTTTTATGTATTTGTATAACCAATGACAATAGATTACTGTAATGGACAAACTGATATAGCCAACGCCGTTTCAAAAAAAAAAAAAAAAAAAACCTTTTAGGATTTTTATTGCAGTTTTTTGTCCTGAACGAAATCTGAGTTCATCACTTTTGAAAATAAGTATCATCTGAAATATATATTTTTTCTCTCTCCCTCTTTAAAAAACCCATTGCAAGTTTTCAAGAAACTCACTGATTCGAAAATTATTGAGTTATCTGATCTTACAACAGGCATACGTGCAGCACAGACCAGGAACTAATTAAGAGGCAAGTATCTTGATTTATCCAACCTTAAAAGGTTGGATAAATCAAAGGCTCTGCGCCAAATGGACAGAGCCTTTCCTAACAGTGCACTTCAGTTGATCAACCATTATGGCATAAACTGCCAGCTATTTATATAAGCAATTGAACCTGCAGAGCTGAAACTGGCAGACAGTGTTATCCTAAAAATAATAGTCCAAACAGTAAAGTCAGGTAACCAAAGAAATGGCCATATTTTAAGAAATTTGTAAGTTAAATCAATTTGTAAACTTTCTTTCTCTCTCTTTCTCGCCATAAGGTGGTGATGATGGTCTTGTCTGCATTCTTCTTGGCAACACAATTATTATTTATTTATTATAATAATCTAATAATTAAAATAATATATAAATAGATGACGAAAAATTACTTAAATTCGTTATTCTCTTAATGGAATGTATAAAAGGGACGAATCGTTTTTGCAAAGATATTTATAATGACTAGTGCGAGCAATCCCTTTGGAAGCAGAGTTCTTGTGATTTATGCTTCAGATCCTTATTTTACTTCCTACAGTAATGGAATCAATATTCTTTGGGAAACGGAATTTCTTTATAATTTTTTGTTTCTGTGTTCCATCTACTCTGAGCTAAGTGAGCGTGCATTTATTTTGTAGCAAGGAAACCGCGCGAAAACTTTCAGCCGCTTCATGAATCGCGAATATAAATTTCTCCTGAAAGGGCGTACACATTCATTACCCGACGACTATCGATATCTCATGTGGCGACAGCTTTGTAGTATTTTTGCTGGTTCTCAAAATCTTAAGTACATCGCATTCCAAGAAACATTCGATAAACCTTTCAAGATTTGCATAATTTATCAAAGTAGGAAAATATTACCTAAGTCATCAGTTTCTTTCCCATGTCCAGAACAGAATCTTTAAGGCATTCTTTATAGCAGCTTTTCCAAACAAATCCAAGGTGTATGGAAATCTCACAGGTTATTCTTTTAGTTACTTCCAAAACGGCGATTCGTCATTGTTACCAAGGGCGGTATCTCCGCTGAAACATGTCACGAAAAATGCATTTGTTTAACGTCGGACGAGCCGAGTTTGAAGACTGAAGAATAAACATTTGTAAGGAAAGACTCTGTAAAAGAATATAAGTAGGAGAAAGAATACGGGAATACAGTAATGTTGGAGCATGTAAATTCTTTACCGTCAATATGTTCCTTGTGTTTAGGAGTCTAAATATCCGGTAAAAAACAAATATCGTGATATAACTCGCCACTCTCTCTTGTTCTCTGTTTTTAAGTTTATTAATTAATACTGCTAAATTCATTAGTCAAAAAAGATCTTGTTCTTATAAATTAGAAATATCTCTACTTAACGTAGCGAATAAAATAGAATGTGAAATTAAACAGTAATTTACAGTTCAGTTCAGACTTCAAATTATAAATAAAATTACGAAATGGAAAGCGTACACCTAGTCGTGCCATCAGCCGTGTTGGTCGTCCGTGTATTATTATTCGGATTCCCAAAGCCGTTCAAGTGGTGAGTAGTAGAATTCCGATTGAAATCCATTTCGAAAGCAAAAATTAATGGCCAGAGTGATGGGTATTTCGATCAGGAACGTACTTCAGATGAATAAATCAGACCGAGGGACGAAGAGTTATCCCAAAACCACGGGTCATGTTGACTGCATTTTAGGAGAAATTTGGAGAGCCAATATACTATGTGGATATTAGGTGCCGCAGCATCCTAGGATATTGCTGAACGAAAAAGAAATCAATAACGTTGGAGAATAATTTCATAAGCAAAATGATTGCGCCTATTGTAGAACACAGCTGAGAATGCGAATTTCTCAGAATGCATATGAGACCCTATAAACTTACAGAAGCTTATAGGGTCTCATATGCAAGATTGTGCTATGTGACGGAACAGAATGACTGAATTTGTTTCTGTGGGAGTGGGCAAGATGTGGTAGTTATCTGCTCCTTGATTCCCACTTCCTTATCCGCATAATCGACATCTTCAGCTTTCTCTCGATGTCCTTGGAAGTGCATGGTGCTGCTAGTGTTGCTCTGATTTTGACAGGCAACTGTGAGTATTGGTTCTGGCGCTGGCGAGCTCCAGTTCCTTGTACTGATTCATGTTTCTAGTAAAACTCCTCCAGCTCTTTATGCAGTTCGTGATTCCGTGATTCTACAGAGCTCAAGCTCCTTGCAATTGCAGTTCTATCTTTGGCCTTGGACTAGATTTTGACGCCTTAACCTGTACTTGGACTCCTCAACCTGGACCTTGAATTGTTATTACTTACTTTTTTTGTCTTTTTAAGGTCCTCTCACCCTGCAGTTGAGCAATGTAGGAAAGGAGTAGTTTGTAACTATCTAAATGGACTATCGGTGTTGTCAAAGTTTTGGCAGGTACCGCTTCATACAATAAATAAATAAATGTACGTCAATAAATGGGCAGTCAACGAAGCGTGGGCCATCTCCGATCACAGGGCGATCAACTTCTACCTTGGTCGCTGTGTGGATCGTGTTGCTCCTGTGCCGTTCGCTTTTGCACCAAGAAGGAAAGTATCCATTTCTTGGTTGAATTTAAAAGAAGACTCCTCTTGTTTGGCGCTCACTGCACCCCATGACTGGGCTTGCTATCTTACTAAGGTTATTAGAGATGCTTGTTGGCACTTAACTGAAGTGCGCGATGGTAATCCCGCAAGGATTTCCATCAGTGCGGGATAAACCCTATTTTGCAAACCCCAGCCGGAGTATGGTATGCGGCTGTCACTATTGCATAGTGCAGGATACATCTTGCAAAATCCCCTTTGTGGTAGGATATATTGTTGACATAGCACTGCAGTGTGCGAATTACCTGCCAATCGAGTTTCCAGTGGCGCTCACATGGGGACACCTGCTTCCTATTAATTTTCTGTTCCCCTCCTCTACCCCCTTGTTTGCCTTAAAGGTCTAGTGGGCCTTCTTCCCTGCAGCCTATTACGTTCAACCTTCTAACCCACCTTTCTTCTCTATATCTTGAGCCCTCTTGCTAATATTTTTTTGTTTTTACTTCGTCTTCGTTTAGGAAGCCCAGGCTACTCTGGCGGAGGCTAGCCAGAGAATGATGAACTGCATGGCTCATCTCCCCGTGATGGTGCAGGGTAACGTGGGGGTCCCGCTAGGACACTGCGGTCAAGTAGCCAGAACACAACAACATACTACACTATACAAACCACACCTTACACACACATCTCTGCCTGGCCTACCTTTGAGCGGTTAGTGACGGGCAATGTGGGGTACCACTAGGGACGCTGTGGAACCCCACGTTGCCCGTCGTTTGAGACCCGCGGTGCCGCCAGGCAATAAATACTGTCACTAAGTTAGCATTAGCATTAACATTGCAAGAAAGCAAGCTTATGCAGCATCAGCTAAAAAAAAAAAAAAAAAACACTCCCTCCTTTCGTTCGAAATCCCTGTCCAGCTCAGCCTTAAATTTATTTAGGCTATCAACTTCCACAACAAGGGATGGAAGTCTGTTCCACCAACCAACTACCCGCTGGCTATAGGCAAATTTCCGCACATCTGTCCTACATCTGTCTTTCCTCAATTTGAATTTATGCCCTCTCAGGTGATTATTCTGAGCAAGAGCAAGAATCCCATCAGCATTGTACATGCTCAAAGCCATTCAAGGCTTTATATATACACCTCTATTAGATCACCTCGCCGTTACACATACTTCTGGCTTCTACAGAATTCTGGTAACCATGCATGGGTACTGATGCCGCAGTTATGGGAAACCTTCCCTCAACACTATACCAGTATGTACGTAGGAGGTAATCCTGTCTCGGGACTGTTTTTTTTTTTTTTGGGGGGGGGGGGGGACGCCTATGGTTGCCATACTGAACTGCATTTTTATGAAAAAAATGTTAAGATGACAAAAATTTCCAGAATTCCCAGTGTTCAAAAGTAGCAGTGGATGTTTCAGTTTCTATTCCTCCTCCAAGAACAAAAACCATTCAACAATAACATATAAACAACATTTCTGAGTTCATCCAAGCTCAGGATGTCCTGTACAATACCAAATCTTAACTCTTCAGATGAAAAACACGGTGCTAAGTGGGACTGCATGAAAAACAAGCGATGTCCTAATATTGCGAATCTTCAGTGGCCAATTCGAATTAGATTTCTTGAAAAAGCTTTCGTTTGCCTAAACAACAATAGTCATTGAAAATTTATCTTATATATGTAATGTGCATAGAATATATTGAGATTTATAAGGAATGTTATTTTCATTGTATTAACATATTATGAACATTCCCACCAGGCAATGTCCACTTTATCACCAATTAAAATTATAGAATATCTCTTAGTACGTATGTTTGTTGATTAATCTAAATGTTAGTACAGCTTTTAGTCTTTAACTATTTGCCGTTGGTTCGAAAGACTTTCTCTACTATTTAATAAAATTGTCTCTTAAATTTGATCCCTTCTTTCTCTGTAATCAACAATTTGAAACCTGTTATTCTGTCATCTCCTATAATGAAATGTAACTTTATTAATGGAATTACCCTTTTTGTAGAAGAAGAGAAAAGAATCTCAAAAACAAAGTTTTTCACGAATAACTGCTTTCTTCACGCTCTCTTTGAATGGCCCAGGTTCAACCCGTGACTGATAAATACGATCAACATTTATATTGATGATTTATTGTGACCTCCACTGACCTGGTGGCCGTGCAGGAGTTTAAACAAGAACTTTTTTTTTTAAATACACTACACTTGCCTTGGAGTAGCAAATTCCTGACCTAATTCAGATCAAATACACACAAATACATTCGAACTGAGCTGAAACGTCAAATCAAGGTACAGCCAATACGCCCCTGTTCTGTAAGTGAACTGTCCATTGCAGGAATGACGAACGAACACAAATTATGGTGGAGAACATCCCACGATGATCGATGCTACTACCCAGGCAAAAAAGGGTGGGCCACGCTTTATTACTTTGTTCTATAGTATGCATTATTAAAAATAATGGATACCCCTCTGATTGGAGTAAAATGTATCTAGCTTGAAAATAGGATCGGAACGGCATTTGAAAAACCCTTAACGACAAAATTCGATGGATCCTGCAAAAATTCGGTCATGTTAATCACCTACCCGTAGAGAGCCTGCTTCGAAAAACAGAGTTAGTCTGGAACTGCAGCTCATTGTCTATTGATTTTCAAATAATATACCCAGGGCCTGTGAACATCGCTTGGTGCATTATTGTGGACTTTGTAAAGCTGCCTGGAAAGCATTTACAAACTATTTTTTTTTTGAACCGTTGTGTAGGTTTTTAGGTGACATCGTTGTAGAAAGGGCGTGTTTCATGTGGTTTCGCTTCGGTTCGCAAGGTCGGAATATATACGAGAATAGTGAATCGCAAGTCGTACCTTCACGTACTTCATGACTCACACTCAGTGATCACTGAATTATGATCACCCCCATTAGTAATGGAAGATGCCGGATTTCTCGCATTATAAAAAGCCGAACAGCTTCGTATGCGAGAGTAGTGGTAATTTGCATCTGTTCGTGCAAGTCAAAGTAGCAAAGCTATCACGGAGTTTTAGAAGGGCATGATTGTGGGAGCTTGTGCGCTGGGTGCTTTCAGAATCGGCATGTCTTGTCGGTTGCCTACAACCCACTGTAGTTAATGTGTACAAAGAATGGTGTAAATGAATCAAACCACCACTCGCCGACAGAACTGTGCCCAAGGTGGATGAGCGAAGGATGCAGCGCGTTGTACGGGCTGAACTGTAGATCGCTGTGCGACAGTTGATATCGGAATACAATATGGGGAATGCAAGAACAATGTCCCAAATGACGATGCACCGCACACTCGGACGACGTTTCACAGCAGACGACCCAAGAGACTCTCTGCTCACCCTAAACATCATTGAAAGAGAATGCTGTGATGTCAGCAACTAGGTGGTTAGACTCTGGAGGACTGGAAACGAGTGTTCTGTCAAATGAGTCCAAATACCTGATACAACACGCCGAGGGAAGCCATAGTGTGTGGCGCACGTCACACGGGTCCATGGACCCATCGTTCATGCACACTAACGAGACATGTGGCGGTGGTTGCTTAATAGGGGGAGCAAGTTTCGCTGGCAAGAACTAGGCCCTATAGTGTGTATGTACCTACGTTTCACTGGTGTAATGTACCTGCAGCTCTTTTAGGAGACTATGTGTATCCTACCATGTTCCTTTTTTATCCCTGACAAAAACGCGATCTTCTAAAACGATAATGCACAGCGTTGTCATCGGGCACGCACTGTGCACGAGTGGTTCTATTAAAACAATGAGATGTCACCCATTTTCATTGTCCTCCAAATTCGCCTGACTTAGACACCTGTGTAATGTTTTGGAACTGGAAGTGAGGCGTATGGACGCGCAGTGGTAATCTATTTCGATATGTTGGAAAGCTTTGCAGGCAGCATTGGCTGCAGGTCCCTACCGACGTCTTCAGACATCTAGTGGAGTCAATGCCTAAGCGAATAGCGGCTGTTGTTTGGGCGAACGGTAGCCCAGCAGGGTGTGTTAGGTAGGTAGTCATAATTGAGTGATCAATTAGTATATACTGTTTCTACATTGTGGTAATTTTCGAATCGCTTCCTGCACAGTGCAGTACATTAATGCCCCATACCGATATTAAAATGATTAATAATAAGATTCACATTGTTTCCTTAACTATATATCGATTACGTTTGGTAGAATTGAGCCAAATGATTTTTCAGGATAACAGTGGACTTGGGTATCGTTAATTTAATATAAAATGTTATTAATAATTAAAATGAATAACAGATGCAAACTGAAGTTCCTGTAGAACGGTTTTGCAATTGCTATTTTATTTTTAATCCGGTTGGACAATGACATTGATTGTTATTTTTTGTAATTGTGATTTCGTATATTTTATGTGGAATTTTAGAAATTACCATAAGTACCCGGTGTGAAATGCATTTCTTGGGATTTAACACTAATTTCAATAAATAAAGGTTTGACTACACGCTAGTTTGCAATTTTAAATGATTTACGGATCTCCTGAAGTCGAAATTAATAATAAAAAAAAGAGTGAAACCAGTTTCGTACCTAAAGGCAAGCCCAATTATTAAATAACATTGAACGGTTGTCGACATTCGAATTCAACGTTCAGTTGGATAAATTTAGATATCAGTTACAAAGTAAAAGTTGATCAGATAAGACTTTTCACCAGTTCAACTTTGTCCTGTAAGGTTTACTTTATCTCAGAATTTCCATCTTTTTTTTTTTCTTTTTCAGATTCGTCACAAAAAATGTGTTGTAAAAATATTCTGCATTTTACGTAGCTTTGCACAGAGCAAAAAAAAAAACAAAAAACAAACATACTTGATCAGAGCATTGTAAATATTTTCTATAGAAATATCTGTCATTACGCTTTTACACAAACAGGAACATTTTTGTTTCTTTTTTTTTTAAACTCTGGTTAAAAAAAAAAAAAACTTTTTTTTAAACATTTATTCCAAGACTAGCAATATTCCTGTGAACGCATGACCTTTCGATGCGTATAATGCTTATTGTACGAGGGAGAGAAGGTAGTTTAGTCTAAAATACGTTTAATACATCTTTTCTGTTTGCCAATAACAGTAGAGTTGCGATTGTTTTGAAGTGCAAGGAGGCATGTTGTTCGCGCAATTCCTGAATCCAATGTGCGTTTGATTTTCGTGACATTAATAGTGATATTAGCTACAGACATAAAAGATGAACTTTCTTACGATCACAATTTTTTCGTATTTAAGAACAAGGTAATTATGTGTTATGCATACATTTTTAGTAATTGTGATGTCACTAATACTTGTTATTTAGCCCAGTGTTCTAATTGCTTTAGACACCTGTAAAGTTACTGCTATAAAAATGAATTATAGGCATATATTACGTAGTACAAAGATCATAACTGTATTGATGGAGAGTAGAATTCTGATGAATTTATTCTTGACTTCCCTATCATCAATTAAAGGGAACCGGTTGAAAATAAAAACGGCAATACTGAAATCTGTTTTTGATAGGCGCTAATAGTAACCCCAGGCTATACCACTTTCGACTGAGACTGACTAAATTTGGATTTTGTTTAACATGTGCATTTTGAAGTATTGGCATATAAAAAAACCATAATAATAATATAAATAAATAAAAAGAAGTAAATCAATTAAATTAAATAAGAAACTCCAGAAGTGGTGTTAACTGTTCGCAGTGATTTAGAATAATGTCGACACGTTTATATAAAGCTGTTTCCTTAACTTCGAAGCAGCTGATACGAAGTTAAATATCTAAAATAAATCAAGTCTTTATTTTAATAAATAAAAGTGGTCAGTATCTGGTTCCATTAACCACCTGTATGTGAAGGCAGCCTTTGACTCTGGCTTATCGTTGTTTGTCGGTGAGCTTTTCGAATAATATTTCCTATATGCCGTCACTTTTCAACGCTCATTCTGTTAAAAGACTTGAGCGTCTGTGTTTTACGATAGTACAACTACCTTGCCAGTTACACTCAGCTGGAGAATTAGAAGTTATACTATTCAGTTTGCTCAAGAAACACAACGCACGCCATTATGGAATCCGTTTCCGAACTGTTTTGCAATAACCTTATGGAATCTATTTCCGTGGTAGTGAAGTGGCTGAATGGCGATAAAATGGATTGTTCAACTACGTAATCTAATAATTAAAAATTAATTCATATTCTGTTTTCAAACTCGATCCTTCGTCAGTGAGACCATTCGAATGTAAAGAGTGAGCTAGAACATTTATAGTCAATAACGACTTTAACAATGTGTTTGTATGTGTATATTATATATAATTTATTTTTCTTCTAACATGGTGTGTTTAATGAAGTCCGTTTGTCTTTCTTAAAAATGACGGACAATTATAAAAATAACTGTCTCGATATCTTAGACTTAGTGCTCATATATTGTATATACTTATTAACACAAAATCGGGAAAAAGAGTGATCAAAATCCAAAAATATAGATTCTGCGTCTTCTCCCTCCACCGAAAATAACCAAATCGTTATTTGGGGGATGGGGAGACACACAGGCATACTATCCGACCAGCATTAGGACCTGCCAATCAATCTTCTTTATGGGAACGGAAGAATTCATTTTTGTTTGGGTGTTGTATGCTCGCATTGCAGGGTGTCTGTAAATGCATACTGGTAGCGGAAACCGGTACTAGCTGCTTGCATTTACAAAAGTATACTTACCAAAAATGAAATGAACTACCGTATTTCCACATGTATAAGACGCACCTTAATTTTGGGGCCGAATTTTGAAAAAAAAATGTATTACATAAAGTTATTGAACTCAAGTTTTATTCATCATAAAATTCATACAACTCCTCATTACTTGAATTCAGCACTCTACGAAAATCTTTTCTGAGCCATTTCTGGGCAGAACGTGGCAAAACGTAACCAAATATACCGGTAACAAGTGCGAAACAATGAGCGCAACGACAACAAGCGCGAAAAATCGGGAAATGCAAGTAAAAAAAATCTACAACCACTGTATAAGATGCACCCAGTTTTTAGACCCCAAATTTTTCGAAAAAAGGTACGTCTTATACATGGGGAAATACGGTATTTCGTTTCCATGGTTGCAGAATGATTGATAGGCTCTTCTCATGGCTATCTCTTAAACTGTTTTGTCCATTCTTGAAAATTAGGCTGATTTATATACGAGGTGTGACAATAAAGATCCGGATTAGTGCTGTTGCGGTCATGTTCAAAGTTGAAAATGAACGGAAATGGTAGGTTGTAGGCCAAACTGCCTCCAACTGATGGTTGTACAGAGATTATCTGGTAGATTGAGAGGTTGTAACAACCAGTTTCTTTAGTAGCATTAACGTTCCGCGTAATGATTTTGCAAGAACCAAAGAATATCAAATTTTGCTTTAAAGTGGGAAAATCTGCAACAGAAACATGGAATGTTAAAAACTGTGTTGCCACTTGTTTAAAATGGTTTAAGCGGTTCAAAGACGAACGTGACGATGCATATGATGACCCAAAAAAAGTGGCGTCTATCAGCCTCTCAAAATGAGGACAGAGTTTCAAAGGTTTGGGAAATTGTAGCAGGATACCATAGTTTTACACCCAGAATGATGATTGATTGATTTGAATAAGGAGACAGTTCGTCAAATTCTGCATGAAGATTTAGGGTAGGTTCAAAATTTATGCCGCACAGCCGCGAGCAGAAGCAACGAAGAGTATCATTATGCGAACAGACTTTTCAATACAACGCTACTTTCCTCGACTATATTGTAACTGGAGATGAGTGTTGGGTGGTTCAGTACGATCCAGAGACGAAGCGTCAGGCATGCCTTGGACTTCAAAATCATCACCAAGGCCCAAAAAATGTTTTGTTTACAGAGTTCCAGGAACAAGAGGATGCTGACGAAGTTTTTGCAAAAAACAGGGTCTCATTCACAAGAAATTTATATCTGAAGGGATGTAAGTGCTGTATTCTAAGTACAGGTGCTTCTAAGACTATTGAAGCGCATTTTCCGGGTGATGTAGTTTCGAGAGAAATACAGCTATTTTTTTGTTGCACCACGTGCTCCCACCCATTTCGCCATGTTGTGAAGGAATTTTTCACAAAACACGACATTGTACAGTTTATTCTCGAGATGAAAGTTGTCCTCAAAGCAAATGGATTTCAGGTTATTGAGGATATAAAGAAAAACGTAATCACTGAACTGAACGTCATCCTCTTTGGATGCCTTCGTTCATTTTTCTCAGAAACTTTTAAAACAGTGCAATCAGTCAGATGTGGTTACTTTGAATAAAAATAGAACCATTTTTGGGCTCCTTCACTTCGAGTTCTTTTTATTGGAGCAGTCCGTCACTTTATTACTTCATATTTACTTTCTTGTTTTCCACTTAATTTATTAAAATTCATTTAACTGTAACAATTCCATCCCAACGTATACTGAGAGCATGATATATCAGTAATAGAAAGAGCGAGATATACTTTAGAATAAACTAAATCATTAAAGTCAAAAAGTTAATACATTAAACATCGGAAGGTAAAAGCATCAAACTAAACTAAAAATGAATATACTAAAGTAATAATTGCATATATAAAGAGTTAGATAAATGCTTAAAATTAAAGGAAATGCATTGAGAAAACAAGCCTAGATCGACATTTTTGACTTTTGATCACTCTTTTTCCTGATTTTTGTGGCAATAAGTTCAAACAGTTTAGTGATCTAATGTCACTTGGAATTCACATACATATAAAAAGCACCATGTTAGGAAAATTGTCCTAATGATATAGTGTACTTTCGTAATAGATTGGACATTGTTAACCAAGACATTTCTGCAGAAAAGATCCATTTGCCAGGGTAGAAAGTCAAGGAAAGTTTTGAGTTGCAGTTAACTGGTCAATTAGCGCTTGAAGAATATGTAAACATTTCGGTTTGCCCTGAAGTTGTTCTGCTTTGGAACATCCTGTTCCCCACACAGAATATACAAAGCTCTTAAAATTGGTTTGCTGTATATTTTTGTTGTGCATCGTTCACAATCTCTTTGGAGAGCCAAACGTTTTTGTTCATATAGTTATGAGGGACGACATGTAGTTTACGAGCAAGGAACTGAAAAACTTTAATCACTATAGTTTGAAAAAATCCTTACTGTGATCGCATTCAGGAGAAACTCAACATTAAGATTTAGGTAAAAATGGCTCACATTCAAACCAGGATAAACGAGTGTCCACTATATGTTTGTATAGTCATATGGCTTTAGAATTTTGTGTGTGAGTGTTTCATATGTAAATGAAAATGTATTACATTTTTCGATATTTGTATGTAGGTTATTTAATTTTATTCAGGAATAAAACGTATCCAGTGTTGTGAGTTCGCTGTCATTTGATGGATTGCAATAGGAATAAAGAAGTCCTTGAGTTATTCCAGTAGGTAAAGAAATAGTCATAAGGGGAAGAAATAATCATAATGCATCCAAGTAGTGGATTTTATTTTTATTATATTCATTATGACTATTTGATATTCAGTCTGTTTCATGATTGAATAACAAGTTTCATTCTGTAACTTTAATTATGGTGAACTGTATAAGATATCCGTATCCAATCAACTTAATTGTTAAGTTTCTGAAGTAGCAAGGTGCTAAAAGCAAGAAACGGAACCTCCAGAGTGAAAACATGACATGTTTATCAGTTGACAGAACCGGAAAAATAGGAAAATAATTTGATGGATTATAGCGACAAAAGTTTTTACAGCACTATTAATTTTAATAGCTGAACGATAACACTCGTCAACAACCTTTTGCTAACATGGGTGAAAGTAAGCGTTTTTTATTCATTTGTATGCGCTGATTACGAATATGACAGTAAAACGTTTCTGTCACTTGACATTTTTTAGTAAAACGCAAATAGAGTTTTTAAAAATTAACTTAAAATAGCTTCAAAATCAACGAAATCGTCCAACATTGCACTCTGTACCTTTCCCGATCGGATTTATTGTAACAAACGAATGCTGTTTAAACAGCAGCAAAATTTAACCCCAGGGCTCACATCTGTTGAGTATGGGCTTGGCAGACTCAGGAATCCTCTTTCATTCTTCTCATTATTGGAATCGCCAATAAAGAGAATGATACAGCTCAGGATCCTGAGCTGGATATCATCGTTCTTCTCTTTATTGGTGATTCCTGCTTCTGATCCTTGTTTTTTTCTCTCTCTCTCTCTCTCTCTCTCTCTCTCTCTCTCTCTCTCTCTCTCTCTCTCTCTCTCTCTCTCTCTCTCTCTCTCTTAATGGTAACTCAGAAATTTCTTTGGCTGGTGCAGGCTTCCTTGCACCGTATGGCAATAATAATACTTGCTGCAACACAGGCCCGCTACCGCATTACACTGACTGCAGATTGAGATTGCAGAATTATTTCCAGTTTTTGTTGCCTGAAGTTAAGTTAATTGAAATCTACATAGACTATAGAAGTGAGCAATGACAAATACTTGCTAACATGCGTAGTGGAATTATGGACTGAAGACACTCAGAATTGACTCCAATAAAATCCCGCCTGTCTGCCAGAGATCTGTTAGCTACAACCCCGAGTGATGAGGCTTTTAAGAATTTTTCCTGCCCCCGATGGAATTTTGAAATTGTACTTCTATATCCCAACGAAAGCCAGTGGAAAACTCTCAGTAATTCATGAAGGTGGATATTTTATTAGCGATGGTATAAAATTTGCCTAATTTTTTTATTATTTATATTATACAGTACTGAAGACAGTTTCAGTACTGTATAATATTATTACGTTTACAATGTGTGTGAAACTCATCTGAGTTGTGGTCCTGGCAATTTGATCAAGTTCGACACTCTAGCATATATTCTTGGTTATGTGTGTGACATGTCTCCAAGTTACTAATGCAGCCATCGGGCTGTTATTTCATTTATCACAAGTCGATAAATTTCAACAGGTAACGAAGTTAACCCAACGCTTTCTTCAACATCTTCACTTAGTTTGAAGTCGCTGCTTATTTACTAAATCACTAATCATTTGGTGATCAACACACAGGGATAAGTGCTTAAGTTCGTCCTCACGTTGCTTTTTTTATTGTTTTGATGAAACTTTCCAATTTGTGATTAAGATCAATTGATCTATTTCTGCGACTTTGGCAAGCTGCATGATAAACATGTACCCTCTCAATAGCAACCGTCTTTCGCCTTTTTTTTTTTTTTTGCTATGTTTCGTTCTTTGAAATGACATGGAAGAACTGCTTGCACACAGCAGAACTTTTATGGTTTGTGTGTCTTCACGTGATTGATTTCTCAGAAAGCTCTGAGAAACTTCAGAACCGAGTGATAAAAATAAATGCCACAGTCGAAGCATTTCGAGACACCGGAACTTCTTTGCCCAAATAGAGACGTCTAGACACCTTAATCTTAGGTGTCGTGTGCCTGAGACAAGTACTTTCTCCAACGGTCGTGTTGAAGTATCGCCCTTTTGAATAGTGTATTATTTCATGTTTTGCAAATTCACAGCAGTTGTATTTTAGTTTTTGTGGCCATTTAAGATCTGGTTATCAATACTTTACGGTTAGAAATTTTTTTTATTTCATCGAACAACTGTGATAATATACAAGTTACTTTAAAAGTAAATTGAGGTACCTTTTTTGGTCTGTAGACAAAGAACAGCCTATTAGATAGTGTAAAAATTTGTAATAAATAGTATAAGAAAAGAGAAAAGTTTCTCATGATTTATTATTATCAGATTCCAATAAATACTCTGGAAGTATGCCTATTTTATCTCGCAACACATTTTCCGAAAGGTTGACATATTTCCAATTTACTGCACAGTAATTCACAGTAATTCCACGCTTCTTGTCCTACCACCTGTGATAATATACCTCTCTTATTCATACATTAAAGTGCAAAGGTCAACTTCAGGGCCTTTACACTTCAATTTATGTATTTGGAATTTTTTGGGCTTTTTCACAAGGTGGCTGAGTTAGTCGGTCTGAGCAGAGGACTGCATATTTTGTTTTATTTTATTTTTTTAAATTCCAGAAACTCTGGTGATTGTTCAGCAAACAGTAAGATTGACCACAGAACACGTAATTTACAAACATAAATAAATATTCATTTGTAGAATATTACAGCAGTTTCTTCACAGACATGCCTGCGGTAGATAATTTAGCATAAAGGAAATAATAAAACAACGCATAAACATTTTACATAAAACAATGAATGATTTTATGTTTTAACAAAGGAAGACAGTTTCAGTACTGTATAATATGCTTTGAGTGCTTGTAAATCTTTACTGCCGAAAAATATACATACCAACAGCAAAATACGTACATATATCAGGGTGAAGCTCCCTCCACGATCGTAAAAATAGTCACGGGATTGATATTTTAGATGAATTAACTGGAAAGGAGGAAGCTGATATAGAAATATGCGGTATCCTCCATATCAGGGGTTAATAGGATTATTACAGAGTTAGTTATTAAAATTGAAACAGTATATATCCTTCAACACTCCCTTAACAGGGAATGCTATTTCAACAGAATTGGCAAGTTGCAGGGGATCATTTAGTTACAATATGTAGAATTCGACTGAATTTGTAGAGCTGGCTCAATTAGAGTATAAGAACAGTTCTGTATTCTAAGATTCAGGCAATACTTCTTATTGGTGGCGAATGTAAAAAGGTCTACATCCAAGTGACTGCATCTTTCAGAATTTGATGTTGCCCCGTACATCTGCGCGCGTAGCACAGTGGTATCGTCACACCGTCCTCCCCAAATCGGTGTGAAAAGTCCCGGGTTAGAATCCCGTCGATGACGCGAGGAAACTTTATAGGCTTTTTTCAATTTTTCCCCCTCTGTCGCTGAGTGAGTCTGTCTGAGGCTTAGATAGCAAGGTTCCCAGGGCAAAGCAGGCAAATGTACCAGAGAACCTACGCAATTTATGGCCACAATACACATGGGCCGTTAAAAGTACTGATTTCTAGGTGACTCTAATATAATAATAGTTTAGTTTAGTTTTCCATTTTGGTGGCCGTGATGGGAACAGTACCACTTGCTTCCCTGTTTTACTCTGGAGACTCTGACTTTTCGAACTGACCCTTCTCCCTAAGGCCTGAACTAGAGCGACTTTATTATGTGCCACACTGAATGCAAGTATGTTCAATATTTCTACTCCTCATCTACATCTGGCTGGGGAGGTGGACCTGTTCAGATTTGGTTTTTTGCGTCCAGTGGTGGATGGTAATTATTGGGAGTGACACTATATGGTCTCGGTCTTTGCCACCACTTCAACCTCTGGGGGAGTAGGTCCGATGAGGCGAGTTTCGCCATTTTTAACTCGCGATTTTTTTTTTATCGTCTCGGGAGTCGAACTCGGTTCCATCACGTTGGTGGTCCAGATAATCGCCCTTTTTTATTATATTATTCTCATTATCACATCATCCGTTTATTTATCCACAGAATGCCGACCACCCCGGAACATCTACATGTCAGGAGAGTTTACGTCTTCTGAGTCGAGATACTACGTGTACAGTGGGTTACAAGTAGAGTTCATGCGGGCTTAACCCGAGAAATTTAGTCGAAATTTTACTAATATACAAAAGGTTAAAATTATATGAAAATTAATACATACCCTGAAATTAAAATTATTTGTAAAAAGGCATTCATTGTTAAGTTTTAAGTGTGTTTTTACAGATTCATCAGCTGATAACAGTTTTCTAGGTTTTTCCATTCTGTAAAGCTTATTTAGGCCGAATTTATTTGGATAGTTCCTTGATTCCGTGACGATATCTAGGATATTAATGGGATACAGAATCCTTAGTGAATTAAGATTTAGCTGAAGAGGAAGGCAAAACAAGAGTCACGAAACAAACATGATCTCGTCTCGCCTTCTTTGGTCCAGAGAGCTTAAAGATGAAACAGTTAGGTCATCTATTCACCCCATTGAGCCGTGCTAAAGTAGGATTATCTTGCGATCATCAGATGTCTCCAGGGAGTGGTGGTCAGAATTTCTTGGAGGATGAATCTGGAAATAGAGGGTTGCCCCTCACCCTGTTCGTCCCTCTTAGTATCCAGTATTTCAGTCCAAGGTATTTGTTTAGGTAGGAGGCTAGAGCGAAAGCCAAATTTCAGAAGCATAAAACGGTATAGGTGCAACACACTTCAACAGGTACGGGACAACTCAACGATGGAGTACGCACTCCCACGAGCTCCTGTCGTACAGCCTACAGCGCTACATACGTCTTCTTTCTCATCCTGTAAAAGTGTGGTTGATAAGTGAGCCCTTCATTAAGGTGAGGCCAAGTGAAGCCTAGGTCTATGTTGGACGTCACCCTTTGCACCCGTTTATCGCTTACAAAGATTTCAATATCATTTATAACTCTTTTTGGTTGTGGCTATTGGTGCTGAGTTTGAAGGGTTCAGTTAAGCCCAATCGTTTAAATATATATTTCCAGTCTCAATAGAAGTCTGGAAGTTTATATCCCGGTTCTGATGAGGATTATTTGAACTTACATAGAATTTCAGGTCGTCGGCAAAGGCAACAAAATTTGTATTATATGCTAAAAAGGTCAAAAAGGCTTCAAAAAAGATCACTGAAAGCACGCTCCCTCATGGATTCCTGTCATGGTGTCAAGTTGTTACCTGGAAGTTGTGAAAAACAGATTTCTAAAATATGTAGTATGGTATCTGACAAGCTGATGTAGCGTTTGAGTATGTTAAAAGGAGCTTTGTTATATGAAGATTTTACGTCCAGGAAGATAATGTCAATCTGGGATCTGTCGTAGAGAGCATATTGTACTCTGAGGAGCATCTAAAAGATTGGTAGTTATAATGTTCATTTATGGATGACGGCATGTGGGTACCCGTGCCCTGTAGTTGGCTGAATCACTTTTTCAAGTATTTTGAGTAGAGAACAGCTGATGGAGATTGGTGCAGATCTTTAATGAGGCTTGGCGTGATAGAATCTTCGTATTGTTGGGCATTACTTCCAGTCTGTTTTAAGGAGGATGATATGTTTCATAAACATGTAGACAAATACCGTGTACACAGAAAGATTCTCCTCTCCGTTGCTTCTCCCACCCACCGATTTTTTTTAAAATCTGTAATATGAAAACGCTAAGTGGTTACTTTAATGCACCAGTCTTGTTTATTTTTGGTTAGAGCATAAGGTATATTAAGTGCGAGTGTTTACGAACGGGCCTTAGCTCTTGTCTATATTATCGCAAAAAAAAAAAAAAAAAAAAAAAAAAATTAGATTTGGGAAATGGAGAGAGAGATGCAACACAGACCAGCTGCAATATTAGCACGTCACATACACTTTAAAATTTATCCACTCTCGTTAAAGAAAAATCAAATAAGTGGCAGAATAGTGTAGGCCTCTCGCACATATTCCCACCATGGAATGCAATTTAAGGCTAAATTTTCTTTAGTAAGAGCTGAAATGTTATTTTACGTTGCAGACGTGAACAGTGTAATTCACCACTCTCGCATTTTATTTTCAACTTTAAGTCAACCATTTCCTGCTGTTTCATATTGTTATAAAACAGAAAGTAACTCAGAATAACCATATTAAACTTTTTCTGGCAAAACAGATGTCCTTTTCTATTTTTGTAATGCAGAAGTTTTCAGTATTCAGTTAGAACTAGTGATCAGATATCCGGGTCTTCGTTATTAATTTTTGAAAGAACCTTTTCCCAGAGAAATTTTCATGACGCACGTATGCCTGGTTTAAAAACAAAAAAAAAAAAGTCTAAATAAATGACCGTCCAAAAGTTTCTAGGGTCGGACTACAGAGAGAGAGAGAGAGATGGTGTACGAAAATTAGCGAAGAAAATTTGTTCTCAAAAATACAGCTCCCATATTTATGTACGGAGTGTTTGTCAAATAGAACTATATAATATCGGTGTAGATACAACATAGTTTACCCACAAATTTGAACTACGTATGTGGTGTCAAAGGCATCGTTTTAATTTGTGTCTCGTATTGTGGGTGCCTTCACAACGAGTCAAATAGAACATAATTTGACACCATTTAAAACCAATATGCATATCGAAGCTTAGTTGGGCTTTTAGAAAAGTAAAAATACTACAATCAAATTTTATTTATTTGCCGCAGTTTAGTTAACTTGTTTTCATTAAAATTTAATTTTGCATTTAATTAATTTTCATATTAAATTTGAATAATCTTAATAAATTGTAGACATTTATGTACACTTTCATTAGTCTTTTAAGAATAAAACATTATTCAAAAATGTTTCTAAATAAGTTAATCTGATTGACTAGTAATGATATAAATTTATTAACAATGATATAAAAATACATAAATTTGCCATCGAATAAAAAAAAAAACCCAGAAAAAAAAAGCATATAATTGCTTCAGCTAATTATATATTTCAGGTATAAAATTAACTGCAGTCCTTCCTAGAACTATATCTAAAAGGGAAATTTTTTTTTCTTTCTAATCTCTTCTTAAATATACTGAATTTCCGAACTGCCAAAATAAGTGATTATTATGCACCTACAAGTGCATAATAACATAATTATAACGCCATAATGGCACGTCAATTACTTGATGCACAGATTAACTTTATCGTTTAATCCATATTAATAATGATTAAGTCATTTATAATTAGTATACTGAATATTTCAAAGACTTCATGCATTTTTGATATTCATGTGTAAATAAATCTGATGTAAGGATTGTCTCCTTACTGTTTTATGGTTTTCGCTATTCAACGTTATTTAAGTTGGTGTTTTAGCATTTGAATTAAGCTGATGAATTTTCTCAGCAGATTTGACGACAACGAAATCAACTTCGTGTAGATTCTCTGCAACCGATATTGCACACACTTCTATCCAGTTACCGGTCTAGTTAGCAGAAAAGTAGCGGAAGCGGCTTCATTCATGGCAACGCAAGCAATGTAATGGCCTTCGCTATCGTTCTCAGGGACCTTTAAGTCCTCTTAATGATCTCCCGAAGTACTAAAGTCAAGGAACACGAATACTGCTCCATAAAACCCAAATGGGTGTGCGATACTTGAGCTTCCATGTGGAAAAATAGTTCTTTCTTCTTTTCACGAGATTATTTGTCCCTTGTATTCTCATAAAATAAGGTCTCTGGGCCCCATAATTATTTTGAGAAAAAATGAACAGCATACTGTAATTGCCACAGAGGACATTCTTAACCTTTTGAGTGCTAATTTACTGGAAAAAATCAATTAAGTCTGGGATTTATTTTGACAAGGTTTGCTTGTAAATTAAACGGAATTAGTCCTAAAATATTAATGAAAATTCTGAGATACTAAACAAAGTAGGAACGTAAACAAGAATGCAATTTGACTGTTAGCCATATATTTTTATACGAACGGTCATGCAAAACTTAAATACAGAATGTTCGGACTCACTGGACATCTTTACATGGCTGCGTTCTAATAAAATTCCTTTGTTTACTAGTATATATTGTCAGTAAATAAGAGCTTTGATAACGTTAGTAATCATGCGATGCGCTTTGTAAATGTCACTGTTCATAGAAACTGAGTAAAGCTTGTTGCTTTCTATAATTATTTTCAGTACTTTTAAATTATGGTAATCCTCAATTTCTGAGTATTACTTGAGGGAGTATATTACTTCTTAGCAAAATCCAAGTCTCATAAAAATAAACGGTGGTGTGCGATTTTCGATGATCAGAGTTCACGCTTTAAAATAACAGATTCATATATTAAGTATTGTTGCTTATTCCTATGTGAGGCCATAACGGGGTTAATATTTAATTAATATTAACCGCTTGTTAATATTAATTAAATAAAAAAAAGAAAAGAAAAGAATCATACATGCACCGTGTTTATAATTAATTTATTTTGAACTAAATGATTGGTACCTGCAACGTATTTACACACCTCTTACAAGTCAGTAAACTATTTTATTAATTTTATATTAATTTTATTAAAATAATAAAATATTTTTAAATTAAAATATTTTAATTTTTTTACATATATTTCAATTAATTAACACAAGAAGCATTAAATATGATACCTTGGCATTTTATTAATGGGGGACAACCATACTCTTCAGAGTATTTGGACATTATTCCGATGATATGCCTCTTCAAGAAACACCGAAGTTATCTCTTTCTTCCAATTCTTTTATATTTCATAAACGTAAATGTTTCTTTATGGTAATTTTTATCAGTTTTTGAAACCAAGTTGGGGTTGTTCATATTTTTAATGCAACTATTTATTTATAGTTATAAAAATTGTATTTAAATGACTTTTTACTTTTCATTATATTCATAAAATGCTAACTTAACCGTATGTTTGTAATGTATTTTATATGTTCACTTAAACACATAATTATTGTTTTCAATTTAAAAAAAATAATAAATTCTGAACTGTGCTTTAATCCGCTTATAGTATTATACGCTAGTATTACACATTATTGGTTTTTTCCTCCTCTACTGTCCCTGAAAAATAATAGTATCAAGCAGTCGGTATAAGCCTCTGTAAGAAGTGAACAATCTTCCAAAGAGGTAGAATGTTGTTCTGCCATATTTTGTAATTTGTCTGTCTGTACTACAGCGGTCCATTTTCATCTTTCTAAGTAATCAGTTGCTAATGGTGTTCTTATTCTACTCACTCGGAAATCGCGTTCTTCTTCCAGCAAAACAGGTAAATCGACAAGAAAAGCATGCAATTTATGGACATAATAAACATGGGCTGATAAGTTTATTCTCGAGTGGCTCTAATATGTCGATGGATTTTGTAATGCCTAAAACAGAATCTAAAATAGAAAGAAAAGCTTAAAAACTTTGTTATTTATTTATTACAGATTAAGTTTAACAGGCTCCTAATAAAACTACTATACCGATCTGTTTCGTGTAATGCGTATATGCCTCTTAAATTTAACTATTGTAATAGTTAATTTTAACTTTCTTTAATTTAAATTTTGGCAACTGGGAAAAAAATATGCATTTAAGAATTCTGTGGACAAGCATAATAACTGATTGATTAACAGTGGCGGCCAACCTTTTTTTTTTTTTTTTTTTTTACGAATCAGGGCAGCATTGAAACTTTCGAGCAGGGTTCAAGGTCCGCGCATTGATATATGCGCATAATTTTTATTATTTAACATTTATGTGGGAAATGTGAAATTTATGTGAAAAAAAAAACACACTTGTTTCTAGCTATTTAAGTTTAACAACAAAGTTGCCCTTATGAAAAAACAATTTGGGATTTCTTAACTTTTATGAAAAAAGATGAAAACGGTGTTCTCAGGCCAGCTGCTAGATAGTCCACTGATTATATTGGTAACTCTCTAGGAGGCATCCGGATAGGCTTATATATAATATGGCTGCCTCTATGGTGCCACACGGTAACTGGAGGGAGTCCGAGTAGTTTGTTGTGTGAGGGGCAGCATTATCAAGGCCACGTTATGTCAAGGAGCTGGGTATATATTTACTGTGTTGTTATCTATATAATATCGGTGTAGATACACCATAGTTCACCCATAAATTGAACTACATACGTAGTGTAAAGGCATCGTTTGATTTTATCTCATATTGTGGCCGCCTTCACAACGAGATACCAGGTATTGCACTACTTCGAATAAATAACGCTTCTCTAGTAGAGGAGACTACTGTTATTTATTCTCAAGTGGGCACCACCATCCAGACAGCACCGTTTCAAAGTTAGTTGGCTTCATCATCGGTGGGTGGCAGGTACCCTGATAATGCAAACATGGCATCACAGTTGCGAAGTCGTTCCACAATATGAGAGATGCCATATGGTGCACAGAACGATACAGTATTTGAAGATTAAATGCACGAGGCATAATGTGTTATGGGTTACGCCCACCGATGATGGAGCCAACTAGCTTCGAAACGGTGCCGTCTGGGTGGCCCAGGTAACATTTTCATCTCGTTTTTGTTAAGTACATTCCTCCTCTCTGTTGGAGAATGGGGAGGATTTAATTCTTGTCACCCCTGCCAACAGAGCCAGTGCAGGGAACGAAAGTTTTCTGTATTTGGATATTTATTCCAAGGCAAAAAGAATACAGCTGAAGCTGGAAATTGTCTTGTGTCCTCACAACGTCTGAAGCTGGAAAATTTTTATTTTTTTAAAAAAGTTATTTTATGTATTATATAGAATATAATAAAGTACTGTATTAACATCACTTATTGATTTATTTTAATAAAATAATTAAAATATTTAAATATTATTTATAAATTTATTTATGTTAATAATATAAATAAATTGACTGACGTGTAGAAAACTTAATCCAAAATTTTCTTAATAGGGTATTTATTTATTCTTTCTTTTGCGTGTTGCAAATGCAAACAATGAGGTGGGGTTCGGTGTGGTTCTGGTTATTACGGGTCGGGTGCAAGTCTAATACCGTGCGTTCGCGCAGGACTCTACCAAGAGTCTTATATTAGAGATGAGGAAAGATCTTCCTTTCCTCATCCAAAGGAGTTACCAGTGACATATTTTAATATGTTGCGAAGGTGGGAGAACGTAAGTAAAGCCCACGTAGGTTTGGGAAGATTAATAGTTTGGGTAGTTGATTTCTTGAACTTTGAACTCCAGCAAATAAATTCATAAGCTAGTTGCTGCTAAAATAAAATGTAAGCTAATATCCGGAGGTGTTATCTTAGTTTTAGAAAGGATCCCTTGTTCTGTTTAACCGCTAATTATCTCTTAATTAATCTTCTCATTTATTTTTATATTATTTTTATTTGAGATTGAAACGTTACTTAACGTCGATTCTTTCATATTTGTATTCAGAGAACTCAAATTTTTCATTATAATTTTTTTGATTAAAAAGGTGTCGCATTCGATTATCTAGAGCAAAGGTATACAGTATTCGGGACGATTGCGTTTGGTAAGCTCATTACCGCTAAGTAAAAAATGACATAATTTAGTTTTCTTGGCGTTATTGTAAGGCTATCCACGATCTTACACAATGCGGTTGACAGCTTAATTAAAATCAATTTGTCACTGGTTTTCTGAAAACTGGATGATCGGTGTACCCAGGTGGGTCACCCGCCCGAGTACTTTCTCAATCAAATATCTTAAATAAGTAAGTAGTGACAGCTGTTGTGCAGTGGAAAAGGTATTAATTAGGATCTAATTTGACACGTAACTATTTCCTTTATCTCAACTGTGAACATCTATTATGTTCACAAAGGAGTAGTTTAAAAATATGCAATTTTTTTCCCAGCAGTATAATTTCATCACATATATTCCTTCAGTATTTTGCAGTACTTAGATATATACATCATTTAATTGAAATAAGTATTATTAATTCAAAATTAATTGTACTGCTGCCCGCTGAATCACCTTTGCCACTTTTGGTTCTTCAGGAAAGATTTATGAGCGAATTAATGCTCTATAATGAATGGCCTTGTCTAATTTTATCATTCATCTTATAAAAGGGCTTGGTACTCCCATTATTCTGCTCATGGCTAATTCTGAACTTGTGCAGCTGTGTTAACAACTAGCAGCGCAACAATAAACTGAATTAGAGAAGTAGTGCACACATTTATCATTAATGGTTCTGTAACAAAGAGCTATTATTAGATTGTGCTTAATACAGGAATAATTCAATGAATTCAACTGCTTCCAATATTGGCGCCTCCGTAGCCAGGTGGGCAGGAGCAGCAGTGCATAGCACACGCTTCTTGATTAGACCGGGGTTCGAGCCCGTGACCACCAAATACGGAGGATGCGGAAAGGTCAGGGAATGACCACCGCATATCCCCGGAGCAATATGGCCTTAGTTGCTAATGCTCCTAAAATCTAAATAACAAACAAACAAACAAGCTTCCAATATCCATTTCAGGAACTTTTAATATTGAATATATATATATATATATATATATATATATATATATAAACAATGATATTGAATATCATTGTTTTTCAGAAGAATCAATTCTGAATATGTTTATGTTTCCTATTTAAACGCGCTTTATTTTCATCAGAAGAATCTTCAGGCTAAGCAAGTGAGGAGGCAAAGTCTCCAGAATCATAACAGAGCAGTGCAGGTGAATATTTTATTTAAATAAATACATAAATAAGTATCTGTAGTGTTATTGAATGCTATTCATGACACTACACTACTATAAGAAATATTTATGCATTAGTAGTAGAGGGATGGCATTCAATAATACTCCATATGGCGATCATGCCCCAGGTTAACCGTTAGAAGGTAGTGTAAACGTGATTAGTAAGCGAATGACAATGAAATTACAATAATATGAGGTCGAGTCCGTAGATAGTGGTTGGACAAACTGGTAGATACGAGTTGATGTACAGAAGTGCAGTACTTGGTTGACTTGAAGCTTCAGCTCTTTTTGTATGGATTTTCCAAATTCAGCACATTCTTAGAATTTTTGTAAAATCCTTCATTTTGAGGGTGATAACCCACAAAATGAAGGATTTTCTCAAGCATAGTTTCTGGGGAAAATCTGGGGGCAAGTTTCAAGACTATCCCGGATTACTGATCGTGCTGAATTGACCTTAAGTTAGGGTAGTTCACTGTTTCTTTGGAAAACGCCCCTAAGGACACAGCATTCGTTAATATGCGAAAGCAATTTTCCCATCTAACAGGATGTTGATTTCTTAATATTTCATATTGAAAATTTAAATGCTCTGAATATGATGTTCTGAGAAATTAGAGCACGGAGTTTAATCACTGGTGGTGGTTTTTTTTTAATCACTTTATAATTTTTTAAAGTTCTTATAATTTTGTCTGTTAGTGAAGAATGGGAAATATTCAAGAAATTTGAGTAATTAGGCAATAAAGTTTAATAAGCACACCAAACAAAATAAATAAAGTAAATGGTACTAATATCGGTATTTTATTTATGATGTTCTTAACTAATTTTTGCCGAGTGGGTAAAGTACCTGCCCGGCAACCCAAAGGTCGCGGGTTCGATTCCCGCCTCGGGCTTGGATCAAAGTACTCTAAAAAAAACCTTGGGAGGTGCAATATGGCCACAGAAGCCGATGCGCCAACAACTATCAAAAAAAAAAAAAATAAAATAACTAATTTTTGAATTTCATTGAAGTTTCAGCAAATTAAAACAATTATATTGGTATTACTTGATTTTTACAAGGCTCTGACCTAAGAATGCCCCTTTATCGAATCTATAAAATACAGCGGAGCAAGAAGACGTTTTAGAACTGGCATCTTGAGGAAATTAATGAGAAGTTGTTACTTTTCAGCCGAGGAAAGCCTTGCTAATAAAATAAAAACTAGCTCAGTAGATTAATTTCTTATCATTAAATAAAGTGCTTGGCTGGAAAGGGTGCCTCGTGTGTTACATAAGTCCTCATTTGTGGCAATTTGCGAAACTTTATATGCGATAAATTTTACGAGGGATTACCAATGTGTGCAGCCGTTGCTTCAAAAAGAACACGGTCCGTCGAAAAAAAGACGCGGACATCTAAGAAGTGTGATATGTCCCATTATCGTAAAGCCGCATGCAGTTCCTGATTGGTAGTTTGTGCCACCTGAGACGCGCAATGAGAAAAGATTTTTTTCCAATTTAGTGCTTTGTTGTGTTTATGCAAGCAAATGTCGATTTGTGCCTTTTGATGGAACGCTCATTCTTGGGAACCACAGTATATTACTGAACTTTAGGTTAAAAGTAAAGTAAATGAGGTGGAAAGGAAGTCACTGCAACCCACTTAAAGAGAGGCAAGATTATCATCGTTTTATTGATAATTCCCCCCTCCGGAAAGAATGAAACAGATGTTAATAGAAAAATGATTCATCATCCTCTAATTTCCTGTTTCCATTATTAACTGCGACCACATTTTAACTATGAATTTTTAAAATAAAAAAAGTCGGGTCCCGGACAAAATCTAATTGTGAGAATAATTAATATTATTGCGAGTAAATGCGCTTTGTTACTTTAACAAAATTATAATTACGTATAATTATTTATATATTGTATAAAGTTAATTTATATCATATAAATTAATAACCGTAATATCCAATATTTCGTGACTAGTTATAGACAAGAAATATTGGATTTTATACTTGTTCATAAATACAAGGAATTTTATTTTAAACCATTCGAACAGAATAAAGGTGGCTGAAATGTTA
Source organism: Mastigoproctus giganteus (assembly GCF_048544385.1). NCBI lineage: Eukaryota > Metazoa > Arthropoda > Arachnida > Uropygi > Thelyphonidae > Mastigoproctus > Mastigoproctus giganteus. The sequence goes on from NC_143575.1 coordinate 115,089,132, forward strand.
GGGAGAGATAAGATAGTGAGGTGTGATTTGCATTGAATCTTGTTAGCTTGGTTTAATTCTCATTTAAATGCATTTATAATTACTGGAGAAGCTATTCAACTTTTGTGCATTCTGTGCTGCAGTATAATATTTCTTACTCTAGTTCTGTGGACGGTTGAGAAGAACAGAGAAACTGGCTAAAATTGAGCTCAAATTTCTAAAGATTTCTCAAGTAAAACGAATACATCACGCACTTGTTTAGTGCATGTCTACTGTAAACAGTGAACAGACATACGCAATTTATACGGGAAGCCTGTTCTCCAAATAATGAAAGTAGATAAGGTGAAGGAATAGAAAGAATAGTTAATTGAGTTTGTAGTCTGAGCGGTGACGGCTGTATCAGATATGCAATCTGATGAAGTGGAAGGAAGAATATTAAAAATCAGTTCCTGCGAAGACTAACAGAGGGATTTTCAATGAAGGGTATTGGAGTGATAGCAACGGTAGTGAGATGAATTGATGCGAAGCCACTAATTAACCGAAACGCTCTTTCCCATATGTAGAGTCGAAACTCAAATTATATTTATTGATACGCTAGTTATTTACGAAATGCGGTATGCGATTTCACATGGTCTGTCATGGACAGGCAGCTCAACAAATAAGAAACTGTACAAATGAGCTGAAATGAGAAAATAAAAATCAATTATTTTCATCACTTTCGAAAATAATGGAACGAAAGATTTAAGACGACAAATGAATTGATGACAAATGATACTCTCCTTTTTAGCAAATGTCTATATATGGGGATTATGTGTTCTACACAACAAAGCCAACTACAGGTATTAACTGTAACAGATTTAGCCCATGATTTTTCCCCGAGAAGCGAAAAATCACGGGTTAAATATTTTATATATCGAAGAGGTTTTAGATTCACCTAAACTCTTTCAGGGAGAAAACTCAAATTGATCTCTAAATCTTGCTTCAGTGGGAGCGGGACATGTAAATGTCAGCAATGCAAAATTTGTTTGTTACATTGGGATTTCTTTAAAATAACAACAGCCTTTTGAAAATAAAGATATGTGAAGATGTTTGAAGATAAACGAGATTTAATGGGAAAATGATAAAAGTTTGTTTATTTTTTTTGGATTTGGCAGAGCGATACATAGTACATGTATTTAGCAAAACAACAAAAAAAATATTAAATTGGAATAATTTATGGGCTTAATGAAATCAGTATTAGATGTAGTGATAAGTGGTTTGCAACTGTTACAGGATTAGGATAGAAAGGAAAAGAAACCGCTAAACGTTTGAGGTAAACAATTTCCTTTGAAGAATTATTCTCTGTTACTGGTATATTTGTTGATTAAACCAAGATCTGGCGAAATGGTGGAGTGGTTTAGGAAAAAAGATTTTATATTTTAAGAGGATTTTTTTTTCCCATAATTGGATGAACTGCGAGATTTCAATTCTTTTCCTTGGTTGGATTACTGTGTTAAATTTTCTGATGTCATTGTTTGCTCAGATCGTGTCAGTAAAATTATTCTTATAGGGATGAAATCCTTTAATTCAAACTACAACTTAAAATCTTATCCTTTATCTAAACCTTATTGTTTCCAATAAATATGCTAAGGCTTGTCAAGAGAAAGTCGGGTATTGAAATTGACGTGCATCGAACTCTCCAGGTTCAATATTTTGCTGGCAAATAATTGTAAAGCAGTTATTAATAAGTCGAAACTAGGCCTTTGAAGGGCCTAAGAGTAATAAATTTGCTTCTTGACTGAATGGTTGTATAGCATGCTGCTCTCTTCCTAAAGCTATTGGCTGCAACTTTTGCCCATCTTTACTCCCACCTCTGTTAAAACCTGGCGGTTCTATTGCCACCTCGGCTAAAAATAGTCTATTTGCCTGCATTCTACTTTTCTTCTAACCCTTGCATTGACTACCTAGGTAAACCACCTACAATTCCCAGAATACTCCAGTATACTCAATGCTTCCTGTGATCTTCCGTCAAAGAATGGGAGAATAAAGCTCGAGGTCCCGATGGTATTTTTCCGCGTGTTCTTAAAATGTGTGCTCCTCAGCTTACTCCTGTTCTGTGTCGTCCTTTTATGCTTTCTTATTTCAAAAAGTGATTTTCCTTCTACTTAGAAATTTTCTTTTATCAGCCAGTTCCTAAAAGGATGGCAGTCTCTCCCATACAATTATTATCCCACTGCACTTACTTCTACTCTTTCAGTAATGGAGAAACTCATCAACTGCCAATATATATTCCGTAAGTGTCGATACACTTGTGATATGCTGTGTTTCTGATTTTGTGTATGGACAAATTCAGTGGAAAAGTTGCTGAAACTCAAGCAGTTGCTCTTGATATTTCAGAGGGTGTTGATTGTGTGTGGCATAAACGTCTTCTAAAGCAGCTTTCATTTTATGGATTACCTACAATTTTTTTTTTTTGCAATTGAATATCCAGTTATCTCTCTGACCGCTCTCTGAAGGTGATTGCAGATAGCTCTCTGTCTTCTAACTTCTTCACTAATTGACTGATCAAATCAAATCACTAATCAAATGCTTGTGTTCCCAGGGTTCAATTTTTTCCTGCTTTCTCCCTCTTTTGTATAATGTCATTCTTCTATTGACTGGAAATACTAAACATAGTTTTTTCCATACATTGCATTCCATTTTCCAGTTTGAGAAACTTTGTCCTGCACAAATTGCTCCTCGAATATTTACCACCAGTTGCTTAAATTCTGATCTCCAGGTAATTTTTTTAATGAGGCAAAGAAAACTTAAGTTAATTTGAAACCTAAAATTCAGTTTTGTCTTATATCTCTCAAAAAGGATTGTTATGCGCCTGTGCTTATCTTCGATGACACTCATTTCTAGACAATATCATATCTCTATTAGGGATTACCCGGACTTCTAATCTCTCTGTTGGCATAATTATATCAAAAATATTGCTTCTTCTGCATCTAAATAACTAAGTTTTTTTGCATCTAAAAAACTAAATTTCTCGGCGTTACTTTTCTTCTAAACAGCTACTCTGTACAAATCTCAAATTCGCTCTACTAGTGAATATTGTTCCCACATCTAGGGCCCTATAACCTCTCACGAGGTTCTAGACTACATTCAAAAGAGGGCAGTTGGGTTAATTAATGACCCATCTTTTAAAACGTTTCTGCACTCCCTGTCTGATAAACGTTCTCTTTCAGCTAAATATTTTTCTATAAATAATTCCATGGTCTGAATTGCCTTCTACTGTTCTCCCTCTCGCTTCCAAACCAGTCCAAATACGTGCCGCTAGTTTTAAACATCCATTTACTGTCTAACTTCAAATGAAAAAAAAAATTAGCTTTTCCTCTTTCTCATTTATTCATTCAACTTCCGTATTCTGGAACAACCTCCCATCACGCGTATATTCTGAAATTACAATTTAGAGAAATTCATGTCTATGTCAACAAGTATCTACTTTCACCTTCAAACCATGCATGCTATTATAGTGCTATAAATTGTAAAACCTTTCGTGTTTAGGGTTTTCATAAAAAAATGTCATACAGATAAATAATATTTATTTGTATGACATTTTATCTGTATTACACAAATAATTATATATAAGTTATTATGGAAAAGACCATTAAATTAAGTTTAATTGTAAACTTAATTAAGAATATTCTGCGCACTTCATTTCACCCACATATTATAATGCATTTGTTCATTTAATGAAAAGGTTACGTTGCTCTCGCTATTATTTGACGTTGCTCTCACTATTATTTGTTTTTAAAACAAAAATGCTGTAACGTTAAATTCTTCAAAACAAAGGTGCTTATTTCACGTTCTGACAAAAGTAACGTGCAGTAAAAGCATAATTATTTCCTGGTTGGTTGAATGAGCAGTTGCGGCCTTCTGTAATAACAGATGATTAACATGATTACATTCACTTGACCTGCATCAATCCTGATCAGTATTTGATGTGGGAAAGATAAGCGAGATACGCCACTTAACGTGTACTTACTTTATGAATTTATTTCACCAGGTTAATAGAAGGGGACGCGAACTGCACTTTGATAGTCAGCTTCCGACATAAACATGTCCTTTAAAATTGCATAAGTCTATCAGTGATGTGTTTTAATAAAAATCTATTTAGGTTACCTTTGACAGAATTTCGTAGTTTAAGGGTTGTCAACCTTTCTTTTTCTGTTTTTTTTTTTCTAATCTACATCTTTTGAAGGGTTAGTGGATCTGCATGAACAGTTTTCTTAAGAATCAAGCGTCATAAAGTTAATTAACTGGTTAAAATGAAGAAAAAAAAAAAGTGTTCCGCATAAAATATTAATTGCCAATATTAGCATAATAATATGAAAAAGAACATTGACACGATTATCCTATTCCTATGTTTGTAAATTTAATTAAGAAAGTATATTTCCATTACTATCCTCTGTAGCCTTTGATCTCTCTCTCTCTCATTCTGTGTTCTCTTCTCATACTCGTATGAGAAAACGTACTCATTCGTTTCCCCTTCGCGTTCAGAAGTTGAGAATTCTTTCCTATCAGAAAAATGACACTTTCATGGTTTTATGTCATGATGGAGGTAGTCTAAGATGTGAATTTCATTGATTTTTTTCCAGAAAAACTTAAGCATTCCACCTTGAAAATCAACTAGGAAATACACGCAGTTTTACACAGTAAAACTGCGTGTAAGATCATATATAGTTACTTTTTTAGTAGTTAATAGGTTACTTGTGTTACAAAGCAGCAATTACCAAGAGCAAGTTCGGGCTTGTGAAGCTGACGTTGGGCATGTGCAGTTGCACTGTGCCTCGTGTTTTCATAGATCCTCACGCAGTCCAATTTATACTTTGTACTAATGTATATTTCACGTTTGTTTTTAGCAAGCAAACGTGAAAAAGCTTTCTCATGTTTAGACAAAAGTTTGGAATACCTCATTTTTAATTGAAAACTTAGTAAAATAAAATAGAGCTTGAAAAATATCCTTGAAAGGTCTTGTTGTTTATCATGCAACATTGAATGGTCAGCCACTTCAAATCATATATCCGATGGGAGCCATTAACATCTGATAATTTTCTGAGTTTGCACTATTTTCCATCCTTTACACAAATAATTATATATGTTATTATGGAAACTGAATTTTAGTAGGCAGTCCTGAAGAGATCTGTTAACACGGCATAAAGCGTAAAATCAATACTCCTTAATTTCTTTGCAGTAAAAATACAAAATAAATAGAACACTTGCTATAACATATTGATAATTGTAAAAATTTTCAGTTTTTCTTGAAAAGTCTTGAAACTGTAATCAAGATATTTCGGTCATATTTTATTTATTTAAATTTTCTTCGAGATTGAATTGAGTAACTAAGAAATGGAAGATTAAATTATGCACTAACAATAAACAGACAATATCAAAAATATATTATTATGCCATTTTTGCTTTGCAGTTAATTTGATACTCTGAAACACATCTTAACCAATCCGAGTAAACTAATCTCTTTATGTTCCAAATAAGTTGCTGAAAGATTGAAGTAGGTGGAAGGAGAAAGAGAATTGCATTGTGTAATTCTGATGAAAAACAAGGCACGCATGTCTTATTTATAAGAAAACATAACTGATATTTTAAAGAGATTTAAATCATAATTTAAAGAGATTTAAATCATAATTTAAAGAGATTTAAATCAAAAGATAAAGCTTCATACTCAATAGATATTCTAAAATAATAAAGTATCATCGAAAGCAGTAATGATATGTAAATAACAAGAGAATGAGTGTATTTGTTGAAGAAAAATTGAATGATTTGTTGGTACTATTCATCGCACAAACGTTATTAATCAAATTCAGATTAAATGTGTTATCCCGTTCAAGTATATCGTACAAGAAAAATTAATACTTTTCGCTCAGCGAATAAGAAAATTTGGTGTTCAAGATTGCGAAACCGTGCAATTCCGAAAGTCATACTGCACTTGACTGTGCGGTTTGATAAAGCCAGTAATGCTTTCTAAGGAGAATAAAGGAGCAATGTTGTCAGGACTGGTGACGGAGTAGTGTAACTTTCTGCTACGAGCAAGGAGGTTGAGTGTGAAAGTAACGAGGAATTTTAGATGGGCGTCGTGGTAAAAATGCAGTAGTCTGTGTTCAGAAGGTGTCCGATAAAGGAGGTGATAGGTCGGCGCACTTTTTGTTGAAGATGAAAGCGAAATTTCGAGCTGCGTAGCAGCTGGTGGGTATATGGATTCTGGAGTAATAACTGTTTCCAGTACGTTAAGCTGGAATCTGTGTTGTACTTGGTCGAAACAAACCTGTTGTTTGGTGATAATGTATATTAGGTCTAGGAATCTTCAAATATAATGACTATAATAATTTATCTAAAATAATTTAAAAGTATTTTGAATTCTGCCGAATAGTAATAAAACGAGATTGAGCATAAAATTTACTCAGTTTACTCACAAAATGATGGTATTATCTTAATGGCTCCTAAGCGTAACTCATATGTGCAAGTGTATTTTGTCTAGTATTCTTGTAATCAGGGTTATCCACATTCGCCGTTGTATATTATGTCTCTAGAAGTGTGATTTTCATGTTGTGTGGGTAGAAAAACCCGGATAACCCACGGAGAAAACCATACTCTGGCCGCCTGAGATTGGCTAACTACAGCTTGATTAAGGAGCACTTAAATTCCTTCAGTCTTCGACGGGAAGCGAGTCCAGACCTCTCGAAACAAGTAACAAGTGGTGAACCTACTATATTCTAACGCAGGACTCACATAAATATTACCTTATTTGAAATCTATTAGCAGTTTCTAAATCAACTTCTTTCTTTACAGTTTTTATTTATTTGTATTAGGAAGAGCAGCGTTATGTGTGGACAAGTAGTAAACGGGGAACAATTTCATCTTTGCACTGAGAACTGTACAAAATTAGCTATTATATTGTTAAAATCCTGCTTCTATTCTTTCCCATCTGTACAGAAGCTTTTTAAGAAGTAGCAGCCTACTAATCGCAGGTTGCGGCTTCTTAGAGATGGAACTGAGCGCAGGAGGAAATTTATCATAACTAAGAAACTAATTCAACTGTCTAATTATATACGCATGAACAATAAACTAGTCTGCGACATTGCTATCTGGCAGTACATTCTAGATTGCTATATTTTTTTAATTTAGTAAACTAGGCGGAGATTGCGACACTGTGCAAAACAACCATTACTGGTTCAACATCTTTTCTAGATATAGCAAAAATTAATAAAATAAATCTGACTGATTGATGATTAGGCCGATTTAAGCAAGATAAAAAGGAAAACTGATTGACTCCAAGGATAAATGTCAGCAACTGGTAAATAAGAGATCAAACGAACAGCCTAAACTCTACAAAATCATCGAGTGAATTAATCATACAGACTGTGTGTTCTATTTGATTTCTTTTTAGTCATTCAATCTATACAAATCATTTTTCATTGTACTGAATTTCAAAAACATGTAAGCCATGCATGCAAACTTCCATATCTCGCCAATATACTGAATAAACAGCACACGTATACGAATTTGTGAAATTTAAATATTTACTCGATTTAAATTTTACTGAATAAGTATATTTTTATTGAATATATATTCTTTTATTTGTCATGTATTATCAAAATATCTTCCCTTGGACTATTTTTTCTTCGTCTGCAACTAAATTTATTTCATTCCCATTCTGTTATTAGTTTAACAAGGTCGCTCTAGAAAACTTTTGCGAGGATAAGTTTACCTGCATCTTGACACCAAAACTTTTAAGAATAGCTTTAACAAAGTCAAGTGATTTCGGATGGGTTACATACCGGATTATGAACAAGTGTTGGGATAACTGCAGGTAACGGTTGCGTTATTTATTTTAATAACGTCTCTCTCTCTTACTCCCCTCTTCCCCTTCCCCCCTCCAGTGAATGTGTCACTTTCTCGATGTTTCTTTCTCTAACGATTGCGGCGCGTCTTATGAGATCCATATCTGCAGATGTCATCGCGATACAAATCTTTTTGCAACGCAAGATGGCCATTGCTACAAATCTCGAGGGGTTACTCACTCGCAAAGAGAGAATTCGGGTAGGTGATATACCGATATATTCTTACTGCATCAGTGTTACAGATAAATAAAATGATTGATCCGTATCAGATAGTAATACAAAACAGTAGTCTACACAGAAAAGGGGAAGTTGACGTTAGCGCGATGTGCCTTCAAGACCGCGTATAATATTCATTCATTTGTTTAAAAAAAAAATATATATATATATATATCCACCAAGAACCAGCTTTAATTGCGGTTTTCTGGGATTAAAATTCAAATCAAATCTCCAAAATACGGGTGAATATTGAAGAAATTAAATTCATATTTCCGGCCCTTCTACTATTTTTAAATTTATTTAGTCTCGTATTTCGTCTGTCATGTTGTTATGTGGCTGGATTATACGGTGCAGTTCTACTAAACCTGATAAAAGTTAATTTATTTCCCAAGTTTTCGGTGGTCAAGTGGACTAAAATGTTACAGCTATCCTTTCTTTTACTTGTCGAGAAGAATATTTATATGTGAATTCATAGCACGTCCCGCAATATGTAATTTGGTCATTAGTGATGATTTAAAGATATTTTCTAAATTGAGTACTTCTACAGTACACTTTCCCTAAGTTTGTTATAAAATTCCCATTTACGATTCGCCACATATTGCCTGACAGAAATAAAGTAACTTCTGAATCTTCATTACTTCAGTTGCTGTAGTCTATCTTTGCCTCATTTTGGTGAATAGCCGTTTACAAACTTAACGGCATTTACATGAAGTGGTGTTACACCACAGAATACTCGGATCTGCCTGCAATTAACTATAAAAAGAAAATATGCTGTTGCTGCTTAACCTGTAAAACAGAATCACTAAAACAAAACTAAATGTATACCCAGCATGTGCCATTCATATTGTTTTTGTTTTTTAAGCTCATACTCCCAGAAGAGATGTGGTATATTTTTGCTTTTAGTTTCCTTAGTTTAAACATAGGCGAATGTGTTGCTACCAAATGGCAGCTTTAGGCACACACACACAATGTTAATCAGCACCATAATCCTAAGAATTTATCTGGCCTCAAGTAACATGACCGTTAGTCTAAAGTTATTCATAATAAATCTTATCTATCATATTTATATCTCATTGTATATGAAAATAGCAGAGAGTGCTATTTTCTATAGGAAATATATGAAAAAAGCACAGCGTGTAGTGAAGTCGCCATTTATTTCCTTTCTTTTGCCGCTATTTCCTTTCGACTTTCGACAAAAGTCGAAAGGAAAATAAATTGTAGTTTCTCTGCAGTATAAAGGTGCGCTGCAGTGAAGTATCAACTCGGGTTAATAAAAACGTGAAATTTATAATTCGTATCGTTAAACGGCATCAAATATTTTTAATACACCTGCGTATTAATTAGTGTAGCCTTTTTTTTTCAAGTACGGCGTAACTAAAACAGATATGATAATATTGCATATAGTAAATTAATGGCACTTTGTTGGTTGGAATATTTTAGGAACCGTAGTTTGGTATGGAGAACCCAAAAATTTTCCAAAATCTTTTTTTTTTTTTTTTTTTTTTTTTTTTTTATTTGTCATAAATAATACAATGGTCCCAACAAATTGTAACTGTTAAAGAAGGAATTTTAATCTTTCATGTCAGTGAAACACGTAATATATAAAACTATACTATATGAGAAATTATTAAATCTTAAAATATCAATAAATAGATTAGACAGATTGCAACGTCTAAACCTGTTTCAATAAAATACAACATGCTATAAATACACCTACGTTTATATAAATAAAAATGGCTTTGTCCTTCATTGTGCCATCAAATAACTTTTTTTATATATATAATTTCTCTCAAAAAATAAGATTTGTAGTACAAATATATCATTGTCGTTCTCACAAATGTAGAATGGTGGGGTTAAAATACCTGTACGATGCATACTTTATTTCAGCATTCGATCAGAAAGGACGATAGTCTCGAAGAATAAATACATGGTTCCGCGATTAGATCGGAATCATCAGTATCTCCAGAAATGAGCCTATTTAAGATTTTATATCAAAAATAAACTATCAGTGTTGTAATGTAGCTGAAGATGCGAGGCGTAGTTCGGTTATATCGTTCACAATAAAAACCATGTCAAATAAAACACTGATTCCTAATCAATTCCTTTGTGTCATGCCTACAAATACATTGAACGTTACTATAACAATTTTAAACTGTACTGGTGTATTAAAAGGTAGGAATTATGGGAGCTGAATAAATTTTTATAGTGACTAGCAGTTAGTGGCTACAGTTAGATGAAAGTAAACACCAATTCTGAGTTCCTGTTCGAGATCGGTTATTATTATATAGTGAATAAACTGCGAATTCCGATTTTAAGAGGATCATTTGTAACGAATGTTGGGCTATCTTGTTGTCCAGCCACCAGAAAGAAGAGTTATCTAGGGAACTGAAAGTCGTTTCCTTCTCTAGTTTGTCATCATTTCTGTATATAAAGGATGTGATCTAATTTTTTTTATATAATTAAATGAGAGATAGAGAGAGTGAGCTCAATTTACACAGTTTATTTTTCTCTACCCTATGATGAGACTTGCCATTTCATCAATGGAAAAATCATACTTTGTGCTGAACCTGCGGTTTTCCTTGAGCTATCTAAGTCAGTTAATTTTTACACTGCATTGTTTTCACAATGTTATAAGCTGCATTAATTTTAACATGAATATAGTATTAAAAACTTATGCATAATTAAAGACTTGGGATCACACTTGATTAGATTAGATGGAGATTAAAATAAAGTTTATTCCTGCATGTTTTAAAATTAATCACTTGGGATTCATTTCGTATAAAAGTCGTACGAGAAATAACTAATTTTATGATTAAAGATTACTTAATGTGTTTAAAACAAAAGGAATTTACGCAAATCCAGTTGAAACGCTGAGTTGGAAAATAATTGTTTCCTCCTTAGCGATAAAAATAAATACGTATCGAGCTTCAAATTGCTGTGCTACCTTTGTACAGTGGACTTCAGAGGAAATTAATATACAATTGTGCAAAGAGATCAAAAAGCACCGGCTCTTATTGATAAACGTACGCTAATGGATAAAATGTTTAAAAGCGATTTTATGAGGAATAAAAGAAAAAAGCCAAATAAAAATACTGTGAAATATTTCAGTTATTATTCAGTTTTAAGGTCTTAAACATTTGCAGGTATCACCCACAGATGTAAATGGAGATTAACTGATTTATCAATAGTAACTTGGAAAAAATAAAACAAGTCGCAAGAGCAAATTTTCTTACCTGGTATTTCAGTTGTGTGTATGGTATAGAGGTGACATACTTCGCCTTTAGCGTACACACTAAAGAAAAGGATTACAACAAACAAGCCGAATGTTAAATAGGATTAGCTGAAAGTGTGATTTCAGTTTCAGCTGAGAAAACAAACAGGAGGGGATTTTTGTTTCTGTAAAACAAATGTCCTTTAGAATTGCTACCATTTGTAGCAGTACTTAGGATAAAGACAGAAGAAATGAAATATTTACTTACATTTATCCAACTAGGGAGACAGAGCGGTGCAAATAAAACACCGAGAACCTAAAATGAACGGATGCCCTTAGTCCGAGTTCTTCGAAATAAAAATAAATCCTACCGAAACGAGTCTTAACATTCGAACCGCAAGATTTTTTAAGGTGACTGAGATAAAAGTAAACCCAACATTATCATAAAATTTGCATTATACTTAGAAAGGTGACACTGGTCAATACGGATAAAGAAATTCGTGAAGTGTAATAGGTTTGTAAATATAATTTTCTCTTCCGAGTAGCTTGTTAAATCCCTCCCATCCCGAGAACTAATGCAGGGAGTGAGAAACTCGCATTACCCATATTCAGGGGTTAACTAGTATTTCATTCCGTTCATGGAGCGAAAGATAAAATCAGTGCAATTTCTGAAGCCAAAAACTGAAACTAGCACCACAGTACCAACTATAGTGCTATTTTCACTCTTAAGCGCATTGTTGCAAATCTTTGCATTTTCACTGGGGTTTTCCGTGCCCTATTTCTTTCTTTGTCGATACATTTCGTTTATCTTCTCCGTTTTAGAATCATGTTTTCTTTGTCACTATGAAATATGTTAAGGACGTTGTTACATATTTATCACTGGGGTTGTTCAACATTGAATTTTCCGTCCTTGACCTAAGCTTCCGGCATTCATTTTCATTTCGGATGACTTTATGCTTATCAGTTTGGTTTTGATCACTCGTTTTCTTTATTTTCCGTTTTCATTTCTAATTTATTTTCTCTGTTTCCGTTGTAATAGTGATTGCTTTCTTATTTTTGGGACTGTTCAGTTCTTAATTGTATTTTAAGAGACCTCCTTCGGTTTGGAACCTATATATGAGCTCTATTAGAAACAGGTTTTAAAGTAATATCGTTTTTCTTATCTGAAAATAAAAACAGCAATCAAATTTTACGATTACATAACTACGTATCAAAACATCCATTCAAATATCGGAGTTCTGTAGTAGTGAACTGCAACGTGTACACAACAGTATTAATCAAGAAACCTTTTATTTTAATGGCATTTGTTTTACCAATAACATAAAATGTACCGCTTTTTAAATTTAGTACAGTGATTAGACCTTAAAATAATGATCATAATAAGTGAAAATTCATATTTAGGAATTTCCACTATAGTACATTTTCGCTGTAAATGCTATTTTGAGTCTTTCCGTATATGAAGAAAATTTTCAATGGTAATTAGTTTTCAGATTTACATAGATTAGAAGAAATAGTGTCGTGAGCAAAAACTTTTACTGATGCAGAGACATTTGTGGAAAGAAAGAGGGTAGAGGGCAATCCCCAATAAATCTTGCGCATAAGTGTGTGTGTGTTATTGAAGATGAAACCCCACTGAATCCCAAAGATCGATCCGTGTCAGAAATTGACGGTGGATATTTTCGTAGTTGTTGTTTTGTGCAGCAAAAAGTTTTTGATAAACAGGAAAAATGGAACGTAGTATGCTGTCATTAGAAAAATTATTGGATAAGATTTCCAGCCTTTTGAAAAGGACCTTCATATAAAACAGAGACCCATCTGGCGCCATTTTTGCTAACGAGGAAGACAGAAAACCAGAAACTACTTGAGGAAAGGTAGAAGATTGACCGATCGTTAACATTTGAAATATTTACATTTTAAAATATCTTCAACGCTTTTAGACTTAACGCTCCATTTTTGTCTCTACAGTAATTACTACCGACCATGTACGTTTTTTTTTCCTTATCATTTTCCAATCTTAATTTCCCTGTAACTCTACCCGAAATCCAAAACTTTCATCTCATTAATTTGTCAATTAATACTGCGTTATAATTTCTCCATACGTATAAATTTATGATAATTTTTCTATACATTAATTGGTGTTATTTATTCATTACCATATTTTTTCTAACATTTTAAACTTTTACTTCATTACTTAGATTTAAATTTTAATTAGAAACTCTGAACTTTTTTTTTTTGTTTTTCTCTTCTGATACGTTTGGGTTAATTTTACTTTACGTTGATAACTGGTGTCAGGTTTTTATATTACCCCCTTTCCTTTCTTGTTTTGATTCATCCTTGATTATCATTGACTTTACACCTGAGTTTAAATATTTATTATATTTTATCGTACTGATGCAACTGGTGGCGAGTTTCTGATATTCCTTTTTTTATATTATATCGTCTTTGCAAATTTCTCTTGAGCTTCAGCACCGACTTCGTGCTGTTGACAGTCGCTTCAGATTGTGTACAAGTTTTCAACAAGTACTTGACGGTTTCTCCATTGTACAACACCATAATCCATTCGTGCAATTCAACAAGTTGTCAGGTAAGTCTTCTCAGCGCTTCAAATTTTATCTCGTCTCTAAGAAATAAATAGCCACTTGTATTGTGCTCCGTCTCTAAAGGGTAGCTGAGCAAAAGTTGAAGTTGTATAGGTCATTCGAAGGACGCAATCTATACATCAACAGTAAAACTAGATGACGCATCCATACTTTACTCTTATAACTAAAATAGTATGAAATGGCATTTTATATCTATACATTTATGAAGCCAAATTTATTACTTGTTCAATAAGAGGTATGCGTCTCTGTTTGAGTGCATCATGCTAACAAAACGTACATCAAATTTTTGTTAATGTATTTAAATTTAGAAATGCTGATTTTAATGTTGCCGCATCCGAAGGTTTTCTTTATCTTTTCACTGTATTAAATAAACACTGTTGGAGTTTTAATTCAATGAATTGCACATATAGCTTGTTCAAATGAGTGTATTCCACATTCACATTGAAAAATTTGAAAGAGAACACAACTCAGTTGCTGAAGTATCAAGTAGTTTAAAATCAACTCAAATATTATTCCTCTAAAAATTAAATCGCTACTTGCAGAAAAACTTGCACAAGATGTGCGAAAATTTTATGATGAGATCAAATCTCTATACAGTAATTGCCTGGAGTATTTGGATAAGTGGTGAAACCTTTAGAAGAATTGGTTTCACATGGATGAACCTAAATGAAAAGCCAACATGCAACGTCTCTAGTATTTTATTGCTGAAGAGATTCAAATTGATGGAGTTGTTGATTAATTAACAAGCTTGGAATATTTTGTAGAAATGGAGAGCAAAAATAAACAAATGGACCAAATGTTTCGAAAATGCTAAAAACCAAGTGCATTACTCAGAGTTGTATTATGCTATTTTGGGATGGGAAGGCTAGTGACTATTTCAATCTGATCCTAATATTTTGCACCTTTAATGGAGATCCAGCATAATGTGCTTGCCTAGTGGTCATAATTAGGATACGGTCTCTAGGCCCCAATATTCAGGAGTTTGACTCCCTGCCTATTGCGGCTTCAAGTGCGTTGTGATAAAATTGAGTAATCATTAAATTAATTAATTACTCAACTCCACTTAAACCATCTCTTATTTCTTCTACTTAAACTAATTCTACTGCTTGCCGGGTGAATGAGAATGTTTTCCAGAGAGAGAGAGAGAGAGAGAGTGAGTCATATTAAAAACTCAACATTATTTATTAACAACACACATAAACAAACAATACATTTTCACCACACATAGTTCTAGTATAGATTCCATCTATTAGTTATTAATCTAATAAAACGTAGCTCATACATTTACTTCAGTATTTCGCATTCACCAATACCACTGTTAGTGATTCTAGTTAATTCCTTTGAAACCACCCTGTTCCCCGACATTATTTATCATAAGAATATTTAAGCATAAGAACAACAATATACACTAAGTTGACAAATGTTAGGAAACACATAATTCTGGGCATATATCCTCTCTTAATAGCCGTCATTATTACTTCAACTTAACACACTTAAAACCACCTGTTGTTTGACCCATTTATCAGGTTTCAAGTATACCAAAAATGAGACGCTTATTAAATGATACGTTAGCTTTACAATAAATTAAGACACAAGACATTTGAAATGTAAACCTCTTGTTATGATATTTACTTTAATCCAAACTTTTATATAAAACTCCATATTTAAGCTATCTAAGACGTATATAAACATTTTAGTGCTTAACATTAATATACACATGTTTAGATTAGCTAGGGCAAAACTATTTTCTAACTAGATCAGTATCGACCTTGCATACAAGAGCTTCCATACTTATATAGGCTGGTAAGCAGTGTTGAATCCAGAGCGTTTGCACCGGGAGGGGAAGAATGCAAACTTCGGGGGGAACATGTAGTATATTTTTTATTGTTATTTAATATTTGAAACATATGTATATGTTTCAAACAAATCTGTTCATAAAAACGACATTAGTGATAATCATAGTTTAATAATATGAATATTTTAATGCTGTGTGTTTAATAATGTGACCAAACCGTTGTTTGGTCACAGCGGTATACAAATAAAGGGAATGTGAAAAGCAAAACTGCCGATGATTGAATTAGTGGCTGCAGTAGATTTCTCTGAAAGCCGCGAGACACCTTCTAATTACAACAGCATTTGTCAGGAACCAATTCATGCGAACCTATTTGCTGCCTGCGATCGTGTTTGCAATATACGAACACAAACGATTAGTCGCAAGTAGACCGTTTGTGTGAAAATACAGGGAACCTGAAAACGATAAAACGAAAATGCAGACACTTGAAATAGTGGCTTTTAGTTACAATTTATTTAATTCGTGTTTTATAAAATAAAAATTACTATTTTTCACCGGGGGTTAATAAAATTCCACTAAAAGTCTAGAAGAACTTCCACGCTGTCTCACTAGAAGTCAGCTATCGAACCCCCCCTTTTCCCCGTGGGCAGTCTTGGGCGGTGGCCGACGGCTATCCCTCCGACAGTTGAACCATGGCGCTGTCCGGTCAGAATACCGACTATGAAGTCCTCACTCTCATCTTATCTGTACTCCTCCCTGGGTCTCCCCGAATCCCGCTTTTATTTACCGACATACTCCCACACACTGTTTACAGAATACTCGCTTCTCATTGGCTGCTGAGAAGAGAAATTCACGCTTATGCCATTCGGTATTCAGAATGATCAACAAAAGCATCTCCGCTCTTCACCCTCTCCTTCTTTGAAAGTACTGTAATCACATGATAGTATACATATGTATAAGGTCACTTTTACTCAGGCCGAAAAATATTTCCCGCGAGAAACCCGGTATCTTTTGCCCTGCTCCTCCCACGCTCACAGAGTAAAACCTACCCATGTTTATACTTTTAATGACCTCTCCTGACCCGCGAGCGAAAACCGCTGTTTCCTGATTACATCCACTGTTAGATGCCTTCTCCGACTGTTCCTTATTGCTACCCCAACCCAATTCCTTTTAAATGGCATTAAATGGGTAAAACAGAGGGCTATTAATAAATGGTACTGAAAAACGCCCAAGGTTACAGAAGTATGTTAATTTGGTAATTGATTTGCCTTAATTAAATTAAAGAATAATAGCGTAATTTCCCATTATAACAGAGCTCGAAATCTGCATTTTTTTTTTAACTCCTCACACTGAAAATATACAAAGGGTCTTTTCATTAATAAATAATCAGTGGACAAAGGACAATTAACATTAGTCGTATATTACTTTATTTAATTATATCATTAACATTTTAATTATATTATTTTTTACAGAATAACTTTAAAGAAATGTCTTGCTTAATTTCTGTACCTACTCATACTTATATTGTAACCCATCATTGTAAAACAAATTGTGTCATGAAAATATAAATGGTAACAGAAATAGAGAAAGTTTTTCAATTTTTAGTGATTATTAATATAATTTTGACCTCACACTGCCAATACAATATTTTAAAAATTTAGGTTTTGAATATACACAAATATTATGTATTATTATACACGTGTTTGTAATGTATTATACTGATTATTAAAACTTGGTTTATTAGTGCGTCATCTCTTTTGTCCTCATTCTCTATTGATATACTGTATCACCTTTTTTTAACCTGATTCTTGGAGCTGTCCCCGTTATTAGTGATTTCGATATGGCAACCCTAGACTACGCTGCTAAAGGTCTGGTTAGCTAATTCAGGTTAGATACTTGTTTTATCGGGTTAGATATTAGGGGCAAGTATATGACTAAGGTACTTGGGGGGTCTAGGGGTAAGTATATGACTAAGGTACTTGGTGCATTGAAACAGCACAAAAGCATTATTTGAAAGTAATCTTGAAAACAAAAGAAAATTTGACTGTTAAAAATATCTCTAAAATGTATTAACGTAACGCGTGTTGAACGTTGTCCAAAACACAAATTTGGACACTGTCCATGTGGAGGGAATGCTGATTGACGTGTATTGCCTTTCCATGACCCGCTTTTAAAAGAGCATTTTTCCCCCAATACTGTTTAAAGCGAATGGAATTTCAGGCGTGAAATTAGACATAAAGGCGAAATATATTAGTGTAGCAAATATATATATATATATATATATATATATATATATATATATAGTAGTTTTATCGCTGCATAAAATATAATAAGCGATAATTATCACATCTTAAATAGTCCTGCACTCAATGGACGTACTGGTGAGGAGTTTCTCATGAAAATAAAAATTGATACGCGAAAAGGCATCCATCAGATAAGCCTGCCATTCGTTAAAATTAAGGGTAATCTTATTATTAAACGTAATGTTATAATTTTGATCAAGCCGAGCAATGCTTACTAAACATATATACCAAAATAGTACGAATAAATCCATTTAGGTAGCTATAAAAATATAAGCAAACAAAAGTTGCAAACGACTTCATCATATGAACATTTTATATTGTGAATCCGTCATAACGAGTTGTTTTACTCATACTTCGGATAAGCAACACTTCCCAAGTAAAGAAGACTGTTTTTCATTCTCAGTCGAGTGCCAACACCCAGATGGTGTTTTCGAGATTATCTCTGAGCAGGAAAAATCCTTTCCCAGTGAAGGGGATTCATAATAGAATATTTTCAAATAGCGATGCACTTTTCTTATGTTTTAATAGCTGCTTAATTTGATGCTTTGCATTATTCGAATGTAGTAATATAGGATCTCATAACCTGAAGCTTTATGTTCTAACTTTCTGACATATACACATATTAAACGGCTTAAAGAAATATATTAAACTTCCATATCCCTGCAGTTGCACTCTCATATGTTAATAAATATTACATAAAATTAGATACGGAGTTAAGGTTAATAAATTACATTTATTGGCTATAAATTTTGATGAAAACAGGAACATTAAAAAAACAGACATAACAGTGATAGCATACATTGGGTGGTCGTCTTAGCATGCTAATGAAACACTTGACATAACTATATACAGAAACAGATCTTCAAATAGGGAAAAAGAAAGGAAAGCTTATGTGGTATATTTAATCGCATAAGCAGATAGTTCAGTTGAATTAATCTCTGTTAAACCATGCAAAGTTAATAATGCTGAAACTACAACACATTACACAAGTATGTAACAATCACTTAGCATATTTAAAAAAAAAAACTTAACAAGCTAACCGCATTAATTAAATTAGAAAACGAAAAATTTCTTTCATCACAAGAAGAGCCCCTCACCCCTCCGCGCGTTCGGCCTGTTCTGCTGCCTATATTAACCACAAAAATAGAAATCCTTCCTTCAAAAGCAAAATCAGACTCCCAAATAATAAATTAAAGTCAACAAATATCAAGAAAGAATTTAATTAAAATAATAGCTGTTATCACACGCGTGATTTCTTCAGGGCAGTACCCACACTTCTCGATAACCAAAAGATTGTATTTCTGTATTGATTCCCTTATTCTTTTTGCGTCAGATAGGCAGCATCATTGAATCGACTTCAAAACTTTTAATAATAAAAAAATAATAATAGCTTTTGTAAAGCTCTCATTTATGTAACACGGTGCTCATAAACACTTGCGTATTTGGCGTATCAATAGACTTGTTTTTTTTTTTTATTCGTTTTATTTGCAAAAAAAAAAAAAAAAAAAAAAAACCGACAAATTTGCAGATTGATAATACCAGACTTTTAAAAAAAAGTAAAAGTATTATGCCCCTCTCTGTTCTTCCTTAGTGTTTATAAAAGGTGGAAAAAATAATTTTATTCCAAAAGAACGCATGTATGAACTCGTCCAGTGAGGTCAACCTTCATAGAAAACAGCAATCGAAACATAATAGTAGACACCCCCCCTCCGCTACCACTTAACTGGAAAATGCGAACTAAAAAAATATTTTTTTATCTCAAGAGACTGCTTTAAGTTAAATGTCATAAGTGATGGATTAAAATCCTTCACGTATTTAACACTAGTGGCTGAGTAAACGCAATCATAATAGCATACAAGAAAGAACATGCTGGACTTACAATTTTCATTAGGATTACGCTGTTTCTGAGGAAACATTTTACTGTACCCTTTTGAGTGCAGCTTCTCCACGATATCTGTAAGTAGTGATCGTTGTGTAAAATTGAATCGCTTAGCAAGATTCGAACTTAAGATCCAGTATATTAACTTAGTATATAGTAATAATAGATTAAAGCATAAAATTAAATTGAAAAATATATATAAATAAACGCAATCATAATAGCATACACGCAAATAAACGCAATCATAATAGCATACAAGGAAGAACATGCTGGACTGTGTGGCTTGTTATATGTGGCGTATAAGACATGGAAATGGCTAATACTTTTTATTATGCTTCTGCTGGATTTTGCTTTGCAGACATTAACGATGAGGCCTCATAAAAATTAAATAATAATAATTGTTTGCACCGTTTGCTTCTGGGCCAAAGCAACTAAACCTGTGCGAAATCAGCGTGCTGTATTCATAAATTTTGTGGTTGGTTTCATTGTCTTACTAAATGAAAAACCAGAGTTTGTTTCTGTAAGTAGGAATCTGTGCCACTATTGCGAGAAACTGCTTAATTCCGGAATTTTAGCTCTCGTGACTAGAACAGTGCCACTGTTCTCCCCACTCCGGGTAGTAAAGGCCTGGTTTCGAATCCCGTAAATGACATAAGGAATTTAAGTTTTTTTTTTTTAAATATTATAATTTACTTATTTATTGTGGAAGAATCAGCCGGTCTAGCTCAGGTATAGTGTAGTTCAGTCTTTCTGCAATGTGACAGCATTCTAATAACGTTAAACTGTACAAACTATTTCAACTCCCACCATTATCGCCAAACTCTCTGGAGGTCTGTTGTTCACCAACAAATCTAGATTTTGTCTTGAATAAAATGACGAGAGAACACACGTTTGGATACGTACACATGAGTATCATGCGGAAATGCTCGTTGTTCAGTGTTATACATATCCAGCATCGAATAGTCTGGTGTGGTATTATAGATGGCAGGTACTCATCAGCAGTTCGTTCAAATGACGCATTAAATGTTCGTCGATACCACCCTCTGTACTAATTCCTTAGGCACCTATCGGGCTTTGTTTGTTTTTTTGCGGGATGATAATGGTTCATCGCAAAACCGTTGTCACCATAGACTTCTTTCACTGCGTGGATATCCTTTTTTGATTAGCCATTCAGTATACCTCTCACCTGATCGTGATCATGTGTGGGACATAACTGGACAATGATTCCATGAGGACGCACCTATAGAGATTGATTGCTTGAGTATGGCAGAATAAGGGTACATCAGTACCGGCACTCGATGAATTGGATTTAGTCATACATAATCCATTCACTGAGATTAATTATGATTAAAAGTGTTTTATCTTTCTCTGATGCTTCCCACCTGCAGGTACGCCCCTGAGGGCGAATAAATCATGAACGAATATTACACAGGATGGCCATCTACACACGCTGCACCTAGACGTGTTCACATTACATAATGAATTAAAACTGCGACGTATCATTTGTTTCTCTATTTTTGGTACCTAGCCGTTCTCTTTCTATCCGTAATACGTGTGCCCACTTTTATTTGACTCTCTGCCATTTCTTTCATGGTGATGCAAAATTTCCGCGATCTTAATTAAATCACGCTTATTTTACTTATATAAATTTTAAAGAATATACTCAAAATTAAAAAATATATCAGTAAATGCGATGCTATGTATTTACTTTTCCATCCCGTTTTAAATTTTTCCATCCCGTTCAAAACCACTGAAGCTTCAGTGCATTAGATTGAACTTTGTAGAACCTTTAAATGCAAGTCACACTGTTAAGGATGAAAATAATTCGGAAGACATGAATGAGCTCTTCGCTTAAAATAAGTCTAATATAAATTCTTTAAGCCATAGTGAAGACAGTAGAAATTTCATCAGAAAACTGACAGTTGTCACTACGTTGTCAACCATCACGAGTCTGATTAATACGGGTTTGAGAAGTATATTATAAATTCCCACTCTCATAGTAATCTAATTCTAGAGATAAAAATAATCGTATTGTCATGAGAAAAATCTGTTTACAATTTTCATTAGGATTACGCTGTTTCTGAGGAAAAATTTTACTGTACCCTTTTGAGTGCAGCTTCTCCACGATATCTGTAAGTAGTGATCGTTGTGTAAAATTGAATCGCTTAGCAAGATTCGAACTTAAGATCCAGTATATTAACTTAGTATATAGTAATAATAGATTAAAGCATAAAATTAAATTGAAAAATATATATAAATAAAATTACATTTTTAAGACTTTACACTAACGCTTACAAATAACATTTTACACGTAACGTCCTTAATTCACAAATTGTGATAATAAAAGTAAACTTTTGAGAATATGGCAGTATTCCAACTGTGTCAAAATGATACTTGTATTGACCTTGTTATTATAAATGACATTTAATGTAAATGTCATGTATAAAAAGATCAGTCACAACCGCTTTGTCAGCTCTTACATTCGGGTAGGAAGGGTCTACCCGCCCACCGACGAGGAAATAATCTCCAAAACGGTGCCGTCTGGGTGGTAGCAACCACAGTCTTCGCTGCTGTATGGTGTTCTCTACTTGGGAAGCGTTGCTGCTTATGCGAAGTGCAATGAGAGGGCAACTGGTTGTGACGGGATTCACAGTATGGAATGTTCAAATAATAATGCCGTTTGCACACTTTGGTTATTTTTTATAGCCATAAATTGATGCCTTGTACTTTTTTTTTAATACTGTGTATAAATTCTCTGATCAGTAAAAATAGTACTTAACAGAATACTGCGCATTAGAGATTACAAAAATATTTTTTTCAGGAATAATATCTGATTAAGTTACAGATACGATTGTAGAGCTAAACATTTCACAATATGTTGAAATGTTTAGTAGATAGTAATTTTTTTATTTAGATCTATAATCGTAATTTAG
Source organism: Mastigoproctus giganteus (assembly GCF_048544385.1). NCBI lineage: Eukaryota > Metazoa > Arthropoda > Arachnida > Uropygi > Thelyphonidae > Mastigoproctus > Mastigoproctus giganteus. Next base: position 115,111,925 of record NC_143575.1, read on the forward strand.
ATCTATAATCGTAATAATAGATCAAATGCTTGGAATATAATGCTTAGAGTTGGTAAACTCAATCCGCATTTCTTCAAAATGCTCACTTTAATATTGCTGAAGACTCATATCAGAATTAATATTGCTGAAGAATGCTAGTACAATGAATACTGTAGAGTGCTGTACAGTATTATACAAATAGAATACTGTTCAATGCTAGTATACGATGGGTAATAGAGTATGTACCAATAATATGGTTTTAATATGAACCTTACTGTATATTAATATGAAGTGCCAGCTTATTGAATTTGTACACATTCCTAGTTGTTTAAAAAGAATATTGAAAGTTCACATTAAAATTTAGTTAATTAGCTTGTGTTTATTTTTCGATATTAATGAAAAATCATTTACTTAGCTTATGGAAGTCTTAAAGTTTACTGTGATTTCAAGAGCTACTGAAGTGACCAAAGAAATTTATGTTTGAATAATTTTTCCTTTCTTTACTATTATGTTGGAGTGAATATCCTAGCGTATATTTATAAACACACCGCAAAAATAAATTAAATGTTAGCATCCACACGAATGACCAAAGAAAAATGCCACTCTCCTAACAGAAGTTGGCAGTATGAGGCAGATTCATTGCCCTCTCACACTCGGAAAACGCTTGATATGAATTGAGTTTTGGCATCACTTTTCTGACAGAATAATTTTTAATCCAAAATGTATATATCTTTATGTATCAAGCCATCAAACAACTTTCTTTTCTACTAAATTACCATTATTGACAGCAAGAAACGAGAAGACAGTTCTGAAATTAAAATATTTATCAAAAAGTTTTTTTATTTATAGCTAATGCTTCAAGTTTCGAAAAGACTGTATTCGAAAGCCGCAGGTTTAAGTATTTTAATTTCTGATCTCACGAACCAGTGCGAACAGTCTTCCCAAAAGGTTCTCTTCAATTTAATTTTAAATTTTCGTTGTATTTTAGCAGTTCAAATTGATAAATCCATGTGGATTTCAGAGGCAAGTCTCGAGATATAGAAGCATTTGCTATCCAGGCCAGTTGAAACTGTTTCATTATTTTTACCTCCACTTACAGTTGATATTACGCAATAAAAATCAGATGAATCCTGTCAGTATCCTTCAGAAATCCCCATTAAGAAAATACGTAGAAATGACTTGCTGATGAACCTCTGAAATAAATGTTACTTGTTATCCTCGACACCTATTTACTAGGTGTCGAGGATGGTTACCAAACAATAATTAAGGAACATAACATAGAATATTATTTTTGATGCATTTTAACGGATATAAAATTTTAAATATTGTATTTCGATTCTTAAAATGTTTCTTCCAATAAATAAAGTCCCAAAATAATACCGTATTAGAAATTTGTATAATTGGGATCTGTTTAAAAATTCATAAATGCCACAGAAAATTCTTAAAAATCACTAGAAGTAAAGTGAATAACATTACCTTTAAAATTTGCCTGTATTTTATGTCAATGCGTACATAAATATTCATATTGCTTAACAAATTGAGTAATACTTAAAAATGCATCTACAAATAATCTGCAGAAACAGAAATTTAAAGGAAAATTCAAAGTATTTCAAACAGCAACGTTCAGCCAACAGTTTAGATACTTTTATAAATCTAGTTATCAGAGTTAATCATAACATGTTTATGTATAAGAATATACCTAAGAAATATGTAATTTAGGAAAGACATTGTGTACAGTCTGTAGTTTAGTGTGAAGAATTTGGAATGATATTTTTATTCTTATACTTCAACTTATCAGAGTATTTCTTTTTCTTATAAGCTTATTTTGATAGATGTATTTGTTCTTTCTTATTTAATAGCAGAATTTTCCTTAAGGCGTGTGTCCCCCACTTCAGTAACTGTTATCTCCCCTCCAGTTTAAACGACTAGCAATAATGAGCTCTTTAAAGAGTAACAGACAATCAAAAGCTGAACAGATATAAAATATTGACTCACCAAGTGCCGGTGCGTAGATATTCAGATAAAGACAATCTTCGCTTTGATTCATGAGGTAGGGTATTAAACGACGCAGGTACTGCAGTCGCCCAGTCGGCATCCGGCGAAGGGCTTGCGTCTCATTCCCAATGTCCGGGAGTCGCTGCGGGCATACTGGTCCGAAATGATCCGCCATCCGAATCCCACGCCAGTGAGGGGGTGTTACGGGGGGCATAAAACGTAAAGACCCCACGGGGGCACTGGCGTAAGGCACACCAAGGAATACTTCGACAGGTTGTAGCTGTCGATTGGATAAAGTGGTGATAAAGCCACGTAAGGCTCCGTATTTCGTGGTTACGACACGCGAACTCAGACGACGCGCGTCCGCCAGCACAAACTGGGAAGATGTTGTAAGAACCAGGAAACACATAAGTTCTAAAGCCATGTAAGTTATTAACGGCATGACAAACACAATGACAACAACACAGCGACGTTAAGAGGTGCTCATAGGAATAGTGTTAAAAGGAAATGAATCCCTTCCCTATGTTCACCTTTCGGATGTTTTCAGAGATGCTTGTTCAGATTATCATTTCAGAACCGCCACCTACTTGAATTAAAGAAGCTTTTAGATGACCGACACAATTTCTGTATAATAAGAATATACTTTCTTAAAGTGAAGGGTGTAAGATACATAAATTTGTATATACATGGGGAGGAGAATCCCACTCTCCATCACATTAGAGATGGATGCATCCCTTGTACCACCCAGCTCTGACTTCGAAGCTGCGAGATAGCGAAAAACACAAGGCGCATTTAAGAAAATCGATGCTATCTTCTCCGCTTTTCACAAGTACGTAGGAGCTACACAAAACAGACCACCACCCAGCAATATTACAGTGTTTCTCTCAACAGATCTATCGCACTGATGTTACGAGCACTTCCTAATGAACAGCATTTTTATACTCGGATATCTCCCCCGGTGTCTTCGCTTTTAGAATTATCCAAGGTGTTCGTAATCATCACACTGGGGTATCCAATTTCCTGACGAACTCGCTAAATTCCTTTTCCACAGAACATACTGGCTCTTTATTGATGTACAAACCATAGCCGCCCTCATCCCTTCCGAGCGCTTCTGATACCTGCCTATTGCTTGCTCTCAGACCTCAAATAAGCCGTCTACTTTCAAATTCCTGCTCGCTCAGTGCACGGCGCGCGCCGTGAACAAGCCTCGTTTGAAGGAAAGATGCTAGCGTGATTAAGCTCTGCACATGCGCAAGTGATGTTTGGTATCGTCCACTAGATAAAGTAGGAGGGTTATGTCACGTGGAGACGAAGAAACTGCGTAACCTTAGTGACAGTGTAATATTCCGTGATGATTCTGAACCCCAATATGATACTACAGGTGTGTGCACTCCATGATATAAAAGTATCACGTCGCTTACAATTATTGCAAAAGTTTCCTCGTGCTTATTAAATCACACGAAGTAAAAGGCTAGGCTCTGGCAAGACCTTCAGTTTTCAAGGAAGGAAGAAAATTAAGCTTCCGGTCTCGTTTGATAAAAAAAAAGTTTGTATAATTAAACCAGCATCAAGGTTTATATATTTAAACATGCATTCCACCACATTGCAATTAAATTATGACAGGCAATGCGCACATGACCGTGGATATTTAACTCAGAGTAACTTGCGTTCAGCTAAGGTAACTAGCAGTTATTCTCAAAAAGGTAGTATTTGAAGTATTCGTTTAGTCATCGAATCAGTTTGGGCTGGCTAACTCTTGTTTTTTTTCTCTGTTAGTTAAGGCTAAATCAACCACGATGCCGCTCTCGCCAACACAATATGCATATATATTTTTGGCACCGTGCGAAGAGGCACGGTGCCAAACCATAATACTTGGTTGTCAGTAATAATTAGAGTATTACAAAGTGGTGTGTATAAATAATAACATTAACAAAAAAAGATGGTGGCTTCATATAGTTTTAGCCAGATATCCGATATACTGATTACAATAAACTTCAATCCCTCACTTTGATATCAGGATCATTCCTCTATATCAGGATCAAATGATTTTACATTCGTATTGAATTCTAACAAAATTTATATATTATTGTAGGTTATTTTCCGAAGTCATTTTATATTTCACTCTGAATATCCTTTTCATTTTCTGAATTTTTTATAATAATCTAAAATTTACTTTAATATGAAATAACGCATGTATACCCTATATGCACGAAATGTTTTATTTTATATAAAAACATCTTTGACGAAAATCAAAATCGTTTTAAATTTTTAAAATCGAACGGCTGAAACCGAAGTTATAAACTATTTAACGTTTTATGCTCACGTCCGCTACCTACTCTACCGAATTAATGTTAGTGAGCGAGTTTGGGATGTGACATCATTTGCGTCATTTCCGTCTCGCATTATCGTTACCAATCGGTTTTACTTCAGTCCAAAAAAGAAAAGTAGGTCTCGCCAGAGATGTTTTCACATCCAAACATTGCTACGAATCGTCATATATATATATATATATATATTTTTTTTTTAACTTAAATAAGTTATTTTAAGATTTCAGCTACTTCCATTTCCATTTAGCATTAAATAATAATTATTATGCCGCAATAACCTTCGTTAACAGCACTCTGGAACCCCTGGTAGTTCGCTGATGATCAAGAGTTCCAGGAAAGTAAATCGTCATGATGTAATCTCCCTTCCCTTGCTTCCTACATATCCAAATCATCCGAGATTTGTTGTACATGCGATAGACGAACAAGCAAAGATTCCTAGCATAACGCTATTCAAAGATAATAATCGTTGTCTTATAATTAGTAGCCATTTATTAATACTTAAAACTGGTAATATAGTTCCACATAGAAGTGAAAAAACTAAACGGATTATCTTGTAATTTTGTTGTGAGCTGAAAAGAATTTCAACGGTAATACACTCCGCTTTAGATTAATGGAAAGGGACGGTTCATTATTTTCATTTCACTGCTTCGCGTGATTCAGTTTGTATGCTTCCAAATTTTTTTTTTTGATTAAGACCTTTTTAAGTGTTACTTCAGATTCCATTCGTTTTTATCTAAATGAAAAGAATAACTTTGCTTCTATTTCAGATTTTTAGTCATCAGACAGTCCATCCTGCTTAAGTAATGCGTACTCATTCTTTTGTGTGACTAATTTACCTTGCCTTGTAATTTAATTCGTTTTACTGCCATATCATTATGTAGACTTTCGTGTGTAATGTTTACATCCTACTTGCTTTCTGCACAGAGCCACGAAAGATTTTCGTTCTCAGTTATTTCTGTGTCGTGCCTGAATCTCATTAACACGTGATTTGTGAACTCCACCTAATTTTATAATAGTTCTACCATTAATATATTGTTGACCTCTGTTTTTATCACACCAATGATCTAAAAGTAGATGATATTAGTGAGGGAAATTCTGAGTTCAGGATGCTTTGAAATCCGGGCTAATTTGCCAAAAAATGTAAAATTTCTCCTACATACGCCATTGGTCTTCAAGAGGATGAAGACGAAAGTGGTAAAATCCAGGGAAGCAGAAATATGCGAACATTTTGTATCTCTGAAGTTCAGAATTTTTCTCATTGTTTTTACGCTCTTAAAAATTTAAATCACACACACACACACGAAAATGCACAGTCTCCGAATATATACCCCTTCCACTTTTTGATGCATAGAAAGTACTTTTAAATGTAAATACTTTTTACGAAATTGCAGTCATTGTATGCAATAACTTCGCCAATATCCTGTAGATACTACAGCAATTTATATGAATTTGTTTAAGAAGCCATCATCATTATTAGAAACACCCTGTTGTGTTACTATTGTCTGACGTATGTAAATAAATATAAATGTGATCTTTATTGTAAGGTGCAGCGGTACACGCAGGTACGGATTGAGCTGAGGCACCTACTTGGAATTTTGTTGATCAGCTTGCATTTTTGTGCTAGCTTCTCATGTATTAATCTAGCCACCTGGTCGAGTCCGTGAGTGTACTCCCACTGAGTAGTCATCCTAAATCCTGCAGTGATGCGCTGGATTGATTCTGGGGGCAGGGGGCATTGACGACATGCGTCGTATCTCATTCCGAGGTCCGCGTTGATGTATTTTCTGTAATTCCTAGTGTTCATTACCTGATCTTGGATAGCAAGCATAAATCCTTTGTTATCGGGGAGGAACTTCCTTTCGTGAGTCAATCGTTGGAAGCCATCTCATGTAGTCTTTATGTAGTCTCAATGACTTTATGTAGTCTTCATGGAGGACATTGTAGTGTCTGCCATAGTGTCTTCTTCGCCCATCTTTTCTGTCTTTGTTTCTTCCGTTTGTGTGGTCTCCTCGTTGCATTTGTGTGTCGTTTGTCTATCTTTCTTATGGCTTGGTAGATTAGTGCTGTGTTTTCCTGGAAGTAATCCCGCAGGTTCTTAATCGACTTCTCTTGTTCACTGAGGTCGGTCAATTCCCTCCCCTCCTTCTTGGCGGGCCATGGTCAAGTCTCTCGATGGCCGACTTCGAGTGGCGTTGGCGGCTTATGGTTATCATTATCCTGGTTGGTCTCGTAATTTTCTCCAGCTGGTGCAATCTAAGATTTCGAAGGAGTACGTTAGTACAGGGACTGCCTAAAGTGTTTATGGCTGTGACCATGTTCCCACAATTTATCTTTGGTTTTAGCAGGCATATCAGTCTCTGATGGCCTTGATCACCTTATGTTCTAAGTGGTAGGGGTTGCATCATCATAATCTCTGTCATGCCTTCAATCTCTTCACCGGTCTTCAGCTGGTAGTTTTTTCCGACTAGATATTCTTTATGTAATCTATGGGTTTTACATTTGTTGAGGCCAAATTGCATCCTGCTGAACTCTTCTGTGATCCGGAGTAGCTGTTGGAGTTGATTCTCAATTTCGGCATAGTTTTATGTTATATGCACGTCAAATGAGAGAGGATGTACAATTCTTCTTCCCCTCTTTTATGGCATATACGTACTTGCAGTTATTGAGCATGGTGGACAGTAGGTTCAGTGCTAGAGAGAACCATAATGGGCTCAGAGCATCTCCCTGATGAAAGATTGGAGTCCTGATGGGTATCGGTATAGTCGTGATGTTCTCAACCTTGTTTGTGGTCCTCCATTTTGCCACGGTTGCTTCTAGGAAGTGTGTCAAGGTCGTATTGACTTGGTAGATATTCTAGAAGCCAGCTGTGGAGTCGGCATTGCGAGAGTCGATGTAGGTTGTGTGTTGTGTACAAGTTGCTGTGCTTCTTGTAGGCTTGCTCCATAATCGTAGCGTTAATGGTCAATTGCTCCTTTGAACCTTTGCTCGTCTGCTTACATCCATTTTACTGCTCAGGCCTATTTTGGCTCTAAGTGGTCTGATACGTTATATATACAGCGGGTCACTATCTTGTACATTGTTGGATGACAAGTGATTGGTCTGTACTTTGTCTGGTTCGTAGTTTCGTTGTCATTAGTCTTGAGATATGTGATTCCTTAAGTATTATTATCATAAACTTAACTTTTTTCCTCATTTATAGGGTTTTAATCATTGTTATTATTATATTATTTCTCCCTGATGTGGTTCCACCCTGTGACGGGTACTGATACCAATTGTGCATAGGGTAGTTGTAATGTCTAGCATTAGTGTTGGTCGAAGAACTCTGACTAGCCTACAGGTGTTCAAGGTTATGACCTCCTAGGGCTCCTTGTATGTGTTCTCTCGGAGATCTATTGCTGCTAAGCTGTTATGTAGGTCTTTGGTGGCACCATACCAGTGGTTGACACGATGATCGGATGATTGTTACTTGTTACATATACCACATCTCTTTGATCTCCTGCCTTAGGTTCGTGTATTTCAAACATCATCCTGCGGTGATATTTGGATCGTTTCTGTGGCCAGTTGACATCATCTACCTGTCTCATTATTATTGCTCTTATATTATTTCTCCCCGATTGGGGGTTACACCACGTGACAGGTATTGCTACCAAGTGCACAGGGTAGTTGTTGTTATATCTGGTGTTACTGTTGGTCGAGGAACTGTCTGACTATTGTAGGCGTTTCCTTTTTACCTTATTGTATTGACTTGCCAGTTGTAATCCTGGTTGGCTCGTCAGTCGTAAGGTTATTGTTTTATACTTTGCCTCGCCAAATGTAGGCATAAATACCTTGATTTTTATTATTAACCATATACCCTTGGCTACTAAGCTAAACCCTACTTGAATTTTATTTATGGAAACTATCAAGTTATCCTTGGGCCTCTGACTGCTTCTACAAGATTTCAGGTTTAATTGCATTTTTAGCTAGGAATTGAGTGAGGCAATTGACAAACACACTTAAAAAGTTTAGCATGTTTAATTATAGAAATTCACTTAAAGGTTTACAAAATTGATCAACAAAACTCTTCATATTACAAATATTCCTCAGTGGGATAAACCAAAACAATAAGTTCATTCAGCATATCTTGTTACTAAATTGAAAACAATAGTTCCTCTACAATATCCAATTTGTTTATCCAGTTATTCCTTAGGCTACTTTCAAATATCATAGTTAGGATTTCAGAATGTATTTCTTCCCCTTTTTGGATTATTCTCTTGACTAGAAATATTAATACGAAACAGTACTTACAATTATTTTCACTTCTTCGACCTTTTGGAGCAGTTCTTTTATCTTCTAGCACTTTCTTTAACGGTTTCCACATCAGATTAAACTCTCCTCTATCAAACTCACTTTGAAGTGGCATATACTTATTAGCTGTCCACTTATTTTAACTTTATTAACACTTGAAACTACTAGTTGCATAACCGTAACTAATTACCATTCCCAAACACGACTTTCCTCGATTACTAACTTACTCGCTGCTTCCAAACTTGTTAACTCCGAACAACTCATGCCCTTACACCGGCAAATCCTCTCGTCTGTAATCCGACAATTTTCTCACTGATTCCCGACTATTACTCTCATGGAATTCCTTTCCTTACGGAACAACTCCTACCTCTACAACCAACTTAACCCTACTAAACCAGTTCCCATTTTTACCCATGATTCCCTGAATTTTAACCTAGGTAAGTCGAACGTTCCCCGCAATTTTTTTTTTTTTTTTCTTTCTTCTTCTCTTCTACAAAATAAGCTTAAGCTTACACTATCCTACAGGTGTTGAGGATTGCGACTTTTTAGAGTTTCTTGTAGGTATTTTCTGGCAGACCTAATGCTTCTAGACTGTTAAGTAGGGTCTTTGGCACCATACCGGTGGTTGACACAATGATCGGGATGGTCGTTCCTTGTTACATATGCCACATCTCTTTGATCTCCTGTCCTAGGTTCGTGTACTTCCTGATTTTCCCCATGGGTTTTCTGCAAGTTGCCACCGTTGGGTACCGCTACGTCAATCAGATATGTAGCCTTTTCCATCTTGGCCACAAGGGTTATGTCCGGTCTATTGTGTGGGCTTGTCTTATCTGTTATTATGGCGCGGTCCCAAAACATCTTGTGGGTTGGGGTCTCTAGTACTTGCCTTGGGGTTGGTACTTATAGTACAGTACACTTTCTTTGATCAACTGGTATTTCCTCGCTAGCTTCTGATGTATTATCCTAGCTACCTGGTCGTGCCTATGAGTGTACTCAGTCTGGGTGATCATCTTGCATCTCGCGGTGATGCGTTGGATCGTTTCTGAGGCCAAGTGTCATCGTCGACAAGTGTCATCGGACACTCCGGGCTCCTTGGCGATGTATTTTCTATAGTTTCTGGTTTTGGATGGCGAACAGGAATCCTCCAGTCCCAGGAAAGGGTATCCCGCTCGTGAGCCATGCATGTGGAAGCAGTTTTATTTATGTGATATTGAAGAGATCATTGTTATTATTACAGTATTAGAATTTAATTTATTCTATTACTATATCGTAGATATAGCTCAGCTTAAATTTTTCAGCACTCACCTCATAGTAATCCGCTCAGTTGGTCGAAGGTTTTGCCACGTGCATAGTGGTTAAGAGATTCTAATAACTTACGGGGATTATAAATTTAAAAACTAAGTTACGGGCTTTAAAATTTTTTCTAAGAAAGGAAAGCCCACCTTCCATTCTATGGTTGTCTAATTAAAATAAATTAAATAAAGTGAGATAAAAGCTAATAGCCGCGCACGAGCGACTTTTGAAATCGTCTTCAGTTTGCTATAGTGCGTTTTGTCAAAGTGTCGTTTTTAATTAATAGTTATTTAAGAGCCATTAGCATGGTTTCTATGTGTACGTTTGTATATAGGGAGACTACGTCGAAGGACGCGAGAATATCGTTTTCAGATATGGTCAGGGAAGTTATACGTTCGTGTGCCTGTTTAGCATTGTAGACTCTGACCCGAGAAAATTTCATTAAAGGTGAAATACACAAACGTACACATCGAAACCATGGTACTGGCTCTTAAAGAACTATTAATTAAAGACGGCACTTTGACAAAACGTACTGACTTAAACATTAATGATATTTTAGAACTCACGTCACTGTTACTTGACGCCAAACAATTTAAATTTCAAAATAACATCTACCAACAAATTTTCGGCCTCCCCATGGGCCTCGGTATCTCTGTCCCCTTATCCGAAATCTAACTCGCTTCTATTGAAGAAAAAATACTCCAACGCTCTCACCCAGGGATTAAACTATATATGAGATACGCGGACGACGTCCTCTTAATAGGCAACAAAACCACCATCGATACTTTACTGAACATGTTTAATACAACACATGAGAGACTCAAATTTACCCTCGAAGTAGAAACCGATAATAAAATTAATTTTCTAAACCTCACTATATACAAAATAGGTACATCTTTAGGACCAAAATATAGAGAAAGAACACACATACAGGTAAATTCTTACATTACCACTCACACCGCCCTCTATACATCAAAAAAGCAGTTCTATATAATCAAATATACAACGCTATAAAATATAGTCACACACAAACAGACCTAGACCTATCCGTAGAATTTCACTACCTCACCGAAAAATTCATCGACAGGAAATGCCCATTACAACTAATAAAAGAAACCATCACCAAAGTCCATAATAACCCGAGCAAAATTAATAACCACGTGAATAAGATACACAAACCCCTTATTGCCCTCCCATACCATCAACAGTATGCTAGACGACTTCAACAGATTTTTAAAAATACAGATATCAAATTAATATTTACATCTTATAACAAATTAAGTTCTAAATTCAATCCATACAAGACAACATACGAGGATCATAATAACACTAAATATTTGATTAAATGCCAATCAGATTGTCAAGCATGTTACATAGTCAGTACAACAGCAAAATTCGGGACATCAAAAATTTCTAACACGCATGCATACTACCACTTTAATAGCTCCAAATTTAATTTAACAAGTACAGAACTAACACATGTTCAATCTTATAATCATAACCCACTCATCGATTCAGCCATCACAATAGTTAAACTAAATTTCAGTTATAAAATCCTTCAAAACGAAGCCCTCGCCATTGAGTGGTTTAAGCGCCACACATCACTTAACATATTAAACAAAAATATTCCCGCAAACTTCTCCCCTATTTGGAATTTAGCACGTATTAAGTTTCCAGTGCACTGAAATGCATTTCGGGAACTGAATAACACACTCGCGCGCTCTTCCCTCCCCACTATAGCAAACTGAAGACGATTTCGAAAGTCGCTCGCGCGCGGCTATTAGCTTTTATCTCTCTTCATTTAATTTATTTTAATTAGACAGGCATAGAACGGAAGGTGCGCTTTCTTTTCTTAGAAAAAAAATTTTAAAGCCCATAACTTAGTTTTTAAATTTATAATCCCCGTAAGTTATGAGAATCTCTTAACCACTATGTACGTGGCAAAACTTTCAACCAACTAAGCGGATTACTATGAGGTTGAGTGCTGAAAAATTAAGCTAAGCTATATCCACGATCTAGTCATTACATCACAGCACATAAGGACTCCTTAAAATATCATCAGTTTCTTCTATTATTATTGTTGTTGTTATATTGTAATAAATATATATATATAAAACTAATGCAAATATAGCATTACTAAATTGTTGTCACTTGATGAATATTCGAGTTTATTGGGAATATTTCATGTATTATTGGGAATACATGAAATATTGGGAATATTTCATGTAAAAATATAAAAAATATTAACTTTTTTTTATATTTTTATGTTGTATATTTGTATCCCGCTAGTAAGAAGAGTCTGGGTATGTTGTTATTCATATACTCTTCTTACCTTTACGAGATTCATCATGCATGCAATCACAAACATATCCCTATTGCATTACTTCCAGTTTAATTTCGAACCTAAAAGGAGTGGAGTGCTCTGAATTGATAAAATCTATTTCGCCCTTATTGAGCATTGATATCATTCTGACTTCTGTCCGGTGACTTAAATGACTTTTTAAGCTAAAATGCTGCTGAAGAGCTGTTAGGGTAGCGACATAATAATGCCTCTAGAAGACTATTTATTTGTAATGGACTTTTATTTGTACTGAGGCAACTCACGGCGATGCTGCCACACATTATAAATCGGCGGAGTTGGGGAACAATTTTTTTCTGTGCAAACTTCGGTTTTAATATTTTTATTGTACATATGTACGTTACTCCACTCCTTATTGAAACAAACAAAACAGCGGTATCATAGTTTTTGAGCGACTCATGTGGCGTTTCCCACTAATCTCTTTTGCGACTCTTAGAGGATTTCTGTATAAATTAACAATAAAACAGCGTCTTAGAAATACCTGCGATTTTAAAGAACCCGATCGCAGGATATGCTTCCTTTTCTGTATGCTTATCAATGATATTGATGAAGATATATCAGGTTTAATGTCCAAGTTTGCAGATGATACAAAGGTTGGCACGGTTGTTAACGACAGTACAGACAGTATGCTACGTCAACTTGATATAGATAAGTTGGAAAAATGGGCCGAGAAGTGGCAACTGAAGTTTAACATTGACAAATGCAAAGTACTGCATATGGGTAACGGTAACCGAAGAGAAACATGCCAACTGTGTGGTACTACTACACTCAGGGAAGTGGAAAAGACCTGCGGTAATTGTGCAGTCAAATATGAAGTTCTCTCAGCAGTGCAGACGGGGCTGTCAGGGCAGGTTATGGTGTCTTGTCAATGATATATAGGAATTTTGCTAGCAGGGACAGGAGGGGATTATCCCGTTATACAAGGCAATAGTCAGGCCACACCTAAAGTTCTGTGTACAGGTCTGGAGGCCTCATTTTATAAGGATGTACAGTTGCTAGAACGATTACAAAGAAGGGCAACAAGATTGGTGAGGGAAACAAAGGGGTGCTGTTACCAAGAAAGGCTTAAGTTCTGCAAATTGCCCCGCCTGGAGAGTAGTCAACTGCGGGGTGATCTGATTGAGGTGTATAAGGCCTTGAATGGGTTAAGCAAGCTGAATGCTGATGAGATTCTTCCTCTTGCTCAGATTAAAAACCTGAGGGGGCAGATTCAAATTGAGGAAAGACGTAGAATAGAAGTGCGGAAATTTGCCTTTAGCCAGCGGGTAGTTGATTGGTGGAACAGGCCTCCATCTTTTGTTGTGGAAGCTAATAGCCTAAATAAATTTAAGGCTGAGCTGGAAAGGCATTTGGAACGAATGGGGAGGGGTGAAATGGGAGTGTTTTTTTTTTTTTTTTTTGCTGATGCTGCATAAGCTTGCTTTCTTGAATCGCATGCCCCTACTAATGCCAATGCTAATCTAAGTTCAAACCGAAAGCTTATCCAGAATGCTAGACATATTAAAATCGGTGTACATATACGACCCTGGCACAGGTAAGGTCTGGTCTGGTAAAACCTTGTTAACAGTGAGGTTGGTGAGAAGGTTATAATAAACATGCATTAGAAAGGGAACGAGAGTGTTACATTATATATGTTAATTTTTTTTTTTTTTTTTTTTTTATATTTGTTATTCCTGTAACCCTCTGAGCTAGGGCACTAAACGAGCATCACTCCTTTCTCACATCATGTGGAAAAAGGTTCTTTGTTCAATTCCATTAACTGGCCGAAGATGAAAAATGTGTTATTCTGTGAGGATTAGAGAGAATTTATAAACCAATTTTTCACACCGTTGCTGAGTTAGTCGATCTCGTAGGGTGGGTTACAAGGTTTGGTTTTATATATGAAAGATCGGTTTTCCATCCAGTTAAACATACAAATAATTTAAAGACACGATATAGTTGAAGCCTTTTGACCTCAGTTACATATGCATATGAACACATTCTAAACAAGAAAATGGCTTAAGAAAATATTCAAGTTGCAATATTTTATCAATGATAGAAGAAGAACACTTGACTTCGTATAAAGATCAGAAGAAACGCCTTCCTTCCCTGTCATGTTCTTTAGGCTAAAAGCAGCAGCAGCAGCTTCGCTAAACAGACATTACCGTCATGGTCTACAATCAATGAGTTCACTGCCGACTGATGAATCTGGCAAACATATGAGCTTTCTTTATTCAGCTTCCATTGCCCTTCGTCGGAGCAAGTAAGAGATGAATAGCCCTATCAAGGTATAGAATTTCCACAAATGAAACCTATTTCAAACAGAAGAAACGATCAGAATTATGTAGAAATTCTAGTAGTACATATTTGGTAATAAACAGCATCGAAGTTGGAATATTTGACAGTCAATTTTATTGCCAAATTGTTTCTTATTGTGTAAAAGAGGTTCAACTTTATATTTCTTTTATTTCGTGGTATTTATAAGTATTGCCTGTGTAGTATTTATAAATAAACTGTAAGGAAAAAAGCTATTCTTTACTCAACAAGGATGCATGTGGAGTATAATCTTCTGAACTTCTTTGTTTCACTCACTACTTGTACAAATTCTTATATGAAAGGTTTGAAGCATATATTCTCAGCAGTAAAGCTAAAATTGTTTCTGTTTCCTTACCAACACATTCTCTAATAACTTAACTCACTCATATCCTTTCTTAACTCATCAAATGTAATACACCTATTCAAGCGATAACCAGTTTGATGAAATCCTTCCAGTTTTGGGAAATTTATATTTTTTGACTATGATGTTAATTCCTACGTGATTTCCTGTTTTGTGCTATTATTAATATTACAATTACTTGAAACAATATTTCGTCTTTCTAATTATTCTCCCTTCGCAATTTTATATAATTTTGTTAGAGTTTGTTATCCATACGGCTATTTATTTACCTTGTCATAAAAAATGGTATTTATTTTTAGCGGCGACTTGATCTGTTAGAATGATCAAATGATACGCTCCATTTTAGTATCACTCTACATTATCTCCCTCTCTTTTAATCTACGTCTCTCACGGGCACACGCGAGCTTCACATATCAATCTCTTAACCACCTTCTGCTAGGCATTCCTTAAGTACTTAAACTGTTCTACCAGTTCTTGTCTTCCTTCGGTATGTAATCCCCAAATTCTTTCTCTTTTTTGTCCTCTTTCCGCTTACTATAAATTCTCTGTATAATTTCAAAAACCCGCTTAAATTCTTAAAAATAATAATGGCTAATTGTAAACCTAGCAATTCATAATTTTGATGAATCATTCGCCTTTCAATGACTGCATCAATGCTGCTAATGGATAAAACAAGTTGAGTTAATCCGGCTTACGGCAGAGTAACATTTAAAGAACTCAAATTCTCGAGTATCTTTCAACAAAGTGAGATTTTAAAAGAATACTTCATTACCAAATTAAAGATGTGACACAGTATAAAGGTCAAAAGTAAGTGGTTTATTTAATGAGTAAATTCCCTTCCTGGTGATAACGTGTTTTTTTTTTTTTTTATTTATATATTTCATTTATATCGCTTTATTCAATTAAAAAAAAAGGCAGCCCTATGTGTGCATTTGATTATGTATACGAAGTAATAAAATTACGAGTAAATGTGTTTTATCTATTACACTTTTAATTCAACCGTTGTTATTGTACATATAATATCCTGATTTACAATGCTAGTTGGTCCTTTGCGCAAACGCACCAGCTAGTTAAATTTCGTATTTTAAAATTAACTCGTTAAATTATGGTTTCATAAATTCGATTGCTGGTTGTGAGATCTTCCAATAATAAATGATATAACTTTGTAGATGCAAAACGCGAGGCCCATAACGCGAACAAACGTGTATTTAAAAACGTTTTTCATAAAGTATAAATATATTAGATATAAATTATCTAATATTTAATTTAATATATACTAGTGGGCTTCAGCCCGTGCTCGCTTCTTTTTGTTAAAATAAATAAAATAGTTACAGAAGCTTTTGACACTGAGTGTTTCTTCCTCAGCTATGAATATACATAAATACGTTACATATGGAAATCAGTAATGATACCGCGTGGCAATGCTAGATAAACAAAGCGCGTGCACGATGTTTATCTAACATATGACCACGCTAAACCAGAAGCTTATTTTACCACAGTAAAAACCTCTGTGTTCGTATTTTAAATTATATATTTTTTTTTTAGATCATTTCTCTGAAAGCCCAAAGAAAAATTCTTATGAGGCAAGAAGCACATTTATGCATAACAGTGTAAAGGATAGATTTCGAAAGGAACTATGAAATTTTATTAACAGTGACATCGCAACGTGGTTTGTTTTAGAGCGGTGGGTGATACCTCTTTCCCATTAATGCAGCTGTTAACCTATTTCTAGGTTACCTATCGCTTGTCTTAAACTTTGACTTGGCACATCACGGCCAATGAGCTATAAAACAACAAATCATCACCATCAACGCTTATTCATACACCAGATATCCAGATATGCTAATTTGTGCGCATTTCTGCTCAGGAAGTTGATATTTGTCAAAGCAGTAGCATTTATAATTCTGTTGCTAAGCTTAGACGATGTCGAAAGTCATTCTTTTCAAAAATGGTATTTGGTTTCTGCATCTCATCTTTGTAATTTTGCGTTTTAACTTTTTGTTTTTTTATCTTATGATTATTTTTTTTAATTTATGTAAAATTTAAATGTAGTAATTCTCGGGCAAATAGATAAATCTCTACGTAGCGGGTAGAGGTCCAATCCTAGTTCTTCTCTTGAATGCCGATTGCTCGCAAATGTTCGCTCTCTCTAAAGTATCGCCATAGAAAAAGAAATCAGAAGCAATGTCGGATTTTTCTTAGAAGAAAGAGTTGTCCCTTGGAGATCATGCAATTTTTCAACAGATTTCATTGACGGCAGTGCTACCAGTATCTGTGTGCAGTTGTGAAATTTTGTTTCCTTTTTCTTTACTGAAGAAGACAGCACTCAGCGATATCTGTAAATAATTGAGAGGTTTACAGATCAACTGGACGATTGGAATATCAGGAAGAGTATTGCCAAACAATATGGCACAATCGCATCCAGTTCGCGTGGTCAGGGACACCGGCTACCATGATAAGTCCATGTTTTACCTCTCCTGATATTTGTCTGCGGTGATATCACATATATGAACAATGGACACTCAGCTGAGGACTAAAAGGATACCGTTACCAAGTTAAGTGTCGACATTCTCTAGCACGTGCTTCAGCGCTTCGCAGAAAACATATGTCATGGAGTAGACATTTATTACAGAATTGCTGGTGTACAACAGGTCTACCGGTAACTAAACTGTACGTCGTTCCAGCAGGTGTAACCGAAGAGTATGGCTTTGAAAACACCCTGAAAATGTAGACAAGCTTGATTTTTATCATTATCGTTGTAACCGAAATTAAGATTCCTACTAACGTTTTTTTTTTTTTTTTTTGTGGGGGGGGATTTTTTTTGTGTGTGTGGGGGATTTTTTTGTGGGGGGGAAACAGAAGGAAAAATTATTTATATTGAAAAGAAGAAATGGAGTGCTTCCTCAGCGCAGTCATGAATATTTTTATAAATTTTATAATTTCTTTAGTTCATTTTCTTCCCATTTTTCAACCTTATCTGTTCTATTCCACAAATTACATTCTGTTTTCAATTTTTCCTGAATGTTTAATTGCCTGAAAGTTTTTCAGTTCTCTCTGAGATTCTGCGTTTGCGATTCAGAAAGCAGCTCGGACTAATAAAAGTTCTTGTTATTCTTATTGTACAGATTTGCATACAGTTTAAACAATGTTTTTGTTGCAGTTATTACAAACATCTTCCTTCTTCTTGTGGATTTTAAAATAATAATAATAAAAAAATAAAAATAAATAAACTTTTTGGTTTCGTTTTGCGCGAGCGATTCCTTCCTCCTTAAGAAATATGTTCAGCTGAAAATATAATACAGGGGAATAAAGTTCCTTCCTTCCTTTGGGGAGGTGAAAATTCAGCTCTTCCAATTGCTGACCGAGCGAAGAAGAGAAAGGGATTAAGTATTTTTTCAAGATCCCCGATTACATCACTTTAGCTTAATAAGGAAGCTAAAGTCGGACTATTGAAATTCTTGTGGATTTTAAAATAATAATAATAAAAAAATAAAAATAAATAAACTTTTTGGTTTCGTTTTGCGCGAGCGATTCCTTCCTCCTTAAGAAATATGTTCAGCTGAAAATATAATACAGGGGAATAAAGTTCCTTCCTTCCTTTGGGGAGGTGAAAATTCAGCTCTTCCGATTGCTGACCGAGCGAAGAAGAGAAAGGGATTAAGTATTTTTTCAAGATCCCCGATTACATCACTTTAGCTTAATAAGGAAGCTAAAGTCGGACTATTGAAATAAGTTATTTGCGTGGAGAAATGACTTACTATAAGAAGAAAGGACTTCGAACTTTCTGTGAGGTTCAAAGGATTTCCTAAGAACAAAAGCATACAACTGGACGCGTGCATTCTTTATCGGTTTTTAGGTTGTGCCCATTAGTCTTACTAAATAGGTAAGAAATAGACTAATCGAAATCAGTTCTGTTCATAAATGAACTGGTCTCATCAAGAGTTCAGCATGTTGGTACAGATTGTAGTTAGTCCCTAGGAAGTCTCCTAGGGACTAACTACAAC
Source organism: Mastigoproctus giganteus (assembly GCF_048544385.1). Lineage (NCBI taxonomy): Eukaryota > Metazoa > Arthropoda > Arachnida > Uropygi > Thelyphonidae > Mastigoproctus > Mastigoproctus giganteus. The sequence continues at coordinate 115,130,825 of NC_143575.1, forward strand.
GTATTAACTGTAACTTCTTATTAGTGCTTTCGCGATCACACCTACTTTTCTAGCGCACGTTTATTGCCAAGTATCCTGTTTCATTGCTGAAACGTGTTTCTTCAAACGATTGCATTCGCAGCTAACACAGTTGCTATTTTCGTTGCTCTTCAACAAAGCGTCGAAAAACTGGGGATTCAATCTACGAAAGGAACTTTTATGGACGTTTTTTCTACTGTAAATAAGCTTTTCGTGGTTTTTCTCCAAAAAATGTTTTTCATACGGAAAAATAGGCGAATAGACACGATATACTGAAGTCTCGTGGCCTTAGTTCCCTGGGCAGCACTAATTTTAAACGTCCAGACCCTACCCTAAATAGATTTATGTCACTTCTAAGTGTATTTCCATGTTCGTGATTGTTTACCGTGCTTAAAACTGAACTGTGACAGTTGCTGTTATTTTCGTTAAGAGTAAACGGTTGCTGCTGAACGTTTTCGCTCAAACTGTAATACTCAGGTAGCGTCTTTAGATGCTCGCGAACTCTGATATTCTACCTGAAGTTGACTGCAGCGCCACAGTGATGACCACAGGAATTATTTCCCAAGCGAAGCTAAAACTCGCAGTGCTATGCTGTCTTTGTCTCTCTGACATAAATCTATTGTGTTATATATTTCTCGTTGTTCAGTTAAAATTTTTCAAAATTGTTTGAGGAATTATACATTGGGATTTTTATATAATAGCTTATGCATCCTTAACTACCTATTCAGATCAGTTAATAATAATTAAAAATGCATTATTTGACACCGTGATCCTGAATGGACTCTATAACCTAGGGCGGTGATGAGCAAGACGTGTCACTAAGGTTATTTGTGTAATTTTTTTTATAATATTTAATACTGTAGCTTTTTTTTTTTTGTATTTTTCCGCTATACTTAAAAGTAAATGCGGTTTTAGAAGGTAATTTAAGCCTAATAATTACACTGAAGAAACCAATATGCAGTATTTCTTCACTGTAAGAAGTGCTGTTTCTTTTCAGTGAAGGCCGAAGCAATTCGTTATGTTTTGCTTCATCATACTTTGTTATATATATACTGTACTTTCTTCAACATGTCTCTATTTATGGCTGCTACCGCTATAATGATCTGTCATCTTAATTCCTGAAGACCACGTGGCAGGAGTGGTCTAAATGCTGTACCCTTCACATACAGTAGAAAAAGAAGTTGCACAGGGTGTGGCCTTGGAGACCTCGGAGCCCAATTGCGGAAGGAGAGGTCAGTGGCAGCGGGACGTTCAATCCAGCGGTGTGGAAGAGTTGCATTGAAATAACGGCAGACTTCGAAATCAAAATTAGACGAAGCGCCATCCTGTTGAAAATGTAGTTGGCTGAGTGTTTCTCTAATTGAGGGAACAGCTAGTTCATCAATCATGGATTGGACTGCATCCAAAGAAACGCAATCCACCGAATTGTCACCATAACTAGAAGAAACAAGAAAGTTACCACAAATCCCGGACGGGACCTGATCCCACACAAGACACCAAACGTACACATTGGAGACACTAGCAGCTTCGCTGCCACAAGCCACATTGGCAGTCAAACCGAGCACTCTCTCCCGGTTCTTTTACTCCCCTCCCCTCCCTGGCCGGGGGGAATTGACAGGTTCCTGTCTCCTACTCCCCTGCTGCTCCCTTATTCCGCCTGGTGAGGCATGGGCCTGCCTCACTGACTTTCTGGAGTCGCTTTCTCTATCTGTCGTCCCCATTACCTCTGTCTTTCCCCCGCAGCCTTCATCTCCCCCCTGCTCTGCCAAACTCGCCAGTGTACGCTCCACACAACTTATCAAATTAATAACGTCCAAATTTAAACCGCGCTACTAAACTTCGCTCGGTCTTTTATATTCTAGCGTTTAGACCCCTCCTTCCCCTCACATAAGCCCTTGCCACTGAAATCTTCGGAAACTAGGTGGCAGGGCTTGCCAGAGTACAACATAAAATCTACTGGGTACCTGACCTGCCTTTCCGGGGTCCCAACAGGGATCCAACGGCTAAATGGTCAGAAGAATAATGGTACACAACACCACCATCCTTCCACTCCCCACACACTTTTGAAATCTTTGGCCTACACAGAGTTCTGTGTAGGCCAAAGCAGAAATGGGAGAAACCCCTGTGCCATCAGACTAACTAACACACTTTATCACCATGTCATGATAGATAATTCCGATGAACCTGTTTTTCATGAAGATCCATAGATCTTCCGTTGTGAAATTGCGCAAAAAAGATATTCACTTTCGGGGAATCCTGTTCATGTTCCATGATGTGATGCTAATTTTCAGTGCCCCATATTCGCCATATTATGGCGATTTACTTTATCGGTTAAGGGAAATGTCGCTCCGTCACTGACATTCAGGAGAATTACATATTCGTCATCTTCCATGTCAGCTTGCATCTGTACGGACAAATGGTATTGATTAACTTTGTTATTGGGTTTTACGGATTGTATCAATTGCAACATGTAACCTTTCATGAAAAATCGTTTGCCTAGAATTCGTCCAAGGTTGTTTGGGACAACTTAATTCGCGACGTGCCCTGGTACGTCGATGCCGTAGACTTTTTGCTGTAAGGCTTGTCGAATTCGGTCAACATTCTCTCTAAATACACTAGGACGATCAGTGCTTTTCCTCTAGCAGATACATAGTGTTTGGAGAGGGGGCGCCACCAGTGGTTTCCCACACTGCACCATAAGTACTCTTGTGACGTATACAGTACTTTGTAAAAGCCAGACAAAAGTATTATGTGAGAAGCATTATGTTGGGTTCTGTTGTGGTCTAGCTTTTGGCCGCAGGACCCCTAATGGGACCCCACGTTGCCTTACACATCGCTAGGTAAACCAGGCTGCCCATTGTGCCCAAAAGCATCTTTTGTTTTTATACCCCGAACCTTTTACTCAAAAGCATCTTTTCGCAGGATTACACATAAATTACTTCATGACCTTACGAACGTTATACGTGGTAACTTTTGTAAGGTTATGAGGGGTATTAAAATTGATTATAAAATTTTGTAATCACTAATAATGGCTAACAAGTACCTTTTTTGATTTGTTTAATGTTTGTTTGAATCAGGCTTTAATTCTTAAACTACTTGGATTGAGGAATAGAAGTGGAATTTGCTCTTGTACCTTCAGACTCAGTGGCAAGAAAATCTCCTTCAGTAAAAACGTTTTCCTCGTCCACCTTTTCTTAAGACCTTTCTCCATCTCATTATCATTTAAACGGATGTCTTCGGTATTTCATGTCCAAAATTCCTATAGCAACCCATATTGAGTTAACACTAATTGAAAATCTGTAGAATTTCATTTTTTCATCGAGGTAGCTTTAACTTCTTGAAACAAGGGACATAATGGGCGAAACTGCTTTCTTGAGTGACTTTATGAACACGCCTTTGTAATTTATGATAAATTAAGTGCAAAAAAATTGCATCACTATTTGATATTTTAAACGAGGGACAGTGAATTTTCCGATTCAGCTCTTTGATATTGAAAATGAATAGGCAGAGTGCTATTGAAACAAATAGCATAATGGCATTGTTCATCTAGAATTTTTTGAAATGTGTGCACTGGCAATACACATTACTAGCCAAATAGTATCCAGTACCTTTTTTTTTTGCTGACGGGTTGCTGTGCACAAGTGCAAAGTGTTTTAAGTGTCTAACGGCACCAGGGGTTTCCCCCATCTCCGCGTTGCTTTCATTGTGAGTGTACCAGTTCACTGGGAAGGCCAGAGATTTAAAAGTGTGTGGATCATGTGAGTGTGTTATGTTATGTACCGTTGTTCTTCTGGCCATTTAGCCGCTGGACCCCAGCTGAGGCCCAACGTTGCCCGCACTTCGCCCCGTGGAGGCAGACCAGGTAACCACTAGTTTAAATTTGCACTCTGGCAGGTCCTGCCACCTAGTTTCCTGGGATTTCAGTGGCTAGGACCTTAAAAAAAAAAAAAAAAAAAAAAAAATTGCATGGGAATATTGCGCTAGAATTAGAAAAGCCAAAATGGTGGGCGAACAGCGTAATTTAGACACGGTTATTTTTGGCGTGTGGGGCATTCGCTTGCATACAGATAGAGTTGGGTAGGGAGAATGAAGACTGGAGGGATAAAGACAGAAGAATGGGGTCAATAGGGAAGACGACCCCAGGTGGAATCAGTGGGGCATGCCCATACCCCACCAGAGGGAAGAGTGGGGTTGGCAAGGAGAGGAGGAGACAGGAAAGCCATCGCCTCCCCCTGCCGGGGTAAGGGAGAAGAAAGGGCCGAACAAGGGAGCCGGCTCAGATCACTAACATGGCGTGTATGCAGCAAAGCTGTGGCTTCGTCAGGTCCGTGACAGTGTACAGTCCATTAGTTGGTCAGTGTTGGGATAGGATCCCATCCACTGCTGTTCCAATAATCAGATGTCAGTGTGGGATGGTGTCACTAAGGAGATCACATCCAGTAAAGTCCTAGTCATTGTTGTCCGTTTCAGTTGCCAGAGTTTCCAGTTTCGAGTTTAGGGAAGTTGTGGTAATGCTCGTAGTCTGCTGAACAGCTCATGCGCAAATTTCGAGAGGGCTCTATAGTACTCCTCTTCCCACAGTACAAGGTGTTCCCGATCCTTCGGGTTGAAACATATTTTTGTTATAAAGTGACATCTTATATCATCAAAGAGGGGGCATTCATGCATCAGATGTGTCCATGTCTGATTTTCACCGCAGTGGCATAATGGTGATTCTTTTATTCCGAAGGTCCAAAGTTTGGCATTAAAGGAACCATGTCCCGTTAGAAGGTAGGTGGTGTAGAGCCCCGGTGAGAACCAGGCCGGCTGGTAGGGATAGACTTGGGTAACGTCCGGGATAAATTTCCGGGTTATGGCGCCTTTAGTTGATTCTGCCCATCGGGACTGCCAGGTTTGCCGGAGATGGTTGATAAGACGTTTTTTCTCTATGTTGCTGTTGTTGGCTGGATCGGTAGTGAAGCCGATGCAGGATACACTTTTACCTCTGGACAGTTGAAAGAGCATGCCGCAGCGGACAATTGCTGTGCACATTAGTAAGCAAGAGTAACGTGTGTTGCAAATGCATTAAGACAGAATAATATCGTATCAATCTGTTGAAATTGATTACTCTGATCGCCGACATGACAGTAACGAAACTGCAGTTGTAGAATATATTACCAGTTGCGCGTTTATGTATTATAAGGCAACATATCTCGACCATAAAATGATATAGTAGTTCGAATACTGCAGCCTGTGTTTCTCTTGTGATTGACACTGCTTTACTGATGCAGTTAATAGTAGATTGGAGTAATACTGCAATTATTCATGCATAAGGGGAGAGAATATGTGCTTTCTGTGTGCTATTCTTTAGTGTTGGTAGCTATGACACTTTCTTCTCCATTCTCCTTCCTTAACTTTAGTAGATTTCACCTCTTTGTGTCATGATGTGTAAGAACTGCACGCTTGAACTGAGAATGTAAGGAATATTATTTATTTTTTTGAGGACATCACTGGTTTTCTATATGTAGCTAGATGCAAAGCAACAGCCTCCATTTCAAAGAACCCATCCTTCTCCAAATGGGTGTCAGATAAAACTTCTCACGTTTTGGAAAGGCTTCAGTTATTGTAGCAGCCTTGGTTCTGCACCCAATGTGCACTGTACTATCGACATTTATAGGTCACCATATACACAGAATATGTTTACATATTCTGTGTATATGATGCTTATCTCCGACTTGATAATAATATGAAGGGTGTTATAGTATCGTATAAATTTGAACCGAATGGCATATGTACAGTAGTGTAGTTTATAGCAAAATACCACATGGAGCGGAAGTTGGAGATTATGCACGCGTTCAAATAGTTGTTGCCACAGTGCAGAACTTTAGTGTTAGGATTTTGGATCTATAGTTTCCATAAACTACTATATGGAATCTTTCACCTTCGTCTTCTATATATTGTTTTATAAGGAATATTATATAAAAGCGGAAGATAAAAGAAGTGGCCCAAAGAGGACTTTCAAGAGAAAGAGGCCTCAGAACGGTCCAATGTGTTTCCAAGAAATGCCTTCACCACAGTTGCAGCAAAATCACTCAAAAGATCTCAAGGAAAGTAAGAGTGAGACCATTGGAGTGATTACCGTAAACGTGGCATTATATTAGAATTGTTTTTATTGCAAATTTCGGCAATGATTGCAACATTGTGGCGCTCGCAAGAATTGGACGTTGGAGAAGTAGCAGTGCGATGTCTGGAGGCTAATCGCGGTATACGATGTTTTTGTCTGATGGAAGAATCTTTGTTTAGTGACCCAGGAGAATGCTCTCGTGTGTATTGCGTTCTCCAAACTATGGAATGCAGTGACCGACGTGCGTGATGGCAGAGGGAATGGTGTGACGTTTGCCCATTGGTTTTATGCACAATACAATGAATAGATTTTCCCATTCTAGTGATATTCTATAGTCTAGAATATCACCTTAGAAGGATTCTGGACAATGGGCAGCATTGTCTAGAATCTAGACAATGCTGCCCACAACACTGATTGTGAGGGTGTTGAACATCAGTGGGATGAATCGAAAGGCATTTACAAAATTGATCATTGAGACAAACTTGAAGTTCAATTGAAAGATTTTCTGCATGAAATGAGAAATGGTGAAATTTTGAAACTGCTAAAACGGTTGCCGCTGAGACTGTTTGCTGTCTTGATGATGGCAAAAGTAGATCTACATTGTAAACCTTTTTCTAACACGCGGTTGTATCTTGGTATGCCATTACTTAACGTAGCGCGTAATAAGTGATCCAATCAGATTTCCTGTGAAATTAATGATATGTACAGTATACGTTGAGCAAATGCAGTATAGCAAGTTCGATTATTTGGTTCACTTAATTAACACCAGGAGAATATATAAATAAAACGAATTGAATTACCTAACTTAGGAATGTGTTAGCAGAATGGCAATCCAAGTAAGAAGCGAATATAAAAATTATAACTATAGCAACAAGAAAAATAAGGGTGGGGGATGAACTAAATTGAGAAAAGTGTTGTAGAAGGAATATTTTAAAAAATAATTTGAAGAGAGTCAATAAACATTAATTTAGCGGCACCCCTTGATGACCAAGGGGTGCCGTGAGCCTGGTCAAATTAAATATTACTATAAAAGGGAACCAACCACAACAACTTGACCATGCTTTTAAAGCAAAGTAAACTAAATCAATCTGCCATTGGGCACCAACCCGTCGAAAGTCAACAAGACGAAAATGCCCATGAAGTCACTGCATTTCAAAAATTAAACAAATTAGGTATCAACAAACGAAGTGAGTGATGAACTAATCAGGACATCGATGCAATAGCTTTGAGTAATGGTTACCCTTATACCAGCGAAGTCAGTTCGCTGAGCAATTGATTTGTTTAATGTTTGTGAAGCAGTAGTTTCACAAAGGCAACGATGTAAAGAATTGTTGCGTTTGTGGCCTTCGAAAGAGATGGGGCTCTGATTTATTTATTTTTGCTTCATACCTTTGCCACATTGTTAAAGATTTGTATAAATCTTGAGCGGTTGATTTTTATTGTGATATTTCGAGTAATTCAGTTTTAGTGCTTTCAAAGGGATGCAGCTAAATTTGGGTTAACTGGCTTTTCTTATAAATGATTTTAGTAAATTATTCTTTCTACAATACATTCTTCATTTAGCTTACCCCTTTCTCTTTTGTTGCTGTAGTCAGTGATGGTACCAGTGTTCTTTGTGTTCTCTTCTTATCTGGATTGTTTTGTTTATTCACATTTCACGTTATTTGCATTTGTTATATTCTGGCAGCAAGCGGTTGAGTATGCTTCGCAGCCACAACTTTGTCTTACCATCCTTTCGCATTTTCTTACTCTGGTGTTACCATTTTCTCTACTATTTCTTTAAATTATTTTTTTCGTTGGGTATATGTGTTCCCTTTTCTTGAAATCTTTTAGTATTTAATGAAATAGGCTAATCGCTGTTATTATGCAGATTATCATATTTCGTGTCATTCTCATGCGATGCCGGAGCTGCGAACTAACGACACAAGGTTTGCACAACCACCTGTTGTCCATTATATATGTGAATTCCCCCCCCCCCCTATAATCTTACTATTCATTTTAACTTCGATATACATTTCTTTTTGCTTTGGCCAGTTTTATTCATGATGTCATACTTAAGTTTTTGTAATACAGACATTTCATTTTCAAAATAGGGCTTAAGAAATATTTTATTATATACAGCTAGTCGATATCTCTGCTGCTAATTAAGATGGAGTGAAAAATCAGTTTTCTAAGATTCGGGTTTCATTGCGGTACGCTGTTGTTACATTACAAAATAACTTTTACTGAAACATAATCGTTTATTATAAAAATTTTCGTTTCATAATTAAACGTGGGATAAAGGATCTAAAATAAGTGCAACGGCTTACCAGAAGATTGCCCACAGAGAGCCGGAAGGACTCATTACGTGCAGTACATGCCTCACGGGGAATACGCTGATTTCGTGATGATTAACGATGCAATCAAAGAAGGATGTGGTACGCTGGAATTAAGGCACTGTGATGACGTGGGGTATTAAAGAGGTTGTTTTCAGATGTAATGAATAAATATGCGGGTCTAATATAAAGAGATATCAATAAGGTTTTGGAGACTGCAGTCTCTTCAGATATTTGAACAGTTTGTAGTAAATATTGTATAAAATTTATAATTTTGGTCGGGAGGATATATTTACTGATTAGATATAAAATAAGATGTACAGTGAGGTATAATTATGGTAAACTGTTTTAATGCGGAGGTAATGAGGACTGCAGCAATTTATAGTGCGATATAAATTAAAACTCAGCCTTTTTTTTTTTTTTCACCTTAGACCAGGGTGCTAAGGTAGCTTATTGCTAGAACAGACGGCAATTTAGGTAACGTATCAGTCTGTATAAAACTTGAACAAATGTTTAAAATGGCTGCAATTTGAATTATAATTGAATTTTTAAGAATGGAAATAATGAGTTTCCGAATGTTACTATTAACTGCGAGTGTTTTGTGTTCAAAATATTCCAATATACCCTTAGTGTGTGAAACTGTCGTAATCAAGTTGTATGACAAAAATATGTAGTTTCGTATTTAAAATATTAAGAAAGGTTGAGTAGGGCAGACATACTAATATTTAAGTAGCACATGACACGGTATGTTGGGTATTAAAATGATCAATAAATTGAAAATAGTTTTATAATCCCTCTTTCAATATTTACTTCAGAACACACACGCACGCGCGCGTTTCGCTTCCGATTAAATCAAAAATATAGAAACATTATAAATAGTATTTTCTTCTTTTGTCTTCTGAGTTTTATTGTTTATTTTGCTAATTTTCTATTCCTTTCAATACACATCCGAATTTATCATAGGCTACTACTGGAGGCGCTTATCGCTGCGATGTTAACCGTGATGCTAAATAGATTAAATCTTGAAGGAGAGAGAGAATAAATGGCATACACAATATGTATGTCATAATCTTCTTCTGAAAGTAGACGACACTATGCTATGCTTTTTAAGCCCCTTTACAATTTTAGAAAGTTAACGCAGTTGTCAACATCTACAAAACGGTGATTCTTAAGCGAGGAGAGAAAAAGCCATTACGAAGACAGTATTGATCTTAGTAATAAATAACCCCGTGATTTATTTTTAAAACAACCTTAAATACGCGAAATGGAGGATTGGGCGGGGGGGGGGGGATTGAATCATTGTAATATCTCTTATTATTAACTTATATAACAGGTTGATGCACGTATGTGCTACGTATCGTCAGTTGTAATCTGAGATAATCAGAATTTCAACGTCTGCTTATAACAACAAAAAAAAAAAAAAAAAAACCGGTTACATCTATTTGGAAGCTACTTGGGAAGCACAGGACTGAATGTTTACGGCATTCTATGCAAAGGGATGAAAGGAAAAGGGTGTATAACTTTTGCTGTTCTCTTGGTATGGAGTCAATCAACCAGCCATAAATGAAGAATGCTACTCTCTCTGACAGAAATATTAGTTTTTTAAAATGAAGCTTCTTTAGGCGTGCTGCCCTAGGTAGTTTCAGATGGGAGTAACTTGCGTTCGTGGATTGACACAAAGCGCAACGAAAATGCGACCGTTGCCTTTACTAAGTGCATTACAGGCTATCTGAACAGTATACTATTGTACTGAGCTTAAATGTTGCAGTTCTTGTATGATCACCGAAGTTAAGCAGTGTTAGGCCCGGTTTGAGAGGATGAAACTGGGGAGAATACCGGCTTTTATTGGCTTTTCTTCTCCTTCTCTCTCTCTCTCTCTTGTTAACCTGTGGAAAATATTCTTCTGATTTTGACCTATTATTTAATTTTGTTTTAAAATTGTAAATCTGTGCTTTATATCTTTATTTTTATAGCCTGTGAATTGAATTAAAATTCAGTTCGTAAACGTGATCACAATGACCGCAGCTTACTACATATCGTATTTGTTAACGGTATTTTGTTATGGAGTATCCATCGGAAAGTGATTTAATCGTACAGTGAACCAATCGTAAAGCGGGGGATACACTGTAGTGAGCGTTGTAAGGCACATAGAGCATATAGAGCGCAATGCGACCACCGCCATTGAGTACAAAGGAGAGATCTTAAGTTACGTGGACAGCGGAAGAAATTACAGCAACATGCGATGGACTTGAACAAAGAAGCCAGAAAAGGTCCATCTACATCTTCACAGCCGTACATCTCCCCAGAAATGTTAGAAGTGAATTCGGAAGAAGGAGTCGTGGAAGCTGATACTGCAAATGAAAACGATGGAGACCTCGAAGCCCAGTCGTCAACGAAAAGCGAAGAAGCCAAAACCCACTGCCAGAAGTACCCCATGAAATCGTTCAACACGTATCGGGCATAATACACAGCCGGAGCAGCAACAGGATTTTAAGAAAGACCGAAGCATCCACGCATAGTTTAAACGTACATTCCTCGATAATGATTTCGGTTCAGTCTGTTTCGTGTGTGATCGGCTTTGGTTCAAGAACGATTTGAAGATTGAAGCAGATCGAGACGCGCTTCTTCAAACAGTATTTCCAAATGAGGATGCAAGTGAATTGTGAGCCAGTGACAGCCGTCGTGGCTCTCTCAAAATTTCCGGCTCTACTGAAGTCAAATGATTTTAAAATCATCCGATGCCACAGCACTTCCGAAACTGGATTTGGTAACGGAACGCTCATATTTCCGAGGCTCTCATTCATTCAGATTCGCTGCCTGCTGCATTCATACGGTCGCCATGGGTTCCTCAGTAAAGTGACATATGTTCGCCTAAAGAAGCTTCACATAACTTCTGCTATGCGTGCTCGGCACACATTCTCCCCCCCCCCATCTTTCCAGTTAATTTCGAACAGCATTATATTGTCCATTATATAGTAGCAAGGAAGCGCAACTGAAAGAAACGGAAGTTATTTAATTTTCTATAATTACGTATATAATATCAGTGTAAATACACCATAGTTTACCCATAAATTTAACTACATAAGTAGTGTAACGGCATCGTTTGATTTAGTCTTCAAAATATTATCATTATCTTCACCATTTGGCATCTCTCATATTGTGGAAAAATTTCGCAACCGTGATGGCATGTGTGCATTATCAGGGTACCTGCCCACCCACCGATGAGGAGCTAACAAGCTCCGAAACACATCTGGATGGTGGTACCCACTGAGAATAAATAACAGAAGTCTCCTCTACTAGAGAAGCGTTATTTCTTTGAAGTAGTGCAATACCTGGTATCTCGTTGTGAAGTGAAGGTAGCCACAAGAGGAGATAAAAATCAAATGATGCCGTTACATTTATGTAATTAAATTTATGGGTAAACTATGGTGTATTTACGCCAATATTAAAGAGTTAATTTTACCCATAACATTATGCCTTTTGCATTTAGTCTTCAAAATAATATAATTACGTGAGTTAAACATATCGTACCAACAGGCAGAACTTGTGGTGGATTCAAGTATTCATTTTTGAGAAGCGGATCCCATGGTTTCCCTTATTAACATTTTCATTTCTAATTAATGGTGCCTGATTTAGAAAGCAATACAGATTGGCGCCATTTTATAGGGCACAGGATAAATATATCAATGAATTGACGGAAGACTTGGGATTTGAACACAAAAGAACGGCGGCTGTTCACCGATTTTTTATTTATTATTATTTCTTTTTTTATGTGTGTTTCTGTTTGTTTGTTTCATTTATTTAAAAATTTTGGCTGATGCTGTATAAACTTGCTTCCACGCATCATTTGCTAATACGAATACTAAATATTCAATGTAATCAAAGGTGATTGAGAATCTCTGCCAGTTATGCGATTATTTTTAAGTTTCTGCGATTTTTAAATAAAATAAATAAATTTTATGTTTATACTTTTGCATGGCCATTTAAGGCCAAATGAGTTCAGAAGATATTGTAAAAATAAAGAGAATACAAGAACAGCACCACATTTAGTAGTCATCTTCGCTTGAACCACGGTTACTCTGTAGTTGACTAATAGCTGTTCTGTCTAAAAGATATTCTAAGAGCATTTTATATATATATATATATATATATATATATATAGTATTTTCAAGGATTGATTAATGCATTAAAAACTTATTTCTAATAAAAGTAATATCAAATATGCTTCGCGTCATTAGAGAATTAGTACTTCCTCTTCTGTTGCATAAAGAACATAATGGATTTAAAAGTTAACTGATGCAAGCCGCAAAGAAATCCTTTGCTGGACTGGGGAGGGGGATCATGATCGCAGTTTTAAATGAAAACTAAAACTTCTTTCCAGTTGCATAACAGTATTTTAAATCTTTAGTTCGTTGTGTTTAGGATAATAAAAAGATAAACTATAAATATATGTAGAGAAACAGGTGTAGTCACTGTTGAATAACTATACTGCCTTGCCAAAGTATTAAGACCATGGAGATTTCGATTATATGCAAAATATATAAATCAGTGAGGTCACATGGCGTGTGACGTGTACCGGAAAGCATTAGAAAGCCGTGTGACCCCACTACTTCTTATATCAGTTCACCACCACCTGCAAGACAATAGGGACAGGATCTTACCGACTTCCAAGGAGGAGAAGTGCAGCCATCTGCATTTAGCAGACGGTTGCACTTGTCGAGTGTTCAAAGTTTGTGCCATTAGAATCGTTCATTAATGAACAAATTCCTGCTAAACATTCGTGAACAGATGTAGCAAAAATGTAAGGTGACTAAACAAAGTGCTCGATGGCTGAGCAGATTATCAATTGCAATCGTCACCGAAAGATCAACTGCAATCGATACCCGCATCATTCGGAACTCCCCCCCCCCCCCCCACACACACACACAAAAAAAGCAATACAAAAGAGGAGACCTTAACGGAATAAATTTTTTTCTGATCCCAAACGGAACGAAAAAGGATGGATGCAGTTACACTGGAGATAAATCGTGTGGCCCAATGGGCCTCGATTTACTCTTTTCAGCATCTATGGCAGAAGGCACACGTATGGAAGAATTCATAAGAGTCTGCTATTTGTTTGTTTGTTATTTGTTTTTTTTTTTTAGGAGAAGTAGCAACTAAGGCCATATTTCTCCTGGGATATCCGATGGTCATTCTCTGACCTTTCCGCATCCTCCATATACGGCCGCCGTAGCCTAGTGGTCAGGCGCGAGGGTGCATAAGTACACGTGCCTTGAGTGACCAGGGTTCAAACCCGTGACTGCTGAATACGGCACTGTTTCTTGTATTCTGTATATCTTGTAAACTCCTCTGACCGTTTGGTCGTCCCGGAGTATAAACAGAAAATTTATTTTAAATTTATTTATTTATATTTGGTGGGCACGGGCTCGAACCCCGGTCTAATCAAGAAGCGTGTGCTACGCACTGCTGCTCCTGCCCACCTGGCTACGGAGGCGCCTCATAAGAGGCAGCGAAATCAACTTGTGTGCGGAGAATATAGATTGCTGGAATATAGAGTATAGCGGTGTGCGAATATTTTCGCCTTTGCGCGATAAATCCCGTGCAGAAGTTGAGAGAATTCTCCATCTTCTGATGAAGGACACAAGGAGGCTGGGGATACTGATCGAAACTGGGATGTTTATAACCAATTAAATTTGATTTCTTTAAACCTTAAAAGTTTCTTAGTGACTAGTGGGGCCGTGTGTTGCAGTGCTGGGAGAGGGAAAAATTTGGATGATCAGAAATGTGTTGTTAGCTGAGGTCGATCCCAGATATCTTTATGATATTGGCCTCTTTGAAATCGTAATAGTTAAACATCAAATTTGTTGAATTATCTGGTATGGGATAAACCCAACCATGAAATGGAGCCTGTTTTTAATGCTGTTGGGGGATCCTACAATGGCCGTTTCAGGGGTGGAGGAGCCTGTAATAATGCCGGTGATGACGTAGTCTCCCTTATAGGGAGTTTCTAGGTTTCTCAAGGTCAGTTTCAAGTGCATTTATAAACGATATTACATAACTCTTAATATTTTACATATTATGGCTCAAATTTAAGAATTTAAATTCTTAAAAAAAAAAAAACTCCCATAAATTAAAAAAATAATAATAAAATATAATAAAAACTTAGGGGGAATTTGATTAATTGCACTTAAACTAGTGTAGAAAATAAACTATATGGTTCCCATATATAGTTATATAATAATAATTATTATTACTCTTATATTATTTCTCCCTGTTTGGGGGGTTCTTTGACGGGTACTGCTACCAACGACACAGGGTGGTTAACAATAGTTGATACAATTTTTTGCAATTCGACTCGTCAAAAACTAGGTTTTGAAATTTTGAGTCTTGAATGCTAACGAAGACCCAATCTAGGAATAAAATCTCATCACTAAAACCTGACGAAAGATTATCATTAGACTTCGTCATGTTAAGATTTCGTCTGTGCGAACGATGGTTAAAAATCACTTCTAAAGGTCTGTATTACCCTGTCTCACATAACGTATTTAATTAATGACCGCAGTAGCCAAGCATTGCAGGCAACACGCAGAGCTACAAAATACAAGTGGCAAGTATCTTTTATTATTAGTGAGCGTTATATGTCACCTCCACATATCTTTTACGTTGTTTTTTATAGGAAAAGTATGTTCTCTTCACAAGTTTCTGGAAGGTTACGTTAAGCGAGAAAATTCGATGTTAACAGCGTATTCAGTAGATCAGACTACGTAATTGGCTTTCTGTAGAGTTTCTCACCGAATAGCTGTTCCGCTTCATTATTTTCAAAAGCCATTAGTTTAATCAAAGCCAAATTAGCACCAGTTTAACATTAATAACACACACACACGCTGTATTATCGTGACACCGAGGCGAAAACCTCTTTTCTTACAATAAGTTTTACGCTAAAAATAATGAGGCTGCTGAAATTATATTTTCACGTGACACATTGCCCCTGATTGCGTATTATGTGCAATGCTATTAAATTAAGAGCAAGTTGTGAAGAAATAAAAGCACGAGCGATATGGGAAAATGCGGGTGATAAGCTGTGGCACGAGTGCGTGATTCAAACGCATTTTTCCAATTCCATTTATTCACGGCATCGTGTTGTTCCACTTCTCGAGAAGCGACAGGTGAGTGTAGCTACCACAAATCTTATCATTCGCAGGGAGCACGCTATCGCTCTCAGAAATGTGGATAAGAGGAACGTGAGATCCCTCAACTTCAAGCGGATCGAGACACGAGAAATCTACATGCTATTTGAAGAAGTACCTACCTGTCTCGCCACCAATAACGGTGATTCATACTATGGGCCGATAGTTTAATCTTCTAGAGACCCACTCTGCCTCAACTACCCAGAATGCAAATCGAGCGTCGTACTTGAAACATTTATTTAATTCAGTGGACCATAAATTTTTTTCCGAAAAAGGAGAAGAGATTTCCCCTTTTCAATTTCAGAAGTGTATATTCCTGAGTTTCAATATATTCTCTGTGACAATTTCAGTAAACGATGCATTTTTATTAGTATTTACTACGTATCGTGAATATTTGTGTTATTCACTGGATTGGCATAACCTTTCGTTCTCGCATTGCTGAATTGGCAATGAAGAGCAATTCCAAATAATTTGCTGGTGCGAATTTATGAAATATTTGCAACTTACCTACAAGTTAATATTTGCCTTTTAGCAGCTACGACCTGCTTCGCAAATATACTTCGATTTTAATTTATAAAAATGTCTGTTTGCGTTTTAATTTTAGTAATTAGTTTCATAGATCTCTAGATTTGACTTTGGTAATGTTTAGATATTAATTAATTTTATTTTAGTTTGTGTCTGGAAGATTTCTCTCAAGATGCGGATTGGCAATTTCAATTAATGAAATTTTGAGTATTTTTGTGAAAAGTTGGGGAATGGGCTCCTAAATTGAAAGGGCAAGGTTTTCCGCCTGTAATGTGATTGTTTTCATTCTATACCAGCTATTATGGAACAAAAATATTAAATTTAAAATTAATGTGTTCAAAATTATTTGCGAAATTTATTTAAATCGTATCCACCACCCATAAATTTTCATTCATGCGGCATGGATATGCCAGAACTCATATTTCTTCATCCATTGTTTTTAGCCTTTTGTTTGCTGATTCAGGATTATCCAAAGTGTACGTCAGGCAGTAAACTCCAGAGACATCACGCTTTTTAATTATAATTTCCTGCACGACATTTCGGTAAAACTTCACAGAGAGGGCATTCGAAAAATCATATATCCCTGTTTAATCAGAAAGAGATTTTCAGCGCTAGCACAAATACAATCAGAAGAAATAAAAATTGGCCTTCGACGTCTTAAAGAACATGATAACGAAGATAAGGCAAAGAGGAGATAAAAAAAAAAAACAAGCAGTTAGAGTGTTCTTCGTC
Source organism: Mastigoproctus giganteus (assembly GCF_048544385.1). Taxonomy (NCBI): domain Eukaryota; kingdom Metazoa; phylum Arthropoda; class Arachnida; order Uropygi; family Thelyphonidae; genus Mastigoproctus; species Mastigoproctus giganteus. The sequence continues at coordinate 115,147,705 of NC_143575.1, forward strand.
TGGCAGGCGCTAGGAATAGGATGATGGATGCGCGAGTAAGATGTTTCTGAAACGGCGAGAAACGTACAGAGCTCTCTTGTAGGCGTTAAGCTTACGGAATCCAGAGGTATTCAGAGCATCGCTTTTGAAGATAAATGAAGGTTAAAGGACCAACAAAAGTACTTTATCAAAAGTACCAAATAATTACTTCTTAGGACTGACTTTGGAAGTCTATCATGTTTTCAACGTTATTGATATATACACGCGCACACGCTGTGAACTGGTGTATGGACTGTCGAAACCGTCATACCACTTTCTGATAGAGATGGTCTTACAAGTGATTACTCTTCCTGTTAACAGTGATTCATGAATTCATTCATCACATGATTTATAAAAGTCCGCACTTCGTATTAGCACTACACTATATTGCCAAAACTAGCGGACACCTGTATCTTTCAAAGAATCTTAATGATGCAATATTTAATAAAGTATCGCCTCACCATTTGCCTTAATTACACCTCTATATATCCTCTTCGGTAGACTCAAAAGCAGTTTTGATAATAAGAAGATGGTATTTTGGTCCATTCCTTCCTCACCACAACAGTCAAGTTACCTATTGCAAACGTGTTAGCGTGGTCCAAAGCCCACGTTCCATTTCATGACAGAAGTTCAGAAGTCAGTGAAGTTTCGGACGCCCTTGGTTTTAAAATGAAGTTAGTAATGATTATACAGTATGATATGATGCTTTGTCATGCTGAAACTGAAGAGGAACCGTACTTCTGCGGTAATGTAGCAGACTGAAATTGTTCAGAATGTCAAAAATCGGCATGACATTCATTTTTCCAGAAAGTAGGAACAGCAAGCCAAATCCAAACCACGATAAACAACTCCCGACGGTAAACAACTCCGCCTAGCTTCGCAGCTGGGAAGATACTCTCTGGTAAATTACGTTCTCCGGGAGAACGTAATTTACCAGAGAGTACCAAATATCGTCATCAGATTGGAAAGCCGTGTACCGTTGATTCGTCGTCCCATAATAGAGCTTTCAAACGTTCTAGGGACCAATTACGATAGGTCGTGTATCAGACAAGTCGATGCTGCCTATTCCATTTCTTGAGGTTTGGTTCGCGTGCTATAGCTCTTCCGTAAAATTCGATTTTGTGCTGCTCCCTACACATCATCCTTATATTAAAATAATCTCCTGTGGCCTCCCTGAATTTCTTGTCGACACTATTCGATGAGGACTAATTTGATCTACGGATCGCTATTTTAAGCTCCCAGCGGCATCTTTTCATCAGTTTCTCCTGTCTAACCAAACATTTCCTGGTTGTAAGTGGCTCCATGACGTTACCATTTGGTGATTTCGGCGGCCACCGTTAAATAATCTTTATTGCGCTGTAGTTGCTCCGTCCAAATAAACTTTTACTGCTAGAGGCCAGAGGTTTTTTAATTTTGTGAATCAGATTCTAACCTTGATATCGATTATGACAATTTTAAAATAAATTATACGTCATTTTAAAAATTAGTTAAACATTCAGAAACCAATAATAAAATTAATTGAAATCATTTAAACATTTTACAGAACTAAAGAAATTATACAGGGTCCTCGGTACATATGAATAATGCGTTTTTAAACTTTTTTAGAGCACAACCTACTGCAGTTGGCCCATGGTCCTTGATTGCTTTAGAGTTTATTATCTTTAGCGATTTGTTGTACAAAATAGGTGCTCCGTGTTTGTGGAAGTATTCCACTTTGAAATGCAGTGAATCCTGGCGATCGTAGGCCTTGTGGCTTTTCCACGAGTTTTTCATAATGGTCGGTCTGTTTTATTTTATTTATTTTGTTTCAAACTGTTGGTCATTGTAGTTTGATTTTCCGTTTCGAGTGATATTTCACATAATTTTGTCTATTAAGGGGGAGCTGCAAATTTTATATTAATTAGAAATTTTGTAAATTTTATATTATTTGATATTCTTATTAATTTACATTCCTTTTAAATTATTTTTGGGTTGCATTCCTTTTGCAAAACCCTTTATCTTTATTTATTTCCCCTTTTCTTTATTTGTTAATGTAGTTGCGTTCGGGTTTCCTTTTCTTTCAAATGAAAGAAAAGGAAAGAGCTTGCCATAAGACTGCGATATCCTTATTTTATATTTATGGTATTATGGGTTTGCCATCCCGGGAGGACTTTTTTTTTTTTTTTTTTAAATTGTGGCTAGCACGAGTTGTTTTGATTTTCGGTGAATATTGTTGATTTAACATGTGTGAGGCAGCAGCCCCATCCTGCTTTTCCACAATATCTTTTAACTCTAAGATTAACAATTCCTTTTTTTTTTTTTTTTTGCATTCTGAACTTATAAAGGTCGGCCCTGTTATGCTCCTTCTTTAATTAACGAAGCTAGCTCTTTTCCCGTGATGTATATGATATGCTGGCAGTGACCAGTTTTTGTAATTTTCAGAAATATTTGTTTCCGAATAAACCCATTTTTATTAAATTTTATTCAGTTTTTTCTTTTTTTTTTAATTGAGTTTCTTACTCATTTTTAATTGAGGGACGAATATTGTATTCGCTCTGTCTGAAAACGATTTTCTTCTGAAGCACCTTCCAGTGAAGTTTTGAATAGTTGACGTGCAACCAGCGTAGTGGCTTCTATTGATTTTGACTGCGGGTCATTCCAGTTGTATTCAGTAAGTTTTTTTAAGTATGATTTCGGGCTGTATGTATTTCAGGGGAAAACTCCCTCTCCATTGTTACTCTGTTTTTGCTCAATTTTTTTGGATACGATTTACCATTTGAAAAGCAACCTCGACAGTTATTGGGTTGCAGTTTTCTTTATATCAAAGTTCGTTGTTTATTTCTAAAGAGAACGCAGTTGCTTTTATACCTGTTTCTAACTGATGACGGGCATGATTCATTTTCCAAAAAAAAAAATCTAAGGGTGTCGGGGTTACTTTTGGCAATAGGTACATTTGTACATCTCCACATGAACTCATTGATTCAGTTTGAACCACTTCCTCTCTCAAATAATTAAAAAAAAATTTTAATATTTTATTTTATCGTTAGAGAATACTAAATTGACTAACTTTTCCAAAAAGAGTACATTACTTGACAATAAAATGAAAAAAAAAAAAAAATAATAAAATAAAAAAAAATAAAAAAAAAAAATAATAATAATTAAATTTTCAGTCATAATCGAAAACCACCTTAGCGTAATCTAATGAGATTATTGTTGTGCATAAATGGAAAAAGTATAAACGTTAAAAAGTGAAGTAATAAAAAGGCCGAAATTAAATATCTAATTTTAAATAGCCAGTTATCTTTGTCGTTGAGATCGAGTTAATTTTGAAAAAGGAACAAGGTACCATGACTGTTACCATTCGCGCGTATAAGAGCCTCTATTTGTATAGGTATCCATTAGTCTACAGAAGTCTTCTGACATCATTAGATGTCGAAAGACGTCTGTAGCTATGCTGCCTGCAAGGCTTTCCACAGTGTCAGAATAGCTGACGGTTGCTTGTCCATACTCCTCACTTTCAGTTTAAAAAAAAAAAAAAAAACATCGTATCATTGGATTGAGGTCAGGTGAGTATTGAGGACAGTTAAAATGGATGATATTTTCGCTGTTCCTCGAACCGATTGTGCACGGTGCATTATCGTATTGGAAGATCCCGTTTCTGTCAGGAATAAAAAGATGCATGGAAAGGGTGCACATGGTCTCCTAAAAGTTTCTCTTTTTTTTTTTTTTTTTTTTATTTGGTAGTTGTTGGCGCATCGGCTTCTGTGGCCATATTGCACCTCCCAAGGTTTTTGCAGTACTTTGATCCAAGACCGAGGCGAGAATCGAACCCGCGACCTTTGGGTTGCCGGGCAGGTACTTTACCCACTCGGCCTCAAAAAAAGTTTCTCTATTGCCTTCACTAGATACATTAATAAGATTAAATGAACTACATTTTATAGCTTTTTAGACTTCTTTGTTATTGTTGGAAAAAAAGTAAGGTATAGCGGAGTTTACTAATTTACTTTTGTAAATCAAAGTAAAATTGCTCCCATAGAAGCTCTCGTGGTAGGACAGTTGGTATAATCGTCGTCTTCCCCTTACCGGGTGGAAAAGACCTGAGTTCAAATCCCTTCCATAACGCTAGGAATTTTATGGGCTGTTTCCACAACGTGGATGAGTTAATCGGTCTTAGGCGAGGATAGCATAGGTTTCTTTCAACAACCAGGATTGACCACAGAATACACGCTATTTACAGACATATTATACACGGCGCAATATAGCGTAAATTTGCTGATACGCCTAAAAACCCCTTCAACGAACAAGTACAGTATTTGAATAAATAAATACTCAAAGTATTTATTTATTGGACCATTAGGGAGGAGATGGTCCGATGAGCTGGGCACGTATAATCTGCAGTGCACGTTTTTGAGAGAGAGACAATAACTGCTACGAGATAAAGAGACGTAATCGTGTGCATACTGTCAGACTTTCTATAAAACCATATACGAATCCTAATGGTGGCATGAACGCACCTAGCCTGCGTTAAGCATCACCATTAGGGCTTTTCAACGTTCTTATAGATATACGTGAGTCCGTTGTTGAGCAATGAGCCTTAATGTTCAATTAAGTATGATGTTACGACGTAATCCGTATTCCCTACTAACATCTATTGAAACCTCTGAATACTCAATTTCAAGTACTCATAAATTGATTTATATAATTCTAAAATCATAGTTTGTGTCATAACATGTACTTTTACACCAAATGTCATTTACATTCATTATTATGCACTTTTGTCATAAATACATTTTCCACTATTTTCTTCCCACCAGGGCCAAAGGAAAAAAATAGGCTGGTCAGACTTAAAAAGAGCACCAGAGGTGTCAAATTTATTCATTATGTTCCAGTAACAATTTCCAAACACCGATTTCTTTTTCTTCACGTATTTCCTGCCATTGTTACTATGCATTATCAACGTATAAAATAATTAATTTTGCATGGCATTTTGTACTGGTTCACAAATACAGCAGTAGGTATCTAGTTTTTACGGCTATTCGATTGCTTAAATCGTAAAGCACTTTTCATATATTGCATATTAAAAAATATTGGAAAATCAAAACCCTCCTACCGCAGGTTGCATTCGAATCTGCAACCTGCATTTCGCAGGGAAATATGTTACCGTCTGGATCACTCTAGCAGTAAGGATTCACATTTTGTCTTAATACAGGCAACTATCGTTCTGTGGAGATTACAGCAATCCGAGTTACCATATTATGTAATCAAAATAATGGGGGGGGGGGAATAATAATATAAAATCAGAATTTTCAAATATCGGAAGGCGCTCTTGTTCTCCAAGATTCTGGATTTATGAGGTGTATGTGTGGCGCGCGCGCGCGCTCTGCACAGTATATTCACCAAATTTGCTCTACAAATAAACAAAACAAGATTTGTATAATATTTGAAACCATTAAAAGAATTTTTCTGTAATGGTGTAGAGTAGTAATAGCAAAGTCAGGTAATAGAAGGTTTTTTTTTTTTTTTTTTTTTTTTTTAAATAAAATGGCAAGAAGCGCCCTCTACCTTCTTGGCTAGAAATTGCATTATTTTTTCAGATAAACTCTGAATAACGTGTAAAAAAAAAAAAAAAAAAAAAAGTTATCTATATTTAAAAACGGTGTGCACATTTGGAACCTCAGCTTAAGGATAGTTAATTATGCTATTAATAATATAAATGACAAATTTCAAAATCTGAATAATGAAATATCGGCAGCCATTTTGTAACTGTTTCTTGTTATTAGGCAGGAATTATACGCGTTTAAGTCTAATAATCTTTATTTTATCTTGAGAGCTACATTGGTCTAATTATCAGTAATATGAACACCGACAGAAAAACTTATTAGTATTGTTATTATTATTATAAGACCGCCGGAGCCAAGTGGTCCACGCAGGGTGCATAAGTACACGCCCTTTTAGTTGACCATGGTTCAAATCCCATGGCTATTAAATACAATGCTGTTTCTTGTATTCTCTCTGTCTTGCGAACTCCTCTTACCGTGTGGTAGTAACGGAGTATTAACAGAAAATTTAGTATTATTATTTTTAAATAAGATAGTTTAATAAAATATATTTAATAAGATAGAAAAATCCGCCAAGGAACTCGGAGTGACAGAGACTCGTGTCGACTATGCCGCCTGGTCTCAGAAACAATCCAACACATTAACAGAATGCAGTGTGATGACCCTGATGGAGTACACTTATAGACACGACCAGGTCGACAAAATAACTCAGAATCTAGCGAAGAAATACCAGTTGATGACATACCAGTTCGTATTACAAATACGAACCCCAGGCTGTACCAGAGACTCCAGCCCACAAGCTGTACTGAAACCGCGCCATAATAACAAACAAGACGATCCGCACAACAGACCGAATATAACCCTCGTTGACAAGAAAGAAAAGGCTACCTATCTGATCGACAAAGGTGTGCCCAACACCGGTAACCCGCAGAAAACCTACGAGGAAAAGATCTGGAAGTACACAGACCCAAGGTCAAAGAGATGTGGCATATGGAACAAGCAACAACCATCCCGATCAGTGTCATCCACCAGCATAGTGCTAAATACCCCACACAAGAGCTTCCCAGAGAACACCTACAAGGAGCCCCCAGAAAGTCACAATCTTGAACACCTTTAGAGTAGTCAGAGTTCCTGGACCACAAAAGTAATAAATAGCACATGGCAACCACCTTGTGGAATTGGTACATGGTGGTTATCAAAATCCCGTAAAGGAGAATAAATAAATAAATATATATATATATATATTTAAATCATGTAGTACACATGTACTGCATTTCACAGTTAAAAACGCAACACAGTAATTTCAGAGACCTAATCCCATTCAGAGAATGAATAAAATTAATTCTGCTTCGGATTTAAAAATGAATATATTGTAGGGAAAATATGATATAAAACTAAATATATTAATATAACTAAATACTGTTTAGTTGACAATATTTCTTTCATTTCCGTTCCTTCTGCAGAATATATTTATGGCGACAGAGCAGCAATTGGAACCACTTCACTTTATTCAGTGCAAAAGCACTATTTATCACACTTCATGACTTTCACTCTGAATGCTGCTTTCTTATGACCAGTGAAATATCAAAACGACATATTGGACAGCACCTCAAAGGAGCCTTTGTATACCTGACACTGCAGTGTGTTATCCAATATCTGTGACCTGTCGATGCCATATGTCTCAAGCTATTACCTTTCCCTTCAAATACTTGCTTTGGATTATTGCTCAGCGACACCCAACCTTCACTTATTCGGTCCCAACACGGCTTCTTTTGTCTGAGCGTTCTCATGTGAAATGGCAAGCTGAATTGCCAGGAACCTCTCACGTTCCTCTACTTATGTGTAATAAAAAGCAATTTGAATCATGCAGTCTCACTTTGATAACAGAAGTTGTCAGCAAAGTGTATTACATTATTGTTAGTTTACAGTGTAAAATGGAATATCGAAGGGAAGTTCCAAGATTAGATACATTTTTTGTTAGATACAAAAAAAAAAAAAAAAAATTAACGAAGTATTCATTTGACAAATGACGACGTTTTTTTTTTTTTTTAAATATTATTCATTACTTAATCATATATCGTATAATGATTTAAGTACGTAGAATTTTTTTTTAATATTTAAATAATCTGAAACGTCAATTAGTTTTCACAGAAATAAATAATTTTCTTGGGAAAAAAAAAAGCTTTCTTAATTTTTTTTTCAAAGTGCAAACACGCCCTAAATTTCTAAAGTACAGACAGAAAATTTTTTTCTATTTTTTTTTTGTAATTTCAGAAGAATGTAACTTCAGAAGAATGCGAGTTTTTGTAATCTCAGAAGAATGTAACAGCTTCTTTCCCCAAATTAGGAATTTTCGTTCCGAGAAATAAGCATACTGACCAATGGATTAATGCAGTTTATAAAACAAATATACTGGGGCTTCATGCTTTGTGGGTGACTCAACATGTTTCTATAAAAACTCAACCGAACACAAAATATACAAACTAGATTTCTGTGAAATCCAAACCGAGACACCTAATAATGTTAAAGGCCTCCAATAGAAACAATTTAGATTTTTCCTTTTTGTGAACCCTATTGGCGAACACATTGTTGCTGATAAATTGCGTGATAGTGTCTAGTAAAGATTATGCAATTTACTAGCAACAGCTACCAAGAAAGATGCAAGTTTAAAAATACCAAGATGTTGGCTCTTAAACGTGCATTCAGTAGGCCTGTGTTTTCTAAAAACATAAAACATTTTTCATGTTTTTTTTTCCATCGGCCCATGAAAGTTTTGTCTCAGGCCATCACCAGCAGTGAGCAGTCAGTTTGGAAATTGGCTACATAATTGCAAATATCTGAAATTTGCTAAGAAAAGTTTTTATTTCATACATAATCGAAAGCTGTCGAAGTTTATTCCACGAAATTTATCTACAGATGAGAGTAACGTAAGAAAGATGTCACCAGTGGAGCGGTACTGACAGAATCAACACTGGTAGTCATTAATCAAATAAAAAATTTCTAGATAATGTAAGAGTTAGAGGTAGGTAAGAGTGTGAAAATGCGAAAGGAAATATGTGCGGTAGTCTAGTTTACATCTGGAGATCCGCTTTTCATAACAAGTAAAGGGAATACCACCAGGATGGTGTTAGGTCCTCCATTACTTTGAAAAAAGGTTTAGATAAGTTTAAATAAGACGATAATTTGTAGGGATGGAGGAGTTGGCACTATTTTCAGAATTAGCTATACATCAGCAAATTTCCATTCAGAAGGAAATCCTCTAGAAGAATACGAGAGTATGAAGAGGCCAGACAAAAGAGGAGTTAACTCAGGTGCACCTCTTTTAAGAAGTCAAGGAATACCATCAGTGCTTGAACTTCCCGGCGTCAGATTGTTCGGGACTCATTTGGTACCTCTTTATGTCGGATAACAAGTTATGCCACCTTTCAGGGAAAAATTGAGTAGGATGTGGTTGTTGAGTTATCAAGATATTTCCTAAGATCATTCTTGTAATAGTTAAAGGAGATGTGTTTGCATTTCTTTGTGTATCTTTACATGATGATGTGGAACCATTAGAGTATAACAGCGGTTAAAGCCTGGAGGGACACAAATTGCGACCAGTGGCTTTGGGAAGAGACTAGAAAGCTCGACTGCCGTTTCAAAAAGAAGTAGGTTTCCTTGTCTTAGAATCTTTCAAATTGAAATTAAATTTATTAATAACTTGTTAATAACCACTGTGTGCTTTGCGTTAGGCAGGAAATTAACCTGGAGGTTTTAATTAATCTAAGGGGAATTAATCTAAGCTAGTTGCGATATGCTCTATTCTTATCCTTACCACAATTTTTGAAAACCACTGATTAGATAAAGGACAAAAAGTGGGGCCACTTGAGAAATAAAGTATTTTATTCCTAAATAATAATATCATTGACAAAGAGCAGATTTGTATCATAAATAGATTTAAAACAGCAGTCTAATCAAGGAAAAGAGAAAGAGAAATTACGCAGATCGTCCCATTGGCTACTGTTGTAATTCCAAAACTGAAATTATTATTAAGTTTAATACAAATAAAGTGGGTTACTAGAGACAATAGTATAAAGAAAAGAGTAAGAAATGTTACTCTGCGAGTGGAACTATTATAACTCTTGTTTTTGCTACAATATTTTCATCTTTGAGTTTTGGTGAGTTCTGTAACCGAAGCCATTTAACATGTCTGGCTGTGAGAGACAGGCGTTGATAAAATGCCAGCCACATATGAGACCCCTGTGACCTTCACGTCATGTATACTGGCCTTGTCATGGAAATCTAGAGATCCCTGACATAATATAGATCATCTCATAGATAATATTGTCCCCGCTAGTGCTAGATTGATGGTGTCCTTTTCACCATACGTGGATTCAGGTAGAGATATACAGCTTGTCATTGATATTATTTCCTTTTGTCTGAATGTGCCTCGGGGGTTTCTTCTGTCTTATGGCTGAAGAAAGAGTGGCCTTTTTCATTCTTTTTATTATTAAAATTAATAGTTTCTGAGCAAAACCGGCAAAAATGCACTTTCTTGTGTTTTTAATATTTCATACACAAAAAATGGATGCCTGATATGATTTCTGCCAGAAATAAGTTTATGTACTCACAAATATAATAATAAATATCCTTTTTTCATGCTTCAACGGATAATAACGCACCTTCAGTTTCTAAAATTCACCCAGTAACAGCAAGAAGTGGAGAATAACCACCAAACTATCAGAAAGAATTGAAAGAATACACAGTTTGGCATTTCAGTCATCTAAACCGGTTGTTACATAAACGATACATATTAATAAGAGTTGATATCCTTCTGATTGGCAAGGTGACTACCATTTCAGTGTTAATAATCCTGGGATTTCGTTGAAGTTTGACATCGTCCCACTTCAGTACCCAGTACTTTCCGGCATAAATTCTCTTCATGTTAGAGAGAGCTACATTATCTAAATAAAATAAATATGCTACTATAGTAAGAATAATTTGACACCTGCGTATAGTCGTTTTTGTGTGGGTAACTATTCTCCCAAAGCGTAGTGGCAAGAATTCCATCAGTGTGTGAAACATTGGTCATGGTTTAATTTCTTAAATATGTCATCTTTCAGAGACAACTATCTCATACTTTTGTTTCTTTCATTTTCCTCATGGGCCGTATTTCTTCCCCTACTGAAAGATCTTTACCTCTAAACGTGAATGCCCGTTCAATGTCAGACAAGTAATTAATTGAAGCTATAAATTCGAATATCGGATAAGCTGTAATTTCCCAACAATGTTCTTTCAAAGTCAAAGAAATTCATAAATGGCGTTAAATCTTCATTAGTAGCGTTTTAATGATGATACACAAAAAATATTTATTTTGCTTCAAGAATAACATCTAAATATTTCTTACAAAATTCTTCTAAAAGTAATTCCTTAATAAAGGTAAAATTGTGCATTGATATATGTTCATTATTTTTCATTGATTTGTTTATGTAGTACGAGTTTGCAATGTTCGAACCCAAAATGAAATCAATTTAATTTTTATCGCGTTAATTTAAAGAGACTTAAATAATACAATTTTAAAATGTCCATCTTTGAGGATTGAGGTATTCATTTTATTACATTTGCGCTGGAGTTTAAGCTGCTTTTCAGAAGAGTCAAATTTCGCTAACCCTTTATGGGCTTCATAATAACCTAGAATATTTACGTCATATTCGGGAAGGAGTTTTCAGAGGATGAGGTTAAGCAGACAGTCTTTGAGGCTCCTAATCTCATTAATAGTTGGTTGGATATTTTCCCTGTCCTGACTGCACAATCTTCTGAACTGCGCTATAAAGAGTAATGACCGATCAATGCTCAATAATGTAGTGAGCAAGTATCTTTTAAAATTACTATATTAGTGTACGGCAAATTTAGGAAAAATTGTTTTACACTTAATTCACAGACCATTACATTCAGAAATATGGTGAGCAACGGTATTTTTGTATTTTGCATATCTTGTACTCTAATTAAACGGAAGCTATTCCGGATAAAGAGAAATTTATTAAATATGAAATCTTCCTGTTTTTAACTCGCCAGAAAGGAAGGAACACAGATTAATTGGTATCAAAAGTGCGGTCTGCACTTTTGATACCATGCATGATGGATCAAGAGCCTCATGTTGTTGACGCCAAATCCGTACACGACCATCCACAGTGTGAGTAAATGATGTGACTCATCCGACCAGCACACCTTCTTACAGTCTTCTAACGTCCAACTTGCATGCTCTGTGGACCAGGCGAGTATTTTACGCCGATGAACCTTAGATAGAAGAGGATGCCGTAGGGGGTCGTCTGCTGGTATAGCCCATATGTGCGACGCATGGTCATGCCAGATAATGTTCCAGGTTGGCCCCATGATGTATTGGGTAGTCAACTCTTCAACAGTGCTGCGCTTGTTCGCCTGTAGGAGTCGTCGGAACCGGCGCTTACCTCTAACATTAACCTTTTGCTGACCTTTGCAGTGTTGCCGTCGTGTCGTTGTTTGACCATTTTGACGCCAGCCATGGTACACTTTAATTACGGCGGCCCTCGAACACCCCACCAGTTCAGCCGTTTGGGAAATCGAGGTACCAGCTCGTCGAACCCCCACAATCTGTCCTTTATCAAAGGACATCACGCTCGGAATTTTACTGCCTACTAAACCGCTGACACAGTATTTATGCACTTTCGTACCTCACGTGGTCAACGGGTCGTGTTCAGTTTTCATAGGGGTGGTCATAATTCAGTGGATCACTCAGTATATATTGTCAGTAAAAGTTGAGTGTGTTCTGTGGTTGATATTCTGTTTGCTGGAAGAAAAACCCGAGTTTCCGGGAGAGGAAATCATGCTGCCCATGTGCGAGACTGACTAACTCAGCCATGTTATGAAAAAGTCCCATAAAAATTCCTCACATCATGTGAAACTGTGTATGTCCTTCTTTCATTAATAAAGGAGGCCATATTGCTCCTTATACAAAAAAAAATTGTATATTGTCAGTAAAAGTTGCGTGTGTTCTGTGGTTGATATTCTGTTAGCTGGAAGAAAAACTCTAGTTTCCGGGAGAAAAAAATCTTTCATTAATAAAGGAGGACATTCTTCTGATTGGCAAGGTGGCTGCCAGTTTAGTGTTAATGGTCCGGGATTGTGATGTAGTGTGGCATTGGCCCACTTCTATTATTCTCCTGCATAAATTCTCTTAATGTTAATGGGAGCTGCTGAGGCCAAAATTTCGAAACCGTACTATATTGCTGCACAGATAGAAGTAACTATGAACATTGCTATGACGATGAAGGGGTTTCGTATATGAAGAAGTTGCTGCTTGGCGGCCAAACTTAAGTCAAGAAAGCTTAGTGATTGCCTTGTCACTGTGTCTTTTGAACGCCATTTTGACATCAAAGACCATGCCTAGGACGGTGTAGGCTTGCACATTCTTGCGTAAATCAGTTCCTCCAAGAGAGATTTGAGTCCCTAACGAGTTGCCAGTTGCAAAGGGTTGTGTTTTAATGAAAAGGCAATATGTGCGGACTTCAGGAGATTTATTTGTAGATTAAAATAGGACGGTATTCTTCGATGTTCTTGAGTTGTATTATGGTATTCGTAACCTGTAGTATCTGGAGGGATGATCTTTGTTAAGAGCTTGAGATTGTAAATTTTGTTCTCTTTACTGTATATTTTGAATTGCATGTAGCGTATTGCAGCTTCGGTTAGACTGCTTACCACGGATGAGACTAAATGCTGGGTTTGTGTGCATTCTTGATTTGCACATGTAATGGATCTCATGGTTTTGCTTTAGTTATTGTCAGCATTTTCACATTGTCAGCATTACTGGTGAACACTATTCTTTATTTCAATAAGTTAGTGGTGAACAGCAGTCTGTTCGTGAATAATCAATCCAGATGAATTATCTGAATAGAATTCATTCTCAGTAATTTATAAACACGGGCCACTACACAAGTATTAGAACAATGCGGAAAACGTGTTTTCATACAGCTTTACAGAGTACTCTTGAATAAAATGAATTAAACTAGCAAACAAAAAATAGCACATCGTTTAAAATTTTAACCATTAGCTTATTTTTAAAGAAAAAATTAAACCTTTTCTAGTTTACATATTTTAAGATGTTAAGTTTCTTTACGCTGACTTTCCCAAGACATTCTCGACTTCCACTTCTTTCTTTAACTGAGAATTGCTTGAACAAAATAAACCTCTCAGTTCGTGAATGCGGCGCGCCTTTCTAATCATAGAAGTTTAATGGTCCAGCTGCAACGGGGCCTTCAAAGGTATTTCTCTTTTTTCATCTTGTCATCCTTGTAGAATACCTGTAGTAAAAGGAAACTAACATAAGTATGTACTTTGCTGTTGAAGTAGGCAGTTTACTTTGGTTCATGTTCGTTATCTTGAAGTAGTCAAAACCGAATTTCAATGTGAAATATTAGTAATGAACCTGTCCCTTTTTTCATAATGATGGAAATAAAAAGATTTGTCGTATACTGTACTTCAAATATTATACAATAATAAATATGGGCACATAGGCCTCTGATATACACATGAAATGACAGAATCCATGAGGTTCCTGGGCAACGCGACGCTGTTACCCCTCTCGCTAGTAGACGAACCCACCGCTTGGCAAGTATATAGGTACACTGCATTCACGTAGACGGTAATTCGATGTCAGTATGGATAAAAGTAGTGAGTTAACTGACTTTGAGAGATGATGGTGGATGCCCGACGCATGGGTCGCTCTGTCACGTAGGTGGCACAGAAATTGCGCTGTTCCCGTTCGACAGTATCAAGAGTGTATCGGAATATGCCATTTCCGGAATAACATCTAATCGTGGACAGCGCTGTGGGCGGAGAAAGGTGGTGGATGAACGTCGACGTCTGTCTCGCACTGTTTCAGCCAACTGGAGAGCAACTGCACAAAGCACCGCCAACTTCAACTAGGGAGGTGCCAGAAACGTCTCCACCAAGACCATTAAGCCATCAGCCGCCGACCTACCAGAGTCTTATTGCTGACACCACAACACAGAACTCCACGCCTCAACTGGGCGTAAGAACATCGGCACTGGACCTTGGATAATTGGAGACTGGTCTCCTGATCTGATGAGTCCCGTTTCCAGTTATATCAAGCGGATGGGGAGAGTGCGTATCTGGCGTAAACCGCACGAAGTTATGCACCCGTTATGTCAACATTACCGACCGTCCACCTGTTCAGGCAGGTGGACGGTCGGTAATGGCCTGGGGAGTGTCTAACTGTCACATATTTGGTACCTATGGTATGTCTAGACGCATCTGTGAACGGTCCAGGTTACGTGTTCATCCTTACAGACCATCTGCATCCTGTCATGGTCCATCGTGCACCCACAGGAAAATGGACTCCTTCTAGCAGGACAGTGTGCCTCCCCGCAGAGCCATGGTGACTAGAACATGGTTCGAAGAGCATTCCACCGATTTTACCTCCATGGAATGGCCTCCCAGTTCACTGGACGTGAACCCTGTGGAGCATCTTTGGGATGTTGTGGATAGGTCCGTTCTAGCTTTGGATCCTCCAGCCAGGTATGCGACGGAATTATGCACAGCGGTGCAGCAAGCATGGATGGAAATATGTGGAACGCTTCATGAACTAGTGAACTAAATGCTTCTCCGTGTGACTTCCCTTAACCGGGCGAAAGGTGGGCCTACTCGTTACTAGGTAGGTATCGCATGATTTCTGTTCGATCAGTATATTTATGTACATGATACAGTTAGAAAAAAAATTATTCTAACTGGGAAAAAATTTATTCTAAATGGGAAAAAAATGTAAAAAAAATAAAAATTAAATCATATTTGGAAAAAAAGGAAAAAATCATATTTTGCACTGTTCTGTAAAGAACAAACAAGCAGATATTCTTATATTTATGAATTATCGCACAATGTATCATGTATTCTTGGTAAAGTAATGAAGGCCACATTAGCGGTCCCAACATGACTCTTCAGTTCCTGTGCTACAGGCAGTGGCAGTGGGAGGGCTGAATGATCATGTAACGGCTACTAATGCTGAAAAGATCAAATATAGAATTCTGTAGAGCATATAATTAACTTACTGAAGTTGAATCAGTTGCTTTTAGGAGCAGCAGAATTTTGCGTGCAGCAAATAGAAAAATGCAACTACCCCAGTCCTCCACACCCATTCTGAACTTCTTGCAGCCTATATGATTAATATTTGAAAAGACCACCAGTATACTTTAATGAGAAAGGTTTTACAAAATTTATTGGATGTGCACTTAATCTTAATTAATCCCGCAATATCCAAAACATCAAAGGCGTGTTCAAGTAAGGGAATGGGAAAAGTCATATTTTAAACCAAAATTAACGCGCTGCATTTTAAATTTTGTCAATTAAAACAGCTACATGCAAGTATCTGCTGTGCCATTATAATCACCTACCCTTCCTTCTGAACTGGCGTTAGTGGCACGGTGGTTGCGATTACTGTTCTTCCACACTGTAAATATAGCCCGGATTCGAATTACTTAAAGACGGGGGGAATTTTTATTTGCATTTTTGACACGCTGGCCAAGTTAATCGGTTTCGGGCAAGGGTTTCCTTGTTCATATCCCGTAAAGTGAAGATTTTCATCCAAAAAACACGATAGTTGAATAAGCAATTTACAAAAGGAGTATACTATCTCACGGCTTTAGTAGTTGTTTCCCCTCCCCCCCAAAAGTCGTCGATAACTCACATAAAACAGGTCTGTATCTGTAGGCTGTTATTAACCATTGCCATTCAGGGATGAAATTTGCCTCACGTCGATGACCGAATCATTGACAATGGAATAGACAAGTTTCTAATGAGTAAAAAAATATACGGTTAGAAATGTGCGCCTATATTATTTAATCCGAGTGCACAAAAGGGAAAAGTTTTTTTTTTTTTTTTTTTTTTTTTTTTGTGTAGCATTATCTAGTGATACAAAAATTCGTTAATTACAAGTATCGGCAGGAAATCGGATTAATTCAGTGGTTGAAAATATTGGACTGTTCGCGATATTTTCGAATGTCAAATTTTCTTGAAGTGAAACGCTTGAATGCACTCTGATAAAAATAAATAAATCAACCGCCGCTATATAATTTAATTAATATTTTTATCATCTGAATTGCAATTTGTGAACAACTCCATTAATAATTTTATTATCTGGACTATATAGTTTAGTTATAACGACTGAAGGGCTACTTTAAATACCTGTAATTTGTATGGAATATTATAGAGTAGAAAACTCAGCAACGAATTCTCCAAAGAATTATTTATATTTGTTATATATTTTTTTTTTTTTTATTTTCAAGAAAAAATTGCATCAATCTTACATATAAAAGCTTTCGGATAGCTCAGAACGATCTATAAATGCAGTACTCTTTTCAAGTTTATTTCCATTCTGTTTTGATTCAAACAATACGTTTTATGTTACCCATTTAATACTTTTAGTGGAACCTGGTCGCATCAAGGTTTCGCTTTGGATTGCCAAGAAAGCTCTTATGGTAGCAAATGTTCGGGTCTCCCACTCTCTAGAAATCCTCATGCTGCGCGAGAATGCAAAATGAAACCTCCAAACATATCTCACAATTTCTCTAGCTCTGTACGGATTCCGTTGTGCAGTTTTAGGGGATAGCAGTTCGCTTTAAGTCTTGAATAGTGCATTTTCACTGGCGTGCATTCCTTACCTGTATTTCTATTACGCACTTTCAGAGAGGATAACCTAAGTTGGAGAAAATGGTTGGAAGGTCGATAAGAGTGACAGCTTGGATAGCCATTTCCATTTGTCATTGGGGAAGTTCCTGATATTCTTGATGCTGACTCTTTGAATTTAGTATCCAAGCGTAGTTCCACGTTTCCACCTTCAGAGCGTTAGACTTACTGCCTCACAGATTTTTGTGTTTTCTTTGGACTATTTCCAAGAAAACGCCACAGTGGTTTATATAGTAGAACCTCTAATCGAAGAAGATCCACTCTGCTATCTGATGTCCAATGCTCCTAATGTTTTTTGCCTTACATTTTTTAGGCTTCAAACGTCGTTTAGAAAATATGCATCTGAGCGCAGCATTTTCTTTCCAAAATCACCCGACATGCATAATTCCTTACATAGTTCATCGAATCACTTTAACACATCGTTCAGTTGAGGAAAATTATATAGCGGTTTTTCTATGCCTAAAAATTTGTTCAGTAGCGTCATCTATCTGTTTATATAAGAGAACGAATAAAAAAAGCTACACGATAATAAAATTAAAGATATGAATATATATTTAGCAATAAAGGATGCCGTTGATTTTAGATACCTAAAAGTGAAAGATAACTACTGTACATACACATAAAAATTTTAAATTAAAAAAAGACGAATGTTAAAAATATTAAAGTGTACAAATTTAAAAATACAGAAAATGTATAAAATAAAAATACTGCTACCGGAAAAAAAAAAAACAATGGAATAATTAAATTATATCCCACATGAAGTGGCTCACTGGTATCAAGTTGATAGAAAATCATCGTCCTTCCCAACCGGGTGGCAAAGACCTGAGTTCGAATCCCGGCGATGATGTGAGGAACTTTTTGGGGCTTTTTTTTTTTTCACAACGTTAATTGGTCTCAGGAGATGGTAGCATGGCGTTTTCTTCTGAAAAGTCCCCTATGAGAGTAAGAGTACGCATTTCGCTCAAGAGTACGCGTGCGTATACTGTTAAATACTAAAATAATGACTATGGAACTTAACACAAGAAAAGTAGAACAAGCATTAAGGGAAAACAAAGGGCTTAAATCAGTAGCCATTAACAGTAATACAGAAACTGGAAACAGATAATGAAACTGAAGAATAACGATGGTATTTTTTTTTTTTTTTTTTTTTTTTTTTTTATGAAAAACCCCAAACACGAAAGGTATCAAAACCTATAGTACTTAGTACCGTGCATGGGTTGAAGGAGAAGTATGGGGGAGGGGGATGCCGGAAACTTTGCTCTAGAGACTAAACATGGGTTTCACCACTTCAAGCCTCCAATAAGCAAAGTGGTGGTATTTCACCGGTTGATGAAAGTCATCTACCACCTGCAATACTTATAAATTGCAAAGAAGGCATCATTCAAATAGCAGAAGACTACTATAGAGAATTATACAAGGAGCGAGGGAATTATGTCAGCAGTGGGGAATCACGAATGATGTCAGCAGTGGGGAATCACGAATGATGTCAGCAGTGGGGAATCACAGCAGTAGATCACAAATTAATAACACATACGACACACGTAATATCTTTTCTGATGAGGTAGAACATGCTTTGAAGAAAACGAAGAGTCAGAAAGCCCCAGGGGAAGATGAAGTTACTGTAGAGTTGCTAAAATTTGGAAGAGACGTGACACAGAAACTGGCAAGATTCTTCACAAAATGCATTAGAAAAGGAGGAGTGGAATAATGCAACCATAGTTTTGCTGCATAAGAAAGGAGATAAATTGGAAATTATAAAACAATTAGCTTGTTATCCTATATATCTACAAGTTGTTCACAAGGGTTATTACTAAGAGATTATAAAGAATACTTGATGAGAATCAACCGAAAGAGCAAGCTGGCTTTAGGACAGGATTCTCAACTATGGATCACCTTCACGTAATATCACAGCTAATGGAGAAAGCAAATGAATGTAAATCACCGTTATGTCTGGCATTTGTGGATTACGAAAAGGCATTTGACTCCATACAGCATAAGGCAATGTTTCGGGCACTGGAAAGATACATGCATAGATACTCCATATATTATGATTTTGAATAAAATATACGAGAACGCTGCCTCCTTTATTAGACTAGACAAAGACAGTAGTAATTTTAAAATTGAGAAAGGAGTTCGACAAGGAGATACAAATCTCCGAAGTTGTTTACAGCTGCCCTTGAGGAAGCTTTCAGAAGACTAGACTAGTTGCAGAAAGGTCAAGTCAATGTGATACTCTCCATTCACATTGACTTGCAGAAAGGTCAAGTCAATGTGAATGGAGAGTATCTAAACTATTTACGATTTGTAAATGACATTGTGATCATAAGCTATGATCCCAAAGAATTAGAGGAAAATCTTATTCAGTTATGCGGAGTTAGTAAGGATTTCGGACTAAAGATCAATATGGCTAAAACAATAATAATGCCACAGAAAGGGATATAACCATTGAAGGAGCAGTAATTGAAAAGGTGGATTCATATACTTATCTGGGACAAGTTATTAGCTGTAATAATAATAAATGGCTGGAAGTCAAGAAAAGAATAAATTTTGGATGGACAGCATTCAGGAAATATAGTCACATACTGAAGAGCAATATCCCAGTTTGTCTGAAACGTAAAATAATGAACCAATGTTTCACTCCCCACCATGACCATAAGTCATGGTGGGGGAGTGGAAGAGAAGCTGAGACGTACACAGCGAAGAATGGAACGAATTATATTAGGAATCAGACTGTTAGATAAGAAGAGAAATACATGGATTAGGCAGCAAACTCAAGTAAAGGACATTCTTATCAAAACTTAAGAACTAAAATGGTCTTGGGCAGGACACATAGCTCGAAGAAATGATGACAGATGGACTAAGAAAATAACAGAATGGTACCCAAGAGCAGCTAGAAGAAGACCTTGAAGACAACGACGGAGATGGACAGATAAAATTCAAGAATTCGTGGGTAGTAAGTGGATGGCCATTGCACAAAACAGAAGGAACTGGAAAGTTGCTGGAGAGGCCTCCATCCTGTAGTGGATTGAAAATGGCTGATGGTGACTATGGAAAAAGGAGTTATACGGCTAATAAAATTAACTGCGATAACGTTGGTATTTTTTTTTTTTAATTATTACATATAATATGAAAAGTCATATAAGGAATTCGACTCAACCTTTCCCTTTTCTTTTGACTTTACCCACGATTGAGATGTTCCATTTTGGTACCCTCTTTTATTAACCTTTCCCAGGTTAACAAATTTGGTGGAAATTAGACTAAATTCAATAGTATTGATTAAAAAGAGAAAACAAATATGGTGAAACAATGTTGGCAAGAGTGCGCATCTTTGAATTTGGTGTACTCTTGGCACTTTCTCAAGTTTCTCATAACAAGCACGGTAGATGACGCCACTTTTATCACTTGACACTTTCTCGACATCATCGTTCACTAAAATAACAACGCTACGTTGTGATAATGCAATAATTCCTTTCATTTCAAATTAAAAAGATAAATATCAAAAAAATAGAGAACTGTGTTTCACAGGAAAACACAGTTCTTATACAGATACAGATTCTTACACTTTAAACAACACGTGTTAACTTGATGTAATATAAGTCTGCCGAATTTTTTGCAGTTATTGCCAGCAGCTGAAATAAAGGGCTTGCACTCGCTTCCTTTCTTTATTCAAATAAATGATTGCCATATCTACTCATCTTTGACTGCTTCAATGCATTGCATTAAAGAAGTCGTTCTACTAATTTCTAGTAGAAAGCTAATTGCATTTCCCCCTTACTCTCCTTCGGAATCAGCCGTGAACTAATGAAGAGTAACTTCACTAATGAAGAGTAATATCTTGACCTTACCGTAATTCTATACTCAAATTAATCCCGAAGATGTTCAGTGGGATTTAGGGTAGTGGTTCGTGCCGGCCCCTGCAACGTTCCGATGTTATTCTTCTCTTATCACATGTTCGTAATCCTTGCATTATAAAATGGAATGTTGGAAGTTGTATGGACCTCTTCCATAAAACTACCACAAAATAGGGCACATAGCATTCTTTTGAACACCATTGTCGGAAGAAGCATTCATGACTCCGTGTATTACGACTAGCTGACCTAGTCCAGAGTAGGAGAAACAATTCCCAGATAACGACACTTCCTCCAAATTAAAATTTGGGACAGGTTCACGGTAGTAATAGCTTTTTATTTCAAGCATTCTCTAAGACCAAACACTTTCACCAGACTGAGAGAGCGTAAAGCGTGACTCTTTGTCTAGTAGGACCGATTTCCATTGATCTACAATCCAGCTTCGGTGTTCCTTTCACAATACTAATCGACGATGTGCATGTTTTAAGTATCAAAGACTTGTGGTCTCCAGCTCTTCAGTGAAAATCATGGAATGCAGATCTCTACGTATCGTGGACACATTTGTAGTTTTGCTCGTAGACTCTCGCAGCTCCAAGTGCAGATTCTCCAGATTTTTTGTTCCCTAGTGTTACCGGCGGATCACTAAAATAAAATACTATTTTGTTTTATTGTTCTAATAAAGCAGTGTGATAGGTAAAAAATAGATATTTCTAACCTATCTTAAATATCCCAGCAAACATGATTGGACTTCTCAACGACTTAAACACCAACCCTGAAGAAATTTGTGTTCACAAGGTATCTTTTGCAGATGCGTAGGTATCTGCAAAAGTTTTTGCAGATACCTACGCTACCTTGCAATTTTAGACCTTCATTACATCATTGTCCTATGTGGCTTCTGTAATGGAGGATCATCTGTTTTTCTTCTCCTGTTCCAGTCAGCCTTCAGCATCCTGCCGACATCACCGCACTCTGATTGGATATAATAAAATATACAGATGCTGACTGTATATTGAGCATTTATTTCGAACATAATCTGTCTTCGCCTTGTATATTTGTTCCTGCACTATTCATTCATGTACTTCAATATACATTGTCTATATAAAACTAATTTTTTATTCCAGCTTCCTGAACTATCAAATGATTTATTCATGGGAATTCAATCGCTATTATTTTCATCTTGTTTTAAGCACACCTGTTAGCATTTTA
Organism: Mastigoproctus giganteus; assembly: GCF_048544385.1. Lineage (NCBI taxonomy): Eukaryota > Metazoa > Arthropoda > Arachnida > Uropygi > Thelyphonidae > Mastigoproctus > Mastigoproctus giganteus. The sequence goes on from NC_143575.1 coordinate 115,170,026, forward strand.
GTACTGCTGTAGTATATCTCAGTTAGCTTACGTGGCTTGTATAACTTATTACACATTCAATGCAAATTTTTCATTGCTAGATAAACAGTGCTAACCTATTTCATGCGTTATGTATCTACCATTACACTCTGTTCGAAGTGCTTCTGCGCAGGCCAGTGTGGTACTCTTATTCTGAATATAAAATCATATTCATATAATTAAATGTGAATGTTACGATTTTATAGGATTTACTTTCTGCACAGTAGTCCCATTTTATAATCACAGTTATTAATCGTTGTCTGGGAATCTTTTATTAGCGCACACGTACTATTCAATGTGTGAAAGCCACAAGAATTTAATTATTACATGTCAAGAATAAGGAAGACAAACACTAAGACGAAAAATCTAAGAAATAATAAAATATCATTAGTGAAACTAAAAAAGCAAAGTATACAATTCCCTTGTATATGCTGTCGTACGAAATATCTTGTATATTGAAATAAATGCATCGTGGCATCTTTACTGCGTAACATAAACAGACAAAAGCAAGATCCGAGTGACTGTCCTTTATCCATTAATGTAGTTATGTCAGATACGCTGGGGAAAAAACAACAAATTGCAGCTCACTGGCTATAAGCATTACTGTAAGACGATGAGTCCCCAAACTAAAAGCCGGATAATGAAAGATAAAGTAGCCTAATGAGACCAATTCACATAACAGCAGGGACTGGCAGAAACGTTAAGGAGGCGACCAGTAAAAGAGAAGTTTCATATAAAACAATTTTGAGAGAGAAAGAGTTTCATGGATGAAGATGAGGAGATGGATGAAGAAGATATAAAGTTGCACGCTTGTAAAAGATGATATTCTTTGGGCTGCCTAATGTGTTATCTGTTATAGGAATATAAACGATTATATATGTAATTATTAAACTGAAAATGCTCACTTATAGTGTCACATCTATTTACCGACCAATGCAGCCAGATTAAGAGCATTTGGTCAACCAGTAGGTATGAATAAATATCCTTGACATTCATCCTAACTAATTATGATTCCTTTTACAATTCTTATAATTTCTCCTCGCCTAAACTCCCGCATTTCATTCTGCAAAATTATGTTATCCCTTCTGTGTATAGGATTAGTTGATATCAGGCTCATCCACAAATCGTCGATAATGGAATGGATTTCAGATATGGAGCTTATTTCCCAGATATCCATTAGCCACAGTCAATCGGAGTTGAGAATTCACAACTGTGCTTAAACTGATGAACAGATTCGTTACATTGCGTTATAGCACTGGAATATGACAGCCTATACCGCTAAAATAATCTTGTAATCCTCCAACTTACACAAGGTACCGTACATTGTTGTTTTCTTAAATGTTCTTGTTTATAATCCGGCACGACCACCGGGTCAGTAGAATTTATAATAAATCAAAGAATACAAATTATTAATCTTGTTTAGTAGTCACGGGCTCGAACCCTGGTCCAATTAAAGACCGTGTGGTACCGCACTCGCGCCCCTGACCACTCGGCTAAATGATGATTCATTAAGACCAAGCGCAACTAGTATATCTCTGCTTGACGATGGCAATGGATTTGGCTTGTGAGGACACCTAGTAAAGGTGTTTTACAGAATATAGCCTCATTGAGATGCCTTAGAGGGTACACCGTGGTTATAAATCATCATTCTCCGATACTGGGTGAAAAAAAGCTCAAGATGCAATGCCGTAAGTAGTATGAAGAATATTTATGGGTTTTTTTTTCCCCACAACGCGCAAGTGCGTAATCATTACTGTGATTTTTCCTAAATGACGTAGAGATAGAGTATGACTTTTGATGAAAAAATTGTATATGATATAAAAAATAAAATAAAATAAATAAAAAAATATATTTTCGAACTCTACGTGCATTAATTACTAAAGTGCACATAATTATTAGCCGTATCCCAAAACCACTCTAGGCCTTCGTTACCCAGTCTTCACGCTCTAGGTTTGTATGGCTGCTCGAGAATCTGGTCGTTGGCTGCGAATATATTCCGTTAACCACCGGTGCTTACTGGACTGTTCATATTTGACGGGATTCCAATTTCGGATCTCATCCAACATGAACAGCAAAGTGGTTGAACATTCCAGCCTGATAGAGCTCGATTATGCGATCCAATTAAATCTAAGTTGATGGTACAATTCAGTTTGCTATGATTCACGTGGTTCCGCTTGATCAAATGTATATTTGCATCACATTACGATATGAGATGCAAATTTTCAGCCAGTTTCATTAACTCTTTTAGGCAACAGCAGGTTTTCTGACATTGAGTGTAGCTTTATTTTGGCGGTTTCCAGTTCTATCTATTTTTTCCTTCTGCACAATCTTACTTAAATTTCTGTCGTTTTATTAATGCGCGGTAAGGTCGTTATGTTATCTTTTGTTACTGAAAAGAGTGAAGGAAGTGGCGAACTGTCTCTTTTGACACACCTTGTTTGCATTGCATCTCATTGACTCTGTTTAGTAATAGCTGCATGCTACTCGATCTTCCGTTATCGCTTAAAAATCTGCTCTCTTTATAAACAAGGATGCTGGTAAGGCGGTTTTTGCTTTCAGCAGGATTACAAGAGCGTATTTGGATGTCCTCCGGCTTTGTTGAATAAAAATACACCTTAGTATTTTTAGATGTTAATTTGAGCTATGATCTCTGGGTATGAAAGGAGATAGAAAGTGGGTTCGTTCATCGCAGTGAAAAACATTTTTTGTTTTATATTTTATTTCATTTATTCAGTTGGAATGTAGCCAGATGCCACCCACATTCCTTTTCGCTTTTTTTTTTCTTTTTCTTTCTTTCTTTTCTTTTTATCGTTTTATATTTTATAGGTTGAAAATTTTGATAATTTTTCTTCACAATTCTTAAAACAATTTTGAATTAAAAAAGATTAATAATATATCTAAATGTGACTTTTGTACCAGTGAGATACGTATAAAATATGTTTCACTGAACAACTTTTATTATGCAAGGGGAAAAAAAAAATTGTCATTTATTGCCGAGAGAGTAATACATGAAATGATGAAAGAAATAATTCTTCGTAATTCGTTAAATTTATTTAATGCCATAATAATTGGGGGATTTTAACTTCTCAGATATCGAGTGGAACTTGTGGGTTTGGTCACTTGCATACTAGCAAGACTTTCATGGATTTATTGGATGATTGTTTTCTACAGCAGCATGTTCCAGAGGCAGCAATACTCTTGATATGATTATCAGCAGTGATTCTTCATGCATTAAGAATCTGCGATAGAGGAAAATTAGGTGGCAGTGATCACATGTGCCGATATGGGATTTACTTAAAGAGGTAACTACCATTAGGAGTAAAGAGAAGGGTTTTTGCTTTCGTAAAGGCGACTGCAGTGTTCTCAGAGATTTTTTTTTATTCTATACAGTGGGACCAACTGATGATGTTACCAACAGAAAATTCTAAATAGAAAGCATTCAAGGAAGTAATTTTGGAAGCTACTAGGCTTTTCATTCCAACTAAGGAATGAAAAGTTCCTTAACTGTTCAAAGTTTAGGCCTAAATGGATGTCAGATGAATTAATGAGACTCGTGGCAGAGAAGAAAAATGCATGGTAGGCATATAAATTATCAGGAGACAAAGAAGCCTATGGTAGATACAAGGTAATCTGTAATCAAGTCACAAAGGAGGTTAGGTAAGCGAAGGCAGATTTATGAGAAATCTTTGGCAAAGAATGCTAAGAAAAACAAGGAGGGCTTATATAAATATTTATACGTATATAAATTCTAGAAGGAAGGGGGTGAATCAGATTGGTCCACTTGATATCGATGGTTCGGCTGTTAATGATCCTGCTCAGATAGCTGACAAATTGAATGAGTATTTTGCCTACACACACACACACACACACACACACACACACACACACACACACACACACACACACACACACACACACACACACACACACACACACACACACACACACACGAGGAGTTATTCAAAGAGGAAAGGACCAGTTGTTTATCAAACTCTAATAAGGAGCTAAAGGATTTTGTAATAATTGAGAGCAAAGCGGAGTGGAAATCGTTGAAAATAAACATAAGAAAGGCACCTGGGGTGGATGGGATCTATCCAGTTATATTAAAGGAGACGCAAAAGAAGTAAGCCAAATCCTTGGCCATAATTATGAGAGGATACTTGGATTCAGGGGAAGTCCCCGCGGACTGGATATGTGCAAATGTATCTCGAATTCACAAAGGGAGATCTAAGGGTGACACGAGTAATTACAAACTTGTTAGTTTGACTTCTGTTCCAGGGAAAATAATGGAGTCACTGGCTAAAAAAGCATTGCGGGATTATCAAGACAAGACTGCAGTAATAATTCAGACGCAGCATGTGTTTGTTAAAGGGAAGTCTTCTCTGACCAATTTGATTGGATACTATGATGTGGTCACAAAGGAATTGAATGCAAAACATAATTTTGATATCATATACTTGGATTTTAGGAAAACGTTTGATACTGTTGCACATGAAAGACTACTGTACAAATTGGAGCAGCATGGCATATTAAGTTAAAGTTGCTAGAATGGATAAAAGTATGGTTGAGTGGGAGAACACAGAGTGGTAATCAGTGGACACTGCTCTTCGTGGACTAATGTTATTAGTGGTGTCCCCCAAGGGTTCGGTTTTGGGCCATTGTTGTTCTGTATATTTATCAATGATATTGATGAAGGTATATCAAGCTTAATATCAAAGTTTGCAGCTGATACAAAGGTTGCCAGGGTTGTTAATAGCAGTAATGGTAGTATGCTGCTGCGACAGGATCTAGAAAATGGGCAGATGGGCTGAGAAGTGGCAACCGAAGTGTAACATTGACAAATGCAAAAAACATTGCATGTGTTTAGCAGTAACTCTAGATGAATATACCAACTGGGTGACAACTCATTCTCCACTACACTCAGGGTAGTGGAGAATGAGGGACCTGGGGGTAATTGTGCAGTCAGATATGAAGTTTTTTGAGCAGTGCAGACGGGCTGCCAGAATAGGTCATGGAGTCTTGTCAATGATATACAGGAATTTTGCTAGCAGGGATGAGGAGGTGATTATCCCCTTCTATAAGGCAATGGTCAGACCACACCTTGAGTACTGCTACAGGTCTGGAAGCCTCATTTCAGGAAGGATGTTGAGTTGCTAGAACGAGTACAGAGAAGGGCAACAAGACTGGTGAGGGGAACAAAGGGGTGCTCTTACGAAGAATGGCTTAAGTTCTGCAAATTGCAGCGTCTGGAGACTAGGCACCTGCGAGATGATCTGATTGAGATGTGTGTTTTGTTGTCATACATCACCAGGGGTTCCCCCCCCCATCTCCGCGCTATTTTCATTGTGGGTGAACGAGTTCACTGGGAAATGCCAGATATTTAAAAGTGTGGGAATTGTTCATGTGTAGTGTCCTGTACCGTTGTTCATCTGGTCATTTAGCCGTTGAACTCCTACGGAGGCCCAACGGTGCCCCACTTACCTCCCGTGGAAGCAGACCAGGAACCCAGTAGCCGTAGTTTCACTCTGCCAGATCCTACCGCTTCATTTCCGCGGCTATTTCGGCGGCTAGGATCTAAAAAAAAAAAAAAATCTGCGCTCCCCCATTCTACCTAATACGATACCCCACGCTATCGTATTAGGTAGTGTGGGGGAGACAAAAGGTGGGGGAAAAGACAGAAATATGGGGACGATGGAGAAGGCGACCCCAGATAATCAGTGGGGTGGGCCTATGCCCCACCAGGCGTAGAGAGGAGTGACAAGGAGGTGAGGGGACGAAAAAGACCGTCTGCTCCCCCTACCGGGGGAGAGGGGGAAAAGATAGGACCATGCAAGGGAGATGGTTTGAGAGCCAAGATGGCGAGTAGCAAGCTGCAGTTGGTCTTCACTGGTATTGATGTTTCCATTTGGGATATCACTCATGAGACCAGGTCCCGTCCAGTTTAGTCAAGTCAGTTCTTGTCATTTGTCATTCCTGGTTGTCATGTGTAGGTTTCAGTTGTGCTGCGCTGCCGTAGGGGTAATATCGCTTAGGTTTGCTAGGCCGAGTTTTGGGCATAAGGTAATTTTATTTTATCATGTTAAGTTTTTTAATGTGTGGGGCTTTCGCTATGATGAAGGTAGAGAGGGGAGGGAGGGAGACCGAAAATTGGGGGGAAAGGACAGAAATATAGGGCCAATAGAGTAGGTAGCCCCAGTTTTCAGTGCGGCATGCCCCACCAGAGTAGAAGTTTGGGGGTGGATTGGGGGTGGACCAGTGAACGTCCCCCTCCCCCCCAGGAAGTGGGAATAATAGATGAAGGGGACTAGGGTGCCTCTTCAGATCGCCATCAGGCTAGTTGCATCTGTGCTGCGTTTAGTGTGTTCTCTGTGCTGCGTTTAGTCTGTTCTGTTTTGTCACATATGGGGAAAGCCCTGTCCTTGTTTTTCTTTTATGCGTGATCAGCACTCTTCTTGTTCAATTACTGGTCTCCTGCGGGTTTCCGTTTGCTGTCACATTTGGCGGCGATTTTTATCAATCTCTATGTACGTTGCTGTAAATAGCTATTAGTGTTTTTCTCTTGGTGAATAGATCTTGCTCATACCGGGAGAGCACCCCATATTCATCCTCAGTGTCCTGGAAATGGTGCTCCAGTCCTATCTCAGTTTTGTTATTAGTAGCCTTCTGAGGTCTTCATAGTGTTGACAATCATAGACTATGTGGCTTTTTTTGCTCTCCCCACATATGTACATTTGGGGTCTTCAACGAGTTCAAAGCCAAACAACTTCTCCTTGTATGGTCCGTGTTCGGTTAATAGTGTTGTCATATGGTGGTACCCTGGGAAGTACCAGGCCGGCTGCTTTGGCTATATTTTACGGAGGTCTGGTAGAAATCTTTTTGTTACTTCGTCTTTTGTAGTCTTCGTCCACCTTCTCTACCAAAGATCTAAGAGGCGGGTCCGTAGCCTAATTTTTTCGTTTTTTAGGTTGCCCGCCGGGTCAGTCGTGTATCCTTGGTGGGTGGGGGCCACTCCCCTGGCCTGCAAAAACATCCCCGCCCGAACAGCCTCCAGGGCCAGGGGGAGCGCTCCAGCAAGTACCTGCAATGCTAGGGTACTTACAGTGCTGCAAGCGCGCGTTGTTGATAGCAGTATGGTCACTTCTAGTGCTCTTTGGTTGTGGATACCACACCGTTTTGGATGCCACAGCGTTTTGGATACCACACCGCTGCTGCTTAGGTGATTGCTCGCAGAAAGGCTGTTTTATAGTAAAGCATCAGGGTTTTTTTCTTGCGTCCCCAGTCTTTCCTTGTGATTCTGGTTACCAGTCTGGAGTATCCTCTTATTTTTCTTCTTATATATTTGAGATGCGATTGGAACGTCAGGTTATCTATGATAACAAACAGATACTTCAGTTTGCTCACAAATTTGAAGGTTACATTGTTGATTTTAATTTGCGGGGGTCGTCGTAGTTGTAGAGTCCCCTTTAGGAGGATCGATGAGGTCTTGTCTGACGGTATTTTCAGCTAGTTCTTTGATGCTCATTGCTGCAGCCACTGTAGTCCCCGATTTTCCAGCGTCTCCAGTTAGTCTCTGGAGTCCGCCTCTACCGTCAATTTCAGATCGTCCGCTCCCACAGAACCCAGGTCGTAAGGAATTCATCGAGGACCATTGTCCACGGGAGCGGCCGCAGCACCGACCCCTTTTTGATAGTACGTTGATTTCCACTCTTTTTTTGCGATAAGTAGCTTTCATTTACTTTGTACAGGTTAAGAGGCAGCTCAGTCTCCTTCAACCTCGCCAGGACGCTTGGCCACCACAGTGAATCAAACGCCCCAGCAAAGTCAACAGAGATGAGCAGCGCATACTTTTGTCTACAATCTGGAATATCCTTAGCAAGTTTCCCAGTGCATCCACAGTTGAGGACCCTGGTCTGAAGTCATAGTTGTTTCTGGCATGTAGGCCTGCTGCTTCATAGTGTTTTATAACTCTCGCATGGAGTAATCTTCCAAACAGTTTGCTTACCACTGGGAGCAGTGCGATGGGTCGATATGAATCCGGATATTCTGGATTTTGGTAGAAATTTTCAGTATTAGTTTTAAATTTGCTGTTTCCCATGCAGTTGGGAAATGTCTTGTTTCCAAGCATCTATTCTATAGTGTGAGGCGTAGGTGCGCCTTGTATTCCACGGTTTTCTTGACTATTTCAGACTCAATAAGATCGAGGCTCGGGCATTTTCTATTTCTGACGCTACTAGTGGCCACGCTGAGTTCATCCAGGTGAAGGAGGGCTGAATCGCCTGGTTGCTGTAGTTATCGTTTGTGTGACATGTCGGTTGCTGAGCTAGAGGTTGGCAAATCTGATTTTTGATATATTGTATCGAGTATGTTATTCATCATCATCGACTGCTCCCAGGTCGTGGTAAGGTCTCCCTGCCGAGTTCTAGTGGTAGCATAACCTCCCCCCCCCAATGTTAGCCTATTGGTTACCTGGTTACCTTGTAGACAGTGCCCCAGGTCAGTGTTCCCTACTGTGGAGACCAAGGACTTTTACTTATTTTTATGGCGTCAGTGAAGGAAGGACTTCCCTCTGGAAGCCCTTCGTATTCTTGTTCATTTGTCAACGGAGCATGGCAGTGGCACGGCGTGCCCAGCCGGGGGTATTTCTTCCTGATAGTTTGGTTGCTGATGTTTACCATCAGTTTAGTAGTGGTCTTCTGCAGTTAGTTCGGATTATTCTGAGAATCCAGGGACGGAGGTTTGTTGTTAACCTCTGTAGTTAGTAGTTCTTTGTATTGGGGCCAATCTGCCTTGGAAACTGCGTATCTGTGTCTTGTTTGTATATCTGCTGTTGTTCTTGGCAACGTTCTTGTTACTTTGTAGGGGATGACTCGATGATCCGAGTAGTGGTGTATTAAGGCCTTGAATGTATTGAGCAGGAGCTTCAATGCTGATGGGATTCTCCTTTTTTCTCAGATTACAAATCTGAGGGCGGTCTGTGCGGTTAGCACAGTGCTATGGTCATCGTCCTCCCCACACCAGGTATAAAAGGCCTGGGTTCGAATCCTGTCGATGACGTGAGGAACTTTAGTGGGCTTTCTTTCGCTCTGTGGCTGAGTTAGTCGGTCTCAGGCGTAGATAGCAAGGTCCCCCTCCCCCCAGAAACTGGGGTTTTTTCGTGCAGCAAAACAGACAAATGGGCCAGAGAACACACGCAATTTACAGACACAAATACCGGTTGTTGTATTAAATTACGGGTAACCCTAATATAATAATTAAAAAAAAAAAAAAAAAAAAATTAAACCTGAGGGGTCATAAACTGAAATTTAGGAAAGACAGTTGTCGAATAGACGTGCTGAAACTTACATTAGCCAGCGGGTAGTTGGTTGCTGGAACAAACTTCCATCTGTAATTGTGGAAGTTGATAGCTTAAATAAATTCAAGGAGGAAGTGAAAAACTTTCGAAGTGAATGGATAGGTTAAATGGAGAGGTTTTCTTTTTTTTTTTTTTTCTGCTGACGATGTATAAGCTTGCATCATATGCTAATTAAAATAATCATATTAGTAAAATGTAATACATTCATGTGGCAATCTCATAGCCGAGCTTCGAATGTTGATCTCATTTATTTTATTAATAAAATACGTAATAATTTCAGTTTTACATTTAAGGTCTCTCAATTTTACTTGACATTTTATCAGTTTTATGCCAAAATAGGAATCTGGAAGAGCAGTATATTGATTTTTTTTTATATGATACATTCTCGCTAATAAAAATATTGTAACAAAGCTTTTACAGTACTCGTATGTTATTTGTAAATATTTATTTTTAGATAGTGTGGATTACGTTTTCACACGCACGCAGCGCGGATGGAATAAATAATAGAGAGGGGGAAAAAAAACCACCTGTGATAAAGTTACAGGTATGGTTGTGTGTCACTCCTTGCTTTCAAAAACAGCTTGTATTCCTACGAGAAATAGATTCAAATAAATCTTGAACTGTCTTAAAAGGAATATTGGACCGCTATTCATGGAGGGACGTTTCAAGCTCCTTCAGTGATGAAGATGGAGAAAATCTACGTCTCACTCTCCTCTCAAAATGTGCGCTCAGTGGCCCGATAACAGTTAAATTATGCAGGGCATGAGAGATGCTTAGCCTCAGTCAAGCTCCTGAAACCAAGGTTAAACACATCCAGCTGTATGTGTTGGAGCATTATCATTTTGAAAAATGGCATCGTAGTAAACAATATTTGCGCCATGGGATGAACCTGGTCACTTAAATTAAGATAATCAGCGGCAGTAAATCGAGTAAAACTCAAATCGGAAATTCGAGTTTTTCGTCCACCAAACAGAAAATCAACCACAGAACATACACAATTTACAGACATATGTACGGTGCAATATGGCCTAAGTTGCTAATGCACCTAAAACCCTACAACAACCAGCCAACCATCGCCCGTTAAGGATGATGATAGGAACTAAAGAATACCAACATATCGCTGTCCAAACTATTGTTGATCCTCCTCAATGCTTGACGGTTGGCAGAAGACAGTCAGAATAATGAGTTTACTTTGGCATTCACTAAATGTAAATTCTTCCAAATGCTGGAAAAAAATATGAATGATGATTGGTCTGCGAACATGAGATAACATGGAAATTTGTCTGCTGACAAATATCCATGTTACGAAGTGTCATATTTTTGTTCCCCGTACACAATTGCATCCCCTTTCTAGCATTGCCATTAGTAACGAGTGACTTAGCAATGGTGGCTCTGCCGTTGCCTTCTGCTTTACTTGAGTGGCAGTTATTTTCATGAGTAGTGTCTCTGTCTTTCTTATTCACAATTAACTCGAGCATTCTCAGAAGCTATTATTTTGTAAGTGTCTTCAATGTTTAGTTCCCGACATTTTCGTACGATTTTAATTGCGTTGTCAAGTTTAGTTTAAGTTGTTGGGGCAAGAAAACATTCTTTTCCCATACGTATAGGAAAGATCCATCAAAACTGCCGTGCCCTGTGTAAAAGAGACTATTATTATAATATATTAAATTTAAAGTAAATGAAGAAAGTGATATTTTTTCGGAAGTATAAAGTAAGTTAGTTTTTTTTTTTTAATCCCTTATTCGCATGTAAATTAAGAAGAATATTTTCAAATGTTTGCTGAGGAAGGCGCAACAAAAATTCAACAATAAATACTAAAACAAGTAGAAGAATTATTTTTCAAATCTCTTTAACTTAAAGATTTCAAAAAAAAATTAGCAAATGGATTCCAACACTAGATGCAAAAGCTGAACTAGAAATTTTGGTAGAAGTAGAAGCTATAAAATCAATGAAAAATAGCAAAGCAGCGGGACCCAATATGTAATACATTCCCCAATGTAAAGCTCTAGCCGGACTATTTTCAAAATGCCTTCTACTTAAAAAAGTACCAGTAACATTGAAGGATGTAGAAGCCATCCTACTGCACAAAAAAGTGACATAGCAGTTTTAAAACACTAGGAACCAGTAATTCTACAGTGTTTTCATAAAGATACTTGCAAGAAGAATAGGCACAATACTTGAGGTAGTAAACCCAAAGAACAAGCAGATTTCAGAAAGAGCTTCAATTCAATGGATCACATCCAAACATGCAGCAAGTTATAGAGCGTCACAATGAATACAAAAATTATTATATTACGGTTACCCGTAAACTGATTACATTAACCTGTAAATTGCGTGTGTTCTCTGGTCGATTTGCCCGTTTTGCTGGACGAAAAAAACCCCAGTTTCTGGGGGGGAACCTTACTATCTACGCCGGAGACCGACTAACTCAGCAATGGAGTGAAAAAAGCCCACTAAAGTTCCTCGCATCATCGACGGGATTCGAACCCGGCCTTTTCAACCCGGTGTGGGGAGGACGGTGATAATACAACTGTGATACCGCGCAGACTCGCAATGAATATAGCCTTCCATTATAGCCTTAATCGACTATGAGAAAGCATTCGACTCAGTCACAAAACAAGAAATAATGAATACCCTAACCAACCATGCCATAGACAGAGCTTATGTCAATATTTTCCAATCAATATAAGAAAAGGAAACTGCATCAATACCGATCAACAATGATGATGTTTCGATCAACATTTTCCGACATGGAGACAATTTTCCCTAAACTGTTTTCTGCCTGTTTAGATGCAAGCTAAATTGGGATAGTAAAGGACTCAAGCTAAATGGAGATTACTTGAATTACACCCGATTTGCAGATGATGTCATTCTCTTTGCCAGTGATATGGAAGAATTGCAGAAAAACAGTGAAGAACTGCAGCATGAAAAAAAAAAAAGTTCAGTTTGAAGATGAATATCAAGAAAACAGGTTTTGTTCAACAAATTTACCAGACCAATGAAAATCATGGCCGATGGAAAAGAACTCAAGTGGAAATGTATGTTTATTGTGGAACTATCATGATAGAAATTGAACAGCGCGTAGAATTGGGACGGCAAGCATTTTGAAATTTCTTCAACACAAACTTGCCGCTCTGTCTCAAACTAAAAGTTTTTGATCAGTGTATCCTCCCTGTCCTGACATATGTCTGCTCGTGTAGCACAGTGGCATCGTCACCGTCCTCCCCACACCGGGTGGAAAAGGCCTGGGTTCAAATCTCGTAGATGACGCGAGGAACTGTAATGGGCTTTTTTCATCTGTGTCTGAGTCACTCTCTGTCTCAGGCGTAGATAGCAAGGTTTTTTCGTCCCGCAAAACAGGCTGAACGACCAGAGAATATACGCAATTTACAGACACATTACATAAATGGATATACAGGGTGTTTCAGTTAAACGTTTCAGAACTTCTAAGAGGGGTAGGGTACATCCTGACAACTCGAAATCATATAGCAATGTGGGGTCGGAAATGCTTTCCTGAAGCGGTGTTGTACACAGAAGCACCATAAAAAGAAAAGAGACCGTAAGTGAGAAATCGTTTTAATAATACATGAAAAGAAGCAAAAGGTACATGGATTAAAGTAAGTGTTCGAAGTTTCTTCAACCTCGTATTGCTTTCGCACAGTGGTACCTTGGAAAATGTGCTACAAATCCCCTTTTTCCTGCTGAAGTGTTGTTTTCCGATGAGGCATTCTTCACAAGGGAAGGAATTTTCAACACGCATAACGACCATATCTGGGCGGTCGAGAACCCGCATGCAATACGACGTCGTGCAGCACAGATTCGATTTTCGGTCAATGTATGGGCCGGCATTATGGGAGATCACCTCATCGGACCTTACCTGTTACCGTGTCGTCTAACCGGACCTATCTACTTGATCTTTCTGCAGCAAGTATTGCCACAACTTTTGAGAGATGAACAGATTTCTGCATCGACGCAACAGACAATGTGGTTCCAACACGATGGAGCCCCTGCCCATTATAGCGGAGATGTTCGTAACTACCTGGATGTCACATTTGGTCAACAGTGGATCGGACGTGGTGGTCCCGTGCGTTGGCCTGCTCGGTCACCCGACCTATCATGTCTTGATTTTTATTTCTGGGGTCATATGAAATCGCTAGTTTATGACACCCCTGTTGACAATGCTGAGGAGCTGGTTGCAAGAATCGCAGTAGCTGCCGAAGAAATTCGAAATTCGCCTGGAGTATTCCAGAATGTTCGGATGTCCATGCGTCGGAGATGTGAGGCGTGCATTGTAGCCCGTGGAAGAAACTTCGAACACTTACTTTAATCCATGTACCTTTTGCTTCTTTTCATGTATTATTAAAACGATTTCTCACTTACGGTCTCTTTTCTTTTTATGGTCCTTCTGTGTACAACACCGCTTCAGGAAAGCATTTCCTACCCCACATTGCTATATGATTTCGAGTTGTCAGGATGTACCCTACCCCTCTTAGAAGTTCTGAAACGTTTAACTGAAACACCCTGTATATAAGAAATTACGGGTGGCTCTAAAATAATAATAATTTGATTTTTTTTGTCCTGACATATGTTTGTGAAACATGTGCATTGAATTCAAAAGTTTTACAAAGGCTGAGGGTCACACAAAGAAGTATGGAACACCGAATTTCGAACGTAACCAAAAGAGACCGAAAACAGTGCATGGATTCTTCAACAAACCAAGGTCTGTGACATCACTGAAAGAACCAGGCACTTAAAATGGAAATGAGCAGGTTACATATCAAAAAGAACTGACGAAAGATGGCCCAAACGAATTTTGGAATGGACACCGCTTGACTCTAAACTCCCAAGAAAAATGCCAAAGATGAGGTGGATCGATGAAATAGTGAAAATTTTCTGGTGTACAACGGCAGCAGAAAGTACAAAAAAAAAACAAAAAAAACCGCAGTTGCTGGAATGCTGAGGAGGATTTCATTCTGCAGTAGATCGACAATGTCTCAAGAAGAAAATAATGATGATGTTAAGAAGAATGGTGGCTGTCCATACTTGAATTTGTCACTGACACTAGCATATTTCTCCGTCTTATATATCGAGTCAGTTCGAATTTTAATTTATTTTAATTTTCGTATTAACATCTAGCAAATTCTATTGATGGGTAACATAGTGGGAAGCATCGACTATAAACATTCTGATTTAACAAAGCTGATATTCCTTATGGAAATAAACAGATAATAATAATAATAATAATATAATGCACATTACACGAGAACAGAGTAAGCATTACAAAAATTTTCTGCAAAATAATAACCCAGGGATTAGCAATTATATATGAACCGCATAATAATGAACAATGTCTCTCACATTAACACGTTCACGATATACATGTATATCTATTTTAGGAAGAAATGGCTGATATATTTTTACACATTTGATCCATTATGGTGTGAAGCCCCCGCCCCAAATACATTTGGCGAAGACGACCCATATATCAATGTGTTTTCCTCCAGAAGAATCGCCATTGATGTAATAGGTGATACGACGTACCAGTGTTCACACACGTCATTGAATATTTAACGTATGTGTCACGATAAGTTCTCTCACAATGTTCAGAAAGTAAATCAGCGTTAGAAAGTTCCTCAATGGCTCGCTCCACCCGATGACTGAGATTGATATAGTAGATGACGCTGTTCTTTGTTGCCTAGTAAATTTGAGTTTCCTTGTGGGGAAGTGGAGAAGTGGCATGCGATCCTCGTCCAAGACTGAATAATTCTGCCACGGTGTGGAAACTCCCCTAAAAATTCCCGTGTTGACTGGCTTCGAACTTGGTCCTTTTTCACATGGTAAGGAGGGACAGCGATAACAACAACTGTACTCCAGTGAAATCTCGTAAGAGCTCTTAAAATTCTTTTTCCTTCATCACTTTAAATAATTCAGTTAGTGTATGTTCTTCATAGCGTTCTAGAGGAAGTTAAGGGGGAGAAAAGGGGAAAAATAGAAATATTGAATGCTCCACGTCTTCAGACATTCAAGGAAACTGCACCTAGACTAGCACTGTCTGGGCGGGGCGGAGGACTGTGTCCCTTTTTGCACTTTACTACCCAACTTTTTGCAGGGTGAAAAAGGCATGGCTATCAGTTAGAATAAAGAAGATTCGTCTTAATTGCGAATCGTTAAACTGTTGCTTAATAATCAAGCCACAACGGTCTCTCATTCATGTTTTCTCACTTTGAAAAAACATGAATGAGAGATGCTATCAAGTCACATAAGGAATGAGTTTTTAGTGAAATCGTTACAAATAGTTACTGATATTGTAATTGAAACTGGTTGTACCCCAGGCGATAAGGCTCGTATTGTAGGTGAAAGGTATGACAGTATCTTCTGTTAATCAAGAGTTAGAGAAGGAAAAATAATATTGCTAAAGTTTTTTGAAAGATATGCTGTTAAAAGTGATGTGAAACTTGTGAATGTACCTCTTTTTTAGTATATTCGAACACCTAATTTAAAGTGGAAAGCAAACATTCGCTCTCACGAAACAGGTTTTCGTTCCTAGGAAACAAAGTTTCAACTTAAAATGTGTTTTTCAAAATTCTTGTTATTATGTGTAAATAATAATTGCTGTTAAATAAATTAATAATAAATGAATAATTAATAAATAGTAAATGATTGAATAAGTCATATTTTTCTTCTCATCTTTTTTCTAATTTACGGTTACTTATTTGACTTTATTCTTATTTTCAACCATTATTAAAAGTACCTGTGTACGATTATTTTCATATTTTTACGCTAATCGGAAGTAATGTTTGTATTTAATGTAATTACCTCGCGGTGTTCAAAGTGGATAATGTCACTACTCTCTCGCACCACGTGTTAAAGATGTGACCACAAATTCCGTTCATTGGCCGAAATTGAGAATTATCTTCCATGGCAGGAGAAGTTTAGTGCTCATTCGCAGTGTTGCAGAATACGTTGGTCTTTGAATGAGAATTGCATGATTTTTCCTTTCAGAAGCTCAGTTTTTCATCCCGTAAAATAAACAAACCGACAATAGAATACAAGCAATTTGCATACGCTGTATATCAAGGCAAGGCCTTTTGTTTCTTCTGCGAAAATTCTTACCAACCAGATCAATGATACAAACATTTTCGAGTCCAATTTTAGTGACACTATTTTTCAATATACTGTATATATATTTCTTCTTCATTTTAGAAATAAAACACTTTTCAATGGCTAACTGTCATTGATAAGCAGAAGAATGACAAAAAATGTTTTGTCTGATATGGAAAATTATTCTATAAAGGGGAGAATAAATTACGAATTTCAAAGAAATTTATAGGACTTGGTACGTAGAAATATGGGCATCAAATTAAAAGGGGTAAAACAAAAACAAATCGCCAGGAAGTCTTTTGCAAATTTTGGTGATGTAACAAACCTGCGTTGATGCTTTCTTACAGGATATGAAGTGTAGAACTTTTATCCAAGTTTAAAATTGATATTAGCAATACCAACCACGACGTCCTTAAGAGTTAAACATCAATATAATAATCGAACAACTTCACTACATCCTGTTGGTTTTTGTCAATTATTGATATTTTTGTTTCTTTAGTAAAAACAATGGTAGACTTTGTCAATAGGAGGTTAATTAATTTTTAAAGAAAATAAAGACTTGGATCGAAAAACTGTCTCGGAAATTATTTTCAATATCTCAGTTAATTAAAATTACTTCGGATGTAAGCAAAGGAATTTTTTTTCGTTTAAAAGCTAACACCACAAATTGCGTAATGGCTTCAAGTATCGAATATAATTCGTTTCTTACCATATCGTGGTTTTCAGTAAATGCAATATACAAGAATACTCTTCAGACTTTACAAAAGGAGGAAATGTGAGTTTTATGCTGCTTTTCCATGCTCAGTATTGTCACTGTTGTTATGAAGTATTGCCGATAAATTGATAGTATTCATACACATGAAATTCTAATTAACTCATAAAAATGCTCTTCAAAATGGATCTTATAAATATTCAAGCTCGGCATGCAAATAGCTTTCAAGTCATAAAGACTAACATGAAAACCATCCGCCAGTTTCAAACTTTACTGCTGTCAGATTATAACTTGCCTAAAGTAATTGATGGCCGTTCTAAAATTAATAGGAAACATCATCGGGCGATGTTGGAGAATCCGGCGTGAAAGTTATATAACACATTCATTAAATAAAGAATTTCTTCTTGCCCACTCAAAGGAATAGTCGGGGAAGGTCATTTACATGAACATTTCGCTGCATACCCCAGATCTCTCGCCGAACGGAGAAAGATCAATAGTTTACAAAAGAGAAAGGCGAAGAAGAAAGGAATCGCTAATCGCACTTTAATGATACCTTTCTTGAATGAGACTGTGCAATGATCCTTTGGCAACGACCATTGTCAACGCAAAGCACATCGTAAATTTTCTGGTCACTCATCCACACTTCAGTTTAAGACATAATGTTATAAATACTCCCGAAGATTTAAATTCCCCGATGTGCTGTCGATAATGAGACCTTTTAAATTCCGTGTGATATGTCTGATTGGTCTCAAAGTGAACAACAATATGTTATTGGGGAATTAAAATAATTCACGGCGAAAATAATCTGGAGTTCATTGCAAGAAAATCCAGAACAATAAAATAAATAAATACTCGGCGATGAATACAATGATGGGTCCTCAGAGTTGTCCGTCTTAATATTTATTTCATTCTCACATTTAATGTTTTATAATAATGTTATGAAACATTAAGATTCGGAAAAAAATTTCATAGGATGAATTTAAAATAAAAGAGCCTAAAATATATAAGGTGGGCCATATGTGTGTTTTAGCCCTTCCTGCCACTTGTTTGGAGTGGACTGGGTTCTATATCGTTGGCACCCGAAGAAATTTCTAAAATCGTCTCCATTCCAGGCTGTATTTAGCCAGTCGCAGGAGGAGGGTGTACTGTTGTTCCTCTAGTCAGTTTTTCCTGGTGTTTTAGTCCGCACAACATGCAAATCTACCTGTGAACACATGCGGATTTGACTTATTCCACAGACATAATACACTTATAGTTATGAGGGCTCGCGTGGAGCTGTTAATACGAAATACGTATTTTGGCCGTTTGACCAGAAGAGATGTAATATACCTAGAAGTTAATTACCGAGATCAGTTTGAACTATTCATTTAAACGGCACAAATTACATAATCCTTAAGCCATAAGGATGCAGAACATTTCAACCCAAAAAAATCAATAGTCAGCATATTTCTGATCTAAAGCACACCTGTTAACTCGGACCATGAACATATCTGCCTTTTAAGAGCCGACATTATAAACTGGTGCACTTATGACGAAAATAGTTGATACGCCAAAAAATATCTCCAAAGAGCCAACCTGTTTGTGAAATGTCCGCTGTTGTATTTCCTGAGTAGAAATAATATCGTAAAACTTCTTTTGGTTTGTGGTTTTTCTATTGTATAAAATGTTTTTGGTTTTTCCATTGTATAAAAGAGCTTTTTGCTTTCTGATTGAAGGGGACATTCAATCTCAGATGGGACGAGGAGGAGGAAGAAGGGAAGTTTTTAAGTGAAAGATAAGAACGCGAAGATTTTGTGATATATACCTGTACATTTATTTCCTGCATGTAATCATACAATAGTGCCATAGTATATATAATGATGTGGTAATATAATGAATAATATAACATAATACAATATAACATAGTGATACAATGAGATGGTAATACAACAGTCAGAATTCATTCGTAATTGCTTGATTATGAATGAAATACATTTATATCTATCCATAAATGACAATTTATATACATTAAGTGATCAATGAATTATGCCCTCTCCTATGAAAACTAAATGCGACCCATTGACCACGTGAGGTACGAGAGTGCGGAGTTCGTCGACTTACGTAGCATAGATAAGGTGTCAGTGGTTCAGTAGGTAGTAAAATTCCGAGCGTGATGGGTAAAAGGAAGGATTTACCAGACTTTGATAAAGGACAGATTGTGGGTGCTCGACGAGCTGGCGCTTCGATTTCCGAAATGGCTGAACTAGTGGGTTGTTCGAGAGCCGCCGTAGTTAAAGTGTACCAGCACTGGCGTCAAAATTGTCAAACCACGACCCGAAGGCAAAATTGCAAAGGTCACGAAAGGTTAATGTTAGAGGTGAGCGCCGGGTCCGACGACTCTAACAGGCGCAGCGCTGTTGAAGAGTTGACTACCCAATACAACATGGGCCAACCTGGAACAATATCTGGCATGACCATGCATCGCACGTATGGGCTGTACCACCAGACAACCCCTACGGCATCCTCTCCTAACCAAGGTTCACCGGAGTAAAAGACTCGCCTGGTGCAAAGAGCATGCAAGTTGGACGTTAGAAGACTGGAAGAAGGTGTGCTGGTCGGATGAATCACGTTATTTACTCCACACCGTGGATTGTCGTGTACAAATTTGGCGTCAACAACATGAGGCTCTTCATCCAGCATGCATGGTATCAAAAGTCCAGGCCGGTGGAGGCGGTTGTATGGTGTAGGGCATGTTTCACTGGCAGGAACTTGGACCCCTGGTGCATTTGGAATAACGTATCAGTGATCTCCACTATCGTCAACTGCTTGCTGACTGTATACGCCCCTCCAAACTTTTTCCCGAATGGCGATGATGGCTTCCAAGATGAAAATACGCCGAGCCATCGGACATTTGATGTGCAGGAATGGTTTAAGGAACACAGTTCTGACTTCCAGGATATCGATTGGCCTCCGAACTCCACCGATATCAATCACATAGAAAACTTGTGGGATACTATGGAAAGACATATCAGGTGTCTAGATACACCAGTCACCCCCATACCTGCATTGCTGACCGCATTACACACAGCTTGGTTGGCCCTACCTCCTGACACTTTGTTGAATCAATGCCACGTCGGATAGCTGCTGTACTGAGAGCAAAAGAAGGACTTAAAGTATTAGGTAGGTGGTCATAATTCAGTGATCACTCAGTGTATGTTATATAAATAAATTTTTTGTTTATACTCCTGGACGACCAAACAGTCAGAGGAGTTCACAAGATAGACAGAATACAAGAAACAGCATCTTATTCAGCAGTCACGGGTTTGAACCGCGGTCACTCAAGGCACATATACTTAGGCGCCCGCGCGCCTGACCACTAGGCTACGGCGGCCTTCTGTACCTTGTCATCAAGAAGGGCGTTCCAGTTTTAACTGCTTATCTTTATTTAAATGTTTAACTTACAGCAATTAAAAATCGAGGGCATGGTTAACGTCATTTTTATCGAAATGTCTATATGGCAAACGCAGATATTACATCAAATTCGTAGCTAGTGCACGCAAGGCTAGTCACGAATTTTATGTAGTTATAGTAACTTAGAAATTTCTAGCTAAAAATTTCTTATTTATTCCAAGCAAATTAAAGATACAGTATATTGTTTGTTCCTTTTCTTACTAAAAAAAAAAAAAAAAAAAAAAAAAAAAAACACAATCCAAAGAGGTGCACGTATGTATTCTTACTTTGGTAGTTAGAGTAATTAATTTGCTGTCACAAAAGCTGTGAAACTTGTTAGTTAATTACGAATTGTCTGCGATCTCCCCTTAATTTTTGCAAGAAGTTCTAAACAAAATGGTGTAAAATACTATTGCTATAAAGAAGCAGGCTTCCTTCAACTCATTAGTTTTCAGGGTTGAAACCACTTTCATGTTTCGGGAAAAGTTAATAATTAGTTTTTTTCATACATATCATATGGGCTGTCCCTATACCGTATATTCTAGCTCAGTCGTCCCCAACCTTCTTATTAGGTACGACTGGCACATTTGAGAGAGAGAAGCAGGACTTATTTAATATATTTGCAATAAACAAAGCATAATCAGTACTTGTGCGCAATGACTGCTGAATAAGGTGCTGAAGCACTTTTTTTTAAATGAAAACTCCAAACACGAGAATTATTAGAACCTGTAGTACTTAGTACCGTGCTTGGGTTGGAGGTTGAGAAGACGAAAGAAGATATTTGTTGACATTGGACTTGAACTTCTGTAGATTGTAATTTTCAGGAAATACGTATGAAGGAAGGTTGTTCCAGAAAACGGCAGTTGAATGAATAAACGAGGAAGATGAAAAGTTGGTTCTGTGGGTTTGAAGTTGGACAGTAAATGGATGTTGGCTGGTGGCAGCACGTGTTCGGACTGTTTTGAAAGAGAGAGCAGAAATTTCTTAGAAGCCAATTCAGAATAACGGTGCACATGGAAGTATCTGTAGAAGAGGCATGCAGCAGAAACAGTGCGTCTATGAGACAGCGAGTGGAGAGACTGTTAGAGATGAATCATTAATTAACCTAAATGCCCTCTTCTGAATGGAATCAAGAAGCTTGAGAGAGGTTGGGGGAACAATATTCCATGGTAGGGCGGATTTGCGATTTATACAGAGTGAACAGCTGTTTGGAAGAAAAGTAACGCCGAAAGCGAAAGAGAAAACCAAGTTTTTTTAGATGCAGAGGAAGCAATATTTGTAATGTGCTTGTGCCAAGAGAGATTAGAAGTCAGGGTAATACCCAAAAGAGATATATCATTTTGCCTAGAAATCGGAGTGTCACTAAAGATAAGCATAGGAGCAGAAGAATCTTTTTTGCGAGATATAATACAAGGCTGAGTTTTAGAAGAGTTGAAATCAACTAAGTTGTCTTTGCCCCACTGGGGAATTACCTGAAAATCGGCATTTAAGGAATTGGTAGCAGATTTTCGAGATGTTGAAGCTGATTGAGCAAAGCAAGGTTTCTCGAAATGGAAAGTGGAATGCAATGTGCTATCATCGGATATTACATATAAATAAATGTTCTTTGTATACTCCGGGAAGACCAGGCGGCCGAAGTCTTGTGAATACAAAAACCAGTACACAGTACTTACGCGAGCTTTAAACACAGTCACTCAAAGCAGGTGTACTTACCTCGGCGCCGGACCACTCGGTTACGTCGACCTTTTATTATGTTTGTTGCCATGCCCCGATTAGAGGATCAATGGGCAGTGTGACGGATGGGCAGAAACGAAATTTTCGCTCGTGATAATCATTGCTCTGCTTTTTTGTTTTTTTTTAAATTTTTGTTATAAATCATGATATATCACTATTTGCTGACGTGCTTGAAATTTAACGCGCTGCGTATATTAACTAACTTGTGAACGATTAAGATGCTCGCTGGCAGCGGAGTCAATATGATTTCTGATCTTCCACCATTTGTGAAGGATCCGCAATCATAATGTTCCAAGTTGGATTCGAATCTCGTCAAGGAAGCGAGAAATTTTTGGACATTTTTTGTAACGTGGTTGAGTTAACTGGTCTCGGGCGAGGATTTCGCGAGTTCATCTCCGGAAACTTGAGTTTTTCGTGAAGCAAATCGACCGAAAAATATATGTAATTCCAAATGAATTCGTATGCAATTCCAGATAATGGCCTCGTAGCCCAGGTTGTTTTAGCGTTTAATGTGCGCGAGCACCCAGACACAACCTCACGCGGTGTTTTCCCTAGGATGCTCAGCTTTATTACTGAGTAAAACAGGCAAACGAACTGTAGAATACACTGACGCCGCATAGACGTAGTAGTTTCTTTGGCACAAAGCAGAAAACAAATTATTAATTATTAAAATGTTTGCCTTCTTTGGGAAAATCCTGTACTTCAAAAACTGTTCGAAAAAGTAATATTTCGAACAGTTTCAAAGGTAACCAGCCTCGTGGGTAGCATAGTTGGTAGAACCGCCGTCCTCCCGACACTGGGTGGTAGAGAGGTGAGGTCGATCTGCGTCTATGATGTGAGGAACTTTTATTGCCATTTTTCACAACGCGACTGAATTTGGCTGGTCCCCTGCGAGAGAAGCACGGTTTTTCCTCTCTGAAACTCCTATTTGTCGTCTAGCAAATGGTTAAATAGACCACAGAAGACACACGTAATTTACAGACAATGGACATTATGGGCTTACAGGGTGGGTGGGAAGTTGCTCCTTATTTTAAAAATGTATATATTTCCTAAAATATACAAAATAGCACTGCATATTTTTTTTGTGATTTTTGTTTGCCATTAGTTTCCTTAAAGTTACAACTCCGTGAGACCCCCAGCATTTTCCACACATTTTTTTAAACGGGCAGGTACATTTTCAGACCTTCCTTAGGAGTTGGACAGGAACACCGTAGATGACCTACCTGACGGATCCTGTTTTCGAGTTCATCAATATTCTTAAGTTTACTGTTATACACTTCTTCCTTGGCCAATCCCCATAAAAAGTAATCAGATGGGATTAGGTCTGAACTTCGTGCAGGCCATTCTGTGGGTAGCGATGGCCTATCCAGCGTCCTGGGAAATGCTCATTGAGCCACTCTCTAACAAGTCGAGACAAAATTCAGGTGAGCGCCGTCTTGCATAAACATCAACTCTTGAGCTTTTCCCCATGCAGAAATTGTAGGGCACACAAAAGTTTGCAACATTGCTAAGTATCGTTCACCGTTCATGGTGTCTCGTATCATATATGGTCCAATGAAACCGCACCACAATGTCACTTTTGGCTTGTTCTGCATTCTTTCAACCCTCACCTGGGGATCTTTATCTGCCCAATAATGACTGTTATGTCGATTAACGACCCCCCCACCCCCACATGAAACACAGCCTCGTCTGTCCAAAGAATGCGTTTGAACAGGTCTGGAAAATCTTCCTGCCATGCAAGCATCATTTCACAAAATTCAACACGCCTGTCCCAATCTTCCGGAAACAATTGCTGATAATGAGGCTTCCATGGTCGATATTTTAAGTCTTTGTGGAGAACAACACGCATAGCATGACGCGTTAAACCACTCTCTTGTGGCCTGCCGTGTGGATTTCGAAGGGCTTCGATCGAAAATCTCTTTCAGTTGATTCACATTTTCCTCAGACCTTGACGTCGAAGGCCTACCGGTCTGTTGCTGTCCACTACACTACCAAGTCGTCAGTAACTTTTTTGACAGTTTATTTTGTATCCAAAACAGCATGCCTGCCATGTTGACTCCTCCACCACCGTGGCACTCGGACAACTGACTGCCACACCTCACGCCTGGCGGCAATATTAGCTCTTTCTTCAATGGATAGTACACCGGCCATTTCTACAGGGATTTCACAGGGATTTGAAACAATGAAAACAGCATAAGTAATGCCATTATTATTATTATCAGCTATATGGTGCAAGGAAGCCTGAGGCTTATGCTGCACCAGCCAAAAAAATACCTGAGTTACCCTGTGTGTGTGTGAGAGAGAGAGAGAGAGAGAGAGAGAGAGAGAGAGAGAGAGAGAGAGAGTCAAAAGGGAATCACCAAGAAAGAATGACAATAATTCAATAAAACAACATACAGTTAATTGCAATACATGCATTACTTTACCGGATATAACAATTTAAAAATAGGGCGTGACTTCCCACTCACTCTATAAATCTCATCTCTGATGTCGCCTAAAAAAAAAAAAAACCTAAAACAAAGACCACCTTTCTGTAACAGGCTGTTTTTCTGATGCTGTAACAAAGTTGTTTATTTATTTATCAATTTTAAGTGTACACCTTTACCTCAGTGCGTAAAAGAAAAAATTAAAATAATATGCAGCTTAGTGGAATACAGTCGATAAAGTGAGAAAAGATTACAAGTCAAATGTGATGTGTAATATAATCAGTTAATAGCTTTTCTTGCAAAATAAACTCTGCATACATCTCCTGCACCTTCAAACACATTCTTGAAAACCCTCCTTACTCTGATGACAGTTCAAGAAAGGACTTTGCTTGATGAAAGCTCAAGTGAGGATTTTTGAAAATTGTTCTTTATTTGTGGCTTAATTATTTCCTTCTCATCACTATTATTAATAATATGTTATTATTATTTGTACAAAGTGATTGAAAAGTCTTTCCACGTAGTACCAGACACAATATTCATTTTATTGGCAAACATTGTACGTAATATCTACAAACTCTACATACACTGCTTAGATTAAGTTCTGAAAGTACTCTTAACTTTTTTTTTTTTTTTTTTTTTTTTTGACTCAAACTCTGAAAGTATTATATTACGTAAAATGCGTACCAATGGCTACTGGGAAGACTTAATACGTTCATCATATATATTTCCGCTTGTATAAATCGCTGGATACGATTATTCAGGCCGTAATGAGGCCTCCCACTCTACCTACTGTAGTTTGGCGTGAAGAGTTAGCTATGGTGTATTCACTCCGACATTATATAGATATTAAATTCTTACTCTTAACTATTATGCATTGTGCATTTAGTTATTTTTAAAATATAAAGTATTTTAATACTTTTTTTTAAAAAAATAACTAAATGCACAATGCATAATACGTTAAGAGTAAGAATTTAATATCTATATAATGTCGGTGTGAATACACCATAGCTAACTCTTAAGAAACTACAGTGGTAGAGTGGGAGGCATCATTTGCTCTGTACTGTGCTCTTCCTTCACGACGAGTTGCCATGATATTGCACTACCTCAAATAAGTAACGCTTCACTAATAGAGAAGACTATTGTTACTTATTCTCAGTGAGTACCACCATCCAGATAGCACCATTTCAAAGCTGTTAGCCTGTCATCGGTGGGTGGGCAGGTACCCTGGTATTACAGACATGACAACCCAGTAATTGATGTTTAGAAATTATTATTGGAACACGATGCATAAATTTGGCGCCCGCAGTGTTTTTTTTTAAGGTCCAGTCGCCTATTTCCCTCTGCTCTTTTATGGTCGAATACTCTCTGAGAAATATTCAAAAATTGCTGGAGTTTTTTAGATTATACTGTAATATAATAATAATGGGCGGCTAATTATTCTTAGAGATATTTATATCCTCCACCTCTCTTATTGACTCTTGTATATTCTTATAAGTTGCGATTCGCATTAATATATATCCACTTGTTTCTCATCCGTCAGCGAACACTTATTGAGGGAATTAAGTCATATTCCTTTAGAAACAATAATTTGAAGTTGGTGAAATTCAATAAACTGCGGAATTTCGGCAAAAGATGGTGGTGTATTTAGGGAATTTTCCTATGCATGGAGGATGTAGATCGATTGCCTATTCCGATTGATGTTAGGTGCTCCCTTGTCTGTTTCCTGGCGCCGCCCATCACTCAGGAGTTTTATGAACTCTTCCTGTGGCTAGAACTTCACTTAAAAAATCTAGAATTACTAGGACATGTGATTAAGAAAGATGGATAGAGGGGTGTTTTGTCTCTTTATCGTTGTAAACAGCAATCTGTTCTCCCTCAGAAAATGGATTTTAAGCGTAATACTGTCAGCCTGTCTTAGGACCAAAATTTGATACAAAAATCTTTTCATTGGCCTGTATGGTCGTTATGTTACAGGCCTCCTAAATATTTTCACCTGTCTGTTTCGAATAGTCCCACGACTATATTTCAGATTTATACTTTTCACTGGGGAACCTCTGAGCGGCGTTCTGTCATAATAATTATGTCGTGAACTTTGCTGGTTCATAGAGTTATCACTCTGACGAAATGATGTCACTTGCAATTTGAAAGGCTGTTTATGGTTCATTGGGCCATCTCAGTGAGGGGAGAAGGCAGCCCCCTAATCGTTATAAAATTCCTCTATGCGAGGTCTGTAGTCCTATAAATGATTATTTGGATGCTAGAATTCATAAGGGGAACACTTCCCATTCTTGAATCCATTGGGGAGGCAACTCACTAAAGGACAATGGAATCGCCCAGTTGGAGTGTTTTATGGTGTTTGAAAGCCATCTGAAATATGCTGTTACTTAGAAACAGTCAAGGGATATGTCTCTTGACTCTTTCAAAGGATATGTAAGTCGTGGTGATGGAATTTGGACTCTCAGTTGACTCAACAGTTCTGGGACGATGGCGGAACACGGTAGGTATCATGAAGGCTATACGATATTTCAAGTTCACTGAAGAATTACTTCAAGTCATGTAGTCAGTCCTTCACTCCGGCCTGGTTCTAGTTGATGATTTTGATATCTCGAAATTGTTTTTCCCTGAAATCAGCCAACACAATTGATGTGAATTTCTGTTTCATTATTTCAAATTATTCAGATCGGTAGCATTACCTGGTTTAACTTGTCTTGCATTCCTCTCGTTTTTCCTAGATTTGATCACCGTCTTGAAAGCCAGTAACTTAAGAAAAGGTCTCTTCAGATAGCTTACGGTCACAAGACCGGCGGCAGTTGAAGGGATTGAAAGATCAAGCTCCTTGAGGGAGAGAATAGGTTGGGTGAGAGAGAAACTTTGCTTACGTTGTCTTGTTTGGCCTACTCATCCATAGAGAGTTCCTGTAAGTAACCCGAAACGCATCCTTCTGTTTCGCGTGTCTATTCATAGGGCACATTGCCTATGAAGAGAACAAACGTTTTCCTTCTCGAAGACCACCTTTAATGTAATTAATTTTTTTTTTAAAATTGAACGGAACGAACCCCTGTATGTGAAAAATACAGAATGGTTATATATTCTTTTCCACTTTTAAATATTAATAAATAACTAAAATGATATAGGTTTTATCGAAAAATAATTTACTTTCTTTTTTGTGGTACAGAACTCTTACAGTTGAAGCAGGGAAAAGCAATTAAATTGGTGAAAGAACACGAAACATTATCCTATGAGGAACAAATTAAAAGAAGTGGTGTGCAGCTGTTTGGCAACTAGACACCTTTGTGTATGGGGTGGATTTGATTAAAGTGTTTAGGTGGATTTGATTGAGGTGTTTATCAATCTCCAGAGTATTATTTAAATAAATCAGGGAAGGATAATCTCACTGGTGCATGAGACAAGAACCAGGGGGAAGCAACTATAAAATCTTAGGGAGAAACAGCAGACTAAAACTTAGTTTTCGTTCTGTCAGCTTGTTGTGGAAGGTTGGAATATATATGCCTGCAGGGTTACCGAGGCGGTGGGGTTGGCAGTATTGGAAAAATTGGATGGCTTGTTTTGATAATGGGAATAATATGAATATTTTTATTTATTTACTTTTTTTTTATTCTACGTCTGCCAAAAAAAAAAAAAAAAAAAAAAAATTTTTTTTTTTTTTTTTTTTTTTTGGCAGACGTAGAATAATTTCTCTTTCTTGCATAATTATGTCATTTTAAAGGTAATGCCAAGTACAATGAACAGTTTTATTAAATAGTTACGATAAATAAATAGTAAGTAAAACAGAAAAAAAAAACACAATAAATAGGTTAAAATGTCTAGTTAATAGTGTAATTTAAACTTGAGAAAATACAAATCACACTGCATTATAAATATAAAATAAATAATGACCTTATTGCAAATTATATGTTAAAATATACTATGTACGAATTAAAATTATCGATAAATGAATAATAAAAATAAAGGGAACCAAAGTAGATTTTTGGTGGTACATACTGCTTTGTTACTCGTCAACTTTTCTAGAAAAATTCCCTGTTTAAAACACAGTAAATAAATTGGAACTTTAGTTCGATGGTAATCGGTGGAAGATCATCAAATAGCCTTATTTGGTTATTAGGATGGGAAAGAAACTGTTATATATCCATAGATGGCTGTGTCGTAGATGGTCTTTCGTTGTATAACTGTTTTCAAAAAAGGGTGAGTAAACCTCTCCATTTGGGTAATTTCCGCATTAACTATAAAAATGA
The DNA here is from genome assembly GCF_048544385.1 of Mastigoproctus giganteus. Lineage (NCBI taxonomy): Eukaryota > Metazoa > Arthropoda > Arachnida > Uropygi > Thelyphonidae > Mastigoproctus > Mastigoproctus giganteus. The sequence continues at coordinate 115,199,051 of NC_143575.1, forward strand.
ATGCGCGAAATTCAGTCTCTTCTATTGTATCTTGTTTTCTTCATTACATTTTTAACGTTGGTCGGATCATGTTATCGCAACTTTTCCTTTCGGTTTGTGCTTTAAAGCAAGGCTCAGAGGAGTGAGTGCATCGTGTCGGTAACTTAAGTAAGAGCTGCGGCAATAAAGTTCCCGGACCTGTGCAATAAAAAGAACACAAAGTGAAGGAGCCCAAAAATGGTTTTATTATTATATATATATATTTTTTTTGAAATAATCACCACCTGATTGAAAAGTTTTGAAAGTGATCACCACCTGATCTAAAAGTTTCTGAAAAGAGTCAGACCAGCTATGTCGTCCAAAGAGTAATATTCAGTTCGGCAGTTACGTTTTTCTTTATATCCCTAAAATCCTGAAATCTCTTTCCTTTGAGGGCAGATTTCTCTTTTGGAAAGAGGAAGAAATCCGCTGGTAATAGATTGGAAGAGTCGGGTGGATAGTTGATGTGTACAATTCTTCACAACAAGTGCAGAATGGGCCAGAGGCGGCATTGTCGAGCAACAAAACCCAACAGCTCCTTTCCTGTCGAAATTGCGGCTCACCCGGAAAATGCTCTCCAGTAGTCTTTGAAACGCCTATACTTATAACGCAGCACGTAACTATGTCCCTTTCAGGTACAAGTTCCCTGTAAATTACACCCTGTTTCTTTGAAAAAATTAAGTACACTGCATGCTCTGACGCTTCGTCTCTGGGTCGTACTGAAACACCCAACGTCAATCTCCAGTGACAATACAGTCCAGGAAATTAGGATTGTCTTGATAAGTCTGGATAAAATTTTCGCAGGATGACACTTTTCGTTTCTTCTGTTCATGCTTGTGGCTGTGCGGCACAAATTTTCCACACACTTCCTTTTCCCTAAATCTTCATGAAGAAATTTAGGAATCGTCTCCTTATTCATATTCAACTCCTCAGCCATCATTCTGAGGGTCAAACGATGATCTCTTGCTACAACTTCCCGAAATTTTGAACGCTGTCATTTCGAGTGGTTAACAGATACCCAATTATTGGGTCATCGCGAACATCCTTACGTCTATCTTCGAATCGCTTATATGATTCCAGCACACTGATATGACTTAACGTTTCATCACCATAAACAGTTTTGGACGACCTTTCATACATTTCTGTTGCACATTTTCCAGGTTGAAAGCAAAATTTGATATTCGTTCGTTGCTCCATTGCAAAATCGTTAACGTTGACGCTACGAACGAAACTGGTTGTTTCTTACAACTTGTCAGACGACTGGTCAATCACCGTACTACAATCAGTTGTAGGAAGATTGAACTACAACATACCACTTTCGTTTATTTTCAGACTCTTCGAACATGACCACAACAGCACCAGTCCGGAACTTTTGGCAGACCTCTTACCTGCCTAGTTTTATCCACTCACTGCAATTCTTTGTTTTCTCTCCCTGTTGTAGAAATTCAATGGAACACGGAGTGAGTGACATATAATTATGCTAATGAACAAACTAAGAGCTGCTACGCGATAACATGATCCTCTAAATGTAAAAATGAAGACACGAGATATTCGAAGAGAACTGATTTAACGCAGCTGTTTTGGATAATTAACTTGGAAGAATAAGAAGACGAAATTAAAGTCTTCAAGTTTATTATATAGCAATATGGGGCAGCAAAACGTTACTAGTCACGAATATTATTTAGATAATGGGTCACTCGCTAGGGATTAAATTTAGACAAGGTTACAAGGTAGGGGGTACAAGCTAGTGAGTACGTGGGAATAATTATGGCTCTGAAAGAACAATACAGCAAAGGACTGAGTTTGATGACAGTTGAGATTTTGTCGGTGTTAGTGGAACTGGGTTAAAATAGGGACGCAGAGTTGAGCTTTTGACGGTGTTAGGGAAAGAATGAGTTAAAAAGCACACAGTTGAGGTTTTGTCGGTGTTTGTGGGAATGGGTTAAAATAGTCACACAGTTGAGATTTCGTTGGTGTTTTTGTGAAGAAGAGTTAGGAAAGACACACAGTTGAGTTTTTTCGTCGGTGGAGTGAAAATTAGTAAGTAAGACAAGAATTGAGTTTTGTTGGTGTTTTTAATGTGAGTTAGAAAATATGACAGTTGAGATTTTTGTCGGTGTTTATGGAAATGGGTGAGTAAAAACACAGAGTTGAGCTTTCGTTGGTGTTTTGTGAAGATGAGTTAGGAAAGACAGTTGAGTTTTTGTCGGTGTTAGTGGGAAAATGAGTAATAAGTTGTGTAGGGTTAGATAAGTCCTGTCCTGTCAGCCAGTTGGGAAAGATCTGACAAAGTTAAGATGGATTAGTGAAGGGTTAGATAAGTTTAAGTGCAGTCAGCAAGTTAAGAAAAGTTCGTGGAGTTTCATAATAGAAGAGAACAGGCGAGTAGTCCGTCATCGAAAGGCAAGGGTAGTGGCCCGTATTTTTTTTTTTTTTTTTTTTTTGTAGTTGTTGGCGCATCGGATTCTGTGGCCATAATGCACCTCACAAGGTTTTTGCAGTATTTTGATCCAAGCCCGAGACGGGATTCGAACCCGCGACTTTCTTCTTGCTCCGTTTCGCCTGGCAGGATGCCTACGCTCTGTCATCCTCGCTATCTTGTCTGTCTTCCTCTTTCCTTGGCCCTCCCCACTCTCGCTCCTGCAAGAGTGTGGACGGCCCGTCAGATGTCTTTTACTCCCTGGTCCGGCTCCTCGTGCCAGTGGACGGATGCTGGGAGGCTCCTTCCTGGTGATCGCGCCTCCCAGTAAAGAAGAGGCCACACACTACTCACACATAACCCACACTGACTGGCTTTGCTATGTTAACAGAGTATTTAACGCGGATTTGTGGGAAACCACGGGAACCGCATAACAAAAAACACTATGTCCACTATTTTGGGTTGCTGCTAGGCAGGAACTTTACCCACCCGGCTAGCCCGGTCGGCAGTGGCCCGTATGCAAATAAGCCTGTCTGTATCGGAAGGTAAGGGTAGTGGCCCGTATGCAAATGAGTAAAGTGTAAGGAGAATAAGCCTGTCCGTCGTCGAAAGGCAAGGTTAGTGGCCCGAATGCAAACGCCTGAAGTGTATGGAGAAATAAACCTAGTCCGTAATAGGAAGGTAGTGAAAATGGCCAGCGTGAAAATAAGTAGTGCAAGGAGAAAATTAACCCTAGTCCATCATCTGAAGGCAGTGGTAAAGGCAAAGGGGCAGATAAGTGAGCTGAGAAGGTATAGTTGTAATCCCTGGTCCGCCAGAATAGCTGAACCGAAGGTTAAGTAGCAGTATCGAAGACGAGTCCATAAATTCCTAAGAGACACAGTGATGTCCTATCCAGACATAGACCATTGAGAAACTAGAAGCCCTGAGATGAATGCCCTTGGCAAACGATGATGCCATTCCCAGACAAGGAGCTTGAAGGCCCCAAAATGGAGAAGTCCAATTCGTAAAATTAAGTAAGTGATTAGTTATAATGTATTCTCACTTACCTATAAAGGACTTTTATTTCTCCCCCCCCCCACAATCTCAATATATTCCGATTCTATTTGAGTCTGTGTCAAGAAATGAACGAAGAAATAATCCCCATTGCTAATAAATTCCAGTATCCGTACGCAGTATTTAAGACCAAAAGGTTACTACTCGCCCATGTCGGTGGAGTATTGATTACAATTCTTTTCCATTGCTTCAAACAGCCTGTGTTGTAATCCTATCGAGGCAGAAGGTTGTTTTTAGCAAGCTATAATGCTAGTCGATTTAGGATAAGGGTTGCACGGGTTTTCTTCCGTGAAACCGGTTTTTCATCCATAAAATGAGGCAAAACTATGCATAATTTTTTTAGATGCGAGTAGTAATAACGGCCTGATTTTCCGTTTTCATTTCTACGAAATGAAATAATGACGAACTACTAAGCATCAGCTTTTTATTCCTTTGATCACTCCTGTGGTTGAGGTGTGATAGAGTGCCCATTGCACTCTGAGCACACGGCTTGAGCCGATGCTAAAATTTAAATGTAATCATTTAGCGTAGAACTGAATGGATTCCATATTATTTGAGTAACCAGGCAGAATGTTTTAAAAATGAAAGTCAGTTGGAATTCACTAAGAATAAACTACAGTGGTTGATAATTTAAGAGGACAAAGTTTGTCATCTTAAATCATGTTTCATAAATGAAACAATTAACTGTTGAATTCTAAGATGAAACATTTAATATCTTTCTCCCTATTTTTGCTGCTCGGAGAACAAAATGCCTTAGTTGTTAAGAAGGACGCTTAAATACAATTTATGTTACTGTATAAAACAAACCAGACTCTCCGTGGATAATGAGCATTTTGAAAACGTAGAGCTATCTCTCTATAAACATAATAATTCTTTGGACATGCCATACACTCATACGTAAAATAGGATTTTATTTAAAATATGTACAACCGATATTGTGGTTTATTGGTCAATTGATTCCTGTTTCTTGCTAGTTTCAAAAAATAAAATAATTTAAATGATGGAACAGCTTATTTCAACATCTGGGCATATTCTTTGATAATCTGTCTAATAACTCAATGAAGAAGATATTTTCGTGCAATGTTTTCAATTCCTTCATTGTTTTCTTATTATCTGTAAATATTGCTAATGTCATTTGCACCGAGACCAGTAAGTGCTTATGATTTGAACTTTCAGTACGTGAAGTAATAAAAACGCGTGCATGACATAACGATTATAACGTCATTGCCCACCCATCTGGGGAGCACTAAAGGCTATGGCATTACTATGAAGTGATCGATATTAAATTCAGAGTACAATCATATATTGAGATTATTAAATGAGTCGTTGGAAATGTCAATCTATTACACGTTTCTTAGCAATGATTATTATGCTGATTGCAGAGGGAAATAGGGAGTAATAAAAGAAACTGTTCACGCTACAGAGCATTATTGCTGACAATATTTTCCTGAGATAAGCACGCAGTATAACGTAATATGGGTTACAAAATCGCTCTGCTTTTTGCGCAGCTTCGAAATTCACTTCGTGAACTCAAGTGATGATGTGATTGAGGCAATTTTCTAGGAAATGATGCAGACAATGATCATCATCAGTTGGCACAAATACTTCTTACGTTGGTTGGATGTAGCAGACCTATGCGAATAAATCGTTTATTTAACAGAATTTTGTTTTCTGCTTTCCTCGGACGAAAAAAAAAAAAAAAAAAAAAAAAAGAGCACTGGCAAAATTTTATTTGGATCTTAGAGTTGAAACATCTGGTAGTGGCGTTTCATCAGCGTTCTGTATTTTAGTAACAACAATCAATAAAAGGTCTGATTTGTAGCGAGAGAAATCACTGTAGAAACCTGCTGTTTAAGCCTCCAGAAAATTACAGCTCTCTTTTTCATTAATCATTTAACCGTTAATACAATTACAGTTAGCAGTGACAGTTTCTCAGCTTTATATGCACCTACTGATATTAAGTAGCAGTATATTTCATTTAACCAAATAAGAACCACTTAGGGACACAGCTTCGGGTCTTCCTAATCAGTCAGTTTTTCTGAGACATTTATTTTATTGGAATTCTAGAATGTCTAGAATAAAAGCTCGCATCACTGGATGCCTTCAGAAAGAATTCAGACTCCTTTTAGAAGCATTGCATATCTAAAAAAAGTAAAAAAACAAATAAAAACTACAGTAACAATTTGTTCTGAAAAAGAACACAAGTGTCTGCAACTTTGTTTCTTGAAACTATGCGTTTAGCGACAGTTTGCAGCTTTTTTGTGACTTGACTATTGTTTAACGCCCGTCTTTTCTTTATTTTTGTTTATTTTTTAGATCGATCGATATAATCCTGATACGCTGCCGCTTACAGTTTACTGCACCGTCGGTTTTCGGTAGTTAAAGGACACCTGCAACCAATAGGTTTCTATAACTATGCTTAAAACAACCTTAGCTTTCCTTGCATAACATTCCACAAACCTTAATTTCTAATTTCGATTCCAAAAACTCAATTCTGACACGTACAGATAATTTGACATCCCTAATTTATTGCCCCTCTTCCAACAGTCATCAATTTCTTCATTAAAAAGTACCAACGTGCTTATGAACATTGTAAAATATAATGACATAAATAGGCTGATATTAAACTGTATAAGTAGACGTCAAGTACCCGAACGCTAGTGACGCGAAGCTAATTTTAATTTAACCCTGAAATATAAGATTTATGACACCGCAATATCTTCACGTTAATTATCGAGAAGAAAACACGGTGCTAATATTGATTTTCGTAACACGAAGCTCTTTTTTTTTTTAAAAAGGAAAAAAGAAGCAACAAATAGAAAAAAAAAAAAAAAAAAAAAAGAGGAAAGAAGGTACGTTACCGCAAGAAGAGTGTCCATTCTACGAACGTCTTTCATCCATTCTTTGTTAACTTCATTACACTAAGACGACGGAAAAAGTTGAAATTAGTCTTTTGTTTGGGTGGATTAAGTAGCTTCGCCGAGTAGTACAGCACAACGTGATATTTGCAAAGAGATTCAGTCTCTAAATATGATTGGTGTTTCTTTGACAGTGCCATTTCGTGAACTGCAGTGAAGGTTAATCATTTTAGTAAAACAAAGTGAAATCATATCTGAAAGTAAGAATGAACATAAAACGAAAAAATGTATAATAATCAACAGCAGCCGTTTAATTATTTTTTCCTGACAAGTCCCTTAGAGAGTTATCGCGAGACATCGATTTATATAAATGTCATCAGCATAAATGATATTTATAAATATCATTAGCATATAAAAGGTGCTCAGTGACTTATTGGGCAAGCTTCGTGAATGCATTTTATCGTTATGTATCATAATAAATGATGATGAGTTACAAAATGACAGGTACAAAATAAGTGACGGTTTTCTTTCAGAGATTTTTTTAAGTTGCAATGAGATAAGATAAATATATTAAGGATTTTAAAGTACAGATATTTATTTGAACAGTGCCCTTCACATTAATTTCCGCGCTTTTGTTTTAGAGCATCGGCCATTCAAGATTGATTGATTGCCAACGCCTGGCATCTCTTCCACTGCTAACCGTTGAATGCTTGCAGCAAGTCTGCATGGTGTCAGGCCCTTGTGGGTAGCAGAGTTGGTATAATTACCGTCCTCCGCACATCGGATGGAAAAGAACTGAGTTTGAATCCCTCCAATTACGCGAGGAACTTCTATTAAGTCTTTTTCACGAGTTGGCTGAATTAGTCGGTCTCAGGCGAGGAAAGAATGCTTTCTTTTTCTCCCGGAAACTGGGGTTTTTCAAACAAATCGACCACGCAGTTTATCGACATTATATACGGCGCAATATGGCCTTAGTCGCTGATGCGCCTAAACTACCCCTTTCCCCCGAGTGCCAAGCGAGTAATCAATAGCGATTTGAAAGCGTCTTTTCTCTTAACCACTGATTATACAAGAACTAAAACCTAATCCGCAAGATTCCAGCATCAGAAAAGGCCGCAGAGAAGAAGTCATGCTTGCCAGATTACGAATTGGTTACACTCATCTTACGCATTATCATATATTAGCTAATGAAACTCTTTCCTCAGTGTTCAATGCCAAGTTCAGTTTTCAGAAAAACACATTCTTCTGGTATGCCCTCACTTCAGAAATAGATTCCTTTGCTTCTAGAATTTACGCAATAATCAGAATCCACTTACCCTTAAACAGAAAAAATTTGATTCACATTAAAAAATCTGGTAAGGCACATCTTGGCATTTGATGTCCGTACGTCTTAAAACCCTTAAACAACAACAAACAAACAAACAAACAAGCAAGCAGGCAATATGGCCTAAGTTGTTGATGCGCCTAAAACCCTACAACAACCAACGAACATGACATCAGCTGGTAACACTGTTGGAAAATATCACTTCTATAAGCATGGCTGACAGCTTCTCGCAGTACAGGTTAAGGGCAACTGGGGAGACAGATCTTAATATGCAATGTGTAAGCACTTAGAGATGATATACGTCTGCGAGTCCTTGTTTAGTTCTCCAAGGAGTTCCCAGTGCTTCATTCTTTGGGCTTCAGAAATGTTTTTCATCCAAAATGTCCCCTAAATCTCGATATCTCTGCACTCTTTCGATGGCTATAACATTCACATCGATTATGACATTATTCCTTTCCTTTCTGTTGGTAAAAGTCATTCGGACAAATTTTTCTGGGTTTTCTTGCCCTGTAGATTTGTGGATTCTTGCTAGCCCTGGACTTGGCGCACTTCGACTTCCGTGCAGTCGAAAGCAACTTCCTGAGGGCTACCGCAGTACATTTGTGGATTGTTGCGGGTGCTAGGCTGCCGTTGTGAAGCGGTCAGCCGCGAGGGTACATAAGCACACGTGCTTTGAGCGACCCTAGTTCAAGTCCGCTTAACTACTAAATATTGTGCGGTTTCTTGTATTCTCTCCAGCTTATGAACTCTTCTTACCGCGTGGTGGTCGCAGAGTGTAAACAGAAAATTTATTTATTTTGTTTTAATGGAAGCGATCACAGATGTAAATGAGGCTTAATAACAATTCGTTGAACAAATGAATATTTTTAAGACATCTGCGTAAGAAATAAATTTGCTGTGCTGTGACATGAAGGGATTTATCACAGCTGCGAAGAGGATTTACGGATTACACTTCATCTTGTGGAATTCCTCTGTTTACGATGGCGTTCAGGGAAGTTCGTTGCTGTTTCACAATAACTTGTCGGGGTGAGAGAGAGAGAGAGAGACCGCCGGGATGGTTCCTTCATATTTCCAATATCTTATTGAATATTATATGAATGGCTTTTATTGTAAATGATGCAGATTTTTACTGAAAATAAAGGGAACCTAATATTTGATCCAGGGGTTTGATGGGAAACTTGATGAAGTGCATGTGTTCCTGCTTTGAGATTAGGATTGATGATCAGATTGGCCTGAAGATAACCGGAACAAGAGCGGAATAAAACCATGTATCTGGTGTAACGTTCTGGATAGTGAAATCGATCTAGTTGATTAGTCAGAGCAGATGAAAAAGGGGCTTCATCTCCAGTGGGGAGCGGACTACGACCATCAAACGATAACTTTGTCCGTCTAGAATTTCTTCTTCTTCTTCTGAAATCGATGTGTCTTCACGAAACTTCGTTCCATTTAATCGATTTATCACTCTAAACATTTTACAAGCACGCAAAGTTTCACTTAAGCTCAGTTTATTATTACAAATTTGCAAGAAATAGTAAAATTAAGTGCAGTTTTTCAAATGACCATCTTGTAACTTCAGGCTTTATGTCAGGCATTCCACGAGGTTTTTGTTTTTGTTGGGTTTTAGACGCATATAAAGCTTGGGCCGTCTATAATGTGTTTGTAAATTGCGTGTGTTTTTATGTGGTCGATTTGCTGTTTACTGGACGAAAAACCCGCGCTTCCTGGAGGAAAAAAACCATGCTACCCTCGCCTGAGACCGACTAACTCAGCCACCTTGTGAAAAAGACTCATAAAAATACTTCCCGTCATTGACGGGATTCAAACTCAGGTCTTTTCCACCCGGAGAGTGGGGAGGATCTACAAAATATGCTACCCACGAGGGTCATTTATTTGCATTTCTTCTGTTGGTGACTTCTTAATACAAAGGTGATGGAACTTTTAATTAACGAAACAATCATTATTGAATAAATAAATAAACCTTTTCTATAACCAAAAGTACCTATGCAACGTATACCGTGGCTTGTTTTCAGGGAGTTAGCGTAGTGAATAATGCAAATACACGATCATTACAAGCACAATTACAGTCGAGGCTTGTTACAACTTGTGTTTGTTTACTATGCAGAAATGAAACAAGGTTGGTAAACTAACTGCACAAATTATAACGAAGTGAGTATAGAAAGTTGACAGCAGAAAGATTAGCTAAGCGGTAAATTAAATTCCTTCCTTAACCATATCTCTTTATAGGTAGGTAGCAGAGGATTTCGAGATTCACCATGCCGTAGTGAATATATCAAAAATCCGACCTCTTTACTTATATTTTGTGAACTGATGCAGATAAACATCAAGTTGGTTGATAATTGGGCGAGCATACTTAGGCAACAAGTGTGAAATGGCGAGCCTGTTGCGATGTATTGGCAGAGTTGGTTTGTCTATCGGTGATGAGTAGGGTTCCTTTTAAGAGCTGGCATCCCAGAAATTTAGTGAAGAGATAATCCTGTTGTCATCTTCAGTGAATGAACGTTCTTTTTCTCTGTCCGTTTTTTTTTCTTTTTTAAGCGGCCTTCTTAGATCGATCGGTTTGCAATTTCCGTGGTTGCATTGCAGCGAGAGATGGAATTGAGAGTTAACCCATTTGACGAGCCATAATTAGGATGTTTGGATATTCGAAGGCGTAGAAGATTAATTGGTGTATACACTATCAGTGTCTGCGCGGGTAATACAGTTGTATCGTCACCGTCCTCTCCACACAGGGTGGAAAGGACTGGGTTCGAATCCCGTCGATGAAGCGAGGAACTTAGTGGGCTGTTTTCACTCTGTGACTGAGTTAGTCGGTCTCAGGCGTAGATAGCAAGGTTTCTCCTTCCAAAAACTGGGGTTTTTCGTCCTGCAAAACAGACAAATCGACCATAGAACACACGCAATTAACAGTCACATTACACACAGCACGGCAGATAAATTTAATATTATTCGGGTAGCCTAAAATAGTTTTTTTTTTTTTTTTTTTTTTGTACACTATCAGTGTATAATACATACACTGATAATGTATACACCGATAGTGTATACTATCGTGGTGTATGCTATTATTGTTTACACTGTTGGTACGTGCCTTAAAAAGACATTGATAGGCTCCCAGAGAAAATTTAAGTTTGTAAGAGTATGGTTATAGACATTATCAAATTATGGATTATAAGTTGGTAAGCCCTCCTTTTTGTACTACATGCTGTTTATTTGGGAATCGGAATTTATTTCCAGCGTATACACTGAAATAAGCACAGAAGAAGATGGCAGAATTTCATTAGAGTTTGATAGTTGGATGCTATGAGGGAAAATGTGCCTGTGCGTCCTATTTGACATATAAACATATTCAAGTCGAAACTTGGTAATTCCTGGAGAAATGCAAGTTTAGAAATAACACTGAGCCCAAAAAGTGACCACGTAGGTGTAAAACACTGACTAACAGGGACGTAGGACTCTCCACACCACTGATTGCCCCATCTTGCCATCGGATTCTACGAACTCTGTTTTAAACTGCGAGTAGCCGTACATATTTTGGTATGGAGGATGCTTGTAGAAAGTCACAACTTTAATGTGTTCCCGATATGAATGGGTTATCGTTGTTTTTGATGGGGCAGTCTGAGACGAGTGTTTGGAATCCCTAGAATTGTGAGTACTGAGTTCTTCAGGCTTTATGTGATTTGTACTTTGCCATATACTGTAGCATTTTAATAGAATATAATTATTCTCGCAGATTTTTATTTTAGGTCTTGTCAAATTTCTGGTCATTTAATATTTTCGTTTTTATTGATGTGACCACAGCGGTAAATTCATTTTTTTCAACATATTTTGAAAGGCATTAAGACGGTAAAAATAATTTAAATATTTTGGTAATATTTAGAGCGAATTAAATGTATTTGAAAGATTTTTTAATCTAATTAGTGTTTAAAGTCCCAACGTTAATTTTAAGCATATGCATATCCAGTATTACAATCTGCGATGTTTCTCAGTGCTATATATTTAGCCGACCGGGTTAGCCGAGTGGGTAAAGTACCTGCCTGGCAACCCAAAGGTCGCGGGTTCGATTCCCGCCTCGGGCTTGGATCAAAGTACTGCAAAAACCTTTGGAGGTGCAATATGGCCACAGAAGCCGATGCGCCAACAACTACCAAACCAAAAATCAGTGCTATATACATCCTTATTTCAAAGATTGATCCATTCGATGGACCATTAAGTAATAATAATGTAGAGTTTTTACTGGATTTCCCTCATTTAATCAAAAACAAGGGAAAGCACATTTGAATTGAATTTGTTGTTTACTAAAACTTCTGGTATAATTGAGAGTTTTATTCACGTAACTCAAGAAACTAGTACCTTTTCTTATGGGTATCAAGAAGGGATTCGCTAATGCATCCTCAGTTCACACATGAAACTAAGTCTTTTGTGCCGATTCCATCTGGTTAATGAACTATCCACTCGATGCCAGGTAAAGAATGTCGGTACGGTTCAGAAGTCCTCATTAGTAAGTTCTCAGTGTGTGCGCGTGGTTTGGGCGCGCGCGCGCTCGTGGAGTTATTTCTCTCTAGAGGACACCAAACTTTCGTACCTCTGCTTTCAGTCTCCCCATAACAACTGAAAACAAGCAATTTCAGTTTGCTGTTTCTTTATTCTCTTCGTGATCTGAGTGCTCAAATTCGGTTGTAATGGTGCTCAGCTGTACTAATCACTTGAGGTAAAGAGAACACAAGGTGACCTAATTACAATGGTTGACGTTTCTTATTAAACCGATAGCAATCGACTAATTGAAAAATGCGCATTAGGCTTCACAAACTTCGTAATAGAGATTTCAAATTAAACTTCTTAACAACTAGAAAATTCTAAGACGCGAACATTTCTATTACATGTGGGGGGAAAAAAGTCAACTTTATTTTTTATAGTTTATAATTTCCATTTATGTGGATTTACATAATCTTCATTACTGGTATTTGTAAAGTTCTTGTAACAAATTAAACTAATCAATACTTCCACATCAATCCGTTTGTTTAATCCGTCAGTACAGATTATTTTATTTTGCCGTCAGTCGACTCAATCCGTCAATTTTTTCCTTCAGTACTGATTCTTTCCATTTGGGCAGACCAATATATTGACGGATAGGCATCGACGAACCATGAAGAGGATAGTTATATTACCCTGAGGGGCATCCCTAGAAAGCTTGATATTTGAAGCTTAGAAATTTGACAAGACTGGCCTTGGGTACTGGCACTTCTCGCGTAGATAATGGCATGGACTTGGTTTTCATGGGAGAGTCGCAGCTCCCAAGCGTCCCTGTGATGAACACATTTCTTTTGCGTAGCAGATTATCCATTGTTTTCCCATCTATTCTAGAGCAATGGAAAAATTATGTCTAGCTGTGAGTCGCGCCATTTGATGTATGGGAAATTCAGTTGAGCATATTGAGAGAACGGTGTTTAAGCAGAGCACCTTCCCAGTTCCCTCGCAGTTAGCACAGTGGCCACCATCTTCTGAACTGTGTGGGAAAGGCATGAGGTATAATTCTCGTTTCAGTAAGAACAACCCTTTATCAGTCAGATTTTTTCATAACGTGGCCGAATTAGTTGGTCTCGGGGGAGGGTTGCATAGTTTAATCTCTTGAAAACTAGGGTCCATCAAATAGGCAAACTGAACGAACAATGCAAACAATTGCAGATATAATATACAGACGTCTCATGGCCTTAGTTTTCTTTACACACACACACACACACACACACACACACACACACACACACACACACACACACACACACACACACACACACGGTTGCATAAGTGCACGCACTCAACTCCCCAATGAAGTTTAGAGGAGGGATTATCGTGGTATTGGTCTATTTGTTGTTTCCGAATTAGCTGTGTTGTCCATAGTGCCGAAAATTCTCCGTGCTTTTTATACCATTCTGGAAATTTATGCAATTCTGTGGCACCTACAGTCTGCCAGTCCCGTGAAACTGCACCTTTAAAAGATAACAGGAAGGCATATGGTATCCCAGCAGGGAAATGGATTCATTCTTTCCTCTCTAGATAACCAGGAAACGGCACTTAGAGTACCGTATTCAAGTCTGTAGACGTTACCTAGAAAGGCACTAGACTTCTAGAAAAGATTCAAAATAGTGAGACTGCCGAAGTCTTCACCAGTCGCTCCATTTTGAATATATTAGTATTACCCACTTCCATCGTGGACATCAATCTTTGTCCCTACTGAAAGATTGGCAAAGTAGATATCTAAGCGAGAATCTCATTGAGGTGTATAAACTCGTGAATGGGAGGGGGATCAGTAAAATGAACAAGGTAAATTCATTCTTGCTGGTAGGAGAGTGAAAACGAGGCTGGAGATCAAATATTAAACCTTAGTGAGTGAGTGACAGTTCAGGAGTAATGCTATTCTAACTCCTATCACCATTCTTTCTCTTATATCCAAACCATGAGGATTTCTATTAAGCAAGATATGAAGTCTAAAGAAAGAAAAAATAATAAGCAAAATACAGAACTACTACTTCTATTGCCGTAGATCACAATAGTGTTTTATATACTGCACGGATAAAATAATTTAAAAAGCAAAATCAGAACGTGATACAGTTTAAAATAATTATTCCCAAATTTAAAATAACAATTCCCATTATTTTTTTACTCAGAAAAAAAAAAAAAAAAAAAAAAAAAAAAAAAGTTTTTAATTCATGTTTTTCTTCATATCTGTTAGCACATTATAATTATAATATCTTGAAGACATACAACAGAAGAGTGTACATATACTTGTGTAATGATAATAATAATAATTAAGAAAGAAACAAGACATTTCTCCCTCCATATGATCACATGCTATCCGCAAATATCTGTGATGTGATCACATGCAAAAAAAAAAAAAAAAAGTTGGTTTTATGCGCATCAGCAATTTAAGCCATATGCACCGTATATAATATGCTTGTAAATTGTGTGTGTGTTCTGTAAATTCTCTGGTCAGTTTGCTGGTTTTTTGGACGAAAAACCCGAGTTTACGGGGGGGAAAGCACGCTGCCCTCGCCTGAGACCGATTAACTCAGCCACGTTCTACAAAATGCCCATAAAAATTTCTCGCATAATTGGAGCTCGGGTCTTTTCAACCTGGTGTGGGGAAGACGCTGATTACACCTAATATATACTACCCACGAGGATGATACAGAAAAAAATATTCAGTTTATATCCGTTATAGACTCCTTCAGTGCATTATCTTTTTTATCTTATCAAGACATCAGTAATAATAATCAGGTATGAAATTGCTCTGGTACAAGTTACATAGCAGCTGACTATCATCAGACATCCATGATGACAGTCATTTGTTCCCTGCTTGGTTGCTGCAAATACTGTTTCTTGGTAATTCAAAATGCTGCCATAACCGTTATTCTAAACATTTACTTTCAGCGGTAGCTGGTTGATATCCAATAAACGACCTCTGTCAGCGAAACCACGGTTGGCATTTTAAAATTTTATTTCAAAAAATATGGGTAAAAATATATTAAAAAGCTTATAGATTTCAGAGACTCAATTAAGGTTGGCTCTCTCAAGGGAAGGCAATTTCGAATGACAAACTTAAGTTTTGAAAAATACTGCGTGTCTCCCCCTGGGAATGCTGATTTTGTTATAAGATCAAAAAAGATTGTATGAAACTCGACCCACTTGATCACCCAAAATGTTACTTCGTTAAAGTTTTACTGTTTGATGTACAGTAGTTGTACGAGAACCCTCCTAAAAACTTAGTTTATTTTCAAGGGGGCGATACTTTGCTCATTTTTACCACTAGATAATTTTGTAGAAAAAGACAGATTAGGCTATAGTATTTAGCAACTTTTAAGACACACGCTATTATTATTTTAAAAACTAAAATTAAAAGATAAGCATGAATTACTGCAAAAGGGTAAGCAACCCTTTTGCAGTAAATCATTGATGAATTATACATCCTGTAAGCTGAACTGGTTACGAATTCACCTCATCAGTGAATTTAATTTTTTTGCTATTAAGGAGTTCCTTTGTGGATAAAATTATAAAACGCCTTTTTATGCTAAGATTGTTTTTTGTGTTTCATGAGGGAAATGGCTAAAGTAAATATTAAAATGTAATCAAACTGCCGTACATATTTAAAACATTAGTTGCCCAAAATGAAGTTAATGTTAGCTAAACGTAAAAAAAGTAGCAGTACCATAAGAGTTTGCATTATTTAAAATAACTAACGGTCATAGCAGTATTCTAAAAATTACCAGTGTTACAGTTGAATATTATCTTAGATTGTTTTTTACTTTATATTTTTGCATCATTGCTTTGCGTTACAAAAAAAATGTTTAGTTGCAGAAATCAACACTTGGCCACTTTGAAACATTACATCAATGGATCTTTATAATGTGAAATAAGAGAGGTATTAGCTATAAAGTTATATAAATACTCTAATTCTTTCATGCTTGTTGAGTTTTGAGAGGTGTGAAACTCTCTAAAAGGAAAATAAAAACAAAAAAACTTTCTTCAGTTTCACAATGAGCAAAAACCAGAACAATTCTGCTTTTCCTCTTTCCATGAATTTCGCCAATTCGTCCATGGCGAGTTACATGTGTATTTCTTTAAAAAGAAGTTAAAAAGTTTATACCAGTTTTGTAGTTATTCGTCACAAAACATTTGCATAAACACAGAACAGTCAGAACAGTTTTTATTGATTAAAAATTAAATTTCCTATTCCTCCAAATAAGAACCTCGTACAAAGCAGAGATCGTCTATTCATTTATTTCAACTCTATTATTCCTAACGTTCAAATTGTTACTCGAAGCTAGCAGAGTGACTTCGATCTCTGACCTTCTGTGCAACTTGCAAAATATTAAGGTTCGAATCCCGATTAAATTGGAGACTTTTATAGACTTTATTTACAAAGTGGCTTATTTAGTCGGTATTGAACATCGGTTGTAGTTTTTCTTTTCATTTACAAAACTAATAATACTCACCCAAGCAGAATAGACGAATTTACAGACACCTTCGTAATTCGGTTTTTTTTTCGTTCTTTCAGTGTGTAAGTTCTTGCAAAAAGAAAACTCTGCACTTAAAACCTCCAAGATTATAACGATCATTAATTACGGAAAAATTCGAATCTTTGTGTAACCTTAATTTCGTAACAAGAAAATTAGTACAGTATTAGTCGTGGAAAATGATGCAATAAAGCAAGCTTATACAGCATCAGCCAAAAACAGACTCAAATTGTCTGTTCATCTCCTTCAACAATTTCAATAAATTTAAGGAAATACTAGACAAACTACCCACTTCCAAAACAACAGATGGAAGTTGGTTTCAACACTCAGTCACCCTCTGGCTGAAGGCAAAGTTTTGCACATTTATCCTGCAACCTAATTCCTAAGTTTGAACGTGTGTTCCCTTCAAAGCCCTAAACACCTCAGCCATATCACCTCTCAGGTGTCGAGTCTCCAGAAGCTGCAATTTGCAGAACTGAAGCCTTTCTTGGTAAGGCTACCCTTTTGTTTTCCTCACCAATCTCGTTCCCTTCTTTGCGCCTTTCAACAGATCTATATTCTTCCTAAAATGAGGCTGCAAGTCCTGTATTACTCTAGATGCGGCTTAACAATTGCCATTATACAATGGTATAATCATTTCCTTATCCCTGTTAGCAAAATTCTTGTATATCACTGACAAAATCCATGAGCTGCGCTGCCCAGAGAACGCAGGGAATCTGACTGCACAATAACCCCAGGTATTTTAATTTTCCACTACCCGAGTGAAGTACTACTCAGTTGTTAGGCTAATATGGAAGTACTTCCCATATACAGTACTTTGCATTTGTCAATGTTAAACTTTACTTGATACTTCTCCGCCCATCTGCCTATTTTTTTCTAGATCTTGTTGTAGTAGCGGACCTTGATTACTGTCATTAACTACCCTCCCAACCATTGTATCATCTGCAGACTTAGACATTAAGTCTGATACATATTAATCAGTACCATTAATAAATGTACAAAACAACAACGAGTCTAGCACAGAACTCTGGGACTGACTTCATTAATAACGTCAGTCCATGAAGAGCTGTGTCCATTGACAACCACTCTGTCTTCTCCCACTCAACCATATAGCAGTAACTTGCCATTAATGCTACACTGCTGAAATCTGAACAACAGCCTTTTACTTGCAACAGTATCAAAAGCTTTCGTGAAATCCAAATATGATATCAAAATTATGTTTTGCATCTGGTTGCTTTGTTACTGCACGGTAGTATCCAATCTAATTGGTCAGACAAGATCGCCACTTAACAAATCCATGATGTGCCAATAACAGAACTGCACTCCTGTGTAAATGTCCCTTTACGTCTTTAACCAGTGACTCCATTATTTCCTCTGGAACACCCTTTTATTCCCCTTTGTGAATTGTTGATGCATTCACACATCTTCGGTCCACAGTTACCTCCCCCCTGAATCGAAAGCATCTATCATAATTACGACTAAGGGTTTGCTTAGCTCCTTTTCTGCCTCCCTTAATAAAATGGGATAGATCTCATCCAACCCTCAAGTGCCATTTTTATGCTTAATTTCAACAGTTTCTCGTCTGTATTCCTCTCACTTATTACAATATCATTTAGCTCCTTGTTAGGTTTTGCTAAACTTCTGGCAACCCCCTTCCCTAAAGAATTCCTCTTATGTGAATATGCACTGGTGTTCAAAGAAAGTGCATCACCCAATAAAATTGTAATTTTCGTCCGAATAACAGATTGCATCAGATAAGATTGACACGCATAGGCGATGACGTAATATTCATCAGCTGTTACTTTCAGCTATATAAGCACGCTCTGCAAGCGTGGCAGTTATTCCTTTCTTGTGTGAGGATGGCAAGTTACGTACAGTTGACGCCACGAAGAAAGAGTGCTATTGTTGCTTTACGTGATGAAGGATGTTCTTCGCGTCATATTGCTTATAGAATGGCTTGTAGTCAGTCGATAGTGAGCAGATTTCTTTCCAAACTCAAGAATACTGGTTCTGCTGATATATAAAAAGGAACCGGACTCAAACGAGTCTCTACGCCAAAACAGGACCACATTTTGAAGAGCTTATGCCTTAAAAACTGTAAAGCTTCTTCGTCTGAGCGGAAAAGAGAATGAGAAGACCATACAGGAGTGGTTATAAGTGCAGTAACATTCAGAAGACACCTCTTCAAAAATGGACTTGTAGCCCATCGTCCTAAGAAGAAACCCCTCCTCACACAAAAAATGAAAAAGGCCCAATTAATTTGGTGTAAGGAGCATATCAAATTCTTTATTAACAAAACAACAATTGGCCCCTAGCCAGAAACTGGCAAATCCGCTATATACATACATACATACATACATATTATATTATATACAGTACAATGTCATAAGTGCAATGAACATGTAATATGTCCACACAGCAACTAATCAGAAGTATATATTGTGGCACAAGGAACCACAAGACATCAGTCTTTTCGTCCTAGGAAGGACGAAAACTGCACCCACTGGAGGTAGTCCTATACCAGTGGGTGGTAGCTAATCCCGTACCCAAAGCTGCCGAAACTGGGGTACCAGCTAAGAGGGGAAAAAGAGAGGGGGAAAAAAGATGGCAGATGATATTAATTTTAAGAGACAGCGATAGACATTGCAGATGTTGGGTTGGTTCCTTGTTGTTGAGGTGATGATGGACTCGAGAAGAGTTGTTTTCTTTTGGTGAAAATAGCAGAGGAGAATTGTTGTAGAGATGAAAACGATTGAAAATTTTCAGTCAGTGCTACTTCATTTCCATCAGAAAAGTTGCTCAGCAGTTTATAGTGAAGATCTTTTGTCGTGGTACAGGTTGCAGCGATACAGAATGTGCGTCCAGGTTTCCTCAGTACCACATAAGCAGAGATTGCTGTCAGACAAGCGAAATTGAAATAGTTTGTAGTTCATGGAGCAGTTTGTAGTGAAGATCTGTCGTCATGGTACAGTTTGTAGTGAAGATCTGTCGTCATGGTACAGTTTGTAGTGAAAATGTCGTCGTAGTACAGGTTGCAGCGATACAGAATATGCGTCCGGGTTTCCTCAGCACTAAACAAGCAGAGATTGGTGTCAGACAAGCGAAATTGAAATAGTTTGTAGTTGATGGAGCCGTGCCCAGTAGGTATATATGATGTTAAGCTGGGAGAAAACCATTGGCGGACGTTCTTGTTGAGAGGGAAGGTAACTGCAGGAACAAAAGAGCGGGTGACTTGACCAGTAGTACTGGAATCCCATCGTGGTTGCCACACATTGATAAGTTCATTCCAGATTCTCTGTTTCCCGTCTTTGATGTTAGCAGTTAGGTTGCTTGAGATACCGAGAATCTCGCCAGGAACTCTGTGCTTTAGACGATAGCATAGTCCTCTGAAGTTGACATTCAGGTCTAGTGGTAAGACTCCAGCAAGGATCTGCAGACGACACTGTCCTGCAGGCCCGGAGCATGGCAAGCAGCATAATCCATTGAATGGAGATGAGCCTGGAACGGAGTTTAACATTAATGGCTCCATGGAACCAGAATCCCGAAGCATATGTTGCTATTGTACTTTACTCTATACTCTCTGTTGTTACTCTGACAATATGTAATTCTCAAATTTCACCAAATTTGAGAATTACAGCAGTTTTCACAAGAGTAATAACGATATGTTGTTACTCTCTTAATATATTATACTGCTGTATAATATAGTAAGAGAGTCTTCCTGTTTAGTCCCCAGTCCGATTTGCAAATGCGGATAATTGCTGCAGTGAACTTCTTAATCTTCGAGGTGAGGTGATTAATATGAGAGGAGAAGGTTAATTTGTTATCTAAAATTACGCCAAGGTGTTTTAATTCAGGTACAAAAGGGATTTTCTTACCGTCTATCTTTATATTAGGAGGTCTTCTGTAATCTAACTTGCTTTTTAAAACCATCAGTTTTGTTTTTGTGGCAGATATTCGCAGTTTATTTATACTTGACCACTTGATTAGCTCAGAAAGAGTTATATTGGTTGATTGTTCAAGTTGAAGACGCGATCGATCAGGCAGAGATATTGTCAGGTTTTTGCATGAGCCAGATGTCCAAAACTATGTTCCAGAAGAGAGGTCCCAGAACTGATTCCTGGGGGCATCCTCTTGAGATGGTCCTTGAGAGAGACTTCTGCTTCGAGATTACTTGGATGAGTCTATTTTGGAAGTAGCTTCTAATAACTTGGAATATTTGCTGAGAACCCTTGGTAAGACAATTGAGAGCGCTCTCCCACCAGAGGGAATCGAAAGCTCCCTCGAAGTCAATGAATATGGCCAATTTATATTTAGCTCTGGAAGCCGATATATGGTTAACTAAAGAGACCAAAGCGTCCTCAGAGGATTTTCCTTTCTTGAATCCAAATTGGATGGAGACATTAAGTTTTGGCCTATAAATCTGTTATTCTGGGTACTAACAATCTTTCAAATAGTTTGCCAAGGTTTGCCAAAAGAGAGATGGGTCTGTATGCTTTAGGATCAGATTTATTTTTGTCAGGCTTGTGAATAATTTCGATCAATGCTATCTTCCGGAAATTAGGAAAAATCCCCTCAGTAAGACATTTGTTGTACATAGAAGTATTTCTGGAAAGATTTCAGCAAATTTGAGAATTACAGCATTTTCCACAAGATCTAGACATGGACATTTATGGATATTTATTTTGCTTAGTGCCAGCTTTAACTTGGGAAGAGTGCAGAGATCCGTTTCATATGAGGAGTGGTAGGTGAGTTGCTATTGCTAATAGATATTTGTTCTGGAGTTTCTGTGGTGAGATCGTCTAGGGGAAGCAAGCGATCCAGGATGGCATTAACTGTCATTCCAGTTAGTGGTTTCTGTATCGTTTTTCACTACCGTGTTGTACACTAAATGAAAGTGAATCTTTCTTTTTGATAATTTTATATAATAGACTCCAGGGATCAGAAATTCCTGTGGAGTGAACTGAGTATTGCCAGGATGTAAGTTTTTGTTTTGCAATTGTATTTACATATTCCTCCCGCTGGCCTTTATAGATATTTTTTAGTCTGGTGACTTCTGGTTCAGGCCAGGACCATCTCCGTTGAAAGCCTCAGCATCATTTGTATACTTTTTTGCGCAGAGTAGAAAGTTCGGCTATCCACCATGGAACTGTAGTATGCTTGCTAATTTTTTCTGTAGCACGAAGTAAGGAGCCTGTACACAGAATGGATATTCTGAAGCATTGAACTGGTTCAAAGAGCGGCGAGTGTCAAAGTTTAAAATCCTGGTGAAGTGAAGACAACTTGCCAAGCCAGAGTTGAAATAACTTTCCAGAGCATGTCAAATGGACCCCAGAGCAGTCAAAGTCAGTTATTTTCTTGGATGAGAAGAAATTCAACCTGCATGGCTCTGATGGGAGACAAACGATTCGGCGTAGACATGGTGAAGAATACCATCCAGACTGTATGGTGTCTAGAGTGAATTTCCTTTCCAGCCAAATGATATGGTGGTGCATTTCGTGTCACGGAGTAAACCTGCCGTTTATAAAAGGTTCCGTAAATGCCAATGGATATCTGGCTATATTGGAAGGCAAATTTCTGCCAACGACTCTGCTTCTTGTCATCGGGCGAAAAGTGTAAGTAGGCACTTCTGTAGTTACTTTAGCTTCATTTCTGCATTTGAGGTTCGACAGTAATGTATTTACATTTGTTACAGGTGAAAAAGTGGTTGGATGAACGGCCCATTACAACTGTTAGCTGGCCAGGAAACAGCTCGGATCTGAATCCTATAGAGAACTGTTGGCATCGTGTGGAATCTGCAGTTGCTAGAAAGAAACCAAAGACTCTTCGTAAACTTCATAATTCGTGTTTGGAATCACGAACTATCAGTTGATTATCTTCAGAAATTGATCTTTCAATGCCTCGACGGTGTGCTGCTGTCATCAGGGCCAGAGGTGGTTCAACTAAATATTAGTTTGGCACCTGGTGAACTTTTCATTTTGTGCTCCATTTAAAATGATAAAGTGAAGCAAATTAACGGCTTCTGATACCATTTCGGCCATAATTGTCGTTTTTACCAAAACACGACATAAAGGTTGCAAATGCTCATTTTGGAATATTTTGAGAGCACCTGTCAAATATTACTTAACTTTGCCGTAACTGTTAATAAATATATTTTGTTTATATTTCTATTTGTGATGCTAGTCATTAATGTAGCGTAGCATACCATCGTGAAAAAGGGTTATGAATGCGAAATTCCTAGGTGATGCGCTATGTTTGAATACCAGTGCAGATTGCAAAATACATGTTCAGTTTGTTAGTAACCTCGAAGGATCATTACTGGACCAGTGTGATTCATCACCTTCATTTCAGTGTTTAAATAATTAGTTTTTTTTTTTTTTTTTTTTATTTGCTGAAAAATGACTAAGAATCAAAAAATACGGGAATGGGATACACTTAAATAGAAAGGGTGCAGGAATATTTGCTGATGCTATAGAGGCAGTGTGATAGGTTGGTCGTAAAACTGCTAGTTTTGGGGATACACAGATTAATAGTTTTAACTAGAGCCACATGCAGAAGTGAAAGTGATTCTTGGATTGCTACTATTGATACATGCAGCAGCCTGGAAACCAAGTTGCCTGGAATTTCAGGTCCTGCTGTGGGTCATCATGGAACAAATGAATATATGTGCTGTGTTCTAGTAACCAAGGGTAAGAATACGTGCATGTGTACTAATTCTAGGATCACTGTAAATAAATTTTATGAATTTGAATACTGATTAAGTCGTCGAATGCAAACGTCGTATAATTGCAGAGGCGTTAGATATATCGGCTTTTAACTTACTTTTTATTAAAATATATTATTATTAATCATCGTGTTTCCAACCTGGACAACTCAAAAAAAGAAAATTTACATTTCATTTTCCAGGATTCATTTTGTAAATTCGTCAGTTTTGTTTAGTTTCATTAAAACTGCATTTTTCACACAACTGGAATTCAAAACGACTTGCAACGGTTGGGATTTGTTTCAAAATAAAGACTATCACAGAAAGTTTATCGTACCTTGTTTTCTTGTTTGAACAAGTATATATGCAAATATTTAATCATAAAATTTTAATCTGAAAAGAATTCTGTAGGAAGCAAAAATAAATGGCTAAAGAAGCGTTTCCATTCAGAATGAAATATTAACCAAACAGTAACAGACCACACGAAACAACAGGCGCCTCCGTAACCAGGTGAGCAGGAGCAGCAGTGCTTAGTACACGCTCCTTGATTAGACCGGGGTTCGAGCCAGTGACCACCAAATACGGAGGACGCGGAAAGGTCAGGGAATGACCAACGGAAAACCCCCGGAGCAATATGGCCTTAGTTGCTAATGCTCCAAATAACAAACAAACACGAAACAGCCATAAAATGCAAATTTTAATTTCTTTTTATTCTAATTCCAAGAGTATTTTAAATAAATGAAATTGAGCTTTTTATCACCTAAACCAATTCTGATATAGTAGGGCTAATAGTAACAAGATACCATCCAGAAATAGGGAAGAAGAAGAAGAAGAAGACATTTATGGTGAATATGGTGTTTTCGAAAGAAACACGGAGAGTTGATAGGGAAGAAGGTTATGCTTCTTTTCAAACGCCACCTGAAAGCGACCAGCGGTTCGCAGGGTCAGATTAAGTTCAGAGCCTGTGCGATTTGAAATGCTTATAATAATAGGTAGATGAAGAGGGAAGGGCATTACAGACGAATCAGTTATGAAGAATACATCACAAAAATCTCGCTAGGTAACTGAAATGGGTAAAGCAAAGTGCGACTGCTTCATTGTTGGTGAATTTAACTTACCTCTAATATACTGGATCTATGGACCGTTAATATGCCACAGAACTTTAGACCTTTCTCCAAAAGTGTTGAAGAAATGAGGGGAAGTACAAGGAGTTCTAATTCCTGGTTCTCACATGAGATGCAAGCTGCATGAAAAACTGGATAGTAGAGGTACGAGTACAGGGTAGTGACCACAATATCATAAAAGGAATAGTATCCAGAGAGATTTCTCTGATCAAAGGAAAAGGTGAGGATTATAGTGAATTCGAATTCATTGCCACTGTTAACTGGCGAGACAAATATTATCTATTAATACTTTATTTCTGGGGTATTCAAGGTACAGTATTTATTTATTTTGGAAGGTCCGAATGTGTGTGTGTGTGTGTGTTGTTGGGGGGGTGTACGTATGTGCTTGTGTGTGTATATATATTAAACGCAAAAGCAAATAAGGTTGTGAGGCGTCAGTGTATTCCATCTGTAAATTATGTGTGTTCTGCGATTGGTTTTCCTGGATGCTGAACGAAAACCCTAGACTGACTGAATCAACTATATCGTTAAAAAGGCCAATAAATGTTTCTCGCGTCATTGAAGGGATTGGAACCTAATAATTTTCCCCACTGTGTAGGAGGACAGTAATTTTAACCACTCTGCTACCGGCGAGCGTGCCCCAAATGCATTCTCTCCAGTGGAGAGGTTGCAGAAAAGAAAGATGCCAAAATGGATGAAAAGAGAAGTTAAGGGAATAATTAAGGGTTAAAGGAGCTCAGGACTTTTTTAAGAGTATGTTACATCGTTATTTTATAACATACAGAATAATAATAGAATTATTCCCAAAATGAGCTGTTGCGTTCATGGGTAATTTCTCAAGAGAGAGAGAAAATTAACTGAGCAACTAACCATACTACAATAATAGAAGTGGTTTATTTTCGTCATTATGTTACGGAACGTTTGTTATTTCCATGTTCGCATGCAATAATTACCCACAGAAGAGAGAATGGAGGGGGAAAAAAAAAAGACATAACAGCCGAAGAACACTGGTACTGACGCCAAACAAAATAAGGGTTGGAAGTTAGTTTTAAACTAATGAATAGAATATAGAGCGCTATTGTAAGAGGTTGTTCACAGAATTTCATGCTGGTGTGGCAAAGCGGTACACTGGGGAAATAATTGTGCTTTACGTAATAGGGAAACTTTAAAACATAAAGAAAAAGTATGTAAAAAACTTCGCAAATTGTATTACTTTTTATTAAACTTTCTATCAAAAACGTTTTTAGTATTGTCGCTAATGAAAGAAATTTTATCAAAAGAAAAATAAAAGAGGATATTTACATTATAAAATTTAATAATCACAAAATAAATAGAAATTATAGTAGATATCGAAGATAATTAGGTATGTTGTTCAGACCTGTTGTTGTTACCTGGGAGTCTAAAACGCTGATGGAACTGATATTCGGGTGGCACTCAAGTCAAGTGGACCCAATTTCGGCGAAGTCCGGACGGTCTGTGACGGCCAAATCCTCTGCTTGCACCTTCACGATGGTAGGACTGTTAGTAATCCTGGGTATAACCTCCATGCACAAGTACATGGTGGGTGACCACCCAGGTGTGAACCAACGTAAGCAGGGGTCGAGGTGTGGCGCTCACACCACATGGAGAAACGCCGCCCCTCTATGTTACCAGGCAGTACTAGGTGGTAGATGACTCTCATCAACCGGTGAAATACCACCACTTTGCTTATTAGAGGCTTGGAAGTGGTGGAACCCATGTTTAGTCTCTAGAGCTAAGTTCCGGTCAACCCTTCCCTATCTCTTCCATCATGCAGTATGATTGATGATTTTTGAGGTTATGATGAATGTCGTGGCGGGATCCAATATTCCTTACATTTCGAGGGTACAGTTCTAAAACGGTGTTCGCAGGCCGGCCGCTAGTTAGTACACTGGACCGAACCTATTGGTAACTCTCTAGGAGGCTTCCGGATCAGCTAGTGTATAATCTTGCTACCTCTACTCTGCCAGATAGTGACTGGAGGGAGTCCGAGTAGTGTGTATGCGGGGAGCATTGTCGAGGCCACGTTATGTCAAGGATCTGGGTATATTCTTACCACGTGTAGGCCATATCCAAAAATTTCATTACTTCATACAGCATATACCACCCACTTTTTCTTACTATTGAATACACCATGAATTGTCAAAATAATAGAGCAAGCTTATCTGCGAAAAGATCTAAACCTCCCAAGGACTTCCTAATTCATTTCATAAATATACATGGTCTCAACTCTAATCTCAACGATGTCCATTTCCAGTCTGCAAAACCCCATGCAATTTTTCTGACAGAATCCCAGTTATCCGTTGATTCAACTACTGCTCATCTCAGATGCCCAAATTATTTGCTGTATGATTCCTTTCGCCTCAAAGGTGGTACCTGTGCATATTTCCGTTCTGATATTCCCTGTCAGAGACTTGGAAATTTGGAATCTCCTCTCTTTGATCTTCTCTGGCTTAAAATCTCTCTACCTCATTGTGTCAAATTCATCTGTTGTCTCTACCGTTCTCCCAACTCCACTAATCACTTGGAGCTCTTTGACTTCCTCTCTTTGCAACTTGACTTTCTCCAGTCCAACTTTCCTAACAGTGAGGTAATTTTCCTTGGTGATTTTAATGTTCACAACTCCAGCTGGCTTCCGTTTTCTAGTCATACCGACCCAGCAGGTCGAGATGCTGAGGCTTTTGCAATTACTAATGACCTAGCACAGATTGTTCATTTACCTACAAGAATTCCGGACAATCCTAATCATACAGCCAATACGCTTGATCTTTTTTCTCACAAACAACCCTTCTAAGTACACGGTTCAGGTGACAGGTCCTTTAGGCTCTTCAGATCACAACTTGGTGATTCTCCAATGGAACCTTTATCTCATGGCTATTCCCAACCTCGTGTTGTTTGGCATTACAAGAATGCAAAATACGATGACCTGCGAGACTTCTTTTCCTTGGTCGGATTACTGTTTCAAAACTTCTGATGTCAACGTTTGTTCAGATTGTGTCAGTTAAATTATTCTTGCAGGAATGGAATCCTTTATCCCACACTCCACTTTAAAATCTCGTCCTTTATCTAAACCTTGGTTTTCCAATAAATGTGCTAAGGCTGTTCAAGAGAAGAACGTTGCATATCGTAATTGGCTTGGTTCTAATTCTTCAGTTTCATTTTCTGCCTTCACCAAAGCTCGCAACAATTGTAAAGCAGTTATTAATCAGTCCAAACTAGAGTTTGAACAGGCTAAGAGTAGAAAACTTGCTTCTTTCCCTAATGGTAGCCGAGCATTCTGGTCTCTTGCCAAAGCTATTGGCCGCAACTTTTGCCCATCTCTGCTCCCACCTCTGTCCAAACCAGATGGTTCTGTTGTCACTTCAGCCAAGGATAAAGCTGACCTGCTAGCATCCCATTTTTCTTCCAGCTCATGTATTAATGATCTTGGTAAAACACCTCCCACCATTCCCAACATGTTCCATTCAATGCCTCCTGTGGCCTTCCGTCAAAAGGATATCAGAAGGATTTTGATGAATCTTGATGCTAAGAAAGCTCCAGGTCCTGATGGTATTTCTCCATTTGTTCTCAAAACCTGCGCTCCTGAACTTACTCCTATTCTTTGCCACCTTTTTTCACTTTCTTATTCGAAAGGTGTTTTTGTTTTTCTTGGAAATTTGCTCATATCCAGCCAGTTCCTAAAAAGGGTGACAAATCCCTCCCATCCAATTATCGTCCCATTGCAATTACTTCTACTCTTTATAAAGTAATGGAGAAATCAATTAACCGCCAACTCTTAAACTACCTAGAAACCTTCCGTCTGATCAACGATCGCCAGTATGGATTCCGTCAGCGTCGATCCACTGGTGATATTCTGGCTTATGTTACCCATTTATGGACTAATTCAATGGAAAGGTTCGGTGAAACACAAGTAGTTGCTCTTGACATCTCAAAGGCTTTTGATCGTGTTGGGCATAAAGGTCTTCTAAACAAGCTTCCATCTTATGGTTTGCCAACTGTTTTTAGTAATTGGTTATCCAGTTTTCTCTCTGATCGCTCACTGAGGGTGATGGTAGATGGCTCTCTGTCTTCTAACTTCTCCACTAACGCCGGTGTCCCGCAAGGTTCAGTTCTTTTCCCCACTTGTTTCCTCTTGTACATTATAATGACCTTCTTCCATTAACTAGAAATCCTATCCATAGTTTTGCCGATGATAGCACATTGCATTCCACTTTCCATTTTGATAAAAACCTTGTCCTGCTCAATCAGCTTCAACTTCTCGAAATTCTGCTACCAATTCCTTAAATGCCGATCTCCAGGTAATTCTCCATTGGGGCAAAGACAACTTAGTTGATTTCAACCCTTCTAAAACTCAATCTTGTCGTATATCTCGCAAAAAGGATTCTTCTGCTCCTATGCTTATCTTTAGTGACACTCCGATTTTTAGGCAAAATGATATATCTCTTTTGGGGATTACCCTGACTTCTAATCTCTCTTAGCACAAGCACATTACAAATATTGCTTCCTCTGCATCTAAAAAACTTGGTTTTCTCTTTCGCTCTCGGCGTTACTTTTCTTCCAAACAGCTGCTCACTCTGTATAAATCGCAAATCCGCCCCGCCATGGAATATTGTTACCACATCTGGGGTTGTGCCCCAAAAACCTCTCTCAGGCTTCTTGATTCCATTCAGAAGAGAGCAGTTAGGTTAATTAATGATTCACCTCTAACAGAGTCTCTCCACTCGCTTTCTCATCGACGCACTGTTTCTGCTGCATGCCTCTCCTACAGATACTTCCATGGGCACTGTTCTTCTGAATTGGCTTCTATAATTCCCGCTCTCTCTTTCAAAACAGTCCGAACACGTGCTGCCACCAGCCAACATCCATATACTGTCCAACTTCAAACTCACAGAACCAACTTTTCATCTTCCTGATTTATTCATTCAACTGCCGTTTTCTGGAACAACCTTCCTTCATATGTATTTCCTGAAAATTACAATTTACAGAAGTTCAAGTCCAATGTCAACAAATATCTTCTTTCGTCTTCTCAACCTCCAACCCAAGCACGGTACTAAGTAGTATAGGTTCTAATACCTCTCGTGTTTGGGGTTCACACATAAAAAAAAAAAAAAAATCGTTTAACAGGTGCAGTGCGTGTGGACTTGAACACCTGTTCAGTCCACACGCACTGGGAGGGTTTTATTTTGTGTTTTATATTCTTTGTGTTTTCTGTGCCGAATGAGTCCACGTGAAAGAATCAGCAAAGGTCGTGTAACGTAATCTCCAAAAAGGAACCAGTTTTATTTGCTTCGTGTGACCATGTGACTAGTTAATTCTACGACAAAAATAATTAATTTTTTTAGGAAAAGGATGCTTGCTTCTTGGAATCAGTTGACACTTGAAGGAAGACAGCGCTAACGTTTATGATAAGAGGAAATATTTGATGCATTGAAGCTATCATCTTTCACTTGCGAGTACTTTAATCTCCTAATGATGCTCTACTGTTCTGTTTTTGACAAAAGTATACTCTCCACTTAGCTACATTGGTAATGAGCTACGAGTACTGTGCTTTTAGTTGTAGTCGACTGCTTTCTGGATAAGTATTTTTAAGTTTTCTCAATTTCTTTCATTACAAAAATGAGTCTTGACTGTCTTCGCAGTTGAAGACAGTGAAAACTAAATAAATTCGCTTCTCAAATATTCGATTACTCTCTAATAAGTGACTCGATACACAGCTCTGTGAAAATGATAACTCTTCGGAAATTATTAACCGATTCTGACATTATCGTTACATCATTTGTTGTTATTATTTTTATTTGAGATGTTTCCTGTTCCTGAAATTTACTGTCGGCTTGTTTACTGAAAGAGCTATTTCTCCTTCAGCTTATCCAACTTCTAATGCAGAGCTTTAAGTCCCAAAATAGCGACGCTATACAATCATTAATTATCTCTAGATAATAGTAAATTTTCTTAGGATATAAATGTCGATTAATTGGTTGCATACTTTCTTAAATTATAACTAACTCTATGAAGACATCTCTTGATTGATAGCGCATTAAAATATTCTTGACTGATCATACAGCGAAGCTATAAAGTTTCGTTTTTGTATTGGAAACACGGAACTCTGTTCTATTTTGAATAACGTCTTCTGGACTCTACCGTTTCTATTTATTTATTATTTTTAATTTTTACTATATGCAGCTGATATTATTTTTGGAATAATATTCAATAGAAATAGAGAAAGAAATTAACTCGATGCGTACTATTTCTTGGATGCTATCGATCCCAGCGAGAAGATGACTGAAATTGTCACTTGTAATGGTGTCCTTAGTGGTAGTTTTGAGTGTAATGTCTAGGTTGTCCAAAAAGTGTTTAGCTTCCTTTTCTTCGGGGCATTCTGACGGTTTTGATCGCAGTTGGTTTTGAAAACGTGTCAACCATTGTGAATGAAATACAGACGGAACTTCCCTGTTGCTTTTGGCTTCACCGTTTGTAAGGTTCGTGGCATCCGGTAGAGGCAGAAAGGTATTACGTTCTTGGCGGACTAGTTATTAATGACCACAACTTTGGACATAAAGAAAATCAAATATGTCAAAATGTTTTGATAAATAGTCAGAAAGAAGTAGTTATCGACTACCAAAGGAAAGGGGGCATTGAACAATATACGTCAGAATAACTGAACATAATAGCTTTTTTGAGGCAAAGAAAACTAGCTTTTCTCAATACGTGCGGTCCAGTTTTCATAGCCGTTTCGTCTCTCAGAAACCTTTAAATGTCCAAAGAAAGGAAATATATGGTTTCCGTGAAACGGACATAAGAGATAAATGAAACCAGCCAAATATGCGGCTAATAGGTTTTCTAATGCAAGTGAGAATAATAGAGCGCATTATTGAGGAAGTCAGCAATGTGGACTGTTCGATTTACTACAAGTTATAGCTTTTTTGAATTGTCTTTATGTGTAATAATAAGGTACGCGTTTCCTCCCCAAGTCTTATAATTCAATTTATCGTAAAGTTCATTTCTGGACTTAAATGCCAAGCACAGTTTAAAAGGAATAGATTAGTGCACTAACAGTAGTCCGTATTTTCTTGTTACTTATTCCTTAGTTCTGTTTTACTTTTAGTCTGCGTGTATTTCACGTACGGGAACGTTACAACGAGAACAACTCGGGCGGCCGATAATCTTGTTCAAATTGTTGAATGGAGTAAATAATTACAAAATCCTTTCCGAATGTCGTTGGTATTGTTCATTTGGTTGTATAGCTCTAATTAGTTCTTTTAGAGTTAATTTTATTAAACTGTCCATTCATAGCGTTAATGGACTGATTTTATGACAACATTTTCACATTGTAAGTTGTAGCTTTCACCCAAAACTCAATCCTGCAATGCGCCACAGTTGATTGCATATCATTTATTGATGATTCCTAAGGGAAAGTTATCAAGTACAACGGAAATAAGAAGACAATATCGTAAAATAGAAAAGATTTGATACACATAAACGATCCGGAATAGATTTAGATACTATCTTTATAGTGACATTTAAAACTATTTGACAAAATGATCATAACAAGATAGAAATTGCATTTTGAGAATTGGTTTTTGACTCGTACATTTTAAAAATGTAGAATATAATAAAATTAAGCTTAACCTTTTGTGATAAAATAAACACCGAGGAAGTATTACATAATAATGTTAATCAATTAATTGTTTGCATCACATTTTTAAGTCCATCTTTTCTCCATTAGGTTTCGATAAAGGTTATACTTTCTCATTGTTTTAGTTTTAAATATGCATTAGTAAAGTTCGAAAGGAAAGTATTTAACGCTCTTCAGAAATTCTTTGTATTCCTCTGCATATTTACAGGTTGAAAAATAGCGTTGCTATACCTTTTTTTATGTCATACGCAGTCCGATTTATTGCTGGGACTGTTTCCAATTCCAATTTGAAAAATACTGTACAGCACTGTAAGTTGGTCTAAAATTCATGACAAACATCATATGATGCCTACATTTCTTTATTTAGTGTATCTAAATATACTATATGGGCAAAGTAAGCCGTCAGTTAAGAGTACTCGCGCATCAGTTTGCAAAATAGACACCAATTAGCACTTGGACAAAGTTTAAAACTTTGCAAATAGCACTTATAATGAAAAATATTTGTTTGGGTGCACTTCGTTTTAGAGTTAAATTTTTTTTCTGTTTTCGAGCATTCAAAATAATATTTCGTATCGAAGTTAAACAGTATCACTTCAATAATCAGTTGTTTTTATGGTAAGCAACCTTAAGGTTTAAATGAACTTGTTTTTAGTGGAAAATTCGTTCAATCCTGATGATGTAGAATCAGCTAGTGCGCATATAGTCAACGACTAATAGTACGAATAAAATATTACTAGGTATACGTTTGCTTATACTTATTCATATTTTATTATTGTATTATTTTCTTTTGTTCAAAATTCTACCATTATTTATTTATATTAATTCAAACAGCGATAAGTTCATAACAGTTCACAATCGGACACGTGTTTAATGAACTGTTAACTAGTTTTGGCACGTAGAATAGTTTTTTCGGCGTAATATACAAACATCCTGTGTAAATGCGTTGTTCGCTGCACGTAGGTTAGCCTTATATCTTTCAACCAATGGGCACAGGCAAGGCCCATTTTTACCTCAGTCATCCTTTCGCTCAACGTACCCAACATTAGATGTACATTCAGTGCCACGTTACATTATCGTTTACTCGTTACTGCATTTCCCAATGATAGTAACAAGTATAAACTAAAATGAATTTAGGGCTAAAGCCTCGAACAAATTTAGACAAATATAATCTAAATTTGCTAGCAGCTTGAGGCTTTAGCTCTAAATGCATTTTAGTCTAAATATATCAGGCATCTCTCATATTGTGTGGAGTTATACTTCATAACGGTTTTGCCATCATTGCATCACTTGGGTACCTACCCACCCACCGAAGAAGGCCCAAATAGCCCTGAAACTGTGTGCCGTCTGGGGGGCCTGATGGCCATTGAGTTTCCTCGAATAGGTAACAACAATCTTCTCTACTGGGGAAGCGTTGCCTATTCGAGGAATATATGAGCTTTGAGTGTGAGTTGAAGGAGCAACGGTCCCTTTCTTCCTTCTACGGCATTTCCTTCCGCTACCTCTCCTACTATCATCTTCTTACATCTTTATCCCTTTCCTGAGTCTAATACGGATAGTAGGAGGATAACCGAGAATTTATCCCATACCATATTTCAAAAGGTGCCGTCTGGGTGGTGGTATCCATCTGAGAATACGTAACATTAGTCTTCTCCTAAGGTGAAGCGTTACTTATTCGAAGTAGTGCAATATCATGGCAACTCGTAGTGAAGTTCACAATATGAGATATAACTTAAAACGATGCCGCCTTATAAATATTCTGTTTATTTAGAAAAGGCTGTGTATTAATGATGCTATTGCACTTAATATATGCACAGTAACGAGTATATTAATTAATTCAACTTCTGTTGTTGTTGGGTTTTAGGAGCATAGGCTACTAATGCCATGTTGCTTGCTTCTTGTATATTGTCTGTAAATTGCGTGTGTTCTGAGGTCGATTTTCTGTTTGCTAGAAGAAAAACCGGCATTTCCGGGTTTTTTCCGGGAGAAAAAACCATTTTACCCTCGCCCAAAAGTAACTAATCAGCCACGTTGTTAAAAATACCCATAAAAATTCCTACCGTCGTCGACGGGATTCGAGCTCAGGTCTTTTCCATCCAGTGTGGGGAGGACGGCGATCCTACCCAATGTGCTACCCACGTGGGCTATTAAAGTACTGTATAACACTGAATATTGCTAAAATTTTCTTTTAATAATACTTAATATTGGTACGTTTTTAATAACGCTTAATACATTTAAATCATGAATTATGATTTTATAAGAAATTAATGGAAAATTCGATCACTGTGAAGTATTCCCCTAAAAATTCCTTAGAGTTCAAAGGGATTCCACACGAAGTTTCTTTCCCACAGATTCTGAAAGAGCAGCCATAATAGCCACTGTGCTAACCTCCCCCAAGGCCTTTGGCATGGATGCTTTCAGACAGCTGGAAAGTTATCACGATGTTTTGTTCAATACTATCAGAATTTTTTTTCTGTTCAATACTTAAAGGTTCTGTCCAACCTGCAGAATATTCTGAGGATTATACATAGAGTAAAACTACAGATATTTTGCAACTGCATATCTCCAAGTATACCTTTTAAATGCCGCTTATAATGCGGTCAATTGGAGCTGAAAGAATAAAACTGATTGCTGTTAACAGTAAGAATGAACCGCCGAAAATCAAAAAGATTTTAATATCTGTTCCACAAATGACAGCATAAATGAAACTGTTTAAATAATATATGCTGCCAAACTTTCTCAAATGTTAAAAATAATAATAATAAATGACTATTGCTAGGGTCTTTTGGCAGTATTTGCTAAATTATTTCAGAATACGTGAGCACGAAATATTTCGCTTTTTTTTTTTCTGTTTTCTTTTTCTTTCTTTTTTTTCTTTTCCATAGGGTCGTGACAACTCTCTCTCTCTCTCTCTCTCTCTCTCTCTCTCATTGTCATATCAGATCTTTCGCAACACCTTAATTTACTAAACACCAGAGGCCACATTCCCAACCTCTTCTGATTTACTCAATGGGAGGAAAAGCTCAGTTGACCGTTCTGGATTTGAGATGCATTACAATTACAAAATTCGAACTATTTGACTACTGCCAACCATTGCATTTTATAGCTCCTAGCTACCTGCTGTACACGCTATCCATCAAAAAGTGTTATGTGTCAGGACACTGTTGAGTGACAGTCACATAAACAAACAGCTCCTATGAGGAAGGTGTAGGAACCACACAAATTTTGTTCTCGTCACATCACGCACAGCTGAGCTGGCTAAATACTAGTGGGTAGTGTTGTTGTTGGCTGTCAAGTTGCGCTGAGTTGTCGGCTATTCGCGTAATTCCTGAATGCATCACCTGTTGTCACCCGTCGGTGATGTCATCATGGTTTATTTATTATTTTTGACCTGATGCTGTACAAACATGTTTTCTCTTGCATCGTTTGCCTTTGCTAATACTAAAATAGAAGCGTGCCGGTAGTTCCGCTTCCGTCCATTAACGCACAGGAAGCCACGAAAAATCAGCCCACGTCACTAGAGAGTATTCGGAAGGGCAGTACAATAATTTGTTCAGGCGTCACTACGAAACATCAACCAGGTGTGTAAGGTACCAGCATTCATTGAGAACTGTACGAACACAATATTTCAGCATACCCTCAATTTTCGCCCTCTTCGGTTGCATAATTGATATACTAATCACCATCCTTCCTTAAGACTTATCATTTTTCACTGGATGAAAAAACCTGATTCGAATCTCGTTAATGACGCGAGGAATTTGTATGGGTCTTTTTCACAACGTGGCTGAGTTATTCGGTATTGGTGGGAGGGAGTATCGTGGTTTTCATCCCGGGAACTCGGGTTTTTCAACCGGAAAAAATAGCAAATCAACCACAGAACACACGCAATTTATAGACATATTTATGGCGCAATAGGGCCTAAGTTGCCGATGCGTCTAAACTCATACAACAACAGTCGTAGAATAGGTATTTTCTAGGCACTTTGCCTGTTTTTCTGGAATAAACACCCAAGTAGCCCTTGGGAAAAACCTTGCTGTACGCTCTGCAGACCGATTAATTCAGCTACAGTATGAAATAAAAATTCCTCGGGCCATTGATGGAATTCCACTCTGCGCCTTTTTGTTCACCTGTTATGACGAGGATAGTGATTATAAACAGTAACGCGCGAGGGCCTAACATTGTCGAAGTGTTATACATTTATAAAAAAAAAAAAAAAAAAAAAAAAAAAGCAAGCATCAGTACGAACTGTGTATGCCAATAAGTAGTACTCATGCACCTACATTAACAGTGTAAACAAAAGTATTTTATTATTCATAAAACAAAATAGCAAATACTGTATATTTCTCTTTCAGTAATATGTATGTACACAAATACATTTTATAAGGAAACACATGCACAATATGGAAGATATCTTAAAATGGGAGTGCTAATATATAAGCTTATTTAAAATGAAGACATCAAGGATAATGGCGAGCTTCCTAAACGACTGGTTGCAGTGGCGTTCAGATTTCTATTTAACACTGTACTGATTTACACAGTGGCTGTTATTACTCCCCCCCCCCTCTCGGGTGGAAAAGGCCTCAGTTTGAAGCTCGTGATACGAGGAACTGTAATGACCTTTTTTTTTTTTTTTTAGTGTGGCTAAATTATTTGGGCTCAGGCGAGAACGGCATGTTTTTTTTTTTTTTTTTTTTTTTTTTTTATAATTCCGGAAACTCGAATTTTTCATCCAGCAAATAGCAAACCGACCGAAGAATACGCGCATTTACAGACAGAAAAATACTAACTTTACAGCTTTATTTTCATTCCAATAAGGAATGAAAATGCAGGGTTCTTGAGTTTTTTTTTTTTTTTCCCTCGCCATTTTTCCTACCAGCTCTAAGAAAACAGGTACCGCTTTTTCTTTTTAAATATGTGATCAGGTAGAGAAAAGTTCAAAAGTTTTGAAACCAATAGATTTTTTTTTTTTCAGTTTCAAAATAACAGGCCCGGGAGGCAAAATTCAGATCATTCTGACTTTTACTAATTTATCTTCTTTAGAGCGTTTGTCCCAATTTTTTCAGTTCCAGAATCCTTTTTGTTCTGGTTTTGTTCCCTGTAAAATGTGGTTGCCCTACTTATGGTGGCCTTGCGAAAAACTGTAAACGCCCAGGTCTACCTTTGGTACAGATCCATTTTATTTCATCAGGATAATGTCTTATGCAGAATGGCTGGTACTGATTGTGAATTATTCATGGAAATGAATCTACAAATTTGGATGGCCGACTCAGAATCCCGATTTGGAAGCTATTGAATACTTATAGGATAAACTGGAGCCTCAGGTAAACAACAGAAGAACACGTCCCACATTGTTTGCTCAATCGGTCACTGTATGAGGAACTGAGTATTACACCCGCTGCAGCGGCTTCTCCGTAGCCAGGTGGGAAGGAGCAGCAGTGCGTACCACACGCTTCTTGATTAGACCGGGGTTCGAGCCCGTCACCACCACATATGGAGGATGCGGAAAGGTCAGGGAATGACCACCGCATATTCCGGAGCAATATGGCCTTAGTTGCTAATGCTCCTAAAAACCAAACAACAGTAACAACCCGCTGCAGCTTATCGTTCATTAGCGGAAAGTCAGTCCAGGGTGGAGTGGTCATAGTGGCGCCTAAGGGACACTTTCAAGCTGCCGGATACTTTTAGAGTGGTGTAGTTACCAATATAAGAGATTGGAACAATTCTAGTGAGCAATTGCTACAGACTTCTTTCTGCTCATTTAACTCAACGCCTCAGAGTGAACTTTCAATTAAAATCTTTCATTCCTTAAGTTTATCAAATCAGGTTCTCGTCCTCTCCAGCAATCAGTGTTTATGGTCCATGATACTTGAGAAATCCACACTTTGATACGTTTTACCATAGACTGCAAGCATTCCCTAACTTCTCGAATTGAATTACGCATGAATGAGCGACGCCAATTCAAATTAGATCCACTAACTGGTCTCTCTCTCTCTCCCCCCCTCCCCCACCCTTAAGAACTTATATTAGAACGATCATTTTATCCAAAGAAATTCAGTCTGTTAACTATTTTTTGCTTTGCTTTTCTCGCCTCGTTACATTTAATCAGTTTTTATTACTGTAGAGCAATAAAATACATTTTCAGTTTACTAAAAGCAGTACTTTATAAAGTATTCGTACTTCATAAATTAAATTTATGAAGTACGACGTTTCTTTTATGGATGGTCAATATCTTTTCATATCTCATATCAGCATTCTTGGTTTGCAGAGATTCATATCTTATACTTTATTAGATTGTTAGTAGATTATTTAATTTATTATACGTTAACTGCACTCGTCTTGGTTACACTGTAATAGTGTACTGTATAATTTGCTTCTATTCACAATGACCTTCAACGTAGAAAATCTACTTCTCCTGTGAAGGTCGCTATATGATGTGCATTCGAGTTATACAGTGAAGCTTTTACTACTATATGTTTACAGTATTTTTATACTTCTTTTCTTCGGTTGACTGAAAAAGTATAAAACAAACATTGATAAAAATGTTCTCCATTTCACTATGCGGCTGTTATAAATATTTGCAAGGTTAATCAATTAATTGTGAATGAAAATGGCTACTTGAGTCCCCTTTAAAATTATCATGGCAACTAACTGGGGAATAGTTTAGTAAGTAATGTCATTTCACGCAGAACTTTCTAATTGAACAGGAGATTCGCTTTTAAAACTTTTCCATGATTGAGTACCCAAACACTACACTCCTATCTGGGGGTGCGAAGAATTGAGCAAAAATTTAGTAGGTTAGGTTGATTATTAAGTGGACTAAATTTATTGTTGAATGTCACAATAATAATAATAATAATAAAACTACATAACTTCTGGAAGCGATGCCTAATGAATAGGATGCTTGCTCAATAATATTCTTTCTATATGTCAACAGAAAAGGGCTTTCTGTGTTACACACAGTTTTTCTTCTAGTACGAAATGTCTCTGCCCCACAAGTGATGAATGAGGATCCTAAATTGTTTTCGTTTCTATGAGTATCCGTATGTAAAACGTCTTTCAAGAATTGCCTCTAATACATTTGAAGGGAATTTTTATTGCTTGTCACAGTGATATTGCTGTTATACAATTAGATTTATGAAGTAAAATGCGCCAATGTCTTCTAGTGATAGTTTATTTCGATTCTCATAAATCTTAAAGCATAGCATAGATAATTTCGAAATTTCTCTCTCATCGTATATTATTTTTATTTTGACGTAACCGTATAAGTTTTCAACATAAAAAACATTGAAATGATTCGTTTTACATTGGAAACTGTAAAACTTATAAAACGCACACTTTTATATGTTAGCAACTAAAACTGAGCGTTATTTGACTCTGTATTAAACATTTTGCAAAATCTGATTTCCATTATCAACAGTATGTTATTTTGCTTTATCAACAGTGTTGTTATTTTGCTAATGACATCGTTCGTCACAGTAAAGTTCAATGCACGTTCTAGAGGTAGTTATTTTCCATTATATTTGAATTAACGAGATTTTATAATAATTTTTGAAATTTTTATTTACTGATAATTCCAGTGGTTTATCTTCCGTTTTATTGCTGTCATAATCATCTAAGCAAATAGACTTTTTATTCTCCGAATGTTTTATGCGATTTTAAATTAAGGTTTTAAATGTAGGATGCTGTTCGCACTGCTGCACACTACTATCGAATTGCTTAATGCATTAAGTTTTAATTAAATTTTAATTAAATGACAATTATGCAAGATGATTCTTGGTAGGGTATTATAGCAGGGGTAATATCTTTATCTGCGTAGGACAAGCGGATCGATTTCGAATTATGTTTGCGCTTTGTCTTTTTTTAATTTCCTATCTTTTTTAAAATTATCCTTAGAACGAGAATAATTTTGTAATTACCGCATATGGAAGTTGTTCTCTGCTTTTCGAGAGGATTTCTCTTATGAAAATACCCAGCTTTTAATTTAATATGACTTTAATCTTATTTCTAAATGAAAACTCCCATTATTTTAGTCCTTTTAACTTCAAGTAGTTTGAACATTACAGCATTTGGTTTGTTCATATTTGTGGATACGAATATTATGATAAAAGCTGCTGAGTTTTCTATAAGTTTAATCTGCTGAGTTTTTTATGTTTCTATAAGAGTGTAAATAAGCAGAGAGAAGAAAGCTTGGTCTGAAACCTCTTCAGTAAAATTTAAACATCTTCCATCCGACAGATATTTATTTATAGCATTGCATTTTATGCGTAGTTAGTTATAAAAGGTATCTCAGTATGTAAAAAAAAAAAAAAAAAAAAAAAAAAAAACGGTATAAACATTTGAAAATAGATTGTTGTATTGGTTTAACTCGGGCCATGTATCTTTCCAGTGCGCAGTATTTGTAATCTAAAACCAATGCGTTAAACATTATCAGAGTACAACTCGCAGAATAGGTAGTTGGGTCATTAGAGAAAATCATTGATATCCATTTCGAGAATCGAAAACTAAACATTATTCTTTGTTAATTATTAACGACTGAGCTACCTATTATTTTACAGGGCACTCCTCTTTTAGCAGGAAACTGCTAAAATGATCTTGCTAACCTCCGCGATCTACTTGTTATCTATTGTACTATCTCTCCCTTTGGAATTTGGAAAATGAGCTCGAAGATTTTCCCTCAACTCTTAAGTAACTTTGGTTTCGTAAATAGAAATTGATGAATTTCTTTTACAATTGGTATCGACCAAGGTCCTGATTAGGTCGTTTGTTATTTGCTGTTATTAACCTTCGTAATTCAAACGCTGTGCAGGGGTTTAATAAATAAATTAGTCACCGTTTAGTTTCATAAGGATTTATGCATCGTCTAGTAGTGGTGTGCGTGTACTGAAATTTCTGTAAGCGACTAAAACTGCAGATCATGGCGATGCTAACCATAGCTAAATATACATCGGGGTACCCTAATGAACTGAATATCAGATCTCTCGCCGAATTTTCTGGAATATGATCTTTAGACAAAGTTAAGTTCACGATTGACTAACCCAGTACGAGCCACTACAGTTCATGTGACCGCTTTACACCTTTAAAATTCCTTGATCTTTCCCTCACACGTCCATATCGGTAAATAAAAACTGGAATAACATCAGAACTAGAGTGCCAACTAGAGTGCTATCAAATCTCCCACTTGGCGAGATCTTTTTAAAACTCCAATCCCTGGCGGGGAAATACACACATTCCCTTCCCACTTGCCAGCCCTATTTCCCTCTGGTGAGGCATGAGCATGCCCCACTGAAAAACGGGAGAGCATCTTCCCTACCGACCCCTCTGCTTCCTATTCCCCCAGCCTTCTACCTCCCCATTCAAATCTGTCATCTTACACAGCGATTAGCCCTACATCAAAATTTTAAGCCATACCAAAACTTGCCCCACCCAATTAGGCTTTATCAAACCCTTCAGCGTAAAACCCCAAACAGTGCTCCTAAAGCAAAATCCCAAATTAGCAATAAAACTTCCTCGCGACTATTTATTTTTCTAATTTTTATTTTATTTATTTTTGTCCTAGCCACTGAAATCCCTGGAAAGTAGGGGGCAGGACCTGCCAGAGTACTGATTCAATTACTGGTAACACGCGGCCGGCCTCCCCACTGCTGGTATTGGGAACGTCGGGCCCCACTAGGCGGCTAACAGGCAGAATGAACAATAGGCAGTACA
Source organism: Mastigoproctus giganteus (assembly GCF_048544385.1). Lineage (NCBI taxonomy): Eukaryota > Metazoa > Arthropoda > Arachnida > Uropygi > Thelyphonidae > Mastigoproctus > Mastigoproctus giganteus. The sequence goes on from NC_143575.1 coordinate 115,240,929, forward strand.
TATCCCACACACTTTTAAATCTGGTTCGACCGATACAGAGAACATACGCAGAGATGGGAGAAATCCCAAGAACCGTTAGACCCGCAATATACCAAATACGGTAACTGTGTATACATATTAACATAAATACCGACACCAGGAAAGAAAAGAATCGCTGCTGGAATGAATAAAATTATGACAAATTCGATAGGATACCTCTACAAAAACACTTATAGAAAACTTCCAGATGTTACCTTCGCTGATGACAAAGAATTAATATATATATATATATACTTCCGTAAGATGTACACTTGATATTTAATCACTGGGCATGGCCCTATTAAGTAAAAGCTGTATGACACAGCACTGGAAAGTTCAGGTCTTCGTTTTTGCGGTTCAAGAGATATTGGGAATATCTGTTATATTATTGTCTTATCTTCAGTAATAATGGCACATCCCACCTTTGTTTAAATGTATGCCGTCTTTACAAAACAGATTCCTCCTAATCTACAGTTATTTAAGAAATTCTTTGCGACTGTCCCCTCTCTGTTATCCCTAGAAAATAAACCGTTTATATGTATAATCAGTGCTCATTCCAAATCTTTCAAGAGATGTTAGCTTTTCTCCAGAAGAAAATCTTTAAACCTTGCTGCTGTTAATTTTGCATCGTCAAATAATGCAACTCTGAACTGCTCGACACCTCAACGATTCCAAAGACAAATTTTCTGGACTTGACTTCTGAACAGCTAACATCTAAAAGGAATCTGCACCTGAGCTGACTCCGATTTTTCCTTTCCTTTTTTACTTTGTCTTCATTATTACTTTGATTTCTCATTATTATTTTATCTTTATAATTATTTTATTATTTTTAATCTTTTTATTTTTCATTAGTATTTTAATTATTTTTTCCCAGCCCTTTGGGGCAGGATCGTTAGTTCCTCTGCCGTGGGTACGGGATTATGGGAATTCATAGTGAGCTCTTTCGTCCTATATTATTGGTGAAACAGTACTTGTTTGTTTGTGGCCCTCCTCCTCGTGGCGTTGATGGGCACTGAAAAGCAGCCTTCCTGGTGATCGTCACTTCCCAGTAGCAAAGTGGCCAGAAACAACTACACAACACACAAACTGCACAAATATAGCACTACACTCATTTATGGCTCCATTTTTACAGAGTTATGTACGTATCATTGCAGTTTATCAAGACGGAGTTGAACTAACGTTTAGGGGGTGCCCTACTTATGACACAACACATGTCCACTGACGTCTTCTTCTGCCCCTGCCCCTGTTCCTGTTCCTGTCAGACGACTTTACGAATTCTTTACAAAGTGATATTTTTACCTATTTGTACATACGGCGCTGGCGTGTGCTTTTGGTTCTCCAGGAGAGTGCCATACAAAAGAAGCTTTCTTTTACCCAAAGAAGCATGTTACTTGCCATGTGCCGAGCTTGCCGAACCGTTTTCCCCCTGGTTTCCAAGTGGTTAATGGATGTTTCCCTCTTGACTACTGTTTTTCTTACAGGATATCGTGCTTCTATATTCGTCATCAAATTTCAATTAGTTATTTTGCCATTATCGAGATCTACAAAATAATATTAAGACTCAGAAAAAACGCTGCTGTGATCTGCTACTTCAACAATGACAGGATCGTTGGGCTATAACACCTAAGGTCTCTACACTCTTTTTATCCTCACCGGACATGGCCCCATGCAGGCCAAGCTTGCTTACTTCCACTTTTCTGATTCTTCACTCACTCTCTATGGACAACTGGAAGACTGGGAACATGATCTGTATCACTGTCCCTAATATCAAAACCTTCATCATCCGCTGGCAGCCTCCCGGTAATGTCTTCTCTCCTGACGACGAAACTGAACTTCTTCGATCCAAAGATATCTTCAGTCAGTTACATACCTTTGCTGACAAGGCTTTTTCTAGATGTGTACTATTGACATCTTCTTCTGCCCGTGTTCCTGTGCCTGAAAGTAGCACGCCTGTGATGCTCCACTGCATCTTACAGTCACCACTGTTCACAATGAATACCCAGCACAACACAATATAACTGTATCCCTTTAATTATCTTTCTTCATATTCTACTTTCCTGTCTTCCTGCTAATACAGACGCGTGTTTATTTTTGTCACTGGGATTAATATGGTGTTTGTCTTTTGCATTATACCTTATGCTGGCTCTCATGCCGGGATTTATATTTCTTCTTTACTTTTTGATTTTCATTTTTTTCTTCTGCTATCCTATCAAATGTTTATTTATTTATTTATTTATTTTTATGTGATAGCCCTTTTAGGAGAGGCTCACAGATCCCCAGTGGGTGGATTTTATTTATTTATAATTTTATTTTTTTCTGAATTTTAGCCCTATACTAGATGCGCGATTTTGCTGGTGGCTAGGTTTGGGCTCATTGATTATGGGATTGATCTGGCATCTACTGGTCTTTCACTCTACCAGTGGCTGCCGGAGGATGGCGTTTTTTTTTTTTTAAATTAATGATAATAATAATAATGAATGACCAGAATTCGCTTTGAGCATTCTGTACAAAATATTTCAGGAGACCATCAAGATTCACGCCTAGTTTTAGTCCACTTCCTTGATGTAGACGGGAACTCGGAAAGCTTTCCAGTGATCATCTTTATTTAACATACTATAAAATTAAATGTTATAATTAAAAGGCCATAATGCATGTTATATCAGAAAGCATGGTATGACAGATTGAAAAGTGGACACAGACAACACTTATACCTCACAAACATAACATAACACACATTTCTGGGGTTATCACAAAATCATGTAGCATCACAATGTAACTCGGCGGAGTTTAACTAACGTTCTGGTTCTGCTCTGCATAAGCTCTACACTTGTCGACAAAATTAAGAGTACACGTAAAAAAAAAAACTTGGTATAACTCATGCAGCTTGCGATGAAGCGAGACAAAATTTGGTACTGTGATGTACCATAGTACGCTGTACGAAAATTACTAAATGTCCAATTTCCAAATAAGTGAATGGATGGACTAGCATCAATTTCTTGTCCTTCCTGTTCTTGTGACTTCAGTCCATTATTATGCCTGACGTAGCAGGTGCGCAAGTGCAGTAGCACACGTTCTTTGAATGGGCCGAGGTTCAAGCCCGTGACTACTAAATACGATTAACATTTCTATTGATTGATTTATTATAAACTCCACTGACATGGTGGTCGTGCTTGAGTATAAACAAAAAATATCATTATTATTTGTTTTCTAAGAACAACGACTATTTCAACTTTTACCATATTTCAGCGCACATATTAGTGGTGTGTAATTTAATTGTTTTTTCTCACTTAATGTTCAGAAATGTTGCTCACAAGCAAGTTTAATTCTTTACAATAGTGCGATGCTATTTTATGACTTTAAAATTAAGAATATTTTGTTCTGTTATAACTAAAAAAGTTTTGAAGAGGAACTTAACGCCAAACACACTTTAGAAAGATATTCATCTCCAAACGAAAATAGTGGCTGGTTTGATAATGCTCATAAAGCAAAAGGAGAGAGAGAGAGAAAGATCTTATTGGCTGCCCCTTACTCTTAGAGAAGCTCGGATATTTGAAGGTTAAGCACGTAGAGGTAGTAGAAGTGTATTATTCCTTTAATTGCATAGTTCGATTGTTATTGTCGTGAACTCAGCAGCAAACAATTATCTTCCCGCGTCCATCAATTTGGTATCCTCCGCTTCTGTAACACAAGGGAATTCCAGACGTTCGTTTTATTGATGACCTTATCTTCTCCCATCACCTTTGGATCTCCCTTGATAGTTTTCGATTGATTATCAAAGTATACTATAGGGGGAAAAGTCGGGTTCCCTCGGCATTCGATTACTGGGTTACCATGGGTCATTGCAATAACACTAATTGACACTCAGTAGAGTTATCTAAAATACGAAACTGGGGAATCTGTTGTTGGCAGAGAATAACAACTGCTTGTACTAAGATATGTAAGTGTTTCAACACCGGCTACAGTAATACGATAAAGCGTAAAATCATGTCCCAATGGAAGTAAAACTACAAATGTGACTTCTATGTAAATCTGTTTCTTACGGAACAAATTATACTACCAATGGTATCATGTGCAGAGCCCATCTGTCCAAAAACTAACCAGATCGATTATTGGAATTATTTTATTATTATTTAACTTATTGCTTTATTTAAAAAAAAAATATGTCATGTTTGTTTGACGCAGCCACTTTTTTATGAAATAATTTAGAACGATATTATAGAATTATAAATCTGTTTCACACACAAACGTCGGATGACCTACAATAAAGATGAAGAACTTTGTGCTGTACTTTGCTGTTAAATATTATGGCCCAAGATGGAAGATAGTACGAATGCGTTTAATAATTACAAATCTAATAATTTATTCACTGGTAATTCATTTACAATTTAAAATGCATTAGTGCAATATCCTCTAATATCTAGAAGAGATCTCCGTGACCCTTTCGGAGATCTCTGCAAGGCTTTTATATGTTGCAGACCGACCCCTTCTCGTAATGCTGCGACTAGCTCTCTGCTTGAATAGCATGTCTTGGCTCTCGGTTGTAAACATTCTAAAGGCAGTAGACCATTCATATCCTGGCTATGGAGAGGAAATGCCAGATTCATAAGAGCATTCCCCAAAAACCACTTGTATACGCTGCATTGTCATGGTGACACAATTATGATCCCTCTAAAAAGATACAAGTATATCGAAATGGCTTAAAATATCAGAAAGGCAGCTGCATTCATAGTTTTTTTTCATCGATGACAACGAGCGAACCAAATTTAGATCACATAAATAGCCCAATACCATCTCAGTCCCACAAGCGAACTTCATTGTGTGCAGTGCAAGTTGGATGAAATTTTTGGCATACGCCGCTCCGAGGTGCATTTATTTGATGACTGAACCCTGTATCATAATTCAACACTCATCATGTTCTGCCACTGTTGTAATGTCCACTGCTTTCATTTTCTGTACCAGGATACAAGTAGGATACAATGTGATGTGCATTTCTGAGGGAGAGAAAGCAAGCGAGAGCGTCCGCTTTATGAGCAGCTGTGCCACCCTCGTAACGCATTATATCACTTGTTTTCTGATGATTGTTCTTCCTACACCTATTTAATTTCTGTAAGCTGTCTCTCGAGTTAGTTTATTAAACACGTCTTTTACGATTTCCTCTCGCTATATGCTTCAACTGTTGGCATGATATGTGGGCCCTAAGCAGTAGTTTACCTGGCTTGGGATCAGTTCTTGTGCTTGTAGTAGTGTCAAATGATGTTAAGAAGAAAACTTGTACAGCATCAGCCAAAAAAAAAAAAAAAAAAAAAAAAATCTATATCACCTGTTCACTCCTTCATTAATCTGCCTAATTACCTAATTATTGCTTAAATTTATTCAAACTACCTATTTCCACAACACCAAATTAAAGTTTATTCCAAAAATCAACTATCTTCTGGCTGAAACAAATTTTTGCACATCTATCCTGCAACCATCCACCTTCAATTTAAATTTAATTTATGCCTTCCTTATGTGTGTAGTCCGAGCAAGTGTAAGAATGCCATCAGTATTTAGCTTACTTAATCCATTCAGACTTAACAAGCCTTAACATGTCGATCAGATTTCTTTACAGGCGCTTAGTTTCCAGAGGCTGCAATTTTAAGAAATGAAAACTTTCTTCTTACTTCTTTGGTAAGAGCATCTTTTTATTCCCCCTCACTAATTTCGTTATGCATCCGTTCCAACTGATCAATATTGTACCTAAAATGAGCCTTCGAGACCTATAAACCGAACTCAATATATGACTCAACCTTTGCCTTATACAGAGTAGTAATTATCTCCTTTATAATTATCATTTCAGAATCAAAATCTTAATTAAAAAGCATTTTCTGAAATATAAATATGCATTGTGGCCTACTATTCAACACAACGTTGAAGATGTCAATTTGACACCATGAATAAATACATTTTCTCCACAGCGGCTTAAAAGAACATTACTATTTCATGGCATGGAATGACATGGTTTCGAACTTACCCTAACGAAATCTTGCCACTCGAAGCCACTTACTCGTGCGTAATTCTTGCGCGTGACCTTCGCTATGGCCATAGGATACAAGGTATGAAATAGAGAGTAAATAAGGAAGTAGCATGCAAATTTGCTAGAACACCAGTGAATATAGCTGCCATTTAAAAAGTCTAAAAGGAGTTCAAGAGATCTAAGAATCTCATCAGCATGTACATCCAATTTAAATTGTTTGGTTTCCACATCATACGTATAGCAGGAAAGAACTGACTGTTGTTTAATTCTAGGCAGTATGTAATCATGATATGATGCCTTCTCCTCTAACTTTGCCACCCGGATTTGGCGGAGTTTACCAGCCCTTGAGCACAGGATTTATTACTGAACAGCCTGCACAATACTAACTATCTTTAGAGACTTAGAGACCCAGGTTAGTGCACAAACGTCTCTACTTAAGCCTATGATGATGTCACACTGAAGAAAAATTGGGCCAGAGTTTTCTGGTCAGATTCCACCGCCATGTTTAACGAATCGTTATAGCACATCACATTTGTTAATCATTTAGTCATATTTACTCAACTTCGCATGTGACTTTCAAATGCCTAACACATGGATACAGTGATATTCTGGATATCTTTAATATGTGGCCGATTGCCTAAACTTCAAAATAATCTATTATTCCTGGATGTAAATGAGTCATTTATGTACTCAGAACAGTCGATTGTTCTGAATTGTGGTGCAGGGTTTTTGGTGGCAGTCATTTTCGTTGAGTCCTGAAAAAACTTCAGATCGTTGGCGAACAACAAATTTTGAATTGAGTTGTAACAGATGGTATTGTAAACTGTTACTTTCCGCTGATATACGTTTGGAACTTTCATAACACTAAATGTTGAGGAGGCGTTGTATATTACGCTCACCTGTTTAGTAGCTTCGAAAACTATGGTTAAATCTCCTTATAATGACGGAATTTATAATAGGATATAATATTTTATTTTTCAAAGACCTCGTTGTCCTTCGGATGAGTGGTTCAGGGTTGGTAAAGCTTAAATTGCATTATTTAGATGCAGCTTTTGTCTGTCGGATGGTATTCTTCTAGTTCTAGTGAAACTGGCTGTAAAACAAAGGACTTCTATACAATTCATTTTTTTTTTGTCAAATTACGTTTTTTTCCCCCTTGTTATTGTAAAATACCCTTTTTGAACAGTTAAGAAAATTATCATTCATTTATTTTAGCATTTTATATTAATTGTTGCGCTTTGCATTTGAGTATAGCAATACCAAAATTGTTTTGGACGACTCCACTGAGTTGAAAGAATTAAAAAAAAAAAAAAAAAAAAATCTTTATTTTATTAGATTGTTATATCTAACACTGAAAAGACGAATTGCAAGCTAATGCATATTGTATTGCCGTTATATTTTTATGATTGTCAGTGGAAATGTTATGACTATAACAGTGGGAATGTTAGGAGATCACCACCAATATTAGCAGAAAAGTTTGGAATAATAAAAATAAATAAGTACTTATTAAAATTGCTTAACTGGTTCTTATAACCAGTTCTCAAAACCATTTATTAACAATTAACGCTTATTTTTGTAGTAATTTGATTACAGTATTTTAATTTGTTAATCATATTTAAATTATGCGAGCCCTTAGTCAAATTCTTAAGAGATGTGAATTATATATTTCAGGATAAAGCAACGAACTGCAAGCTTTGAACTCCTGTTACTGATCCTCCGGTCATGAGGCTTAATCTTATGACTCAATTAATTGTCCTTGTAATTGCTCGATGCCTTGTTGTCACATTATTTATGGTTTAATAAGATTATCTAATTTGCATACAGTTACCCACTGACGATACTTATCCAATTTGGCTGATATTAAGATGCCGTTTATTGTGTTTTCATTACTGAAAGATTTTATGTTGCTTAGCAATTCCATATTCTGAAAAAGGAAATATGTTGAGAATTAGTTTTAAAAATGAATAATTAAAATCTGTTTTTCAGATCAACGACAATAATTTCGAATAATTTCAAAAATATATATTTTTTATTGTTTTAAACGGTTCGTTTATGAAGGTATGTCCAACGATAAATAAAAACAGCATGCACATTTGGGTAGAATTTCTATACCTAAAGTATTATCAATAGTAATGGAAATTGATTAAATATATAACATAAAAACAACGACCGCTGCCTGTCTCGCAGATTGTGGCAAAAAAACTCTTGATTTAATTAAGAAGACAATATTTTATCAAAATTCAGTGGTGTGCTTTCTTATTATTCTCATTTTGTATTAAGGTATCGTATCATTGCTTCTCTCGTGGTTTTATAACACATTTTAAAGTTGTTTTATGAATAGTGAAGTTCCTGTTGGCTTTCGCTTGTCATTTCGACATGCGATGTAATAAATAGCCGAATTTTCATCGTTTTATGTTTAGCCCTTTTGGAGAAATTTGCCAACTTATTCTAAATTTCATTAAAGGTATTGAAAACGAATGCATTTTAATGCATACATATTTCGTGATATTTATTTTTTTCTGTTTGAAATATATCAGAAGAATAGTACATAAAATAATAAAATAAATTGAAAGCAAAGAAGGACTAAAAAGTATTACAAAATATTATTACTTTAAGAAATAGAACTTCAAACGTACCTGAAAGATAATTAGATGCGATCTGGGTTATTGTGCTGCATGCAGTGTATTGGAATTTAAGGCCATATTGGGTTCAGGGGCATGTGAGAGCTGAAAAATCTGGAAATTCCTATCCCTCCTGACTTCGTTTAATTACAGCCTCTATTGCAAAAGCTTTTTAAGAAAATTCTGCAGTCTCTCATGCTATTCCAAGTCAGAGTTCTCCAAGTAAGTGAGGAACGTACATTCATTATTATTTATAAAATGTGAACGTCATGTGGATACAATTTTTATTTTATAAAAATAAATTTACACCATATAGAGTACTCCTAAATAGACTAAACAAAAACAGTCAGTATTCTTTTAAGTTTTCTTCCTATTCCATACACTACTTATTTATATTTTTCTATTCCGTACACATGTATTTTCTCTGCAGAAATAGCCGACCATTATTCATGAGTAAAAATTTAATTTGTGCATAATTTTAGCCATTTGAGGCTCATTTGCATTTCTCCAAACTCATTCTATCATTTCCTCGCAGTTGGCCTCTTGAAACGACGTTGCTTTACAAACAGCTGTACTGGCTTCTACAGTGGCTTTTGACCCCTTCCGCTTTCATTGGAAATTGCCTGGTTCTCATTCTCTCCTGGATAAGATGAACGGGGGGGATGGGCTTTTGTTACAATGTAGCCGAATTAGTTGTTCTCGAGCGGTGTGTGTGTGTGTGTTTTTCCCCTGACTAAAATCGGGCGTTTTCATCTCTCAAAGAACCATGCTGGCCACAGAAGACCTACTTCTCAAGCCGCCTTAACTGATTAATTAAATTATAAATAATTGTTTTTTGAATAATAGAATTGATTAGTCATATACTTGCCTCAATTAATTATGTACTTAATTTGCACGGTACATATGCATAGTTATTCCCTGAGTAGACTAATGCATACTCACTTTTCTGAAATTCACCACTGTACCAAGTAAGAGAGAGAAATTATGTTGCCGAAAGGTAGACTTCTTCTAGACGAATGCCATGCACATTATAATAGCTGTCTTCCTTGCCGTACTTTTCTTAATTTTGCTTTGACTTTAGGCTTCATTCAGCTCGGTGAAGATTTCAACAAGGTAGCGCAGAACTGAGCGGAACTCAACCATATACAGATGCATTCCCGCCCTACCAAAATTCATTCCGTTCGTTTAAAAGTAGCGGTTACCTTACGATTTTCGCCTCAAGCACAACACAGCGAAAGTCAACCTCGCTGACATTTTAAGGTGGAGATTGAAAGAAAAGTTATTTCGGCGCTAGTGAAAGAGCGAATTCTTCTCAATTAAGGAACAAAAGCAGAGGAGTTCACCAGAATACTGCATGTTTAATTAATGTGTAACATGAAAAATAGTTGTCATTTGAATTCATAAATCACAAGCTTGATCATATAGGCGGTAGCAGAAATATATAGGATGCCTGTAGAATGTTGGCCTTTTGCAAAGCATTGTAGTTAATTATAAAATGCATGTGAGAGATCGTTCACAGTGACGTATAGCCCTCATCTTTAGTGCTGAATAAGGTATTGCTGTCTCTAGAGATATATTCCTGGTGCCAAAAGGGCGAACCAAGACCCATTTCTTTAATTTGAATTAAATTAAATGCATTCCACAATTAAAAATATTTTGAAGAATTCTTTTAAGCGGAAACTATCGCTGCAAAACTTTTCATCAGAAATACAAGTTCCATGATGAATTTTTATGCAGAAGAATCTTTGAAAAACTTATTTATAGTTTGAATTAGTTTGGAAGAGCGCCAAGACCATGAGGAATTGTTGGGTATAAATTTAAAGTGCGTGTGTTATTGTGTCGGTTCTTCCATCTTGTAAATGAAAAATCCGTGGGAAGTTGTGGAAGAACTTGTAGCTCTGTCTCCAACTGCAAATCTCTGTCATCCAGTAAATTGTTAGATAAATTCGATAAACACATTTTATATTTATGCAGTGTGTTTAAACAGCGTAGTTTTGTATAAAATAACCACTGTTACTTTTTATAAAGTAACAGTGGTTATGTACAGACACTACATCTCACCATAATTATTAAAAAGTTTAGTAACTTTTTAATAATTATAGGCTAATAATTCAATAGCGTGAGCCGTAAACTTGGTTCATGTTTCATTCTGACTTCATTGCAGAAAGCAAATATGGCTGCGAGGCGTTAATGTCATATGTCTGTAAACAAAGTGTATTCTATGGTCAGTCTACCTGTTTTTCTGGATGAAAAACCTGAGTTTGTTTCACACGCGAAATAAATTATCGTTAAAGGATTTCTAGCTTCTTTTCCCACGCTGTTGATTCCCATGAAGGGGAAGAAAGACGATAAAGATTCCTCCGCAATGAGTGGATTCGAACCCAAGGCTTTTTCTACAAGATGTAGAAAGACAGCGCCACGTTAGGTAAAAGGAAATCGTTTCTTAAGGAAGGAAAATCTGTGAAGAGCATCTTTGAGTATGCAGTTTCGTCAGTTCATTATTTATTCGTCAATTACTGCCTGTGATTACTGTTTGTTAAAATAAGCTCACTCTAATGACTATATAATGTATGAATAAATATGTTCACAAGAACCTTTCAAACTTTTAAGCAAGTAATTTAGTTTCAAATACAGTAATATGTAAATAATAATCTGAAACGACTGACTTAAAATCTGTACACTAATTTTTCTCCCTTTTGTATTTCGAGTATTGTACATTTCTTATGTCATCCCATTTTGTTTTTCTTTAATTTTCATATCCTAAGGACAATGCGCTTCCTGATCTCAGTTTAGCAGGGACTGGAGATTCTCCTGTTTCGCAATTCGAAACTAAATTGGAGACATGGGGGGCAGCGATGCACAATTTAAACTCCACCGAAGGCTTACAAGCCATTTTTCAAAGTTAATGTAACAAATAATCACGCACAACTTTCTGAAAAGAAAAGATAAAACCCTCAGGCTTAATAAAAACTGAAATTTTTAAATGCCTTGCTTGAAGCGCATACCTAACCGAAAAAGAAAATTCTGTTAAATTTTAGAGGAGGAAAAAAAATCACTAATTCTTTACCATCAGTTATTCAGAGCTGAAAATTTTTCTTCTTCGGAGATCTCAGACCTCTAGTCTTCCCTGTGGGATAATCTTATTTCTTGATTTATTTCACTAAATAAACATAATTATCACATACCTCATGTAAATGGTTGAACATAAAATTAGATACGCTTAAAAGGATCTCGACTGTTAGACAACTGCAACATGGCAATTAGTTCGGTAAATAATGTTTTGTTGTGCAAGACAAATTCATAGCTATTATTTAATGGAAATAAATTACAATAAAACGTGTATCATTTGCTAATATTTTTAAATCATAATAATTTATTAAGTAAATCAAAACGGTGTATTTCCTTCCTATATAAAGTAAAGAAATCGAAATATATATATATATATATATATATATATATAGAGAGAGAGAGAGAGAGAGAGAGAGAGAGAGAGACTTAACAATAAAATAAATTTTTCGTTTATATTCCGAGACAGACATGTACAAAGTACAAAGTATGTTGAGGGTCAAACGGCACCAGGAATTTCTCCCATCTCCGCGAGTTTTCGCTGTATCGAGGGACAGTACTCTGTCAAGACCAGAGATTTAAAAGTGTGTGGATCATGTGTTGTGTAGTATGTTGTGCCCATTGTTCTTCTGGCCTATTGGTCGTCGAGCCCCTGATGAGACCCGACGTTGTCCGTACTATGCCAACGAGGAGGCTGGCCAGGTGTACCTTGAAATTTATTATACTCTGGCAGGTCCCACCGCCTAATTTCCTGGGATTTCAGCGGCTGGGTCCTATTGGGGAAAAAAAAAAAAAAAAAAAAAAATAGATAATCGCGGTGGTGTAATTGCAAAATCGCTATTAAGTTAGTATGTGGGGTTTGTTCCCCGAAATTACCATGGGATTGTACGCTAAAATGGCAAGTTCTAGAGGCCTAATGGGGCGGGCAATAATTTTGGTGCTAATTTAAATTTGGATGCGTGGGGCTTTCGCGGTGTATAGTCAAAGAGAAGGGTAGGGAGACTGAAGGCTGGGGGCGAAGAAAGAGAAGTAAGGGGTCGATAGGGTAGATGGCCCCTGCAGTCAGTGGGGCACGCCCATGCCCCACCAGAGGGAAAGGGGGATGGCAGGAGGAGGAGGAGAAGACAGCGAGCCAACTCCCCCCCCCCCCCCGCCAAGGAATAGGAGTGAAAGCAGGCTGGTCAAGGTTGCCAGCCCAGATCGCCATATGGCTAGGTGGCAGCAATGTGCTGCAATCATTTCTCTGAGCCCTTGCATGGTAGTATCTGGGAAGGTTTCCGTGGTTGTGTAGACATTCTGCTGGCCTGCACGGCATGGTTGTTTACTGCAGTTGTTGAGGCTGTGGGAGCGTCCTTCTCCTTGTGAAGAGGTCCTGGGCCAGCTACGCGAATGCCTTGTATGTGTCAACTTCAGTTATGGCGAGGTCTTCTTGATTACGGAGGTTGAGCTGTGTTCTAGTAATGAACCTGCAATAGAGGTCCTCATATAGTGGGCAACTGTACATTAGGTGCTCCCACGTTTCACGTTCACCACAGGGGCAGAACGGTGTATCACTCAGTCCAAATCCTTGTAGTTTGACTCTAATGGCCCAGACAGACACATAAGGGCACAATATACAAGGACATAAGAACATCGGCGTATTTAACAGTCACGTGAGCTAGAACCTGTGTTGACCCTTGCGCGTGTACGCCACCAATAAAATCGTCTATTTCATGATTTATTCAAACGTCTTAAGTTCTCTCCTCAGCGAATATTATATTAATAATTATTATTTACTTTAAACGGAACTAAATGATACTTGAGTCGTTATAGCACAGTCTATTCAAAACGTTATGATCCCCCCCCCTTCCCATGTTTTAATAAAACAGCCGTTCCGCCCGGCCTGGTGACGTACGTCTCGGTGACAACCGATAAATGTGATACTGAAGGTTCGTGGCATGCGATCCATAGGAAGTAATTAATCGACATTAGTAAAGCACATTATAGCTGACAGACTTCAGAAAAGGAATGATTGTTAGATAGTGGTTGACAGGCTGCAGGAACTGTGAATCTTGTAGCTTTTCGTTACAAGATTATGTTAAGGTTATTGAACTCTGTACAGTTGTACGAACTTTGAAGCAGAAGCTCGAGGACAGTGTTGCAACTGTTATTCCAGAGATACAGAAAAATATATGGACAGTGGTGGAATTCCGTTTGTATATCCTACGACTGACTAAGGAATCAATGTCGATATTAATCAGTACATTTGAGAAACTGCATAGCCTTCATAGCATTATCCACTCAATGATTAAAGTTAAGAATGTATGTTTCCATTTGTTCTGAAAGTTTGATTTCAGGTAATTTTTTGTGCACACCAGGTTCACAATCTTTTGCGTATTATAATTATTATGTAATTATTTCTCCATAATGCGGGGGACGGGCTCACCCGTGACGGGTACTTGTATCACATGCACAGGATGGTTGATATGTTGGACTATCGGAGTGTCCTACAGGTTTTTAGGATTGCGACTTACCTGACTTCCCTGAAGTTCTCTGGGAAGTCTATTACTGCTAGCTACTTATGAAGAGTTTTTGGCTGGTGGTTGGCAAGGTGATCGGGATGGTCATTACTTGTTCCTTATGCCACATATCTTTGACTTGCATTCTTAGGTCTGAGTACTTCCTGATATTTTCTTTGTGTGTTTTCTGGAGGTTGCTGACTTTAGGCACCGCTATGTCGATTACGTAGGTAGCCATTTCCTTCTTGTCGATGAAGCTTATGTCTGGTCTGTCGTGTGCTAGCTTCTGGTGTATTATTCTGGCTACCTGGTCTTGTCTGTGAATGTACTCTGTCTAGGTGACCATCCTGTGGTGATGTGCTGGATTGGTTCTGGGGCTAGGTGGTGTCCATGACATGTGCATCTGTTACTCCGGGGTCGTTGGCGATGTACTACTTGTAGTTATATATTCAAAAGAAGATAAGAAATTACACAGCATTGGTGACTGGGGTTTAAACTGACGTACCCTAGCTCTGTTTTACAAAGCAGTATTTATTCCAGCCATCTCATATATACTGCAGGGGTTTGGTTTCACTGGGCAGTTATTTTCACAAATCAGAAGAAATTAGACACCATTCAAAGAGCAATACTACTTACTATCACCAAAGTCCTTCTCGCTAACCTGCAGCAGGACAGATGGACGATATCCACGAAGGGAGCAATTACAAATAAATTCATCCCTGAAGTAACGTTCGCGTTCCCAAAAGCCCCAAGATGGTTTTCCCCTGGCCTGTACATAACGTACCTCCTTATAGGGGCCATGGGTCGATACAAGAAAAAATAACGTCTGTGGGCATCAAAGATGATCCACGCTGCCGCTGTGGCACTGACGAATCTTGGCACCATATAATGTAGTGGTTTTCAACCTTTTTTTTTTTTTTTTAATAATAACGGCACCCCTAAGTAATTTATTTTATTTGCGGCACCCCTACTCAATTTTCTGCCTGTTAGATCCGATATCCGATTCTCTCTCTCTCTCTCTCTCTCTCTCTCTATATATATATATATATATATATATATATATATATATATATATATATACAGTGTATAATTTTATTCTTTATATAGAGGTACTAAGTAAACATCAATTATAGATCACCACAGAATTAAAAAGGTGCTGTACACCTTTTTATACACCACAGAATTAAAAAGGTACTGTACACTCAGGGTACCGCGGCACCCCTGTTGAAAACCACTAATATAATGTATGGCTGTTTGACTATGAAGTCTTGAGATCTGTTCTTCTGATCAGAAAGATTATTAATTTGTCAAAGGACCAAGAACATATACTAATTCATACCCATCACAATTATAAATACTTCACCACTTTTCCACAGGATGCCTTCGACAAAACAAAACAAAAAAATAAAATAAAATTATTTATTAGGGTTACCTGTAATTGATTACATCTACCCATGCGTTTTGTGTCTGTAAATTGCGTGTGTTCTCTGGTCGATTTGCCAGTTTTGCTGGACGAAAAACCCTAGTTTCTGGGATCGACTGAGACCGACTAACTCAGTCACGGAGTGAAAATACCCCATTAGAGTTCCTCACGTCACGGACGAGATTTGAACCCGTGACTTTTCCACCCGGTGTGGGGAGGACGGTTGCTTGTTTGTTTGTTATTTTGTTTTTAGGGGCATTAGCAACTAAGGCCATATTGCTCCGGGGATATGCGGTGGTCATTCCTTGACCTTTCCGCATTCTCCGTATTTGGTGGTCACGAGCTCGAACCCCGGTCTAATCAAGAAGCGTGTGCTAGCTACACTGCTGCTCCTACCTACCTGGCTACGGAGGCGCCAGGGGAGGACGGTGACGATACTACTGTGCTACTCTCGCAAACAGGATATCTTCAACAGACGAAGAGCATTAAGGAGCATATTAAACCACCAAGACCAATAACTTGAGACAGATTCTGGGCACCCCTCTCCAGTAGCATCACGCATCAACAGCCAGCCTCATCGAACCCAACTGAACTGAAATTCACTTCCTTCATCCAAGTTCCATTTGGCTGATATCTGCAGCACGATCAACCGGTACCTGACTCTAAACGCAAGACTCCAAACTCAGACGTTGGAGACACCAGCAGCTTCTCAATCACAAGGCACATTGGCAATCAAACCGGGCACTCTAGCCTGGCTTTTTTTTTACTCTCTTCCCGGGTCGGTGGGGGCGGGTTCATGTCTCCTGCCGCCCCCTTCTTCCAACTGGTGAGGCATGGACCTGCCTCAGACTTTCTGGGGTCTCCTTCTCTATCGTCCCCATGCCTCTGTCATTCCCCCCCCCCAGCCTTCAGTCTTTCCCCCTATTCTGACTAACTCTCAGTGTACACCCCACACAATTTATCAATTAATAACGTCCAAATTTAAACCGCTCTTACATAAACCTATCTCGGCCTTTCATATTCCAGCGTTAACCCTCACTCTTCTCCCCCCCCCCCCCCCTTCACATAGGCCCTTGCCACTGAAATCTTCAGAAACTAGGTGGCAGGGCCTGCCGGAATTCAAAATAAAATCTACTGGGCACCTGACCTGCCTCCCCGGGGCCAAGTGCGGTAACGGTGGTCCCAACAGGGGCCCAACGGCTAAATGGTCATAAGAACAACGGTACACAGCACTACACATCCTTCCACTCCCCACACACTGTTTAAATCTCTGTCCTTCACAGAGTTCTGTGCTACACAGAGTATACAACGCGGAGATGTGGGGGGGGGGGACCCTGGTGCCGTCAGACAAATAACACACTTTGCCTTCTTTCCCAGGCTTGTGGTTCCTTGTCTTTCCGTTTTGTGTTATGTTGTTCTCTGGTTTTCCTTCCGTCAACCCATTATTATTATTGTTATTATTTAAAGGTGTAGTAATTTTTGTCCGTGTATTTGTTGGTAGTAAAACTGCATATAATTGTAGGAAAAAAAGGGGAGGGGGAAGAATCGGGAAAAATGACGATGTAAAGCAGAACTAGTGGATAAATTTCTCCTGCTTTCTGTGACGTGCCGAACAACGCCTTCTCTGCTGCACTGAATTTCTTGCGGCAAACTTAAACCCGTATTGCCCCTCAGAGGTCTAATACTTCGCTGTTATGCTCTCCAACCACTTCAATACGGCTGAGTTCTCTTGTGACTAATGATTCTTAAGCTCCTTTGTTAGCGAAATTTGGTTTGTTACAATTTCACGCAGTGTTCATTCAAATTCCAATAATTGTCTTATTGTGCAGGTTTATTATTTACATGTATTACTTGATGATGTGACGAGTTTTTCTTTCCCTTTATCTACCTTCTTCGACACAGGACTGGAACTACACATCCGTTGAAACGCGGACATAATTTGTATTATGGTAAATGCTCTTGCCTTGTGAATGGTTAATTCTGCGGCTTTCAGTGAGTTCTTATATACCGACACTGGTCTTTGCTCTTGTAATAAATCACTATTCAAAGCCTTTCTCCTGCTAACTTTATGCTCTGCGGATAAAATTAATTTCAACGTAGTTTCGCACACCTAATGAAAGTGAAAGTGTTAGTTTCATTTTCACATTTTTAATAAAAGTTGGCGATACAGTATAAAAACAGATTATCCTCAGAAATACTTTTTATGTAACGACATATCCTGGTCGTGGGCCGAAATTATCTTTATTTCAGTATACATCTTTATTATACGGAGTTGCTGCTGTTGTTGTTATAGAGTTTTCGATGCATCCCCTGCTTATGGCATATTGTGTGGGTGAATTTCTTCTGTTCTATAGTCGATTTTGCTGTTTTCTGGAAGTAAAACAGTAGTTTCTGGAAGGGGGGAACCATGCAACCTTCGCCTGTGACTGATTAACTTAACCACGTTGTGAAAAAGTCGATGGAAATTTCTCGCATCATTGACGGGATTCGGACCCGTGCCATTTCTGTTTGGTGTAGGCAAGACGTTGATTATATGCACTGTACTGCACGCAGTGATGATAAACGGGATGAGAATAAAATCAATTTTCCATTTTAGGTTATATCAGGGGTTGAAATTTTAGTGATATATTTTATGAACGTTGTATTTAATATTTATGTGTTCACTTTGAAATGTCTTTATCAAAGAACGTGCTGCACTTAATCATATGTTAATTATAAAAATTAACTATCTTCTTTAGAATGTTCTGGTTTTCCAGTAAACCATACCTTGTCTTCAGCTAGATCCGCAAAAGATCTTTTTTTTTTTTTTTAATCTGAAACGAATTTTACAATTTTTTATTTGATTGTGGTAATTATTAAAATTTACTTGATCGTTGGAAGTTATTTTGGTTTTTTGGTTGGTTTTAATAACTAGATGAAACTTTAAAAGTAAAGTAAGTACAAATTGGAATGAATTGCCGCACGAAATTTCCTGTATTAAAACATTCGTTTTAGTCGCAGTATGCATTAAATTGATAACACATTAGAAAAAAAATCTTTTTTTGTCTAAGTTATCGGTAGTTTAACTCATATCTTTTTTCTGACAATACGACTGAAATAATCACATTCATTTATATGGAGATGATAATCCGGTATTATTCTTTGTATTTCCCCATGATGATCAAGGTTAAAAGCAAACGGGAATTTTTTTGAAATTTTACAAATTCTGTTTATTTTTTTCCAACTCTTCCTTTGCATTTCTTTGGATGTTTTTCATCATGAAAGCATAAGTATGTTAAGAACTGAGCTAGAAGCATAGAACATTTGAGTAGAGTTGAGGAACTCTTGGATAATGTTATTGCTGCGAGATATACATTACCAGCAGGTTCCTGATTCACAGAATTTTCGTCTTCTGTATATTTAGTGCTAAGGCCAGCAGAAACGTATACCAGCTGTTTCCCACCGCTCCATTAACCACCTGCTAAATGGAATTTTCTTTTCCCTTGTTCTGATTTGCTTTTAATACTCCAGAAGTGGATTTCGCTGTTTCTAAGTGCGATGGAAATGTAATGATATTTGTATTCGGATGATAATTGTAATTTCTCCGTCACGCTGATGGAGTCATAGAAGAGGTTAGAATGTGGAGACCGTTGAAACGAATTCTCTTTAAATATATGCCCATCATTTAAAACCTACAAATATCTACTTTAAGGATCAGTGACGGAATGTTCCACCTATTCAGCTGGTGAAGCCATTACTGACTGGAACTTGTAACATCTTGCGCTTGCCGAGTTTAATTTATTTTGGAAAATTCACGGTAGTTGAATTCAGTCATTGGTAAATAACTAAGAAGGCTATACTAAACAAGTAGTGTGATACCTTTTTTGATACTGAGATCGTCGTTTCACTCAGAACTGCTTAGTAAAAATTTAATATGCAAAGATGTATGTACGATAGTTTAAATTAGTATTATTAAATTAAATCACTTTATTTTTCAGAAACACAGTGCGCTGTTCAATAGTCCTTACGGCGTTCTAGAGCAGTTAGCATTAAAAGTAAAATAGCATAACATCTAGACACGCATTACGAAACATTGCTCACTCAGAAGTCGGCACGATTAAAGATTACAAATAGATGTTTGTTTTGTTCTCTCCCCCCCCCCTTCTTCTTATTCTTCCTCTTCTTCTTTCACTGCACTCAGTTAACAAAAATGGCTATAACGCATATTCCGTTTTTTAGAATGCTAAAAAAGAGAAATAATATTAAAGTATGACTGGAATTGGAGTGGATTACCTAATACAAAACTGCCGAGTAACTGAAACTGCAGGCAGGCTATGGTGGTGGTTTGGAGACCCTTAGAAAAAGGTTAAAACTAAGAAAATGTATTCAGCATGATTTTGAAAATGTGCTCGTATCAAATCAAACATAGAAAACAACACCAAAACTGAATTCTGTTTTTCAGAAAAATATCTCCCACAATTAAAGGAGTTCCCTTTTGTTGCAAAGTTTGGTTCCACCAATATTGCAATAAGCGAAATGGAAATGATCCTTTATTTCCCATTTCTGGTGTGGAGATAAATTCTGGTAACTGTGGCGGGGTGTTACCATTGAATTACACTCGAGAATAACTAGACCATTGTTCTTAAAAATATAGATAGTGCGAAAGATCATAAAACTTCCTCCCATGTTTGAGACAGAATTGGAAACGAATCCTGGAAAGATTGCGATCTTAGCTATTGTGCTATCGGTTAAAGCTGTATATTTTTATGTACTGCGTGGAGTATGCATTATATATGTACATTTATTCACTTTTCAAAGCTCTCGAAGTGTGTGTAGGAAATTTAAATAATTTGGATTACTCCACCCCAATACTCCTGATTCACAGCGAATACTGAAAATGCAAAAAGAGGCTCGTGTCATTCAAAGACCTAGAGGACACTAAACTTTCCTTTATATAAACACGCTATGGGCAGAATTATACGTGGATAACGGCCCTGTGTTCTTCCACAGGACCGGATTTACTCCTGTATCCGTAATTTAGTAGGGCTGATGACAACTCCCACACCAGGTTTTGTTCCATTACTTAGATTTTAGATTATCTTTTGCAATTAGGCGTGTTTGTCCTCGTGGGTAGCAGTTTGTATAATCACTGCATATCCCCCCCCCCGGTGGAAAATATCTGAGTTCGAATCCCGTCAATGACGCAAAAAATTTATGCGTCAAAAATTTATCCTTTTTCACAGTGACTGAGTTAATCGGGCGATGATAGTAGTATGGGTTTCCCTCCGGAAACTGGGATATTTCGTCCAGCATACAGGAAATCGACCACACACACACACAAAAAATGACATATTATATACGGCGCAATATGTGGTTCATGTTACTGATGCGGCTAAAGAGCTACAAATACCAACCAACCAACCTTGGGGGATATATACGCCCTTACTTACAAGCAACAGTACATGTTATGGTAAATATTGCACCATTCTAAAAAAAAAAAAAAAAATAAATAAATAAATAAGCCTGAACTTCGTGTTTCGAGCATGATTATTTTCCGGGCCTCATCTGAAGTGGCCTGTATATATACAATTATTTTGTCTAGGGTTTTTCCAAGGTCCAGAAATTTATAGATTTGTCCATCTTCTTACCTTACGTTTTTTCTTTTTTTCTTCTTTTTTTTTTTTTTTTTTTTTTTGAAACTACTAGTCGCAAACACGTCTGCCATACAATAAGAATGTAGGGAAGATGGAGATCTATTCCACCTAGTGAACTCATTTCGGTTTACAAAATTATAGCTAACTGCATACTAAATGCTTAACGTTATCCTCATCATTGCATTTAATTCTAAGTTTAAAATATGAATTTACAATAATTTTTATTTAAAAGGAATGATCAAGTGCATAATACTTACAAGTATTATAATATTTACAAGTATTATGCAGTTGAATCAATTAAAAAAAAGTTCTTGTTTATACTTATAATCAAGAAAACGTTTTTGAGTATAAACAAGAACATTCACAACCGGAGGAGTTAACAAGAAACCACGAATACAGTCAGTCATAAATGGTATTTAGTAGTCATGTGACTTGAACTATGGTTTACTCAAAGCGCGTACGCTATTTCACTTTCGTTTCTGACCACTCGGAAAACACTGGAAATAATCTCTCGAAACACAAAATACTGCGAATGATATTCTCGCAAATCAATTTTGAAAAGATCATGTAAGGCCGGATTCAGTTTCTTCAACATTTATCTAACGTTTCAAGTTCACGATAAAAATAAAATAAAGAAATAAATATTTAGTTGTCAGCAATTTGTCCTTAACTATATAACAGTAACAAAAAACTGGAAGCGAGAAAGTAATTTATGATCTGATTGCATCTAGGTTGCTTCTGTTATCTAGTCCAGGAATAAAATATTTGCTAAAAGTATTTATTCTATTCGAATTACACTAAATAAAAAAATATATATATTAAAAAGATCGACCCTGCATTTTTCTTCTTTATTTTCTGTTTCTGTGTGCATGCGTTTTATTTATTTTTGTTTATTTATTATTCTTATTTTATTTATTTATTTATTTTTTTTTTTTGATAAGGACACAGGAAAGCAAAATGAGCCCCCCCCCCCCTCCTCTCGATTATATTCTCCTCTCGTGTTCTCTTTTTTCCGAGTCATTATTAGCATTTTCTTTGCGTGAAATTGAAGTGCTGTTGAGTAGCATTTGAGTGAATATTATGCAGCAATTTACAATTAGCAACGGTTCGAGAAGTTATTATTAATTTCATTGTATATGTATTTAATAAGGCATTCTACCTATACGTTTTCGTTTCCTGTTGGATAAGGGCTGTTGCTCTTTAATAGGGCATGCCTTTGCATGCACGTGTGTTGCGGGTTCGAATTTGCAATCTGCCACAGTCAGCGGTGGTAGAGAAGTTATTGCTCTCTTTTTCTTCAAGGCTCTTCCAGAGTATAAAGAGAATTTATTTGTTTATTTTATGTTATTTATTTTTAGCCATGCAAAATCAAACAAGAGAGATATGGATTTCGCTATCAGCATGCTGATCACTCTGCTGAAAGAAAATATTTCACTATTCTCGTACCTGTCGAAGGACAGCCACAGTTATTTTGATAAATTAAATATGTTAAAGTTGTATAATATTGTTTAACAAAGAAATATTATAATTTTGACAGTTTTTGCTAGTGTCCCTGTATATTACGCAAATTTGAATAACTTTATTCTATTATTAGTAGAAATTTAACTACTGTATTTGAATATTTATTTCGGTCGCCTCCTAATCAAATGTTTTTTGCAATATTTTTGAATTGAAATTCTTGAGAATAAGATACAGATTGCTGAGGGGTTTCGCTGTGAAAGTTTTTTTGTTTGTTTCACAGACGCGCTTCCTTTTCCCAATGAAAGTGATGTCGAAATAAAATATGGATCATTCATTATTACTTATTAATGATGTGGAAGAGGGAATTATCTGGGCAATTTGACAGTTGGCAATCTACAGACATGTATTACATTTTAATCAAATTCGCTCCGTTTAATTTCTCTCTTTCCTCTCCCAGTGGCTAAATGTGAACAAATTTTAGTGCAGAAGCATACGAGTAATTCATTGATTAATTGAACGTAGAAACCATACATTTCACACCATAATGTAACACCACCACAAGTGGAAATGAAGTTAAGCATTCTCCGTGGGAGGGGCAAAGCTTAATGACCTCCAGGAATCCCAAGTACACTTGTTGTATTAGTCCTTCTAATGACGGAGGGAGAGCCTTCGTTCTGTACGTCCAAATTTCGTCATTAAGCTTCATGAGATAACCATAATTAAACAGCGAGTTACAGGACCAGAAGCCACAGGAAGGAAACCTGCAGAGTAAAGCGCACATTTACGTCATTATTGAAAGCGCTCTAAATGGAAAGGCTGTTTGTGTATTAAACCTCAGATGGGCAATAAATAATGATAAAGTCATTAATACGTGTATCACGAACGACGTCAGTTATCGTCACTTATTAAAGCAAGTTTTGCTTTGATCACAATCTCTGTAAAATTTTCAGGAAGTTTGAAGTTTTCTGCTTAAATAATCAGTGATGCGAGTTTTCGTCTGTAGTATTGGGAGACATTTCCACTGAAATATTAATATTACTTTTAGAATAATTACCGTTCCTTTAGAATCCCATCAGTACGATTTGCCGAAACCAGTAGGACTCATTTCTATTTACTGTGGATCGAAACTGCAGCACCAAAACTAAATCCACGATTGAGGTTTTGATTCACGATTGATCTATACAGAAAATTGTCGAGGTGGCAGCATCTTTGACATAGATCGAAATTTGTCCTACACTCTGCAAATCTTTTGAAGATGGTTGATATTAATCGAGCAGTTTTATAGGGAAAACATACAGCCAGAATAATAAATTGCAGTGAAAGAGAACGCAGTGGTGCCATCAATCTATTTTCTGATTTGAAAACCCCTTTCACAAAACAATTAATGTATCAATTTTAAAGTCAAATTGTTGAAGAAATATGTATTATATACGAAAATAACAACATTAATAAAGATTTGTTTATTTCATATGAATTTAAGTATATAAACAGTACTGGTTCGAATTTCAACCTAAGAAGAGAAGAAAAACTCTGTACAGTATTCGTCTGTACGACGATTCTGACTATTTTGTAGTTAACGTTTTAGTTTCCTTTTTAAAGGTGGCATTGAAAGCATTTGTTTATGTCGGGATATGCATTTCTGCACTTCGGAAACTTATAATTTGGATGACTGTGCTTAACAGGCAGGTGAAAAGTGTTTCCAAGATGACATTGATTAATGTTCAATCATACATCTTACAGTTATTCCGAACGAAGTGTACTTCAAATCTATAAAAATCTTATTTTACAGATTTAAAGTGCAAGCCGTAGAATTGCAAATATCATTTTTTTTTCCCAGGTTGTGTGTGAGTCCCAGGATATTCTGGGTATATTTCTATTTCTATCTGCTTATTTCAATTTAGTGTTCAAATAGACTTCATTATTTACCACTTTTAAGAAGTTGAGAGTAAACACTATTAATTCTGCTTAGAACTTCGTGCTTATTTATTACATACACTATGACAAACAGGCAGAATCCTAATCGGAATATACACTGTGCTGCCACTTTATTAGGTACACCCCTGCTGTGCACACAAATGGTTTCTCCCACAACTTTGAAAGTCACATGACCAGAGTTGTGGATATACATGCAGCAGACCAACCTTTCTAGCATACAAACCGTAGCAAGAATGTGGAAAGGGAGTGATCAAACGGACTTCGAACGTGGCATGGTAGTAGGTGCAAGACGTGCTGGACAAAGCATCTCTCAAACGGCAGTTCTCCTGAACTTTTCAAACACCACAGTTCCAAGGGTGTATCGAGAATAATGCAACGAACAGAAAACATCCTCTCAACCGCACACCTGTGGAAGAAAATCGCTTGCTGATGAGAGAGGTCAGAGGAGGATGGCTAGAATTGTGCAAGCAAATACAATGTCGCACATCACGTTAGAATACAACATTGGTGCGCAGAACAAAATATCGCAACGGATCACTAGTCACAATTTGTCGCGAATGGACTACAACAGCCGACGGCCACGTCGAATACCTTTGTTATCAATGAAGAACAAGAGAGCACGCCTCCTGTGGGCACAGCAACACCAGCACTAGACTATAGATGATTGGAAAACAGTTGCTTGGTCTGACGAGGCGAAGTTCCTGGTGCATCATGTTGATGAAAGGCTCAGAATTTGGCGAAAATAACATGACTCTATGGACCCGTCATGTCTGACGACTACTGTGCAAGGTGGTGGGGGCAGTGTTATGGTGTGGGGAATGTTTTCTGGGCCCACGTTAGGTCCATTGATACCCATAGATTCACGGCTGAATGTCAAATCGTGCCTAAACATCGTTGCTGACCAAGTACATCCGTTCATGTTGACAGTTTATCCTCAGTCAGATGGTTACTTCCAGCAGGATAATGCGTCGGTGCACAAAGCCCGAACTGCTATGGAATGGTTCCAGGAACATGGCAATGACTTCTTTGCTGCAGTGGCCCGCTCAGTCCGTGGATCTCAATCCTATTGAACATATTTGGGATGAGCTGGAAAGGACTGTTCGCTGCAGGCCAACACCTCCGTCGAATCTCAAGGAACTGCATGACACACTGATGTCTGCATGGTACTCGATTCCTGCACAACGTTTTCAGTATCTTCTTCAATCCATGCCTAGACGAATTCAGGCTGTTTTGCAAGCTAAAGTAGATTCAACACGCTACTAGGTAGGTGTACCTAATAAAGTGGCAGCACAGTGTAAGTTGTTAAAATCATTTATATGCATATAGATATTTGCAGGTCTTTGAATCAAATTAAAGCAGGGAACAATTAGTCGAAGTTTAAATACTATTAACGTTAAATGCAGATATGGTGTATAACAGCAGCAGCAATTTGAATATTTTTATTATAGCAGTGTAACGGTGTCTCGTTTGTTCATAATTGGTATCGAGGCAGTTAATGCTGTGAAGAATCAGCATATCTTGTCTTTGTGTGGTCGGTTTGCGGCTTGCCTGTTTTATTGGATACAAACTACTGTAGTATACTACTTGGACAAAACATAATTAGGACAAAAAATACTAGAAGACAGTCATTATAAATGCCGATTAGTGATAGGTTATTTATTGTTTCTGATATTTATTAACGATGTAAAACTTGGCAAATGATAAAAATATGGGTTAGTTATTAACAGCAGAAGTTTATAAGAAAGCGGGTCAGTTCTTATTGAAGTAGCATATACTACATATGTATTCTTCTTCAACCAGATCTAGATAAATTAGTCAAATCTTGCTCTGATGTAATGCCAACTGTAAATGGGAGGTTGTATATTGGGGTAGCAGTAATCCTTAATTAAATCCTAACTTTGGGAACAACAAACTAAAGTTTCGTTGAAGATATTTGGTGAAATTGTAACTTGGAATGAAGTTCTCTCAGTAGTTCAGATACACAGTTAGGCAGGCAGCTGATAGCGTTTTATGAACAATTTACGAGGTCGTATATGAACTTTAAAGTGAGTACAGTATTTTTTTTTTTTTTTTTTTTTTGTGCAACTGTGGCCGGACCATATACAAGTCAGCAAATAGTATTTCAGGATGTGGATCTGCTGAGGTTCGGTGAACTGAACACAGACCTGACGTAGCCGAGTGGTCAAGGAGCGAGAGTTATCTTTAAGTGGACCGGGGTTCAAGCCTGTGACTGATAAATACAATTAACGTTTGTATTGATGATTTACTTAAACTCCACTGACCTGGTGGTCGTGGCGGAGTATAAACAAGAACATCTTACCGATTCGTCCAAGTCCATACTTGGACACCACGCTTAATCTGAAAATTATGGAAATTAGCAGGTTTGTGATGACTTTATCAATGTATTCATTCGTCATTATTAAAGGTCCTACAGGATTCACGTCCTGTAGGACCTTTAATAGAGAGAAGCCTATTAAAGAAGTAGCCTTTGAGATTGAAGGTTATCATTAAAAAATAAAAGCACCCTATAAAAAGATAAGTAAAGGAATCCGAGTCATTTTTCTCATTGGAAAATAAAAAAGTCCGAAATAGATTGATTAAAACAGCGATATAAATTTATAAAAAATCTCTCAGTAAAAGAGTGGAGACTAGAAAGCTTTTGCAAATTTTAAGAGGAATTGGATAAATACATATATGAAACAAAGCACGAAATGAGAGAATTTATATACATAAGTTACATTTGCCACAGCTAGTCCACGCCACATTAATTTTACTTCCTGGCATCTTCTTTGCCAGCGCTGATTTTAAAATAGGCCACGAATTTTGTTTAATATTTGTTTTGTAAGATTATATATTTACAGAATCCAGTCATTGCAGTTGCTGGCTCGACGTAATACGTCTTCAAAAATGTCATAATTATATTCGCAATTAAAATCTCCGTATATTAAATTAAATAAGAAAAACGCATTTAACAAATTTAAAAAAAAAAAAGTTGTTTTTATAGTACTTGAAAACAAACTCCATAAAATGAAAGGCACTTGTGTCTGTAGACTTTTCATTGCACATAAGTCACCTAGCGTAATTCCTTGACTAATTAGCACTCATCAGACACCACTTATTAGATGTAAAAGTTCATTTCGTAGAAGAAATAATTAACGAGAAAAAAACCCAACTGCATGAGTTGGCTTTATAATCTTTATACTGCATTTATTTTTCTTTTCTTTTCATATAATAGTCATATACGTAATAGCTAATTTAATGAGAATCACGTTAAACATTCTTGCTTTTTCCAAAGGAAAAACTCCAGGCCATTTTCTGCCATTTCTTGGGGGGGGGGGGGGGGGAATGGATGTTTGGTAACAACAAATTAGCAATGTCTTAGAAGGAATGTCATATTACAGCACAAAATGAAATTAGTTTGGTAGAAAAGGGATGCATATCGAATGGGAAGCGCTTAGTTAAAAGGTGCGTCAGACAGAGCACCCAGTTATATTAAAAATCTTGCGCTTTTTTTAAAATATTTAATTAGATACTAGTTAGTTTTTTTTTTAACTAACGGATGGGTTCATTTCCTAACTCGAACGGCATGTTCAGGAAAACGAATTCCAGTCATAACATATAATAAAAATAAGTCGTTACAGTTAAAAATAAAATGTCCAGTAAGGAAAGGCCTAATTGAAGACTGAGGTACTTTCCACAGTTAGGAGAAAAGATTTACTGATTAAGTATTTAGAAAAATCTACTTATAAAATCTTCTTCTTAATACTAATTTGCGATAATTATATTTGGAAGATTAAACTTATCAGCAAATTATCATTATTTCGATACACGCTAATCACTATATCAGATTAGACTTATAGTTATTGTGAACAAATAATTAAATAGATATTTAAAATTCTCTTCATCGAAATTACTACTTGAAATACCGTAAAATATTGATATCCAAAATTTCCCGTAAGAAGTATTCTGGACAGCACGTTGATTCCAGTATATCATTGATAAAAATGATGTGGCGTCGCCACCTATGCCAGTAGGTTTTGTTGACTGAACATACGAAAGAGCAGAAATAATTGATTTAAAAAAATAGTCTGCGGTTCTTAACAAACACTTTGCATTAGTAATATAACACTACGCGAGGAAAATGACTGAAAACTACAGTCGATGTATACAGCAAATACCTACATTAAGCCAAAATTTAAAAAAAAAAAAGGGGGGGGGGGGGGTAAGGATATATATTCTGGTTACACAACTCCACTTTTTCTGGATGGGAAAACTGGAGTTGTGTGTGGCGGGGGGGGGGGAGTCATAATTGGACTACCCAAGAACTAAATTACATGCACGTGTAGATATCACTCCCATAAAATGCACGTGTTCTCAGGTAGATTTGTCTGTTTCGTGGACTAAAAACCCAAGTTTCAGGGCGGATAAATCACGCAGGTTAAGGGGCCTCGTTTATTTATGTTGGCACAAAAAATAATACACATGTCGGATTGGGGGCCCGGTGCTGCGCATCCAATGCAAACTCATTTGCACTGCCCTATTCCTGGTAACATACGTCTCAAGCCTTTGAGGTTTGAGACCTAATCTAAGTCCTCTTGGCTTCTGACAATTCGGGGAGTTTTTGTCAAGTCAGTGATATTAGGGGCGTCAAGTCATCCTGTGATTAGTCTGGCCAGTGCAAGAAGGTTAGCTGCTGTAATCTCTTGTTTCCATGGGGTACTTCGAGATTGATGTAAAGTTGGCCCTAGAAATAAGTGGAGTGGTTGCCAGTCCGCCAGTTGAGCCATTTCAGGAGCCAGTATTCCAGGCTGAGGAACTTATTGAAGTGTGTTGAAGTAGGGGCAGAGGACGAAATGGTTGCTGCATAAGAGGTATGGGAAAGTGACATCGAAGAACGTATTTCTTTATCAATTCAGCGTCATGAATCCCCGTTAGTTCCTGACGGATCGCCCACGTGCCACAATACGTTTTTGTGTTCTGGATGTGAGTCTGGAATGTCAGCCCCTCATCCCATACTAACTTGAGATCCTTGTGTGATTTAATTTTTTGATTGGGTGGTCCATTGATGGTGACATTTATGCTTTGCTGGTGATAAGGACATGGGCATCGAATTTAGCACTGCTGAAGAAGAGAATCCAAATTCGTTAACTTGGTCACACCTTTCGATGATCACAGAGTTAACAGTGTACTCCGTATTTATTAGTTGTGAAGATGTGCAGGATAAGACTTCGCGAAGGGTTAGCAGACAAGGGAACTGGCCCAAAATCCCGACAACCCAGAATCTCGGCAGTCGAAAATCCAGACAGTATCTAATATTTGTAAAAATGTATGAATATAATTCTATCAGCGAAAGGTTGATGTTAGCGTTGAGCGCTGCCGGCTCCGACGACTTGTACAGGCGAACAGGCCAGCACTGTTGAAGAGCTGACTACCCAATACAACATGGCAAACCCGGAACAATATCTGGCATGACCATGCGTCGTACGCTCGCACGTATGAGCTATACCAGCAGACGACCCCTACGGCATCCTCTCCTAACCAAGGTTCATCGGCGTAAAAGACTCGTCTGGTGCAAAGAGCATGCAAGTTGAACATTAGAAGACTGGAAGAAGGTGTGCTAGTCAGATGAGTCACGTTACACCGTGGATGGTCGTGTACGGATTTTGCGCCAACAACATGGGGCTCTTCATCCATCATGCATGGTATCAAAAGTGCAGGCCGCTGGAGGCAGTTGTATGGTGTGGGGCATGTTTCACTGGCAGGAACTTGGACCCCTGGTGCATGTGGAACAACGTATCAGTGGTCTCCGCTATCGTCAACTGCTTGCTGACTTTGTACACCCCGCTATGTTACACTTTTTCCCGAATGGCGATGGTGTCTTCCAAGATGACAATGCGCCGAGCCATCGGTCACTTGATGTGCATGAATGGTTTGAGGAACACAGTTCTGACTTCCAGCATATGGATTGGCCTCCGAACTCCCTCGATATCAATCCCATAGAGCGCTTGTGGGACACTATGGAAAGGCATATCAGGCGTCGGGATACACCAATCACCTCCATACCCGCATTGCTGACCGCATTACACACAGCTTGGTTGGCCATACTTCTCGGACGCTTCCGACATCTTGTTGAATCAATGCCACGTCGGATAGCTGCTGTACTGAGAGCAAAAGGAGGACTTAAAAAGTATTAGGTAGGTGGTCCTAATTCAGTGATCACTCAGTGTGTGTGTGTGTGTGTGTATATATATATATATATATATATATATATATATATATATATGACATTTACATTATTATCATTTGAGTAAGACTAAATGTAACTAGGCATAATATTTTTAAGAGTTATGATTATCTATATAATATCGGTGTAAAAACACCATAGACAACTCTTAAAGGTAATATAATATTCAGAAAATCCTGGGACCTAAAAGTATGATTAAGCATGAATGTTTTTTTTTCCCCTTCTCTTTAATAACTTCTGATGCTATAATACTTTGCACACTGTTGTAGGTTGAAGAGAGCGGAGGTGAGTAAGTTTTCTTGTAAGAAATTTTTACTTGATTTGTCATTCTTAATCAGGGTAAGGATAAGCAGTTATTAAGAATTTAAACGTTAATGTCCTTTCTTTCAAACGACCAAGATAAGAAAAAATTAAATTCAAAACACAAATAGCTACTGTGTCCGTCATTTTTTTACAATGAACATCCCATTCTCTCTTTATCCTGTTTCTTTTGTTCGCTGTACTACAGACATTCGTGCGATGAATCTAAGAATCTCTTCATAAGGCATTGTCGATCTTAAGTCTCTCTCTTTCTCCCTCTACATATATCACTCCATTACACAGGGCAGGCACATTATCCGTGCGAAAAGGGAAACTGTGAATGAAACGTTTTTAGCATAAAATCCACTGCTTGATGTCATATTTCACGCTAAAGAATGATTATAGGATCTCAATTCCCAACCATCGAGGTGCGGTTAAAGCTCGCTTGCGATGCAGCAGCCTCTCTTCTGGAATCAGCAAGCGTTCTCACAGCAGACATCACCAAAGACATTGTTCCCTCCCTTGCATACCAATCTGTCAAATGCAGTTCGGTATAACTGAGAGGAAACAGTGATGTATCACGCTGATAGTTGACTTTTTTTCATACCATTAGCATTTGCTCGAGATTCAGAATTCACAGTGATCAGTTAGAGAAGAAAAATGGTTTTATATATGCGTTCCAAAAATGTTCTGTAAGTTATAACAGGCGTTACTATCGACGTGTTCTGGGTTGGGGATTAGATTCATGGTTTTATTAACTTTTTCATTACTTTGGGCTCAGGAGTTCGAACAAGGCTCCACGTTATCTGATATTTTATCTAGTAGTAAAAATTAAATTCAGCAATTTATTGATAAACTCCGTAGAAAAAGGTTTTTCTTTTTTTCGCCTTTCAGCTTTGTTTAATCGTCATTATATGACAAGCCCTTAATTTCCCTATCAAAGTTAACTGTTCAGAATCTATTAAAATAAAATGTCTGTATAAACTCCGGATGGTCATATACGGATAGCGAAGTTGTGTACCTTCCAACACTAAGCATACTGACTTCTTCACTATAGCGGAATCTGATATAAAGTAATTAGGCGAAATGAGAGTGAGAGAGAGAGAGAGAGAGAGAGAGAGAGAGAGAGAGAGAGAGATTTATTGCAACTAAATAAGTACAATGTATGTTCGCTCAGATGTACCAGAGCCAACATCCAGCGAAATAAAGCTAAGTTGGATTCAATTCAGAGAGTTATGTTCCTAACAGTTACTAGAGCCTGTCGCACTGTTAGTACGCCGGCCCTTCAAGTCCTCGCAGGATATCTACTCCTGTATCTTGAGGTGATCAAGAGAGACCTATTTCAAAGACTGAAGAGAGGTATTCCCTCTGAGATCCTTGACATCCAACTTGATCTGGCGAACGATCCCAAAAGAGGAAGAAAACGTAGTGCAAAAAAACTAGTCGAAATTTGGCAAGACGCATGGGATAACACAAGCAAAGGAGCTATTACCAAACTTTTCCTACCTTCTGTTGCCAGACTTACTCAAAGTCTCCTCCCTGGTTTTCACAAAGGAGCTATTACCAAACTTTTCCTACCTTCTGTTGCCAGACTTACTCAAAGTCTCCTCCCTGGTTTTCACCGGGCCTCCAAGTAACTCTCTTAATGGACACGGACCCTTCAGGAAAAAAGTAACAGATCTGGGCATCGAACAAAACCCACTTTGCACATGCGGACAGCCTGAAAGCTGGGAGGATGTAAAGTACTACTGTCCTTATTATGAGGATTACAGGAGAAGCCTGATCACAAAAACCACCGAAACCTACACCATCAGGGAACATCTTTTTTTGCAAGATGAGCTCTATTATCATGCCCTTACCGAATTTGCTCAATCAACCTTCCAACTCAGACGTACTAATCAGACAACAATCTCCTAGGCCAGGGGTGGCCAACTTAATTTGTGATGCGATCTACTTTTTTTCTTAAAAATGTGCCGCGACCTACAATCTCAAAAATTTCATTGCACATGGTTAAAAGAGTTAAACAATACATATTGAAAAATGTTGTTTATAAATTTTAAAATTAAATACAATTCAGCAGCAGTGCGTACTACACGCTTCTTGATTAGACCGGGGTTCGAGCCCGTGACCATCAAATACGGAGGATGCGGAAAGGTCAGGGAATGACCACCGCATATCCCCGGAGCAATATGGCCTTAGTTGCTAATGCTCCTAAAAACCAAAATAATAATACCAAGCTTTCAAAACCGGGGATATACTGTGATAAGACCAACCGTAAAGAATCTTCTATATGCAAGTCCGTAAGAGTAGAGCGATTCACATAGATATATAGAACCAAAACAGGAATTAAAAGTTTACTGAATGTTTTTTACATTTCGGTACTTCTTTCGGGAAACAGATTTCCAAATTTTTTTTTTCTAATGATCTAGATAGCTTTTAGGAAGATATCGTTTCGCAATGTAATCATTTCATTTTCAAGTAATGTTTTCTTCATGTGAAACATTATCCCCAGGGGCTCACATCTGGTGATTATGGGTTTGGCATACCCAGGGTCTTGAGCTGGATATCGTCATTCTTTCGTGATTCCCTTCTACTTCTCTCTCACTCAGGATAACGCGGAAATTTATTTTAGCTGGTGCAGCATAAGCCTCAGGCTTCCTTGCAATATATGGCTTGTAATAATAAGAATCTCAGCGATTTTTTCTGAAATTTATTTCGTATCTAAGTCGACATTAAATGAGAAATATATTGAACAATGTCTTCAATCGTTTTAAAATTGATTGAAGCTGAATCTGGTTTCCAAATTTTCCACAATTTTCTCAATTTCAGAAACATACACTGCGCTGCCACTTTATTAGGTACAGCCCTGCCCACCACACAAATGGTTTGTCCCACAACGTTGCAAGCCACCTGACCACAGTTGTGGATATAAATGCAGCAGAACAACTTTTCTAGTATCAGTTAAGCGTACAACCCGTAGCAAGAATTGGGAAAAGGAGTGATCTAACGGACTTCCAATGTGGCATGGTAGTAGGTGCAAGACGTGCTGGACAAGCAACACTAAAACGGCAGTTCTCCTGAACTTTTCACGCGCCACAGTTTCAAGTGTGTATCGGGAATGGTGCAACGAACAGAAAACATCCTCTCAACGGCACTCCTGTGGAAGAAAATCTCTTGTTGATGAGAGAGGTCAGAGGAGGATGGCTAGAATTGTGCAAGCAAATAGACGGGCTACAATGTCGCACATCACGTCAGAATACAACCTTGGTGCGCAGAGAAAAATATCGCGAAGGACCACTAGTCTCACTTTTTCGCGAATAGGCTACAACAGCCGACGGCCACATCGCGTACCTTTGTTATCAATGAAGAACAAGAGAGCACGCCTCCTGTGGGCACAGCAACACCAGCACTGGACTATCGCGGACTGGAAAACGTTGCTTAGTCTGACGAGTCGAAGTTTCTGGTGCATCATGTTGATGGAAAGCTCAGAATTTGGCGAAAACAACATGAATTCATGGACCTCGTGTTATGGTGTAGGGAATGTTTTCTTGGCACATATGTTAGGTCCATTGATACCCATAGAATCACGTCTGAATGTCACATCCTACCTAAACATCGTTACTGACCAAGTGCATCCGTTCATGTTGACAGTTTATCCACAGTCAGATGGTAACTTCCAGCAGGATAATGCTCCGGTGTACAAGGCCCGAATCACTATGGAATGGTTCCAGAAACATGACAATGACTTTTCTTTGCTGCAGTGGCCCGCTCAGTCTCTGTATCTCAATCCTCTTGAACATATTTGGGATGAGGTGGAAAGCGCTGTTCGCTGCAGGCCTCTACCTCCGTCGAATCTCAAGGAACTGCGTGACACACTCATGTCTGCATGGTAATCCATTCCATTTTTCAGCAGCTTGTTCAATCCATGCCTAGACGAATTTGAAGGCTGTTTTGAAGGCTAGAGGAGGCTCAACACGCTACTAGGTAGGCGTACCTAATAAAGTGGCAGCACAGTGTATTTCTGACTATTAAATTCAAAAGCAGGATATTTTTGCAAATGGTCTTGCATATTTGCAAAATGATCGATTTTTTTTTTCCCCTTTCAGGTCCTTAGCCATTACTAAAAATTGATATTTATGTGGAAAAATACTACTAATCATGTCACCTATTTTTATTTTTATTCTTTTTTTCCCTTATAATTCCAAATTCAGATCACTTAATTTACTGGCTAAAACTGCCAAACAAGCTAGATCACACAACCACTCCGTATCTTGTAGCTGCTGATAATCATCTCCCTTTTGATCAACAATTTTTTTTAATTTCATTTAGCAAATTTCGAAATCTCTGTAGACACCTACTCAGCTAGCTCACATCTATGTGTAATATCAGATCTGGTTCATTTTCATCGAGTTGCATTTTGAAAAGTCTCCTTTGAAGAGATTGTCCTCTAATGAAATTCACGATTTTGAAAGCTATGTCCATAACACTTTTAGTATTTGATCGTTTGCTTGCTAACAATTTGGTAGGTGATACAATGGTAACTTAAAAAATCAGGGAATTCATCGTCCTTTTCGCACAATGCAATGAATCCGTCAGATGCCCCGTCATTGCTTTAGCTCCGTCTGTTGTTATTGATACGAGCTTAAATAGTGGTAATTTAATTTTTTCAATAAAATATTTGAATGCGTTAAATATATCAAGACATCTAGTTGTTTCTTTTAACGAAATCATACCCATAGTAGAATCATTGAAAACCATAGTTACTATTGATTGCATAGTTACGAATAAAACCGAGGAATTGAGCTGTATCACTGACGTCTCTAGATTCATCCAGTTGTAAAGAAAAGGACACTCAATTAGGAATATGAGCACGCAATTGTTCGCTCACATTTTTACTCATTTTTCCGATGCGTTGCATTACAGTATTTCAAGATAATTGCAGGTGTTGAAGAGCACTTTTCATTTCATTTTTGTTCTTAAAATTTTCAAAAAGAGAATGTTATTTCTAAAAACGCGTCTTTGATGAATTGACCATCAGAAAATGGTTTGCATTTTTTTGCATGAAGATGACTCACTTTAAATGATGCTACAGTTACCGCTTTAGATTGTAAATTAGGTGTCATGAAGAAATTTTGTTGCGTGAATAATCTGGATTTAAGTTCTTTTAATTTATTTTTTCTAAGGTCACTACACTATTAGGCGGAAAATAGTGACCTTAGAAATCATTGACCACGGAAGCATTGCAAAACAAACAACATTTTTCGTTTATCATTACAAAAAAGTATTCTAGTTCCCTGCCTTGATGAAAATTATACGTTTACTCTTTTTTTCGTAGTATTCATTTTAAATCAAATCAAGTTAACGCATAAGTACTGTCCAGTTATTAATATTGAGTAAGCTAAATAAGAATTCGACACACACATGCTCTCCACAACGTAACTGCGTGAATTTTCACTAGACAAGCCTAGCGGCTGCGCGGCAACAACAGTAGTCATGTAGTTCAACGAATTTTAATAAGCGTATGGAGGGGGCGCTTAATAATAATAATAAAAAAAAAATCAAATTATTATATTAAGGCCACCCATAATTTATTACATATGCCCGTATACGTATTCTCTGTAAATTGCGTGTGTTCTCTGGTCGATTTGCCTGTTTTCCTGGACGAAAAAAAAAAAAACAACAGTTTCCACCTTGCAATCTACGCCTGAGACCGACTAACTCAGCCACGGAGTGAGAAAAGCCCATTAAAGTTCCTCGCATCATCGATGGGATTCGAACCCGGGCCTTTTCCACCCTTTGTGGGGAGGATAGTGATGATATCACTGTGCTACCACGCAGACTAATAATAATAACAATTAGATTTTGATTAATCTATTTATTATTATTATTATTATTATGCCATATGGTGCAAAGAAGCCTGAGGTTTCTGCTGCACCAACCAAAAAAGAGAAAACAATTTCTGAATTACAGAGAGAGAGAGAGAGAGAGAGAGAGAGAGAGAGAGAGAGAGAGAGAGAGAGAGAGAATCACCAAGAAAGAGAAGAATGATGATATCCAGCTCAGGACCCTGGGTGTTCCAAGCCCATACTCACCGGATGTGAGCCCCTGGGACCTTTTGTATATGTATTTAAAATTCGTCGAATTCTTCTCCTACCCTTGACCTAGGCAACAGTGGTACAAAGGGAATCCTCCTAAACGCACTGCAAACCCCTACGGGTAGGATAAACTAGTGTCTCTGCCGGGATACGATACACTGCAAACCCTATCCGGGGTAGAGTTAACTTCAAACCCTGCTGGCATCTTCGGTATGGGATGACTTTGCACCTGTATACTGGAAGGTGGGTCAGGTGTCGAAAACGCCTTAGGGTGTAAACGCCATATAGCACCTCTTTGCAGGGTAACTGTTACCATGCAATCTTTATTTCCTTGGCCCTGGATGGAAGGGCTCCCCAGGCCAGGGGGCTCCAACCTTCATTTCTTCCCTACTTCCGTCATCTGGAGGACACCTTCCCTCTTTAGCTATCTCCCTCGTTTTCTTTCTTTCTTTCTTTCTTGGTTTTTTTTTTTTTTTTTTTTTAAATTTTTATAATTTGGTCTCTGTCGGGAAGCTTGGGCGACCCTGGTAGAGGCCAGCCAGAGTATTATGGGCAACCTGGCTCACCTCCCAGTGGTGGTGACGGGTAACGCGGGGTCCTGCGACCAAGAAGCCAGTAACATAACAACAAAACATAACGCTACTCTGACTCAATCCAGACATTACACTTTTTCTGGCTTTTACAGAAATTCTACATTTCTTTACAAAGTTACCATGGCGCAGATGTGAGACACCACCGGTGGCGCCTGCCACAAATCACTATGCAACTGTGTACATAGATGTAAGTGAAGTTGCAATATGTCCCGTCACGGCCAAAGACCAGGGGCTAAGATCAGAGTAGATAATTAGGTATTTGCACACTGTAAAATTAAAAAATGTAAACATGTTATTGCACTTCCTAAAATTACACATTATTAACTATATTTAAAAGCTACATCATACAGATCTAAATCATATTTAGAATTAAAATATATAATATACATGAATGGCACTTCTCTATCATACGAATTTTGTCGTCGCACAGGAGGGCTTGGCAGGTGGTGTGGAGGGCGCACTAACTTGTTCTTATTCGATTCTGGGATTGGAGCGAGCTTCTAACACTTCTTTCCTGTAGGTTTCATTGTTGCAAAACCTATGCAAGTCAGAGTCGAGGTGCTGTACTTCCGGTAGCATTTGGTTTGGGAGGAAGCGGTCTGAGAAATGAAGCCTCCGATTCCTCCAGCAGAGCATCGGGGTTGACCGAAGTTCTGGCTTGGGTATTCGCCAGTAACACGAAATCCAAATGGACGGTGTTGAGATCTGACCCGTGATAATTTTACTTGTAGCTATCAGTCGTTGTATTTCGATGATATCAGGCAGTCGCTGCATCCCCATGTGAAGTAGCTAAGGCTGTAGTTCTGTCCTGTGGTGGAAGACAAGTTTTCCTGTTAGCCAATTTAAGTAGCCAGAATTCTGCAGCGAGGATTGGTTTCTTCGTTGTAGTAGTTGCTGATGCCCATACTTCAGTAGCATAAAAGAGTGGAGAATAGATTACTGTTCTGATGAATTTCTTAATTATACGAGGCTCCTTAACATAAATTAGTTGTTTTTAGCTGCCTCGGAGAGAGGCTGCTCTGGACGTGAAATTGTCTACATGAGCGTGAAACAGAAGTTTTGGGTCAAATACTATTCCCAAATCCTCATGTGTAGGAGTGGCAGATATTACAGTTCCATCGAGTGTTGGGGCTATTATTGTAGGGATTGGTCTGAGAGAGAACACCATCGGTTTTGTTTTTTGTGGGTTGATTGAAAGTCCATACTGTTTGAGGTAAGAGGCGACGTTGATGAGACTATTATTGATACACGCTGTAGCCTCAAGGTGATTGTTGGAAGCAATAGGCGTTAGAATTTTTATATCATCTGCATACGTGATGATTTTCTCATTGTTGCGGACAAGAGGCGCAATGATAGCTGTAAATAATAAGCCAGATAGGACTCCTCCTTGCGGAACACCAGCAGAGATCGCCTTCTTGTGCGATTGTCCATAGGCATCGACTTGTAGTACCGTAGCATCTGTGGCGGCTTATCTCCAAGCATTTAATTCATTAAGGTGAGCAGCATAATTTTTTACAGGATTTTCAGGAGCGTTGGGGGGTTAGATATCGGCCGAAAGTGCTTAGGTAGAGTGGTGTTTCGAACTTTTGGATGTGGTCCGACAAGGTAGCTATTCCAGGCTTTAGGAAAGATCCTTGTGGTTAGAATTCCGTTGAAAGTGGACCTGAGCTGTTGGAGGATGAATGGACTGAGGCATTTTACCATGAATTGTGGCACTTTGTCTGCCCCCGCGGTTGATGTCGCTAGAAGGGAGTTTATCGCTGCTGTCAGCTGGTGTGTAGAGATGGTGATGTAATGCAAGATATCTTGTTGTAATTTATTGTCGGGACGTAAAAGAGAGTTTAGTTGACCTGCGGGCGCATTGAATCTGGTAATATGATCCATTGAGCTGGGTCCAGCTGACTAGGAAAGCTATGGGATCTGAAGCGGTATGGGATTTTCCCTTTTTTAAGTTGGGCGCCCAGGTGTGTTGTTATGGCTCTTGATTTCTCTCTATTAAATTGCGCTCGTGCTCTTGAATAAGATATCTGGTCAGAAACCTGTTGAGTTGTTTTCCAGATTTGGTGTAGCTGCTGCTTTGACAGGAAAGCCATGTGTACGTGTGGATACCACCAGGCTTTGGAGTGAGATGAGATCCTTATCTTCTTTTGATGTGGAATATTGTGCAATGGTGTTTACCCAGTTTGTTAATCCTGATACAGCATAGTGTTACAGCAAGCGAGACGTCACACGTTTCAAGGACATGCTAAGGTATAAGGGTGGCAGCTTGCAGGCATTTTTGGACGTTAAGGAGCTTGGGGCTGACGTGACGGCAGTTTTTTTCGGGGCAGGTGGTCCCCGAATAGGAATAATAATAATTAATTTTGCATAGATAGTTTGGTGATCCGATTTGTATTGCATCTCAGGTGGTTCTTCAGTCATACATGCTAAGGAGGAAAATAGCAAGTCAAGGTAGTTTTCTCCTCTAGTAGGGCAGTGATCGATTAGTTCTATATTTGCTGACTTCAGGTAGTCAACAAGGTTTCTTGTTGTAAAGAAATTAGTTGTAATTGTTATTTCTGAATTTTATTTCATTAAACGACATGATCACTTACGCCTCCAGGATGTGGTTCGCAAAGACGTAGACCGTCGTCAATCGCCGAAAACTAGAAACCACCCAGCCCTGTGTAACTGTAGATCCCCCTAACAATAACACGAACTTGTCGCACAGTCTCAATCCATGCCCTTCAAGTGCTAGCAGGTGTACTACCTTTAGACCTAGAAATTGTCCGCACAGGTCTAATCTATCAACTCTCCAAAGAAAATCAGACACAATATTAGACTTCACCTCTGATCCACTCAACAACAGGACTGCAGAAGAAAAGAGACTTATCAACCATTTAACCATAACTCGAAAATTTATTCCAAAAGTCCAAACAGTTTGTCCCAAATGCCCGACATGTTCTCCACGAGCCTACAAACCAGCTTAATTACGCAGATTCATTACCTTCTGCAGGATCAAGAAACCCATCTTCTGGAACACGAGCAAGACTACTTCACCTTTTCCTAGTTTGCCCAAGACCTTTTTGCCAGGCAACGAACTTTACCTCAACCGTAACTGTAAATCTTCTGCGGGAATAGTGCCATACAACTCCTTCCAAGGTTCGTCCCAGGAGTGACCCAACCACCAGCACAGCCCAGATACTGCCATTAGGCCTTCCTAGCCACGTTCCCTTGCTTGGTCCTTTGCCTTCACTCCCCGGGTGGAGGGGGGAGGTTACTCCTGGTCTCCCCCCTCGACGTCCCTCTGGTGGGGCATGGGCCTGCCCCACTGATTTGGGGGTCATCTTCTCTATGGACCCCTTTTCTCTGTCTTTTCCCCTAGCCATCAGCCCCACTCTCCCTCTCTTTAACTTACAATTACTAGTGTCTGAATCATTGTTAAATTGCTTGAGCTCTACATCCCTATTAACATCATAATAACATCAATTCGCATAAATAGTACTCCTTTTGGCTGACCCCTGTCGGGTTTTTTTTTTTTAGGTCCTAGCTACTGAAATCTCAGGAAATTAGGTGGCAGGACCTGCCAGAGTAAATAATATAATATTGGTGTACTTGTTCTTCCTCCACGGGGCAGAGTATAGACAACGTTGGGTCCCAGCGGCTAAATGACCAGAGGAACAACGGTCGACTAATTACGCACTCTCGTACCTCATGTGGTCAACGGGTCGCATTCATTTTCATAAGGGTGGTCATAATTCAGTAATCACTCAGTGTGTGTTTAATTCTGAGGATGTGAAACTTTCGACGTAAGTGGGTAATAGCCTCAGCTTATTTAACTTTTACACTTTTCTCCAGTAAACGTTTTATACATTACATAACTTGTAAGATAAACCGGGCACATATTTTCTCTTTGAAACTGCACGGCTACTTTGGAACTCCATATATCCGTTTTGCAGTTGAATTGTATTTACACAAAATTACAGTTGCAATTTCTATATTTGCATTGCTCTGATTTGTGTTTGTATACATTATATACAATTAGTGCTCGTGTTCGAACTAAAACACCCCAATAAATCGTACATTATTTTATCTTGTTTACGGACAAATTTTATTTCATTATTTTACATCGCATAATTATTGAAATTATTGTGGCACTTAATCTACTTGCCAAAATAAATCAAATCAAATATATATATATATATATATATATTTTATATATATATATATATATTTATATAAAATATATATATATATAAAATATATATATATTTTTTTTTTTTTACCTACTCATTAAAGCTAATAACTTCGTTCATCTCATTTAAATGCCATAGCAATCAGTAGATGCGTAAAAAGTTACCAATTTATTTTCTTTCTCTGTTATACAAATTTGTAAACTATGTTTTTCTATAATAGTGAATTCTGTCAAATCACAGAGCATATCAGGTATCAAATGTCTGTATTAAATGCTCTTATGGTATTGTGTGATATTATTTTCATCTGAAAATATACCTTTGAACTGTAGCGATCTAAAAATTGTGATGTCTCTTGTGCTCTTCTCGCCTCGTGACAAATCTCTGACTACTTCTTCAGCTATTCGCTTAATGTAGTAGAATACAGCTGTACCTACATCTTTGCTGGGCAGCCCCGAATCTCGTAAATGGATCATAAGCCCTACCAAGAGTTTGTTCGTTTCGAATTACACATTTGTTACCGCGCAGCTGATCTCTTCACGCGGTGTTTAATAGTGGGAACATGGAAAGGGTTGGTCTGAACGTTATGGCTTCTGAGTTTACAAGATTAATGCGAACTACTAGATGTGAACTGTATCATTTAAGTGTTGAGTCTTTAATACTTCGTTGCCATATTCTCTGCACAGATGACTGTCGACTTTCAAATTGTTACTTGGAATAACGATGAACTAGTCTAAGACGGATCATAAAGTTAGAAATATTTTATTAATCGTAGAAAATAAATTTGAATTACGAAATAGACCAAAGCGCTGTTCAGCAATCCCAATTTGGATAAAATATTTACTTTCTTAAATAAGGGCGTATAAATGCGATTCTGAAAAACTTTCTTTAGTATCTAAGTCTATATTCTTAAATATTTATTTGTGGTTTTCAGAATAAGAAGATTTTACGACTGATTAACCTTTGTTAATACAAGTATTATTACAAAACTTTTCAGAAAGTAGCATCTCCCATTTATCCTTCAGTCCCGGCGGTTAGTGAATCCTGAAACTGCTTCATTCATTCATTCTGCACCAACTCCAAATAATAAACGAAGGAAATCTGAAAATGAAATATTTTTCATTAAGATTTGGTTAAAATTAATGTCTTTTACTCTGCATTTTGATACCAACATGCGTTTTTGCTGGGACCAATAAATGATTAGTGATATACTGATATACATTCTTGAATACAATATATACCAATGGGGGGAAAGGATGCTCTATGATACAGCAGTGGGTGGGAACAAAGTTTATGACGATGGTAAGCTGCTGAGAATGCAGCACTATACAGTGAGAAGCTTTAAAGAAACGACAATTATTAATTTTCATTTTATTTTATTTATTTTAATTTTGGTAACAGAGTTACCAAAGTGTATAAAGTATTTGGGGACATTTTATAAACTTTTTTGAATGAGAAAGACAACTTCATCACTGTACTTTATACAGTTCTGACAACATAACAGTTTACTATATAATATTGAATATTTGAGGTATATCTTTCAATCTACTTCAGTATCATAACGATGACTACAGTTTCAACGTTGTAAAAATAAGGCGAAAGAATCTTGATTCCCCTCCCTCCCTTATTTTTTTTCACGGCCTTTCCTGGAATGTTTGTATTCAAAGAGAAGTCGCTAAGAAGATTAGATACTCGGAACATCCTTAAAGCCTACCAATAGGTGTCATAGTATCTTGAGATTACATGTTATCTGATTGCATCATATACTGTCTCCTTGAAATGGTTGTAGGAGTGTCGTGTATGTGTCATCTGGGAGCTCTGTAATAGGATTTGCTTCGGCAGTCGAAGTTCGTATCTGTGTTTTTTGCAGTTAATGTTCCTGTAGCTAATTTTTAGCATAGCTAAAATGGGTGGTGAAGATGCTGCTGTGCAACCTTTTCTCGTTGGCAATCAGACATTTTCAGTTCAGGATAGTCTGCTTACTCACAGAGATATCAAACCATTCTGGAATTTCATGAAGCATAA
The DNA here is from genome assembly GCF_048544385.1 of Mastigoproctus giganteus. NCBI lineage: Eukaryota > Metazoa > Arthropoda > Arachnida > Uropygi > Thelyphonidae > Mastigoproctus > Mastigoproctus giganteus. The sequence goes on from NC_143575.1 coordinate 115,285,026, forward strand.
GAACATAACCAGTAGAAAGTTACAACTCCGAAACGCAGATGGAATTCTCTTATCTGACGAATTCAGTATTGCTCAAGAGTTTGCCAAACACTTTTCTAGAATTCAAACAAATGATACATTGAGACCTGCCTCATTTCCTGACTTCACACCTGTTAAAGATGATATCCTCATTAACCTCTTTATCACTGATGAAGATTTAAACTCGGCATTAAAAAGCATGAAAAATGACTATACTAGAGGCCCAGATAACATTCCAGGCCTATTTTGGAAAAGGACTGTCACTACATTGAAACCCCTCATACTGCGGATCTTCAACTTGTCTCTCAGGCTGGGGAAGTATCCTAAGCACTTTAAGCAGGTCAATATAGTTCCTATTTTCAAAAAAGGTGATAAAAATGACGTATCTGATTACAGACCCATAACCTTGCAAAACAGCCTGGCTAAACTCTTCGACACAGCAGTGCACAAACATCTCTTCGAATTCTTCAAGCCTTTTATCGATCAGAATCAACATGGTTTCTGCAGTGGCAAGTCAGTAGTCACAAATTTACTTCCTTTCTGGCAATACACCTCTGAAGCTCTTGATAACCACCTGCAAGTTGATGCAGTCTACACAGACATATCTAAGGCATTTGATAAAGAAGAAAATCTTTATTGTACAGTAAAGATACAATAATGTGCCCGCCACAGCCAGGAGGCCAGGGGCTTGACAATGATATAGGGTAATATAAAAATATGTACAGTATAAAAATATGTGCAGTATAAAAGATTACATAACAATTAAAAACGTAGCATTAGCCATTCAATAGATATGAGTATGTACATAGTTGTGAGGCAGACAGTGCACCAAGGTATGTGCACGTTCATATGTACAAAGCACATATTTAAGCATATTCACACAAGTCAGAATATTTCACAGTGCCAAATTGATGTTCGGTATTGCATTTTCTTGTGAAGACAGTTCGTCGATTTGCCTGCGATGTGCCGTTATGCGCCTCATAGGAGATAGCAGATGGAGATATCGGTATGAGTCGACATCAGGGGCCAAACAAAAGGGGAACAAGTTCGGCCAACGAGCGCCTGTAATTGCGATCAGAAGCGAATTTCTGCAGGTCAACTCCGATCATTAGCAGGGCTTGTACTGTCGGAAGTACTTGTCCAGGTAGGAATCTGTCACTGATCTTCAGCCTGTTCCGTTGTAGCTGAAGAAGAGGGGTGGCTCGTAAGGACGGAAGTGGAACATGCCACTGGCATATATCCCAGAAGTCAGGGGAATTGATTTTTCCAACCAGCATTTTGACTGTGGTCGCAGTTCTCCTCATGCTGATTATTTGAGGCAGCCGCGGGATTTGGAGTTGGTCGGCCATGCTGGTGGTCCTCTGCTGAGGGGGGAGTCGATGCTTGTGGGTTGCCCACTTCAATATCCAGTATTCACTGGCGAAGATGGGCTTCATGAGAGAAGGTACTGCTGATGCCCATATTTCAGAGGCATACAGAAAGGTAGGATACACAATGGTTTCCAGATATCTGATTGTGGTTCTTGCGTCTGTGTTATGAAGAAGATGTTGACGGGCAATCCAGCGCATTCGGTTGATCTTGCGTAGAACACATTCGATGTGACAGTTGAACCTAAGGTTTGGGTCGAAGGTTACACCGAGATCTTTGTGTTTAGTAACACTTGGAATAACTGCACCCTGCAGTGAGGGTTGTATGGATGTGGGACACTTCTTCAGAGAAAAAACCATAATAACGGATTTTTGGGGGTTCAGTTTGAGACCGAAATGGTTGAGATGGCTAGAGAAAGCTGTGATTTTATTACAGATTTCCGATGTGATCACTCCCCTGTCAGCTGATGGTGGTATTTGCGTTAGGAACTTTATATCGTCGGCGTAGGTAATGACATCATCTCTGTTACATACAAACGGAATAAAGAGGGCGGTAAAAAGTAACCCCGATAAAACGCCACCTTGCGGCACACCAGCATTGATGGATCGGGTATAGCAGAGGTTACGATGAGTGAGGTACACTGTTCTGTTCCGGAGGAGCGAGTGCAGAAAAGCGAAAACGTCACCTTTGATCCGAAAGAAATTCGTTAGGAGATTCAGAAGGGCTGAGATGTTGAGGCTATCAAAAGCAGCTTCAATATCGGCATAAACAACCGCCATTTCTGATTTGGCCTCAAATGCATTTAAAATCTCCGTTTGGACTGCCAGAAGGTTGGAGACAGTTGATCTATTAGGGAGAACATAATGGAGTTGTTTTGATGATTGTGGAAGAAGATGGCGTGTTATATGCGGAAGAAGGACTTTTTCCAGTAGCTTTAGGAGCGTGGATGCAGTGGAAATCGGTCTGTAGTGCTTCGGCTGGCTTGGTAGTTGAACTTTAGGTAGTGGGGCAAGACTGTATTTGCTCCAGGATGCAGGAAACACTCTATGAGAGAGGATGGAGTTGAACAAGTAGAGCAGAGGATCAAGGATATATGGACTGAGGCACTTTACGATGAAATGTGGGACATTATCGATGCCAGCGGTGCATGACGGACGCAGCGAGTTGATGGCTTGACGAAGCTGCTGTCGATCGATTTGAATGGAAAACAGCTCATCATCTGGACTTGAAATGGGGTCTGGTTGGTAATCATATGGTTGTGTGATGTTGTCTTGGAATCTGGCTACATAGTTGATCCATTCAACTGGATTGAAATTGGAATCTGGTTCAGAGTTACGGGTATATGGCACTTTGCCTTTGGATAAGGTCTTGTCAGTGTATTCTTTAATGGCTTGCGATTTCAGTCTGTTAAACAGTGCTCTAGCTTTGGAGTACTGAGTTCGGTCATATGCTGTACCAGACTGTTTCCATTGTTTATGGAGGGACTGTTTGCACTTGAAACTGTAATTTAGCTCCGAAGACCACCAAGCATTAGTTCTAGCGGAGATACTGACCTGTTTAGCTGCTGAGAACATAGTAACAGTGTGCAACCATCTAGTTAATATGTCTAGAGCCAGTTCCGGATCTCCTGATTCGAGAACTTCCCAGGGAATTAATCTTGTTGCATAAAGGCATCTGTTCGGTTGTAGGAAGGTGGGAGAGATGATGATCTTCCTTTTGACGTAGTGGGAGACATTAAAGTTGGGCGTTGGGAGCTGCAATAGGACTACGATGGGTTCATGATCAGATTCAAAGTGAGTTTCGGGTTTAATGTCGACGCTACATGAACCAGACGATAATATGAGATCCAGGCGATGAAGACCTCTAGTTGGGCCTTCGTTTATGATCCTGAGGCCACTAGGTGCAATCTTAGCCATTAGTGACTCATGAAGATGTTGGAGATTTGGTGGTAAGTTAAAATCTCCACAGATGAGGTGGATAGCAGATGTGTGAAGCGTATTTATTAGCCAGGATGCAATATCATTGATTGTCTGAGCATCGGGGGTTGGGGGTGTATATATTGCACCGAGATCTAATAAGCAAGAGTTGATCTTGACCGTTACTATCAATGCTTCGAATAGATTGGATTTGCTGGAGACTACATGTACGAATTCAAGTCTACTGGCATTTATGATAACAGCAACGCCCCCACCACAGGTATGAGAGCGGGAGGTGAAGAAAGATTTGTAACCAGCAGCTTGGGCGAAGGCAATTGATTCTTGTTGTGGTTCCAGCCAGGTTTCAGACATGCAGATGACGTCAGCCATTTGGGACAGAAGCATCTGCTCAAGTGTCTCGAGCTTATTCCGAATACTACGAACATTTTGATAAAAAATCTTGAGTGTAAGGTGACACGAGACCTTCACGAGTGCTGATTCGAGGACATTATTTATTTTCTTTGTTGGCTTTTTAGCACGGTTGGTTACAATAGTTGGTATGGGCTGAGGGTGGATTTCATTGTAGCTGTGGTATTGCAGAGATTGATCAGAGGTTTTGTCATTGGGGTATCTATAGGGCTCATCATCATGTGACCCTGATTCCTGGTTTTGGGGCTTCTGAGAATAGGAATGCCTATCAAACCGTCACGCTTGGGAGCAGTCTTGGTGGGATAGCGCATTAGCCATGACTAGGCGTGGGGTGATATTGGATTTAGGTTCATAGTATGGCCTGAGTAGTGATCCAGACGGCCAGAGAGCAGTCGCTGATATGGAGCTGAAATTCTGTGCATCGCACTCAACTTTGAACGATGTATGCAGGGGTGTTTTCTTAAGAAGTGTGACGGACACAGTAAAGTGCAGCTCATGCATTATGTATGACTCGATATCATCGGGAGTTGTATTTGGGGCCAGTCGGGAAACGAATAGACTTCGTCGAAGACGGACAGTTGGTGGATTCATCGCCTGCAGCCTGGAGGTGGCCGAGGTGCCCATTTTAAACGATCGCCTTCTTTTTAGTACATTTGGGGTTCCCATTTTACCCTCTTCAGGATGGCGAGGCTTACTGCAGTAACTGTGGGCCACAAGTGTACGAGGAGGTGCAGCTACAACTTCCGCCCGGGATGGTTGTAATGTTAGCAGTGGGGGGCCGCAATTGTGGATTTCGGGTTTCTTCGGCATTGTAGGTTGATACACTCGGCTTGAGTGCGAGTAAGGCTCGACGATAGTTTCAGGATTGGGTTTCCATTGCAATGTAGTAGATGGCTTCTGTGATTTGTGGAGTGGGACACTAAGTGGTTTATCTGGATTAGCTGATTCTTCCGTAGGATTGGCAGGGTTTCTGGTCTGGTTTTCCTGGCAAGGAAGTTCTTTGGCTATCTGGATCTCGGGGCAATTTAGTGTTTGGCCTGAATTCAGTGCATTAGTGCTGTAGGATAAGTTATTGTGATCCTGATTAGTAGCGCAGGTCTGAGTCGTAGCGCATTTAATAGCTGGACCACCTTCATTACATGTACACAAACTTGGATCTTGAGAAAAGTTATCAGCTATGGCGGATACGTAGTTATTAGTAGTGCAGAGCATACGGTGTTTGATATCTTCAAGTATTGATGTTATAATAATTTCAAGTGATTTACGGTTCTTGAAGAGGCACGTGGAGTGGCTAGGAAACAAAGATTCGGCAAGCGAAAAATCAGTTTGTGTAGACACATTAGTAAACATGATAGAAGGTGGGGAGTTCCTTCTTTGGGGATCTGCATGCATTGTTGGCTGTGCATGAGGGATATTGGCGAAGTCTTCTGTTTGAGTTGCTACAGTGGCGACACTGCGATGGTGGGACTTATCCTTTGCATCTGTTATGTTAGAGAAGCTAGAGTCTTTATCATCAGGGTCAACCGAACAGGTTGCGGCGTTAGTGATATCACACTGGGAAATAAGCCGTTCCACGGATCCGGCCCTTATATCTGGGAAGCAGTCAATTGGATGAAATGTATCAGCAGCTGAGGTGCTGGAAGTTGGTGATGTATCATTATCATCTGCTAATGGAACTGCGATCGCTTCACCAACTTGATTATCTGTGCAACTGGTAAACTGCTCGCAGGACCTAAATTTTTTCGGCTGGTTGTTCTTGCAAGGAACGCACGTGAAATTCTTGCGACGCGGGGCATTTAATTTATGTAGGGATTTTAGGCCCGAACATGATTCGCAAAGCAAGGCGAAACATAATTTACACGAGACCACTTCACTGACTTCTTTGTTGCAGCGGCTGCAAACGACAGTAGTCGTCTTTAGTTGATTTTTGGTGTTCCTGGTCGGCATTGCAGTATGACGGAAAGCGACAGTAATGATTTTAGTCGTTACCCTACCAGGGCGGAAAAACGAAGGCAAAGCAGAACACTTTTGACAATTGCTCTAAAGGGATTAGGCGGTGTTTGTGGTAGCACAACTCCCTAGTTTATTTCAGGCGAAGTCTTTAAAACAGCCGGAGGCAATGACCTAGATACCAAGAGGTGGGAGCACTCACAGTCGTCGAACACTGGTTGTCAATAGCCAACTGCTTTTGTTCTACAGTTGGACAATGGAAGTACTGTATCGTATTGATACAGTCAGTCAAGAAAATATATTAAAAAAACATTACCTGAGGAAGATGTAGGCGATTTGGCATCATTACCGGACAGATCATCACCAGAGGAATTCTTTAGAACATCTTTCTCGAAAATCAAAACAGTATAACCGCACAAATTAGTAACTTTAATCGGAGCTTATTCGCATGCTGCCACACACTATACGCGCACGCGCACATAAAGTCCCGCACGAACAACTTCTGGAAAAACTTAAGCTATATGGCATCCGTGACCCTTTGCTCTCATGGCTACGCAGCTATATTACGCATCGTTCCTTGAGCGTTATCATCGATCAAGTGAACTCAGACTGTTTTATACCACTAAGCGGAGTACCACAAGGCTCTCCCTTAGGTCCTCTTCTCTTCATTGTTTTCGTAAATGATCTTCCTTCTTTCATCTACACCTCCAATGTTCAAGTTGCTCTCTATGCAGATGATCTTAAGATCTACTCAGCAGTGAAGGAGACTACCGATTCTCAACAACTTCAATGTGCTCTCAATAAATTCTCTCTGTGGCTATCTCTGAATGGCTTGTCTGCTAACCCCTCGAAGTGCAAAGTTATCTCTTTCTCATCTTGCAGATCTCCACAACTAATGAATACGGAGTATAGTATTAACTCTGTGATCATCGAAAGGTGTGACCAAGTTAACGACTTAGGGATTCTCTTTTCCAGCAGTGCTAAATTCGATGCCCATGTCCTTAAAATCACCAGCAAAGCATTCAAAACACTGGGATTCATCAAACGGAACACATACAAGTTCAAAAACTACAGATATGCGGTTATCCTTTATAAAACTATTGTTCTGCCAATCCTTGAATTCAGTTCACCCATCTGGAATCCTCACACAAAGACTTTAACTAACAAAATTGAAGCAGTCCAAAAAAACTTTATCCGTTACCTTACGTACCGCAATCCTCTATTCTATCACTCAGTGTATTATGAATCGCTGTGTGATTACTTTCATCTAAGGCCTCTGTGCACTAGAAGAGTTACTGCTGACATCGCCCTCGTAGCCAAAGTAATCACTGGAATTTATGAAGCATCTGATATCCTGAGTAAAATAAACTTCAATGCTCCCTGTAGACAAGTCAGGAACCTTACACCGTTTCGCCTTGACTCTGCCAACACGGACTTAATGAAGTTCAGTCCACTGAACAGAATCAGCAAATCAGCAAATGACTCTCGCATTGACTTCTTTGACAACTCCCAATCACTGATGAACTCCATCCACAAGTTTGCCTCTTCACTTAAACTGCAAAGTGACTAGCTCACATCTAATTATTGTAGTTTATTATTATTTGTTATATTATTTTTCTATTCTCTAACGGATTAATTATTACTTGTTTTACCGGTAACTTAACTTAATACAATCCTCTTTTGTACATATGCTTTTATTGTTTGAATCTATATCAATGTTTATCGTCCTGTAGGATTTCACATTATTGTTATTATGTTTATTGATCTGATCTCAGATACACTGTTAATGGCTACCTGTTGTGTATCTTTTTATTAATAAAATAAAAATAAAATAAAATAAAATAAAAAATTTTTGGCCTTATGTTGCGAAGCCTTTACAGTCTAAGAACGGTATATTTATTTTTTTCCCGTTTATAACATTTGCACTACCCGAAGATTGCCATAGGGTTGCGCATCAGTGGACCAAGACAGAGTTAGTCGATATTAAAATTCAAAACGCATCCAGAGAAAACCGCCAACTGTCACCTCTTTGACTTCCGTTATTCTTCATAGTTTCATGGTGTTACGACAAACTGTGGGGGTTGGAGTTGTGTTGTTTGTCTAATATTAATTTTCTTATTAGTTTATTTTTATTTGAAGCTTTATTTTAATCAATTCTTCAATGAACTCTACTATGCCCCCCTTTTTTTCACAACTCCCACGTAGCACCTGACTTATTAACTCCCAGAAGATTCTAGATTCGGGGGGTTTCAGTAATGTTGATTTCCTCACTCGGACACTATTAATTTCCTCACCCGGACTCTGTGTTCAAAATGACTGACACGACTCAAACCAATTATATATATATATATATATATATATATATATATATATATAATTGGTTTATTACATATATACAAACATAGATTATTTAGCAAATCATTACACATTATTCACTTTACATTAATACTACGATTCTGGCCATTAAGGTCTTCCATACGTCATCATTTTCTTGCCTCTCTACTACTAACACTCTCCTACAATCAGTTTAACTTAACTCTTTCTGAAATACAATTGACATTTTTTGTTTGTTATTCATACTTATTTAGCACAATCCTACATTCTTCTTCATGGTTATTACAATTCTTCTTCTGGAATTTAATGTCCACTTCACAAATTATTCTAAGCTAGTCTCACCCTAACACAACCAATTTACCGTTATTGAAATGTACATCGGTTTATATATTTCTTGATTCTCTCAAGTAAATTTCACCATTAGGCGACTAATTGCGCCTCTTCTCTACTTCATGAACATTGTATAAATTTACATACAACTCTATCTGCTCTACCCGTCCAAAATTATTATTTTTCCCCTCCATTAATTAGTCTGTAATTATACCATAACTATAAGCAATCCTACGTTAAACTAGTTCAAAATATTTCCTTAATCAACTACAGAACATGTACTGAGTTTACTGAAAGTGCTCTCACAATCTCATTTAAAATTTCCTAATCTTCCTACAGTCCTTTGCAAATATATATATACGTACATAAACTGTTTGAAACTTATTTCTGGGATTTGAATCCTCCCGCTAACAAAATGTTGCGCCTGTGTCTTTCCGCTCTGCATTGGGGTCTACCATTAGTCTGAGATTTCTCTCCTTCAGCTTCGGAACTGTAAACATCTGCCAGGGATACTATCCACTCCGCCGATCCTTCATGGTATCATACTTTCCTTCGCTGTGCCCGATCATTCAATAGGAGTCGCTTCCTTTTACTCTATTTCTCTGTGTAGACTGCAGGGCTGCCCAGTGTACTTTCGTAAGCATCATCTCTCGCCTTCCTCCTAAATATATTTCTCGGTGGGCGTTTTAGGACTTCTACTTTCCATCTCGAGAAAGTTCCCTATCTATACTTTACTTAACTATCAGCGTTTAGACAACTCACCATACTTTACTTAACTTTCAGAGTTTAGACGACTCACCATAATTGGTCCTACTGGTGAATTACTTCTAGGGGTTGTTCCCCTAGCCTACCTCTCAAAAGAAAACTTTCATCACTCCTCCGAAAAAAAAAAAAAAAAAAAAACCTTCATCACTTTTCCGAAAGAACTTTCCTCACCTCCCGAAAAAACTTTCCTCTTTTCGCCTCCCCTTCTCTTCGCGCGCTCTTCCCTTTTTATTTCTCAAAATTTCGTAACGCCCTTCCTTTCCTCAACCAGTCATTTCTATCTTCCCATCATCATCTCCATTCTCACTTGCCTCTTTCACGTGACGTGCAATAGGAGAAAGGTCACCGGAAATTCCGGCAGCTCAGAATCTCTCCCTAACCATACAGAAAACATCTGTGTCCACTTACCTGACCTACCTGGCCCCAAAAATTGACCAAGCCTTCTCTGTTAACGGTAAACCAGGACCGCTCCCCGCTGGCCCCTACTGTAACCTCTAAGAGCACTCCGTCCCTTGCAACTCCATCCACTGACCACCCACTGTTCCATCTAGCTATCTTCGCTTGCTCTTAGGGAGTGGACGCCGATCATATTTCTCCCTCTAATGTCCCTACATTAAGAACAAACTCTACTTAATTCAATTCCATTAACGTGAGACCCACTATCTTAAATTTTATGACTTTAAGTGTTCTCTTGTAAGGTTTACAATATCACCCTACCTATCGTTCTTTCTTTAATTATTTTTATATTTAATTTAACTTGTAAGACTTTATGTCTTACAAAACATTCTTTGATTTTCCAACAGAAAAACAGACTTAAGATCGATGAGGAACGCTAAATCAAGAAAAGTTCCCACACGCCTTTAGTGGTGCATAAAATATTTCGTGATCTCAACCTACCGAATTGATTGTGTAAAGATAATTTGTGGTTTAATTTTGATTCCCCTTGCAGCAGTTTTTGAGCACCAGAAATTCTCTCAAGGATCCAAGAGACGGTTCATGTATAGTGTGCGTTTTCAGTAAATAAGAAACCATTGACAGAAAATCGCGCCACAGACTAAACTAGTGGTTTTCAACTGGGGTGCCGCGGCACACTAGGGTGCCATAACAACATTCCAGGGGTGCCATATGTTCTGGGTTTAAGATAGTTAAAACTTTTTTTAAAAATTTATTTCATTATAAAAAAGGTGTACGGCATCCATTGTACCGTATCGTTTTAATTTTGTAGTTGATCTATAATTGATATTTATTTAGTACCTATATATAAAGAATAAAATTATTATATAAGTATATATAATTGGTATTTAAAAAATAAATAAATAAAAAAAAAAATATATATATATATATATATATATATATATATATATATATTATACACACAGAGAGAGAATCGGATTATTAAAAGGTCTAAAACCACTGTGTTAGGTATTTCTTTTGGCCAAGGCCCCATAAAAAAATTACTGGGACACTAAGGGCGCCGTGAACCGAGTAAGGTTGGGAACTTCTGGTCAGTCACTAAACGGTCCTTTTCGGCTATCGGAAATGCCGTATGTTAGTAACACAATTAAAATTTAACAAGAAACGATTTACAATATTGCAGGGATTAACTTGACTGGAAGTGCGAATAAAGCATCATCTTAAAATACAAGGATTGCCGTCATCATTCATATAACCAAACAGAAAGTAATAATGTACCAGTTGCACATAAAGTTCTTGTTATCATCAACCTATAAAACTAATTGTAACGTAAATTATTTAATAAATATATAAAGCATAAAACTCAAAATCAGTTAAGATCTAATAAAATATGCAAGCTTAAAAGATTTAAAAATATACTTTTAAGCTGTATCTTTTATCAGCTATTAACTGATCTGATTTTAGTTTTTATTTTTATTATTTAATTTGAGTTTTACGCTTCTATTTTATACTTTTATTAAACATTTCATTTTACTCTTTGTTTGATTAGCCGGTAGTAACAAGAAATTTATATGTACAGTAATAAGTAAATACCTTTCCGTTTATTCTCTAGACGTCCCATGTTAGAAGAGTTTACAGATTCACCATGGCTGCATGCATATTGAATTATTAAGGGCACAATCATAATAGGCCGTGCATATTCTGAAGCAACGTACAGGCTTGAACACTTAATTCTTTGAGACAGCACACTCTAACCACTGGAGCACGTCTAACTCAATAAAATATGTTTCATGTACAATAAAAGTCATTTCTTTCCTAATAAACACACCAAGATACCGAAAACAGATCCTCGAGCTCTATTGTATGACTTTTTTTGGTTGGCACAGATTTTCTTTTTATGCACGACAACGCCACTACACATGGCGCTCAAGTGGTGGAGGAATCTTGAAACTGTAGATATCCAACGACTGCCGCGGACACCACCAGTGTTGAATCCAGGGGAGTGACCCGGGGTGAGTTTCAATACCGGTGGAATAAAATCTCCTCCCTCTGCGAAAAATCGTAATATTTATTTTAATATTCGTTCCAAGCCTCGGACGTTGAAATTTTCGCCACATTTTTTGTTAATTTTAATTGAAATTTTCTCCTTACTGCTCTCTTTAGGGGCCATTTTATCAGTTTCCACGTTGATGAATTTATAAAACACGAATTCAATAAATTAATTCAAATAAATACAATACAAAAAAATCACATCAACTAAAACTGTGTTTCCCAAAGTGTGGTACTCTTACCACCGGTACGCGGAAAGTTTTAGGTAGTACACGGCGAAAATAAATCACTAAAATTCAAAAGACACGAAATTTTCAAAATAATGGGCAACATTTCTGGCTGCATGAATTGTAACTAGAAGCCACTATTTCGAGTGTCGGCATTTTCGTTTTATGGTTTTCAGATTTCCTTTATTTGTTTCTTTCACAGAAAGAGTCCACTTATGGTTAATTCTTCCTTTGTATACCACAAACAAGACGGTTTGGTCGCTGCCTATAAATAATACATTTTACAACATTTTTGTTATATATGCAGCTATACTGTAATATTGCAAGACTGCATGAAGATAAGCGTAGAGGGCCCAAATGAGCTATCGGAAAAATTAATAAATGAAGTGATTGATACATGTGCAAAAAATAATAAGATCATTATAATACTTGCATGTTTGATTATATAATTTGTATGATCTTTTCGTGAATTTTAATCGGTGATTTTCATATTACTAAACTGTGATTATTGTCAGTAATGTGGTGCTTGTGAACTGACTATTAGTAGTTTGTGAACTGACTATATGTAAAATAATAAATATTTCTTTTTGTTTCCTATATTGTTTTCTCATATTCTCCCATTATAACATTCATAAATATACAGATTTGTTTGTAACATATATTCGTACATACGGTGTAAATATTAAATAATAATAATAAAATATAAACATATGCTACATGTACCCCCCGAAGTTTATGTTCTTTTCCCCCATCGGTGCAAACACTCTGGATTCAACGCTGGACAGCACGATCACCATAAATCTGATCGAACATGTGTGGGACGCCTTTAGGCATCGCATTACACGCCGACAGCCAATTGTAATGTCACTTGGTGAACTTGGTGAACTTGAGGTCTGCGCTGGTGGAAGAATGGGATGTTTTGCCACAGAATCTTATTTCGAGCATGGTTCACCGCTGTCAGGACTGTTTGTCAGTGGAGGGGATCATACGCTGTACTAATGTCTTGTGACCCTATTTTCCAGCACCTTGTATCGACTTCTGTAATGTGACCTTTTTGGTAACTTTTATACAACCCCTATAAATGTCCATTATATCTATCCGAAGTTTCTCGCTGTCTCCACATTATATTCTGTGGTATAACGATGAAATTTGTCTCGCTTCATTGCAAGCTGCTCGAGTTATTTTATTTTTAACATATAATATACACAACAGGCATTCGCCCAGTTAAAGTGTATAACAGAGCAAAGGTTCTGCAAAACATAATAATAAATGGTAGACTAATACACTTTGTACAATGAAAGTTAATTCAAACGGGAAAAGTCCAATTCACGAAAATAAAACAGACGTCATGACGTCAAGTCCAGCGCTATGAAAACTCGCAGAAAACAGTTTGCTGCAGGACACACACACACACACACACACACACACACACACACACACACACACACGCGCGCGCGCGCGCGCGCGAATTAATGAGGACATCTTTAGCCCAGAACTCATCCGTCAATCGGTCAACCTACTCCAAATAGTTCTGTGAAACTGTTTCTTGTTCACAGCCATATCCAAGTCAAACTTGCTCATAAGTGCCAATGTTATTTTGAAGAAGGAGTTCCTGGATATCTCTAATCTAGAGTTACCGATGTGGAATGTAATCTTCTGTCTAGTAGCCACCGCTGGAGCTTGAAGTTACACCACATTTTATTTGTGTTCTGTTAATTTTGTTGAGTAGTGTATTAGCTCTCGCAATTAGTACAACGGCAACGACTGTTACCCATCCATATCATAAATCTATGCATTTTATAGTCAGACAAGCCTGGGTTTGATCCCAAGCCCATCGACGAATGGTCGAAGTTGGAGAATATTTTACGTTGGAATCGGAGGAATGGTTGTAAGCTGATTTCACGCCATGGCTGGTCTTGGACGAAGATTGTATTGTTTTTGTCCCATAAACAGATCAACCTACCATGGAATACATGCCGCTAGCTGTATCGCTGTTGAATAACGTACGTGTATTTTATTCAATAGCGATTCAAATAATCCTACCTTGTCCACTTTATTATAGAATATTAATCAATAAATGCATATTACAATTAAAAGTTCACTTTAAATTATTCTGAAGCTATTCATTGCCTCCATCTTTCGTTAGGGATTAGTAATTCCGTTCTAAAGGAATCGCATGTTCCAATGCAGTTGTAATAACATCTCGAGCCTTTCTCACCACCCCCAGTCTCACCATCTGAGTAGAGTCTCCATAGAGTCTCACCATCCCCAGAAGAAATAAAACAAAACCTACTCTACGTAGGCTCTTATCCTCTCCTCTCCCTCCAAATAAAATAAATTTCCTATAATGGTCTTTTCTTTCGAAATAGGTTAATGGTTTGTAATTTTTCGCACCGCTTCCTAGTGGTATTGGATTCTAATATCTCTTATTTTCTTGAAAAATCGATTTCAAATTTTGCCCATTGCTTCAAAAACAAACATTTTTTTATATTTTTGTTAACAACATGATGAAGCGTGACGGAATTTGAAATTCGATTCGAATTATAGGAGTCAGTAATTGTTATGTATTTGATTTATATCCATTTCCTTTGAGCTTTATATCTTCTTTAATCATTGATAACTATATTTCGGTGGCTTTTAATATTTTTACTCATCCTTCCTGCATGATTGTTATTTTAGAAATGGATGCTCTTTAAAGCTGTTATAGCGTGTATTTGTGTAGCTTTATGCAATACGTATTTAATAAATACCAATCATGCTAATAAAGCTGGAAGTATCCTTCCCTAACAACAGAGAAAACAATACGGAAATGATAAACGCCTCATAGTTTTCAGCTTCCATTTTACTTTGGAATTTTTGAATATTTCTCCCCACCTACTTTTCGCATTCAATTTTCACAACATACGTGAACATTTTCTTACTTTTTACTAAAGGTATCGTGCGCATCTTATAACGTCTTTGCTTGTTTACCTTAAGCGTCCAGTAGTAGAGGCTAGTCACGTCTTCCAGAGAAAGAGAAGTGGCGAGAGATCATGTCACTAAATGCACTTCAATGACTAAGGGTTTTGTTCAACTTCTGCTCGGTATTTGCGTGCGTGTCGTCATAGGTAGAAGGAAGAGAAAGAGAAAAAGTTTTGAAACGAGTCTCTAGAGAAATATAACAGCTATAAAATGGGGTTTTAAATTAAGACATTATTTAAGCAGAACGAAATGAAAACCTAATACGAAAAGAAATTATTTCTTTCTTTGAACACCTTAATTCTCTTGTAATAACTAATGTGAAAGTCTTTGCGAAGCAAAAAAAAAAAAAAAAAAAAAAAAGAAAAGCGGTCCACAACTTTGGACGTTCCCTGAAATAGAACAACCTTCTGGAATACGACAGGGTAATATGTAATGATGATTTTCATTACTGTTTTCCTCAACATTCTTGAATACAATGAGCGTGAGATTGCAAGGAAGAAAAGTTTGTATAACAGGTTTGGAATTCATAGCTAATCAGTAGCTTCATGATTAGCATGTATATGAGGCTGAAAGTCTCTATGAAGAACTTTAGCGGATTGTTACTAAGACTTGATGAATAAATCTGGAATGGTGATGATGATGCCGAAATATCATCGCTGTCGGTAGGATCTAATACTATATTAGATCTCCAAGCGGCATAAATGGCGAGGATTGATGATTGAATATTTACTTGGCCACTCGGCAACGCTCGTGAATCAAATGACAGCTACAATCATGTCACAACATTTTATTTTGGCAGGTGTATAGATGAGATGTAAGGTTGTCAAGAAAATGCAAATGACAAAAATCAGAACATAACTTGTTTGTGACAAAATATATATCTGCAATTCCAGGGGCTCTCATCTGGTGAGTATGGGCTTAGCATACCCAGGGTCCTGAGCTGGATATCATCATTCTTCTCTTCCTTGGTGATTCCCTTCTCTCTAAGCCTCAGGCTTCCTTGCATCATATGGCATAATAATAATAATTCATTATTTCTCCTAGATAAGGCTTCTGAACTGCGAAATGTCCTAAATGAAAATGGAGTTAGTCCAGTCCATTAAGTCTCAGCAGCTCATATTGATTCCTGTGACTCATTAAATACCTGCTAACCAAGATATCAAGGTCTCTGAGACCACTGATGGTGCGGAGGCCTACCCGTATCCAACATCCCCATATCTGTCACTTTAATGATCATGTTGTTTAGGTGCCTTCTCCAAAGGGAGGTTGACAGATATCAAATACCAAGTCTCTCTCTCTCTCTCTCTCTCTCTCTCTCTCTCTCTCTCTCTCTCTCTCTCTCTCTCTCTCTCTCTCCCCCTCCCTCCCTCCCTCCCTCCCTCCCTAGGTTTGGGAGTGTATAGGAACAAGTGAAACAGCATTGGATGACGGAAGGTAGGTTTTCAATCTTGAAGGAATGGATTGGGCAGATTAAGAGTTCGCTTCCTTAGTTCTGAAATTTTTGCAAGAGCAAAACCTTTGCTTCCACTCCTGTTCCTTTATATTCCTTTGCCAGTAATGTTTTAAATTCACAAATACAAGATGTGAGATTGCATAACCGAACATAGAACGGCTTCTTACATGGACTAGAACACAAAATACACTCAGATGTAGTTTGTTGTAAAATTCGTGGACTAATTCCTGGGAAGTCGTATGTAAACTGAAAACTTTACATATGACTTGTAAAATTCCTGTACGATGTAAAAGGGCTGTATTTATCACGCTTAAAGAAAATAAAAAGCAGTATTTACTACATATGACCTGGATGAAATTCTAATAAGCAACGGAATTATTCTTAAACTTGCTGCAGAGAAACATCGATGTTTAAAAAAAAGAAAAAGAAAAGCGGGAGAGGAAGAAAGACTAATTTTGAGTTTCGTGGCCTCATGGCCCTTTTACCTAATTCCCTTAAGGTATCAATTTATAATAACGATGTTTTTATGCGGCCATTTCTTATACAGTAATCAAAGTCAAAATAAGTAATGTGTCGCATTTTATGCCTTTTTCCTGAAAGCAATTGAATTTTATTAAAAGTAGTAAAATTCGTACGATGTAAACTAGAGAGAAACAATGATGATTAGAATAATGGAGAAAGGAGCTTCAACCAAAAAAATATATCCTATTCGATAACAGTAATCTCATCAGTATACTGCACGATGTATTACTGGTTTTTGATGGAGTTGCCATCTTTAAATTGAAGAGTAGTCATGAGAACGAATATGAACTCTTAACGCCATTGCCGAAAACATTGTGATTATTGTCATGGAAGGACATGGATAACGGTAATCAGCTAGTAAGGATATCATTATATGAAAAGAATAATATTAGGTAACCAATAGGATGCACAAAATCGCCCCACGAGAATGCTACTGTGAAAGTCTTTTTATTGCCATGTTGTAAAAAGAACTTGGTTGAATACATTTTTTGGCTCTCTTCATCTGATGTTTTATGACGGTCTTTTAATATTTAATAATTGCCCTTTCTAAAAAGTGAAACAATATAACATTCAGATCCTCCTTTAGATTTATGAGTATTTCGGATATTTCCTACATGAATTCCGATTATTGCTGTAGAAAGTCATTCCACACTTATAATGTATAAATGCGCATTTAAGTCTGTATGGTACTTTGGTTTTATTCTTTATTTGAAACTACACATACTATGAAAATCACCATTCTTCTCTTTCTCTCTTCCCTCCCGATTTGCTGCATATTATTTCATAACTCACCGTAGTTCATAAGCAGTAACTGTAGAAATAATACAATTTCTTCATAGCCAAGGAAATTCTTGCCACTCCTTTAGGGTAGGATACGCGATTAGTCAGTATAAAGTATTAAATCAGTTGCTTTCCACAAAATTTCGTGCTTTGTCAACCTAAAGGACATGCCATTATCGAATATGCCACGTCCAGACAGCTATCTGAGAAATTAGGCTGACTGACTCGTCAAGTGTAAGCAGATTGATGTGCTCGCTGCAGAACAGCCATCAAAAGTGTCACGTTTAACGTTTGCCGTACTTCGCTTACAGTCTAATTACATGACAGCTAATGTGGGATCATTCTCCCCTCTTAGAGCTGGCTTCACGAATTATAAATATTTAATATCTTTAGCCTGTACTTTTAGGTGTATCAATTATTGCAGTAATAATGAGATTGTTTGTTTATATATATTTGTTTCTTGGTAATTCACGAATAGCTTTTACTTCTCATATTACACGTATTATATAGCCTTCACATCTTTTCAAATTATTGCACAATCACTGCAACCTGGAAGCAAATACATGTACCTATTTGTTCGAGACAGGGAGCATATCCAGTATGCCTGATTAGCGCAATTACATCACAATTATTAGATGGATATGGAGAGAAAATGGGGGGGAAGAGATATCTGTAATTTTAGAAAGGAAGTGTTTGTAAAGAAAAGGTGTGTTGAAATGAGAAGATTCATTTTTGTTTATATAACGTTTGTTTAAACAGTTTTGTTTATATTTTGTTTATCGAACTGAAACATTCAAGACGAAGAGCCTTCCTTCGATAAATTTTATTCATCTGTCATTTTTCCCAGTGATGATAATAAGGCATTGCAGTTGTGATATCCATAATCAGTATGTGACTTTAATTTTTATGGTAAAACATCATATATCTGCGATGCGTGATTACAATTATGGCAACCTCTTGATTAGTGATCTTTTAATGACCACGTGCATGTAGATAGTTATTCAAATATAAAATAGGGATGAAAACATTAAAAATAAATAAATAATTCGCCTTAGGAATTCAGACATGCATCGCATTGCTTCGTTGACCTATATTTTGTTTGTTAACTGAATCATTCTTTGAGGTCAAAGCGCCCGCATTGAAACGAGTTCAGTTTGGTTTCCAGTCATATTCCCAATAGTACAATTGCCCGACAGTATGCTTGCTACAATAATGTTAGTACAGTATTGGCAGAGTGTTCCTGCCCAATCTGACGATTTTTCCGACAGTTCACTTGGCGGAGAGAGAGATGTGATTTTCGGGCACTACATTTGCCCGACATCAGTAGTTTCCCAGTTGTACGTCTACTTCTCTCGTTTACTTATTTCTATTGTGTAACTTTTTCTTTGTGCTATTAAATCGGAATTTCTTTCTATAGAACTTTTCAAAGCTCATTAAAACTAGATACATTAATCATATTCCAGATACCTAACAGTACTATATACTGTTGGTGCTAATCCATTTCAGTTTGTAGATTTTGGCCTCATTTCCATGATTTTTTTCGATAACGGATTGTTAACTTACTTTTTGGAGCCTATTTGATAGCAATAGTACTCAAGTGTATTGATGATGATAACACAACTGAAGAGTGGCAATGGATTTCATACTTGCAAGAAATAGTGAAATGCATGGTGGGTGTTATATGAAAATATAGGAATATGTAAAAAAACAAAAGGGTAAACTACAGTCATCAATCCATTGCAGGATGGAAGCCTCCTTAACAAGTCTTGTTCAGGGAAATGGACCATAATCTGCTCTCTGGTCCAGTGCGGGTTGGCAGATCGACCGTATTTAGCAGTCAGGGACTTGAACCCCGGTCTACTTAAAGAGCGTGCGCTACTGCATTCCCGCTCCTGGCTGCAAAGTGTGTAGTATTTTAAATTTTAAGGTTTGAAAATCCACAGATTAAGCAATGAAGCGACGGGGTGTGTCGTGCCCCTATTATTTGTGTTCCGAGGTCAATTCCTCTGCTTACGGCTAAACGACCTGTGACAAGGTGTCCGACGTTTTTTATTCTGTAATTGGTTACCACTATTCTACTGGGTTGTTATATAAGTGACTGACTGTAGCTTTGCTGCTACTTTGCACAAGTCCTACCAGCCTCTTTCGTCAACCAGCTGTTTCGACTACAGGATCGGCTTTGGTTGTCAGACCAACCTCGATACACTCGAGCTGTAATGCAATAAATAATACCATAATGCAATAAAACCCCCTGTAGAGTTTCGATTTCTGAGTTAATCATATCGTGCCCACTGGACGAATTATTATGTCCTTTAAAGTCGCTTAAATCTTTCGTATTTCCCATTCTAGAACTGAATTGCGCTGTGCAGCATCCCTCCGTATCTGC
Organism: Mastigoproctus giganteus; assembly: GCF_048544385.1. Lineage (NCBI taxonomy): Eukaryota > Metazoa > Arthropoda > Arachnida > Uropygi > Thelyphonidae > Mastigoproctus > Mastigoproctus giganteus. The sequence continues at coordinate 115,304,928 of NC_143575.1, forward strand.
CAATTTGCTTTATATCGCACTGTACGAACATATGATGCTGTCACTGAAGAAGCACTATTTTTTAAATTTTATTTTATTTATTTATTTAATTTTTTAATGAAAAGGATAGAGGTATCAAATGAAGTGTCCACTCAGTGTGTAATGGAGCAGGAATTGAAAGACCCGACGCGACTATATACTAAAAAGTATAGTTCAGTTAAGGCTAACTGGACTCCGTGCATGTTAGTAATCCAGAGTATTTTGTACCTGTTGGATTTAACGAGATCTGAAGAAACGTATTTAAAGCCTAGCCACACAATTTCAGTTCCAAATTCACATTTTTTGTACAAAATATAAAGTTACTGTAGTAACTTGGTATTGTACTATAGCGTTTGTCTTCTTGTAGCCCGACAATTGTAACTCTCAAGGATATGAGTAGTTGTGACCTTATAAATCCAGCTGTAGGTTAACCGGTTTCTGAATGATAGCTTTGGTCCCATCAACATCTACGTAGATGGATTTCTCTTGCAGTTCTAATCTGATAATCACTGTATATAACTGGGATTTTTTTAACTAGAAGTATGCTTTCACATAGCATATTGAATCGGATTAGGTCCTTAGTAAAATATACCATTGCGCCTTCCTGGACTAGAAACGAAATCTTAAATACCAGTAACATTTTGTTTTTGGAATCAGGAACGGACTCTGAAAATTTCTTTTATAATAGAACGTGTTACGTTTAATACTGCATTATCGCAAACCCATTGAGGAGAAGAAGAAACTGCGTTTTCCACATGCGGACATCTAACGTCAAACCGAAGATGTGAAAATTTTTATTAAGTCGTTTTGCATTACGTTTCATCCATGGTTAAAACAGAAGTTCCACAAAATGAAAATAAGATTGCAGTTACTATATTTCGTGTCTTGGACTGATCGTTTGTCTTATTAATTAGTTTATTAACGAATGTCGATATGTAGTTGAAGTCAGGACCGGATTTACATATAAGCTGAAAAAGCTACAGCTTAGGACTTCGCATTACAAGGGTCTCGCTCGATCTTTAAAAAAAAAATCGTTAAATTTAGTATTGTCACAGTTGAACTATAAGACAGAAGGGCTCATAGATGTTATAGCTTAGGGCTTAGGGCTACAACAAGTTTAAATCCGGTCCTGGTTGAAGTATTGGGGAACATGCATTGAAATCTTCGCTAGCGATAATATTAAATTGATCCATTGAATCATGCAGCGATTGCGTACGAAAAATTTAAATCGCCTAATGTATTCATGAATAAAGAATACATGCAAGCAGTTTTAGATCAAGAACTCAAAAAAAAAAAAAAAAAAAAAGTTTTAATTCTTGCGATAAATAAATTGCAAGACGTATCAAATGCTGAATATTTTTTCAACATTTTAAATTCTATATGGCTTCACTGTGTTTTTCAATTTATTCTGTTATTAATCATAATCTCCACTGTGTTGTTAAATTCTCCTAATTGAAGTTTTTTTTGGGTGGACTTCTTGGCCCTGTTTCTCCCCTCACAGTTAGAAGTCCAATACAACATTTCATTACTACTTGAATGATGCTCTCAATAACTCCTTCAACACTAATATTGTGCGTCTTATCGGTATATATACTAACTCCTGCATTCCATTGTCTTATCCTTCGTTGGTAGCAAAGTTGGTATAACCAGCATCCTCCCAACAGCTGGCTTAAAAGACCCGAGTTCGAATCCCATCAATGACGCAAGTAATTTTTGAGTCTTTGTCGTAACGTGCCTCAGTTAGTAGGTCTCAGGCGAGGAAAGCATGCCCCCCCCCCCCCAGAGAAAGTCGGGTCCATCGTCCGGCAAACAGCAAATCGACCACAGAACGCATGCAATTTACAGACATATTATTCTTACATATACGGCTCAATATAGCCAAAGTTGTCCATGCGACTAAAACTCTGCAACAGCCAACAAATGGTCTCAGCTCCAATCCGTCTATATATCGACGTACTGAGAGATCCTCTCCCCGCCTATACCCCTCGCGGAGTACAGTGGATAATCTATCTACTCTCTCACGCTGTGTGGAAAAGATTCGATTCTTAATGGCAACCGAAGCTGAGAAATATTTTCTTTATGGATGGAACTTTTGCGGTCTCCCCCCTCCCCCCAAACAGCCGGTCTCTGGCGAATGTATCACGACCTTTACCCTGGAAAGTCTTGTATTTCATTCATTCAAAAAAAAAAAAAAAAAACAAAAAAAAAAAAAAAAACTCGTTTCCTTTGATTAGAATTTCAAGTAAGAGCTGTCAGTATATTGTGTCTGTGAATTACCTCTACCCCATGGTTAGTTTGCCAGTCTTACAGGATGAGAAACTCGAGTTTCCATTAATAAAAATATGTATAAAACTTACGCGAACAAATTCAACCAGCATAGTGTTTTCATCTTTTGGATCTTTTTCAGAAAGGCCTCAGTTCAAAGTTGTTCAACGCTAGGAATTTTTAAGTTTTTTTTTAACCATTCCTCCTCACAAAGTGGCTGAGTTATTCGGTCTCAGGCTAAGTTTCATGGTTTTATTTCCCGGAAATTTGGGTATTTAGTTAGCAAACAGAAAGCCGACCAAAGAAGGCACGCGACTGCACACACAATATACGGACGCCTCATAGCCTTAGTTTCGGTTTCGCTTAATACAAACCTAATCTAGCGTCACCCAATAAGGACATTTGGACCTTTTTAATATGTTAAAAGCAAGAGCATGGAGTACGTCCTGTGAGGCCCCAAAATAGGCCTAACAAATTACGTACAAATACGATATGGTAAAGTCTCATGGCTTGTTTGTCTTGACGAAAATTCTACCTAACCCAACCTTGTCTTGAAACTTGAAGGGTTGCACAGTGGTTAATCGCTGTCCTTCCAAATGCTGCTGAAAAGGTCTGCGGTCGAATCTCGTCAAGACGAGAGGAATTTTTGTGGGCTTTTTTTTTTTTTTTTTTTCACACTGTAGCCTGTAGCAATTTCGGCCTTCGGAACTTGATTTTCATCCAGCAATTCAAACAAGCCGACTTTACAGTATAAAGAAATTTACGAAAGCAAAGAAAGCAATACAATCACTCTTCATAAAAATTTCAACTTTATTTTTTTCTGTTTCTTCAAAAAAAAAAAAAAAAAAAAAAATCTTTAGTTTTTTCAAGGTGAAGAAACAGAAAAAAAATAATCTTTAGTTTTTTTCAAAAAGAACAAGTGCAAAGTGTGTAATTTGTTTGACGGCACCAGGGGTCCTCCCATCTCTGTGTAGTGTGCTCTGTTTGTGTAGCACAGAACTTTGTGAAGGCTAGAGATTTAAAAAATGCGTGGGGGAGTGGAAGGTTGTGTAGTTGTTCAAAAAAAAAAAGAACACCTCGTCTTCTGTGTTGCCAGTCCAGAAGGAAACTTCAGTCTGCACACCCTCCATACTGTACGAGCCGTCGGGCGATATTGTAGTCTTGCTACAGTGTCAAGTCCTGTACATTGCTTGTCCAAAATTAATGTCCCCGCGGTTGCACAGGTTATAATCACACTGCTCACCCTGCACCAGGTGGAAACAAACGGGCTGGGTGTGAATCAAGTCAATGACGCGAGGAACTTTTATGAACTCTTTTAGTTAGCCAGATTAGGCGTGGATAGCAAGCTTCTTCTCCCCCCCCCCCCCGCCGGAACTCGGGTTCTTCCTTCAGTAAAGCGCAAACCGACCAGAAAGCATATGTAATTTATGGACATAATACACATGGGTGGATGAATTAGTTCTTGTGTGACCCTAATATGACACTTTTGTCCTAAATCTCAATGTATATTTTGGCAACTTGATATTTCTACCATTTAATACGTACGGCAATCTTCAATTTATAATTGCTTTGTTTACCATTATTTGTTTTGAAGTCATGGACTGTTATTGACCCATAATAAACATGGCGGATCAGTTGGACCACCAGACTATACTTCTACAGTTCAGTCTTCATTCTGTTCAGCTTCTATAGCGTAAGAAGCGAATTCTTTCTCCGCACGCACTCTTTTCATGCTCAGAGAAGAGTGTGAAGTCAAACTGCTAATTGCCTAACTTGGAGTTGTTTTTCGTCGCATTCGTACAGTGAACTGTACAGTGCCTTTCGTATCAGAACACGCTGGAATTAGTAAGAACGAGCATTGAAGGATTTATTTATTTTTTACTTGTAAATTCCTCACTGAATACTTAGGTAGTGAAATCCATCCGTATAGCTCCCTGGCCCTGCTCAAGGTGCCAGGGTGACCAGATGGGCCAGTTTCTGCTGCTGTCTGGGTAACTGACATTCAACACAAACAACACACACCATAACATTACACTACGATACATGTATACCACTACTACTAGACCTCTATCAGTACTCTATCTTCACATAACGCACAGCGGACTTACAACAGTTTGGCCGGCCCCGCTAACACATTAAATAAAAAAATCTTCAGCACAAAAAGCTCCTTAGGTCATCGGGACATGTAAATCTTCTCTCTCACAACTAGATGGTATTCCACTTTGAAATAACTGAACCAAAGTAATCATTACAGGGTCTTCATTTCACGTGCTAATATTGAAAGTCAACAAATAAGGAAAACAAACTTATTAACAATCAAAATTGCAAAATAATTACGTTTTAAATACTTGTTTTGTTTTTACTTTACAATTATTATCTTCATTACTATTAAAATAAAATAACTGTCAAGTAAATATTAACGGTACAATTAAATAAAAATTTGTAATTTCGTAACTTTTCATTTAGTATATTAAATGAAAAAGTTGCGAAAAAGTTATGAGAGCAGAATCTCTGAAAAGAAATGAGATCCCGGTATTCTATCAAACGTAATTCTATTATTTTTAATTTTTCACTCTCTCTGGCGCAACTTCAATGATCATCATCTTTTAATGTTAATATTAAAGGCTGAACTGTCACACATATACTGGTAACACGTCATTACTGAAAGCGCAGGATGCTTTCAGATATTCATGAAATTTTATATGGCACTTTTACTACTAGGTGTATTAATTAACTTGTTAGAAAGGATCGTTTGCCAAACGAATAATTTTGTTACCAAGCTGGTTAATGTAAGCAAAGACAAATTTGTATCGATTTTAGATTAAGGCACGGTGCGTTTGTAGTTTCGCTAATACGGCGTTATTTTCTGTTAATAAAGTACTCAAACACAGAGAAAGGGCAAAGGGTCCGTGTGTACTTCCATAATTATCGCCCGCGCTATCAACACAAATCGAATATCCGATATCATAATCAGGAAAACTTGTTATACAAATCTCACTTCACAGTGTCGCCTATACTACACGTGAGAATAAGTTCACGTAACTTACTTTAATTAACTAAATGGTGAATGCATTATTAAGGAAGAAGATATGCTTTGTTGGAATTGAAGGTTTATTACAAAATACACTTTTATTCTGTTTGTGTATCTTTGTACATCTGCGTATACAAAGTCGCAGTTTTCAAATCTTCTAGTGCTCTTTCTGTACTCAGCTTGGCTTTGCCCACAGAGAGAAGGATCAATTCACGATAAAGTTATAATAGATAAAGGGCCCTCACGCTCTTATTGTTCTGTCACTACAATAAACCTAACCTACCGATTGTCTAATACAATTTGAATTTTCCCGAAGTGCTGAAATTATTGTATTTGATTTGATTTCCCATCTGGAAGCTTTCAAAGTACAACTGAGGACATTTTATTTTATCAGAAAAGTGTGATGTGGATATAAACTTAATCAAATGAAAGTAGTGAATTCATAGACCTCAAACGAATCTAATAATATTGAAAATATAGAAAGACTAGGCGAGAGAATGACATTGGAATAATAAGAGGTTGTTGAGGCTGCCTGACATAGAAATATAACGCAGTATAACGTATTTATTTCATATTTTAAATTTCAGAATTCTGAAGTCGGTGTGGTCATATTGTACAGACCTGTAATGGTTTCGGGTGTGGCTAATGGAGTGAGTGCGATGCTGATTCCAGTCCCACAAGCAGGGCTGAAATGAGTTTTAAAGACTAAAAATGAAATCATCCACTGGAGAGTTAAAAAGAAAATCGGGGCTATAAGAAAAGAACTTCGACAGGTTTAGGTAAAACAAAACTAAATATGAAAAATAAATGTTATAAAAGAAAAGGTGTGCGTTAAGATATCGTAAAAATAATTATATTAATATATTTGAGGATTTTGATGCAATACTTATATTAATAACTATTGCAATAAAATAAATTTGAAACCGAAGATTTTAGTAAATAATTATTCTATTAAACTTATTCCCACCTAATCATATTTTGATAATTTTTTACTTGAGAAAGAAATTCAGGGCGACCTGAATAAGCAACAGTTTACAATGAGCTTTCGAGACTTATAACAAACAAACAAACGTTTCTGTTCGTCAGCTGCGTGTATTATGTTTCCATTATTTGTGGATTGGCTAACAAATAAGCGCATTATTTTTTCAATATCTGAAGTGTGCTTTTGAGGGGAGGGAGAATGATCACCGACCAGTCATCATTCCTCTCTTTCAGCTCCTCTTAAATGAAAATTTTAAGTAAAGAAACTGGTTAAATCATAAGTGTGTCAATTTAAAACTGCACAGAAATAATATTTTTAATATTATTTTGAATTTACTGAAAGTTTGAACCTATTTTTCTAGTCATTTTTCAAGTCGTTTCATACTTTAGTATTTCATCTTTAAATTATTTAATTTCAACATCTTGAATATTGTGATCAGTTAAAATGTGCAATAACTTTTTTTACTTGCTTTCCAGACAAGGAAGAAAATTTCTGAAACGCCTTTCAGCATTTTGATCACACGTAAGTCAAGAATTCTATTATGCAATTTTCAAAACATTAAATTTTTAGTTTTTTTTTTATTGAAGGTGCCAAATACTCTTCATTTAAATAAAATTGAAGTACATTTCATTTAATGATGATTAAAAAAAAAAATAATAATAATGACAAATAAAATAAATAAATAAATTTCTACGGCTTTTTGTCTGAAAGAAAATGTTTTCAATACAGTCTGTTCCTAAAAATCTCCGCGTTATAGTATTTTGCGCAGTAAAATCAACAGGGCTTATGGGAAAAACAGGGATAGGGGCAGAGCACTCAAAAAAAAAAAAAAAAAAAAAAAAAGTTCAGTCTGGTAAGCAAAACACTAAAAAAAAAGTTAGAAACCCAATAAAATTGCTAAAACAGGTTTAAACATCGGAAATTTCTAATAAATAAATACATGTTATAGTAAATATATGGCACTTTATCTGGACAATATACCTTGTATTGGTCGGAGACTATGTACATAGCTTAATTAATACTGTAATTTATGCATACCAATTAATATTTCTGTTAACAGATGTTTGTTTTTTTTTTTACTGCAAATTTAACACAATAGAAAATATAAGCAACGAATAACGATGAACACGGCACGCACAAATTGCACAAGCGAGATACGGAGTAACAAGTTTACAAAACTTACAAAAAAATAGGAATGAAAAGAAGGTTCTGAAAATTTATTATTATTATTTTTTTTCATATGACTGAAGCGTTCATGGAAGGTGAAACACATTTCACCATAATAACGTAAAAACCTACAGAATTGCATCTATCGGTATTATCACAAATGCAATAACATCGAGTTTACTACCCGTTTATAATTAGATTGCACTAACTGAAAAGCCCAGTAAACCGAAAACTGCAAATTGTTTTTATTATTTTATGATAGTGACCTCCATAAATGTGTTCCTCTGCTCAAGCTATAACGCCTCATGAAATTTCTGTTCTAACGGAATAATGTGAGTTCCTGAAAACATGAATTGGTCTACAATATCACTTGTTATCTCGTGGATATAGCGAATGACAACAGTGTGTCTCCAACCGATACAAGTGCAATAAATGGGAAATATGGCTATCACAGATTTGACGTTTGAGATTTTTTAAGCTTCGTAAACATGTATTTATTGCCGCGCAGGTGCCGGGTTCTGCATTCACCTGGTGTTGCTCGCAGACGAAATCGCGCATGAGCCAAAGCGAAAATCGTGCTATACTCGCATTGTCCCCTAATATAATAGTCGCCCTGGAGAAAATTCGCGTTACAAAATTGCGCGTTATAGCAGAACTGACTGTATAATGAAAAATTTTAATACTCGATCGACCGCTTCATATAAACTTAACCAGCAAGTTTTTGAATGTTAATGGTGAAAAGTACAAAATTCTTTCAATTGTTTGGTGCGCATCTCATGGTTTGCAAAATAGTCAATATTTTACCACTACTTCCATTTCACAAGACAATCTCGTAGCTCCTGACTGTATTGAGTTATGCAGAGATATGCGAGTGCCTTTTGTGAAGGAGCATTTAATTATTTGTGAACAGTATACACGAATTCTACAGTAAGTCGTGTAAGCTGTTTAAAAATTATAAACTTTTTAAAAATCATCTACCAATTTTTGCAAAGCGTTACTCTCCGTTTTACTTTATTGATTAAATCATTATTATTATTACTCGTATATTATTTCTCCCTCATTGGGGTTTCATCTCGTGACGGATATTGCTAGCCAGTACACAGGGTGGTTGTTGTTACGTCTGGTGTTACTGTTGGTCGAGGAACTCTCTGATTATCCTACGGGGTATTATTATTAATCCAATAGAATTCAACTCTGGGCAACCATTGGCTTGGAAGGTACAGTATTAACCATATATTTAGGTCCGGACTATTACATGCACTTGGGTTACATAGCAGTAAATGCGTCCCATCTCCTGAAAAATTTACATAAGTTTTATTTAGCAAATCTTATTTACAACTGCTTATATAAATAGTGTTAGTTCTTTAATACTAAGGAAAGACTATTGATTTAAAACTAAATGGGACATTTAATTTTAACTCAACTAAATGAAAATCAAAGATTCAATTTTAAAATTAAAATCAAACGTTACCCATTTAAAATTAAATTACGTGGGAAACAGATCTTAGGTGTCGTCAGGGTCCGGATATTCGCTGGTACTAGATGTAGTTAGGTGTTCGGCACCTGCATCCAGTATCACCGAACAACGCTGGAAACTGTGAAATGCAGTGTATGCATGGGTTTCCATACTGTCCATACATTCGTGCCCATGTCCGAGCTACAGCGCGGCATGGGTACGAAGGAAGGATATACACAGCCTTCCTTCGAGCGGTTCGTTACACCAGGAAACCGATGTTCAATGATCCCACGCCCACTGTATGCTCAGCACTACTACCTATCCACCAAATGGATACGTACACCAGTGCTCAAAATTTAGATAACATGTTCACAAATCTTTTTACTAGATTGTGACAGAATGGTACGGCATGTTTGCTTTAAAGTGTCTTTATGATAGAAAGAGAGTAGACAAGTTTCTAACTTACATTATAGGTTTATGAAAAATGAATTCACGAGCGTGTTGAACGTGAGGGGTGGAGAGCCTCGCAGGGGCGGGAAATTGTGCTGTTGAACTTCGGCGCGTCCAGCTTCTCGATAAACTGTTTTGGAAACAACCTAAGACGCGTAATCTTCGTTGGCAGCAAACAGGCGTGCTGTCGACTTCTCGTGCTATGGGTCTGGGCGAACAATTCAAGACAACACTTGCCCTTGTGGGTAACACAGTTGGTGTAATTACCGTCCTTTCCGAACCGGGTGGAAAATATCTCAGTTCAAATTCCGTCAATGACGCGAATTGGGTCTTTTGGCTGAGTTAGTCGGTCTCGTTTTTTGACCAGCAAGACAGCAAATCGAACACAGAACACACGCAATTTACAGATGTATTATATACGGCGCAATATGGTCTAAGTTGCTGGTGCGCCTAAAACACTACAACCATACAGTACATACTATTATTATCGGTGGTATGAAAAGCCCAACACTTTCCATTCTTCGGTAAGGTCTTAATGGAAGGTCAGTGAGGATTCTGGGACTAGAATGGTAACTAATTCTCCCTGATCATCCTAAATTGGACTGAAGTCTGGGGATTTGACTGCCCATTCCATATGGGTTATATAGTTCCCTTCACCAGGAGAGCTGTAGCTGTGAGGATATACACAACGTCAATTTAAAGGGATTTTTGGTTCAGTTTCCCTTTGAAAGAGTGAATATACAATTAGATAAAACGTCTGTTCTCAATACTACCGCGCACTAGTGAGATTTCCTCATGGGAATCACATTTCATACTGTATCTAGATTGGTCATGTTACTTATTGCTCCCTCGTTTATTTCATATGCTGTGTTAATTAACCAAGTCCTCTCTGCATAAGGGACGAGAGAAATCAAAAAGGTGATCGTTATCCCAAGAAGCCGTCTCACAAAGTTTTTTTTAGATGGATTGATTATTACTATTAATAATTCGTCTAACAATACTTTAATTGTTAGTACGGAAGGATAAACATGGAATACAGAGGTTCAAGAAAGATGCTTATTTTATCCGTTTATACGATTTGCACGTTGTAACACGTTTGTACACGGCTTTATTTTAATGGGATCTGGCAGAGATTATTTTGTTTCACGAATGATGGTTATTTAGTTGTATTTTATCTTTAAAATGTGTTTGCGTTTCAGTGTTTGTTCCTTACTTTTTGAGCACTAGTGTATTTGAATTGCGAGAAGAAAAATCTCAATTAGCATTGTCTGGAATAAGTAAGCAAACAGAGCTTGGTTAATTAATGGATTCATTCATTAACGAATTAATGTTTGGTAATCTGGGCTTAAAGAGACGCAGCGATTTCAGGAGTCCAACCTTAATAATGCTAATGCCAGTTTTCTATCGATCTCAACTAACTTGGGTATTTTTCTCTCATGGACGAACTATACATCCGCAACTTCTTTCCCATAGGAATGTTCATTAGTTTTAATTAATTTACTGCCTAGGTAAAAACAGTAGAAATAATAAAAACACAATCTCACAGGCATTTAAAACCAAAAATACGTAAAATAATATAGATTTATATGAAATAATATAAGCTGAAATTTTATATCCTATAGCAATCAGAGTTCCCTGAAAAATCCTCTACACAAAGGGTTATTTGTCAACACGCGTATTTTTAAATCTTTCTCACAGTGAGAAACAGGCAGTGATAATTGAGAATAGTTTTCCACTTTTGACGGGAGGAACAATGGGCATTTTAACAACCTGTGAGTTTGTGAGTTAGCCACTATCGGGAAAGGGATACGTGGATATCCCTTCAGTGAATCAGACTTACTATAGAATATATGTGCCTTATTATACAGACACGATATGCAACTCCTCATCCCCTTAGCTGCATCAACATAATAAAATATCAATAACACGAATCCGATGTCTCTTCTTGTCATCTCATGCCAAAGGATAACAATATTCGTTGTTTCTTAGCTCCTGAAGAATTCAAAAACATCTTTCTTAAACTTGATGCGCGCGCTATTTTATACTAATAAATTCAACCTTAGTTCAGTTCAAGAAAAATTAAAGAGCCTCACAGATAATTTTATTCTGACCATTTCTTTCTTCTCCAGAACGAGTCATAACGAGCGGCTATTGTGAATCACCATTATTGCTCTGAGTAAAACCCCGAATTGGTGCAGTTAGAAAACTCTCTCTCTCTCTCTCACTTTACGCTACTTGACCCTATACTAGAAGTATTTCTCAAAAGGTTTCAGGATCTTCCGAGTATCTATCCCTTATACAGTACTTCCCTTCCTTTTTTTGTTTCCTTCCCGTCTCCAATCTCCCTAACTTATTTCTTTTACTAGAACCCATTCGCTTTTTGTAAATTTAAAATTACTTCAACTCCTAACCAGAATTATCCCAGAAATTTATGTAAGAGAGCCATCTTACAATTCTTGTGGAAAAACCACTTTATAAAAAAAAAAAAAAAAAAAAAAATAGTGGAAGAGTGATGTTAGTTTTCTTACTTTGAAACCGATTCATAATGTATTTGGAACTCTGACCCCAAAGTGAATAATAAAATTTAGTAACTTCAAGATAAAAAAAAAAAAAAAAAAAAACGAACAACAACAAAACCCATTTTCAACAAGTTACTGCCAATACGAAAAGTAACGTAAACATTCAAATGCATTTTGTTTATAATTAGGCGTGATTCTCCAGTCCTGTTTGCCGACGAGGGGGGGAGGGAAATGATTGAGGTAGTTCCCTCCGTCATTGACGGAACTAGAGCACAGACCATTTCCGAGGTGGTGGGGAGAGACGTTGATTATAAACCCTGTTCTACCGCGAGGGATGTCGCAGTTTGAAACATAAACGATTGTGTGTGGACGAATATAACAACGTGCAAACTCAAATATATAATGAATGTAAAGCACTAATAAGCACTAATAAATAAGATTAAGCAAACAAGTACGAAGTATGAATGAACATTTTACTAGGTAAGCCAGGTATGTGACTGCTTATTCTTATTTATTATTATTTTAATATTTTTGACCATTGATTCCATAGCCATTTTTAATTGAAGCAGACATAGCTACATAACCGTTCAGAATTGAAGATGTGTGTGTTTCTTTTTAGCTCGTATCTGTTTGATGATACATCTATATCTGTGGCAAGCCAAAAAATTATTTGATAGTATATCTGTATTTGTAGCAAACGCACAAAGCACTGGAGAAGCAAAATGGTCTTTAGCAAATACAGTACTATAGTTTTTCTACCTATAAGCAGTAGACCGCTTGACATTTGGCTCAATACAGCTCACATACTTTCCTCCTTTAATTCCTGTAAACGAGGAGGATCTTTAATTTTCATTAGAAGCCTCACCATCAAACAGTTTTCCGCTGCATCTAAAGTAATTCTGAAGGAATTGTGACAAGTTTGCAGGCCACTGGTTCCGCTCTTGTTATCACCAATCAGTACAGCCAACGCAAACCAACAGAAAATGCTAGCTCCCATATCACAACCCGTGTGGTAAAGACTAATTTGGAGTACGAAATTGTTATCATTCCCAATACTGGACACTCACAAAGAGACATGAGCTACACACGTGTTACAATGGACCCCAAAGATAATTGAAAATATTCTACTGTCATACCTACGAAATTCGATTCATAGATGTAGTTTTACAGGTATATTAACCTTCAGTAACCTAGCTGACATACTTATTCAGATTCACTCAGCATTCCAACAAAAACTTCAGTATGATATACTCTATCTGAGATAATGAATCTCCTTTTGATAACATTTCGAAAGCATCTAAATAAACTGTGATAATTTTCAGTCTTTTGGGCCTTAACCGCGGATTCATCGGGTCCATGTCTAGTTCCAATGATATCACAAAAAACCTTTTCCTCACATATACCCCAAAGAGTTTCATCTCAAGCATTTCTTTAAAATTCGTTTAATCTCAAGGCATTTCAATGGCCACTTTGTTGTTTCACTGCAACGGCCATTTCAAATCATTCCAAAGGGCTATATATACACATGACTTTCCTTCATTACTTATAAACCCAGAGGATCATATACAAAAAAGTTAATCGAGACTCCAAAGTGGCAGTTCATGTGGAATATCCTAAAACTCTGAGCCTAGTTATTAATTTCAAAACCGGTAGAAATCAGAAAGTGTATGTGAAAATGAAGAATTCATTGCACAAAATTTGTGGATGATGACTTATTTATGAATGTTGTGAAATAGTTTGATGAAGGATAGTAATTTTACAAGGTAGGCATGCATGCTCTTGTTCCAGTCAGGCTATGATGCATCGATGCATTCTGTGTGAATCTGCAAATATTGTATATTCCATCAATTTGACTGTTTTACTGTTTGTAACATCCAAGCAAGTTTCAGGCATGGGGCGAAGATCTGAAAATTAAGTTTTTTTGCATGTGCTACAGCTAAAAAAAATGGACAAAATTGTTTGGCGCTGCAGTGGGCCAATTGCAAGTATGCCGGCCCTGGTTCAGAAGATAAAGCATGCAGCACTCGCCCGAGGATGAATACTGTCACGTTATGGGGGAGGCGGACACAATCTTTCTCTTCTTGAGAGAATTTCCTTCCATCTCAGCTGGTTACACACTTTTTCACAATTCTTAAAGCAAACCAAAACAACAAAAAAAAAAAAAAAAAAACGCATAGGATTTCTTATAGTTACCCATTATCCAGATGAAGCAGAAGAGAGTCAACAACTTCAACAGACTTCCTTCATCTTTGTGATAATTATACCATTGTTTTACATAGAGAATCATTTTTAATTGTAACGATAATTGACATGCACAACCATAATACAACAGAATACAGTCAATCCAAAATACAATCAGTCCTCAGATTTCATTAGCATTTCTTGCTCGAAATCATTAAAATAATGAAAATAAAGCGCACTAGAGTTTGAATATTTATGCATTAAACATTTTGAAGTACGAAGAAGTCATGCAAATTAAGGCAGAAAGATGGTTAATATTTTAACCGCCCTATCAGTTGTAATGCGTTTCGAGATGGAACAGCGGCTAATTACATAATTGTAAAAGTGCGTTTCTCTTCCTCGCAGATTTTAAGACAAATGGATAATTAAAAGACAAATGCGACTTCGTTATCCTCGCAATAATAGAGACGGTCCAAGATAATGTGTAATGCAAACAACATTGCTGAAGACATAAGTCTCAGAAAGCAGAACACAACGATTAGATGGAAACGCAGCTTAGCTCATTAACTAAGTACACACTAAGGAAGAATTATTCAGGACGGAATGATTTAGATAGAAATTTGTTTAAAAAAATGTCTAGCATCATCGAGATGACTCATTATGAGATCCATATGCAAGACTTACAGTAGTCGGCGTATTTATTATGGTTTTATTCGGATTGAAATTTCGTCACTTATTTATTACTATCCGATTTTTGCATAATGCAATATATTCCATTTTAACTTTAAACTGGATTACTAGAGAATGATTTCCTGATCATCCAATGATTTGAATTTTCATCTCGGATTAGAAAATATTGCCAAAATTATACCTGTCATCCATTTGCAATGAACGAACGTTAAAAACAGCTGCGCTCACCCTAAAATTAAGGGGATCGACAAAATACAGATTTGTCAAGGGGGAGTTATTATAGCATACTATTATGAAAATGCAACCATTTTCACTTATGACAGGACATTCATGAAGAGAACAAGCGCCCCATGCTTTTGTCACTTTGCTGTATATTTAGAGCAACACCTGCTCGCGGGGAGAAGGCGGAAATATTTCTGGTCCCCGCATGTGCAGTGAAAGTCACCCCGTGGAGCGTGGAGCGTCAGCCCTCCGCTGGTCGCCTGTTAACAGCCGGAGGTCATTTGTCCGAGTGGAGTGGACAGGCGTCCGGGCGCATTTGTTGACAAAAACAGCAAAGGAACGTGACTCTCGTGTGGAGATAAGAGGGTACATCTTCCAAATGACACTTTTGGGGTAAACAGAATAAGACGTCCACTGGAGGTTTGTGTTTTTTGAAATTCTTGTGTGAGGAAGTGAACGAACTTGTGGCCATCAGGCCTTTGTCCAGTCTGAAGGCACAAACCCTACCAAAATAAAGTCTCCTCCGCACCACCTCCATAAATCCAATATTTTATGTGAGCAGAGCTCCAAAATCGACAGTCCCAAAGTTGTTGTTGAACCGTTGAAATTAACCAGAACAAATACGCAGGGGAAAGCAAAAGGTGAGGGGGAGATATATATATATATATATATGAACCTAGGGGAAAAGCACGGGGAGTTCAGGTCGTGAGGAGTTAAGAGTTTGGGAGTTCGGAGTTCTGAGTGAGTTTTGTTGGAGCCAAGTCTGAGAGTGGCAGAAAAATTGTGAACCAGAGAAAAGAGAGAAGGTGTTTGAGCTCCTGAGAGAAAATACAGAATCCTGTTCAGCGAGAACGCAGACAACTAGGAGAAGCAGATCGAATCACGAAGACAAAAGTAGCAGAAATGACCCAGGTTGAGGATCCCCCCCAGAGTTTCAACTCCTGAAGATGTGCAGATTGAGTCTGGTAAGTCAACTTTCCATGTCCCATTAAACAACTGAACTAGAGTGTGTAAAAGGCGATCCTATTTTCCCTTACATAGACTTCTCTCCTCATAATAACTTATCTTGTTAAGAATAGAGAATAAGCGGCATTTTTGAACTTAAGGAATACACACCACATGATAAGTTTAACATTATGATCACTTTATAATTGTTCTGCTACAAACGTCATTAGTGTCTTATATGAACCACTGAGATGTTTTTGCCTCGACGGAATGTACTTGGAGTTTCCTACAACAGACAGCATGCACGAAACTACACGAAGAACAACACTACCACTACTGGTAAATTTTACATTAAGAGGCTAATTATATATTAATGTAAAGAGGAGTAAGCCAAATGTTACATGCCCTATTCTAAAAACTATACTTGTTTACTGAGTGTACATCTTATTTGTCTTGTGTAATAAACCATGTTTTGTTTAACAACCCTTGCCTCATGATTACTCTCTGATGACACATGATTCCTTGAATGGATTACTGATAAAGAACTATGTTAAGGTGGCGCTTTTGATTCTAATCAAATAGAAAGGAGTTGTAAGATTTGAAAATCTTACAAAAATAAAATATTTTTTTTAGACTTTGTAAGTTAGTTTTCCTTTGGATTCTTGCCGTTAGTGGGATAAAATGGTAATAGCGTCAGTTTCAATAACAAGAATTATTCAGTAAGAATTGTAAAATTAGTGGGTAGTAGTAATGAAAAACAGAGCCATTAGCATAACTTCCGTTGTAAGCAGGGAATAGATGTAGAATACTAGGGCAAACACAGCATGCGGTTTGTCGCGACAAACAAGTTGAGGTTTATGCAGAGTCGAAATTTACGCAGACCTAAAGTCGGTTCTTGAGCAACACACACAAGTTTCCAAAAATAGATGCTGTGGTCACTAATGTCACTTTTTGTGATTTTAGAACGCTATGGAGACAAGGCGTTATATGTGAAGGGTAAAGTGTTGTTTTTGGACAGTCGGCACCTTCAAACATCATACCGGATGGCCGCCGATCCAACAGGTTGCAAAAAAAGGGGAGTATTGATCACGTGCTACTGGGCCGGTGGAATAAGGGGTTTTCCAACAAATGGAATGAGATAGAATCCGAAAGTAAATATAAGATTGGTAGAAGTCACTGGGAAATGGGCGAAATCGGCAGTAAGAGGTAGGAAAAAGGCAGTGAAAGAGTGGCAGAGGACACAAAGTTGAGATTTTTTGTGGGGTGAGTAAACATGGTTAGGGGGAGACTAAGTTGAGATTTTGGCGGTGTGAGTTAAAATGGTTTAGGAACACAAAGTTGTGATTTTGTCTGTGCTAGTGAGAATGGGTTAGTCGTTGAGAAAGTCAGAGTTCTTTTTGAGTGGAACATAGTCAATGTTGGCTCTTTGAGACGTTTAGGAGATGGGAAGAAATATGTGGAAGACAAAACGAGTCTCTCACAAGGAAAGGGTAGACTCATATCTGCCGTTAAAGACCAAGATTCCTGAAATCTTGGAAAGCAAAGTGCTGGAATCGGATGGAATCGGAACCCCGACCGGCATGATAGTAGCCATTCCGGAACAGGAGAAGTGCATCAAGCGGGCTGAATAAAATGAAGCCGAAACCTCCTGGCAGCACAACTACCAGTGCCTAATTCTTCAAGAATAGTAAGACGCCACCCCAGATAGTGAAGATAAGCTGTACCTGATAGGAAGGATGAAAGATGACGCCCCGCCGAGTTCTACAAGTAAGTCGCTAGTTTGTAGTACATAGTACCTTCACATACACAAAGAACTGTAGAAACCCAGTAAGTTGGTCAGCAGGACTTTAGAAATACCTAATGGTAAAGATAGTTTAGGGAAGAATCAGGAAGGAAGAACATAAAAAGGGGAGTTTATTAGATATAAGATATTTAGAATGTTGGATATATGATAACGTAGAAAGGGATAGAATGGAATTGATGTTAATCATTAATTGTTATTAATGGTATTTAAATGAAGCAGTATTAAACATATGCAGGATGGAATAGAATGGAATTAATATTTCCTGTTAATAGTATTTAATTGGTGCAGTACTAAATATATGTAGGAAGGAATGGAATGGAACTGATATTTCTTGTTTAATTGATGCAGTATTAAATAAATGTAGGAAGGAATGGAATGGAATGGAATTGATATTTCTTGTTTAATTGATGCAGTAGTAAGTATATGTAGGAAGGAATGGAATGGAATTGATATTTCTTGTTTAATTGACAGTATTAAGTATATGTAGGGAGGAATGGAATGGAATTGATATTTCTTGTTTAACTGATGCAGTATTATACATGTAGGATGGGATAGAATGGAATTAATATTTCTTGTTAATAGTATTTAATTGGTGCAGTACTAAATATATGTAGAAAGGAATAGAATGGAAATGATGGTTCTTATTAATGGTAATTAAATGAAGCAGTATTAAGTATATGTAGCAAGGAATGGATGGAATTGATATTTCTTGTTGATGATATTCAATTGAGGCAGTATTAAGTATATGTAGAAAGGAATGGAATGGAATTGATATATCTTGTTAATGGTATTTAACTGATGCAGTATTAAACATGTACATAGTACATAGTACTATGTAGAAGGGGATAGAATGGAAATGATATTGTTTTACTAATGGTATTTAGAGGATGCAGGATAAAATACATTAACAAAGGAAGGGATTGATATTAGCTTGATGATTTTTACTGAAGTATGAATATGATGTATATATACACATGTAGGTGAGACCAAATCATGTTGTCATAGGTATGAATTCAATTATTATTTGGTTTTAATTATGCTCATATAAATATGTCTAATAAACTGATTTTTTTAATACAACATTTGTGTGTTTTTTGTTGTTCTGAGTACAAACCTATCCAAAGGGAATTAAACACATTAAGAAGCTTTCCCCTTGAGCTTAGAATTTTCTGTGAAGTAATAGTCAGATGCGCAAGTGGGGATATATTATAAAGGGGAGTTATTATAAAGGAGTTGTTTATTATAAATAGGGGAACAAAAAACAAAAGGATATAAAGTATATACAAATATAAAAATATAAACCATTTTATATCCCCCCCCCCACCCACAGAGTCAAAGGTGAAAATCACAACGCAATCTTTGATGTTGCAGACTAGCTCAACGTCCATCTGGGTTAGTTTTCAGAACACGGGATTTGTCCTAACTAACTGCTAGACGATTACATGAAAGCCAGGTTTCTCCGGATGTAAATATTAGTGTAACTCTTGCAAAGAACATTTATTCCTAACCGACACATCACACCATAACTGAGAATTGTTGGAACATTAGCAAGTTTATACTATAACGGAGAAAAAGCCTGCGCAACACTATATTAGAAATCTATCTGTTCGTGCCATTGAACCAAAACCCAAGTTCCCTAGATCAACAATAATTCACATAATCACCAAATGGAAACATCATGATACTATTGCAGCCGGGAAATATTCAGGTATACAGCATAAAATGGCGGAAAGAAACAGGAAGATGCTTAAAAGAGCAATACATAAATTCTTCTGCATTCCTTATCGAATACTGTTAACTAAGAGTTAAGGGAGGTCACAGGAACTATATTAAAATAAAGACGAAATTCAGGTAGCGCAAAGCATCAGATTTTATGGACGATCACAATGCACAGCGTCAATTTCCGTGGTGCAAACGAACGGTGGAAAGCTGTTTTGTGGGATTACGAATCACAGTATATGGTTTTCGATCTGATAGTCGTCTTATAATCTAGCGAATGTCTGGAGAACGTTATTTATGAGAGTATGTTGTCCCAACTGCGAAGTTTGGCAGAGGTGTTCTCGCCGTCTGGAATTTTTTCTTATGAATGGATAGGGCTATTGATTGTCGTTCCTGGAATAATGAATGCCACGTGGTACGTTGAAATTCAGGAAAAATTCGCTGTTGTTAAACTGTGTTAGCAGTACAGGAAAGATCCTTTTTCTATTTCAAGTCACCATGTCATGCTGCACAGTCTGCAGTGACTTGGCTTGAAGACATGGGCATGCAAGAGGTTCATTGGCGTGGCCCAGCATTCCAGCGTTAATGCCGATTGAATACCTTTTGAGAGGAAGTAGGACGTATGCCCCAAGACAAAGCTAACACGTCCTCAGCCGGAGAAATGGACCGAAATACTACCTTCATGTTATCAAAAATTAGTTCGGAGTTTATGGACGAGGACACGCTGTGTAATTAAAGCTAAAGCCTTTTTAAAACCAGTGCGCACGCAAACACTCACACGCATGAAATGAAAGTGAACATGTTCAATAGTGCAATTGTTTTGTGCTTGTTCTTAATTATTTTGTGCTCCCTTTAAATTTACATGAAGTACGTCATGCAAATTTAACTGAAAAGTCTTCTTTTAATGACATCCCTCGCTATCATAGCAAGATTTGATCCAGCAAAATCTGTCTGGAATTTAGAAAATTAATTTGACCAATGAATTTACGGTCCATAGGTAATAATCACCTGTGCTCAGTTATGCGCTTTATATGTAACTGCCAATAGTTTAAGTTATTTTCTCTATATGCACACTCGCTGTCTCTAAATTACAATAATTTAAACCGTTAGTTTCGCTAACTTTGCTGCTTAAGAGCAAAGTGCAGATGACTGTCAGTTAGCATTTGACAAAGCAGTGATTATCTTCAAACAATACTACTCTAACAGGCATGAGTTTAACTTGCCCAGTAATAAATTGCTGTAAACATTTAAATTGATGCAAAGCAGTGCAGTTATGTGTTAAAATATTGCATAATTACATGCTAGTGCTCAGAGCAGTGTCATGTGATATGCAGAATCCATTCAGAGGCTCTTACTCCATTTCCGTCGTAATCGATATGTGGTTAACTGATCAAATCCCTGGTCATATACATTCAGAAATACTGTATCACTATTAATTTACTCTGTTAGCTATAGTAACGATTACTTATTAATAACACGAACTCAACCAGGTTGGTTATCGATTTACAGCTTGCTCCTCGATTCCCTGGTACTCCTTCAGCCCTCTTCTGTTGGGGGAAATATGTTTGTGTAAGCCAAATACTTTAAATTAAGTAAAGCAGTGAATGGCTTTATTTCATTTAGAGATAGTTTTGCCACTATTCAAGTTTTATGCCAAAATAAGCTCCCCGTTTGTTGCCCACTATACTGTAATAAATTCTTCCAAAATAATTCGTTGGGCAGAGATTCTGTACAAAAAGCAGATCCATTTTTATTATGCCACAGGTGTAGCTTTACTGCATGATGAAAATCGATAAAATCACGCCTTGACTACCACTATGAAACCTGTTATACCGATTAAATGAGGATTCCCTTCCTGTATTTTTTGTTGTTGTTAGCTACTTCTTGGAGGTCCCCCGTCTATCGCTTGCAGCGAGGGCAGCATTTGCTTTGGCAGGAATCTGCCTGTTAGTAATAGCCGGTTATGCGTTGCTAGCAGCTGTGCTGAAGACCGGAGATAAGGGGAAGGAATGCGCCAAGAGCAGTGATCCCAGAAGTTCGGCTCTGTAATTTTACCGGTGGCCATCTTGGTGGACGGCATCCTTCTTTCTCCGATGTAGGATCGGAGCCCGCGCAGTTTGAAGGGTATCTGCTAACTGCGTTGATCTGAGAGCTGGGGGAAGGGGGAGTTTGGTGTTATCCCATTTTAGAAGCCAGAATTCAGCAGAGAATATCCTTTTAATGTTGGATCCGGCAGCCGAGGCCCATGTCTCTGAAGTATGCAGTACTGTCCGGTATAGGTTTGCTACAATGTATCTTTTTACCAGGTGTGGATTGTTGGTGATGAACAGCTGTTGTTTGGCGACCCAGCGTAGTGGTCAGCCTCGACTGTATGAGGTTTATGTGATCGTTGAAGGATAGTTTGGAGTCGAAAACAACCTCCAGATCTTTGTGCATTTGAACACTTGGAACTGAGGAGCCATTGAGCACAGGCTCCATTTTAGGGGGATTAATTTCGAAGTTGAATGCGTTAAGGTAATCAGCGATGTCCTGTAGTTTGCTATTGATTTGTTGAGTGGTTTCGGCTGCCGAGTCAGATGGTGATATCCTAGTAAGGAGCTTGACGTCGTGAGCATATGTGATCCAGTTGCATTTGTTGGCCATAAACGGCACCATGATTGTCGTGAAGAGAACGTCAGGGGGTCCTGTATGGCCTTCTATTCACGGAAATCGTGGTTTTTGGAAACCAAGAAATGTATCCAGTTTTCGTTATCACGTTTAAAAAAAAAAAAAAAAAAGTTTATTTTGTAATAAGCGAGTCTTTGTCATTGCCCATAACGAATATTGTGGCAGTTGCAAATGCCCCCCAGTGTGAATGTACCACTTTTTCAATCCACAGTATGAGCTAGAAGTTCTGTTGGTCATAAGCTGCAGGTAACAGTTCTTGAGCTTATGAAAGTGATATTAGTGAAGACAGTTCTGCGTATAATTGCGGTAAAGGGATTCACACCCAATTGTTAAATTAACTCGCTCGTCCTAGTGGTCGGATCGGATACTACTTTTCCACGCCAGGTGCTCGCGGTAAGCTTGTTTATCCCTGTATTCCCCAGTGGCAGTAAATGGTTTTCTGCCCTCAGCAGTTGTCGCTTCCATTTGACGTTTGCTGAGGCTGATTTTTGGTCTGTTAAAACAAGTTCCGTCTTTGAATACTCAGCTTTGTCATCCACTAATCTTAGCTGTTCTGAGCAGTTCTTTCCCAGCGTAACTAACATTAGATTTGGTATCAACCAAGCACTTAACAGGAGAGTGATTTTTATCTTATGTTGTGCGACGCTGGCTGCCGCTGATTTCAACCCTGTTGTGCAGATGACGACCGCTAACTCCGAGGTATACATTTAACCACAAAATAGCGCTTGTCAGCATTTAGAAATTTTGGTGAGCTCTCCGTATTTCTTTCTTAGTTTCGTGACATTAAAGTGATTGAACTAGAACAATGAACACGATTGGTTCGTGATCTAATGAATGAAACGTTACCTGCTCTAGATATGCAGCCCACGTAGTTAAGATAAGATCAAAAGTATTATTTCCGCAAATCCAGGCCTACTTACTCTGCTAGATTACTTTCTGCAATGCACTGTTCACTGGAATGGACAGAATTTTACTTGCATGAAATGTACAGCACTGTACCGCCTGATATATCAGTGCAGAGTGGAAATACAAATATGAATTTACCAGTTTTAATATTATGGAAAATTCTGAAAAAACATCATTGCAGCTACTGTTACTCCATCGCCTTCCTCAAACATATCTTTGTGATTAAGACTGTTGCTAATCAGGAGTGGAAAATATATATTAATATTTCCTCCCTTTTCTCAGCATGAAAGGCATTGTGGCGCGTGTTTGTTGTTATCACACTCCACGAATACTTGACTGCCATCGCGGTAGCACAGTTAGTTGAATAGCTGTCCTCCGGGCGCAAAAGACCGGAGTTTGAACCCCTTCGATAACGCGAGTAAGTTATGGATCTTTTTCGCAATGTGTCTTAGTTGGTCTCAGGCTAGGGTGCATGGGTTTTCTCCCAACAACTCGAGCTTTTCGTCCAGCAAACAGGCAAATCGTCTCTAAAACACACGCAGTTTACAGATATAATACGTATATACGGCGCAATATAACCTAATGCGCCTAAAACCCTAGTGGGAGAAAAAATCCCAAGTACTTGGATAATAGCAAATTCTGTTCCACCCCATAATTAATTCGTTTTTGCCATGTTTTATGGTGTTCTAACTTTTGATACTTGTCATTATACTGAGCTTTGCACAGTGTGACGCGATGATCTATAGATATAAATATACTTGGAGCGTTTTGAAAAGGTCGTGGCCTTGAATACGAACAGTTTATTTCAGGAGTCTGGTAATACGTAGTTACCAGACTATGTTGAACACAGTTCGATTTGGAGTCAATGAATTTTTGGCACAGATATTGCAATGCGTTGATTCCACTTGCTAAGAAAGTTTCCTCTTGGGCCTCCAGGAATGCATCTACTGCAGTAACGACGTCACTGTAAATGACGGCGCCTCCGTAGCCAGGTGGGAAGGAGCAGCAGTGCGTAGCACACGCTTCTTGATTAGACCGGGGTTCGAGCCCGTCACTACCAAATACGGAGGATGCGGAAACCTCTGTAGCCAGGTAGGTAGGAGCTCAAGTGCGTAGTACACGCGTCTTGATTAGACCGGGGTTCGATCCCGTGATCATCAAATACGGAGGATGCGGAAAGGTCAGGGAATGATCACCGCATATCCCCGGAGCAATATGGCCTTAGTTGCTAATGCTCCTAAAAACCAAATAAACAACAACATCTGTAAATGAGAAAATGGATGCTAGCCAGGTATTTTTTTTTTTAATTAGGAAAAAGGTGAAAGTTGAATGGTGTTAGATCTGGTGATTATGTGGGTGGGGGAAGGTTCAAGATTTCAAAGCGGCACTCTTGCATTGCAACCATGGAAATGACAGACTTGTAAGCAGGCGCGTTGTCCTGATAGAACAAGAGTCGTTTGCTCAGGTTTTTTCATCACGAAATGTTATCACGAAAACGCCGCAAAAGGTCTGCATATTATGCCCCTGTGACTGTCTGGCCTTTCTGAGGGTAATCCACTAGCATCACTCCTTCAGCATCCCAAAAAGCTGATGCCATCTCCTTGCTAGTAGAAGAAGTTGACTTAGCTTTCTTTGGAGGTGAGAAGGGTTGTGTTTGTACTGTTTAGATTGCTCCTTTGTCTCTAGCAGAAAGGGATACCACATTTCATCTATGGCCACAACCGTTCCAAGGAAATTTGCGGGAAGTTCCTGAAAATGATGCACTTGACATGACATCTCCTTACGATTTTTATCTGCTACTAACGAATTTTGGGCCCATCGTGCTGACATCTTTTCATAACGAGAACCTCTCTTATTATGTGTTACACACGTTCAGATGATATGCCTACGACGCTGCAATGAATCTAACCGTGACCCTTCGATTACTCATCACTAGACCATGCACACTGTCAAAAACTTCTGGAGTGATGGACACCGCAGGTCTCTCACAGCATCGGCCATCTTCCAAGCTCTTCCTCCCTTGCTTAAATTCCGCTGCCCACATCTTAACCATGGAATGGGAAGAGGAATTGTCCCGAATGTTAATTAACATATTCTCATGAATTCCCTTTAGCGTTAGTCCTTTTTTCCGAAATATTGGATGACTGCACGGTGACTAATTTTTCTCATTCACAAAACTTTGTTCATTTCAGGACCTGTAATAAAAAAAAAAAAAAAAAAAAAAAAAGAGGCTTTATTGAAACTGCAGGAATGGGTTACTGCTATGTTCAGTGCATTAAGAACCGAAATTTTTAACTCTACCCAAGCGTTTCATACTCAGGCCACGAACTTTACAAACACCCTTCTACGAGGTGATAAATAGCTTTTCATGTTTTCATACTCTTTGGGCAATGAACGATTTACGGATTTTTATCTACAAGCAACATTAAAAATAGTTTACTTACCGTAAACTATTTTTAATAATTTACTTATTATAATTTGAATTATATTATCTGCATTTCCACCGAAGTAATACTGCATCCAAATCCCTATAATCACTCCTTAATTTGTTGCATTTCATTGGACAGCTTCTGAATAGTAAAGATATGATCAATCTGATATATATCATATACGGATTCCCGTTAAAATAAATTGAACCTACTTGTCCTTTCAGGAAAAAAAAAAATTCTTTAATGATGATTTCAGTAAACGTCTAGTACATTTTAATTTTCCATAGACGTTTCTCCATCATAAAATGGTTATTATGAATGAGAACCTCTCCACTGGTTTTTAGAAATAAAAATACCACGGTACCCTTTAAATAAATAGTTTCCCCTTACTCTAAATTTGGTTTTAATTAAGTTATAAACATTAGAGTACCTCCTGAGTATTCATAATTTGAGCAGCCTCCATCTTGTTGTCCGAGGAATTATCAGAATGAAAGCACTCTGATCAAATCCTAAATTTGAGGATTAATAAGGAAATAAATAATCTTTAGTAATGTTCATATTAATGCCTGCAGTGTCGTGTATCACTACATTTCGATCGTGACGGCTACGTGAATTTATAGAACGTGAGAGGAGCAACTTGCTCTCATAAATTTAGTTTGAATCAGATACAAAAGCTATAGTGGAAACATAACAATGCATGAGAATCTCTAAATCGGTTTTTAGTTTTGTTTACATAAATTTATTAAATGAACCAATAAAAATTAACGAGTGTCATTTAGGTGATATTTATTTTACATTATTTATACTAATTCCTCTTACAATTATTACAAGACGTAGCATTAGTATTATTACAGGAATATGATGGAAGAAAGCAAGCTAATGCAGCATCAGAAAAAAAAAAAAAAAAAACCGCTCCCATTTCACCTCTCCGTTCATTCCAAATAACTGTCCAGCGCAGTCTTAAATTTATTTCGGCTATCAACTTCCACAACAAATAATAGAAATTTGTTCCACCAACCAACTACCCGCTGGCTAAAGGCAAACTTCCACACATCTATCCTACATCTGTCTTTCCTCGATTTGAATTTATGCCCTCTCAGATGATTATTCTGAGAAAGAGAAAGAATCCCATCAGCATTGAGCATGCTCGAACCATTAAAGGCTTTATACACCTCAATCAGATCACCTCGCAGGTGCCTAGTCTCCAGACACTGTAATTTGCAAAACTTAAGCCTTTCTTTGCAAGAGCAACCATTTGTTCCATTCACTAATCTTGTTGCCCTTCTCTGTACTCGTTCCAAAACTCTACAACCTTCTTAAAATGAGGCCTCCAGGCCTGTATACAGTACTTAACGTGTGGCCTGACCAAGGGGATAATCACCTCCTTATCCCTGCTAGAAAAATTCCTGTATATCATTGACAAGACACTATGAGTTACTCTTGCAGACTGTCTGCACTGCTCAGAGAACTTCATATTTGCCTGCACAATTACCCCCAGGTCCTTTTCGTTTTCTACCACTGTCAGTATAGTACCATAGAGTTGATACGTTACTCTGGGGTTACTGCTTCCCATTTGCCACCGCTCAGCCCATCTGCTCAACTTTTCTAGATCCTGTTGCAGCAGTGTACTGTCATTAGTGTCCTTAACAACCCTGCCAACCTTCGTATCATCTGCAAACTTGAACATTAATCTTGATATACCATCATCAATATCATTTATAAATACAGAAAACAGCAATGTACCCAATACTGAACCCTGAGGGACTCCACCAAAAACATTAGTCCACGATGAGCAGTATCCATTGATTACCACTGTCTGTCTTTTCCCATTCAAAGAAGCAATTTGCCTCCAACGCCACACTGCTCCAATTTGTTCAGGAGTCTTCCATGTGCAACAGTATCAAAAGCCTTTCTAAGATCCAAATATGATATCAAAGTTATTCCCTACATCCAGTTCCCATGTGACCACATCATAGTATCCAATCAAATTGGTCAGGCAAGACTTTCCTATAACAAAACCATGCTGTGTCCAAGCTATAACTGAAGTCTTGTCTAGATGAACCTGCAGTGCTTCTTTAACCAGTGCCTCCATTAATTTTCCTGGAACAGAAATTAAACTAACAGGTCTATAATTACTTGTGTCACCCTTTGATCCTCCTTTGTGAATTGTGGTCACATT
This sequence comes from Mastigoproctus giganteus, assembly GCF_048544385.1. Taxonomy (NCBI): domain Eukaryota; kingdom Metazoa; phylum Arthropoda; class Arachnida; order Uropygi; family Thelyphonidae; genus Mastigoproctus; species Mastigoproctus giganteus. Next base: position 115,332,558 of record NC_143575.1, read on the forward strand.
TGCACTTCAGTCCATGGGTACCTCCCCTGAGTACAAGAAAGCTCTCATGATTATGGCTAACGGTTTTCTTACTTCATTTGTTGCCTCCTGCAATATAACTGGATAGATCCCATCCATCCTAGGTGCCTTTTTTATGTTTATCTTCAACAATTTCTCCTCCACTTTCCTCTCAGTTATTACAAAATCATCTAGCTCACTGCCAGAGTTTAATTCACCTCCCTGAATAACTCCTCATGTGTGAACGTAGATGCAAAATACTCATTTAGTTTGTTAGCCACCTGAGCAGGATCATCAACAGTTGAACCATCAATATCCAGTGGAGCAATCTGATTCATCCCTTTCCTTCTAGAGTTTACATAGGTAAAGAACTCTTTGCTGTTTTTCTTTGCATCCTTTGCCAAAGATTTCTCATAATCTGCCTTTGCCTGCCTAATCTCCTTTGTGACTTGGTTACAGACCAGGTGACCAGCTTATATCTATCACAGGCTTCCATGTCACCCATTAATTTATATGTATTCCATGCATTTTTCTTCTCTGCCACATGTCTCATTAGTTCATCTGACATCCATTTAGGCCTAAACTTTGAACAATATTTCTTAGTTGGTATGTAAAGCCTAGCAGCTTCCAACATAAAATATTTGAATGCTTCCCATTTTGAATTTGCTGTTGATAACATCATCAGTTGGTCCCCACGTATAGAATTTAAATACTGTCTCAGACCACCGTAGTCGCCTTGACTAAAGCAAAAACCCTTCCCTTTATCCCTAATGGTAGTTACTCTTTGAGTAAATCCCACTTCAGCACACTGTGTTCACTGCCACCTAGTGGTTCCTTTATCTGCAGATTCTTAATGCATGAAGAATCACTACTGGTAATCAGATCAAGAGTATTACTCCCTCTAGTTGCCTCCCGAATATGCTGATGTAGAAAACAATCATCCAATAAATCCACAAAAGCTTTGCTAGTGCATGTGTGACCAACCCACAAATTCCAGTCAATATCTGGGAAATTAAAATCCCCCATTATTAGACTCTCTGATTTACTGTCCCACTCTATTTCCCTTTGCAATTTCTTATTATACTCATCAGAGTCATTAGGCCTATAGCACACTCCTACTCTCAATTTTGATCTCCCAATGCTTATGTCACACCAAACTGACTCGACACTGCACTGTCCAGCGATGTCGACTGGCTTCACTTCCTTGGATTTTATGTGTTTCTTAACTAATTGCATCACCCATCCTCCATTCCTTTCCTTTCCTTTCCTTTCCTTTCCTATCTATCCTCCCTGTACACATTGTACTCCCCAAATTCCAGTTCTGCATTCCTTATATCTGTGTGACACCATGTCTCTGATGTCCCAACAATATCTGCCTTTGATGTTTTGAGCAATACCTGAAATTCATCCAATTTATTTACCAAACTCCCACTAGCATTGGTGTACATGCAAGTATACATGCACCTGTTCCCGGTGGCAGATTTAGCACTTAGAGGCCCCAGGCGCAATTCAATTTTGAGGCCCCCCCCTCTAAATATTTTCGGTACCACTACAGTGTGCATTCTACGCTCACGTTTTTACTATAGCACGCGCTCTAGATTTAGTGTTGCGGTTTTAATCATTTTGGTTGCGCATTTCTTTCATACATATTTTAACTAATGTTTAAATGAAAAAATGGCACAACGAAGCATTAATGATAATACGTATTCTACTTCAGATTCACTTAGTTCGCATAGATATTTCATATAATATTAGGGATATTGCATAACAGTTTACTAACTTCTCATATTAAATTATAGTTTTATTCAGTAACTGTAATAATGATGAATGTAAAAATTAAAGATGAAACAATTTTATTTTTTTTTTGAGACCTGAGATTTGAGGCCCCCTGTATTTAAGAGGCCCCAGGCGCTCTCCTCGTGCGCCTGTGCAGAAATGCGCCACTGCCTTTTCCTATTATTAGCTACCCTAACGCAACCCATGTGTTTACTTTTACCGCAATGACTCCCATCAGCCTCTGAAATACCCTGCATCTTGTTTTCCAGGCTGCTGCTCATTCCAATAGAAGCAGTGCAAGAATCACTATCACCTCTGCCAGTGGCTACTGTTAATCTATTAGTCCTTGTATTCCCCCCAATTTAGCAGTTTTCCGACCCACCTAACACTGCCTCGATAGCATTAGCAAATATTCTTGCACCCTTTCTATTTAAGTGTATCCCATCCCTGTAGAAGCAGTCTCTCCTGTTTATGTGTGTTGCTCTTGTATCATTCTCATCAGTCCCTATTTGGTGTAGGTAATGATTTTTATATAAATATTCTTTGAGACAAAGAACTCAAGTAATAGCTGAAACTGAATCTATGATAAATAAGCTATTTCTGTTATATTAATTCGAAAATTTTGTTTATAAGCGAAAATAGTCGTAGGTGTATAAATCAAGTAAATGACGCCTTGTGAGTTCATGAATTATATTTATGGTAATTTTTTATTGTTCAATAAAAGGGTGTCTTGCTTAAAACTGTAAACTATTAAACCCTTTAAATTAATATCTTCAAACCGAGTACCGCATAAGCAATCGTTATTATGTACAAAATACTAAGATGATTAATGTGAATAGGTATACTGCATACAGTTCCCGACATCTTTCAAGTAATGCCATTTTTAGAAATTTGCATGTCTTCAATTTTCTGAATTTAATAAGATGTCAGACATTTCTGTTTTATTTTTATGTTGTAACTCATAAATATTCTTGGGAGGTTACGATTTATTCACTTGAATTTACTCTTACAAATTACAACTGTTATTCAAGAACTTCCGTCTTATTCCCTAATAAATTTTCTCAACAGGTTACAGTCTTCCTTGTGTGATTTAATGCAATTTCTCCGTTTAAAAGCGTAGTTTCTACTTCCTGCTTCCTTCTTTTTCTCTTGTCATTTACGCACAACTTGAAATTTTATGGCTATGAAAGTCTGCATTCTTCTCCTTGAGCTTTAAATAGGGCACTGCCTTTAGGAGTAATCTCATATTTTCTTACTCTTCATTATATTTTATAGTTTTATTAGATATCTTTTCTTTGATTTATGTTACTTGTAATGAAGGACCATATTCTTTTTGGGTGGTTCGCATATTCATAACGCGCCTGTTGATTTCACCGTGTCATTTCCACTGTCCGATTCCTAACAACTCGATTCCAAGAGATTTTCATGAAATCTTATTTTTGACTGGTTTAGAAATGTTTGTCGAGTCATTCCAAATTTCAGTAAAATCCTAAAAAAATGGAAATCCGGCAACTCTTTCATTTTTAATAGATATCGAAAGGCTACTTACTACCCACGTGCTTTATGTCTTAGCTGAAGCACTAGATGTTATGTTTTTCGCCACGAACTAATTGGAGGAATGAATGGATAATATATACAGTAACAGATACACAGAAAGACATAAACACTGTTCATTTGAAAGTTGTTGTTTTTCGAAGAGTTCTTTTATTATATGCACATACCAATTAGTATATAAATAATGAATTATAATAATCACAGCATTACACGACACGTGAAATACGAATTTTATTTTACTTTTTTTCTTAAAATCCAGGAGTAAATAAGTAAAAGCTTACAAAACGTTGAGGGAATATTATGTTGAGGGAAGTGCCGTGAAGTGAAAAAAAAGAAAAATGTATTTCTAATTAACGAATTACTAATTAATTAGTAATAATTTAATTATTTTTCACTATACTGAATCACAGATTTTTTTAATGATAATCCCCAAGGACGAAAGGCTTCGAATCTTTAGTATTTTAGTATCGTTTCTGGATTCAAGGATGAGAAGGCAAAAGATGCTTGTTGACATGAAAAAGTTGTTCGAAAGAAAAGAAGTAGAATAATAAATGAGCGAGAGGAAATGTTAGTTTTTTGAACAGAGCGGTGGCAATTTAGAGAGGGGAAAAAAAAAAAAAAAAAAAAAAAAACATGGCCCATAGAAATAGCTATAGAAAACGACTGTAGCAGGGTTGAATGTCTCCGTGGCAGAGAGTGGAGAGAGTTTGTATGAGATGGGTCATTAATTAACCTGATTGTTATTTTTCAGATAGAATGTAGGGACTTTGGTGGCAGCGCCCCAGGCGTGAGAACAGTATTCCATGACAGTACGGATATGAGATTTGTCCGTACTCAGTAGTTGAGTAGACAAAAAAGTAACGCCTAGAGCTAAAACTAAAATGACTTTTTACGCACGAAATCAGGGTTACCAATGAAATGTAGAAATCTGTGTTAATCAAAGATGGACACTGGATCAGCAGGCTCCTCTTTTACGAGAATAATAATGCAGCTAGTTTTAGAATTATTGATGTTACTAGTTTTCTTTGAAACATTGGACTATTACCTGGAGACCGCATTTGAGGAATTGGAGGTGGATATTCTACAAGTTCAAGCTGTGAACAGGAAGGTGGAATTTACTGTACTGCCATCGAAAAAAAAACTAGAGATAGGAATAGAAGGCGGTCATTAATATATAAGAGGAAAAGAGTGGGAGAAAGAACTGACCCCTTGGGAACACTATCATTAGTTCCTAAATTACAAGAAAAAGCACCAATTACTATCACCCACTAAGCAGTCAAAAAGAAAACTAGCTGCCCATTTGCAAAAAAATTCAGAAGAGACAGACCATAAGATGGATGCTTGTGTAGAAGATCCATCTGTTAAAAATGATCAAAATCCTTTAAAAATATCATGGGCAATTGCTTGAGTTTCAGTAAAGTTTTCCATCAAATCTGTACCAAAATGAGTAACACAAGCTATAGAGTATACTTGTGACTCGACATTAGTGGAATCCTTATTGGCAGCCATTAATCAGATAGATGATTTCAAAGTGGAAAATTACATTACTTCTTCCGAAGTAATGGAAAAGTCATTAATAGAGAAATCAAAAATCAGCAAGAAGAAGCAAGTGCAGTGGGAAGATAAATTAGAAGGGAGAGATTTGTCATCCACTTCAGAAGCTGGCTAGGTACGAGCAATTGTTCATGCAGAAAGCTAAACACTGATGTAATAAGAATGTGTAAAAGAGTTGACACAAAGCAGAAGCAATCTCTGAAGTACAGGTTTTGAGAACGTGAAGAAACGCAATCAGGATGCAGGAGCATCAATATTGTTCGGAATTCTTCTTCTTCTTAATGCTCTTGTGGTGGAAAATTAGGAGGCATTGAGCGGAGTGTGTTTGCTGTAGTAGGACGTGATTTACTAAGATCAATGATGCCAACGTTAAAAGAAAACTAGGAAGGTAATAAACAAGTTTTATTTTTCGCTGACGATGGGACAGAACCTCATGGTTCTGTTCCATCCTCAGCGAAGTTCGGGCTCTGCAGTTTGACTAGAGACCAGAATGTTGACCATTTGGACAATAAGAAAATTTCCAAGTATTCTGCTCTTCGCGTCTTCGTAATCGAACACATTATAATAAATTCAAGGTGGCACATCTTTAAATTAATTTGCCGTCGTTAAATCTTTAAGCCAGGATTGACGCTGCTGTAACTTCTGTGGCGCTGCTTCTTTTCCTGATAAAACGCTGCCACCTTTCATATCTTATATAAGATAGCAGAATTTTTAACTGTATGCCGAGTGGTCAAACGCTGGGGTGCAGTAGTAGTATACACATGAGTTGACCAGTCCATGACCGTTAAATACGTTGCTATTCTTTTATTCTCTCTATCCTGCAATGCCAAATGAGATTTAATCCAAAAGGAAGTGATGGAATGAACAGATACTCGCTGAACGTAATATTGAAGTCAAACCCCGTCTCATGTCGAGTGTCATTATAAACTCAGTGTTATTAAATTACACCTCCTTCCCATTTAATGGGGTCTAATGGAGTAGTTTTGTTTCCTCTTCACAAACTGTTAACGCAGTTAACTAATTATAATGCAAGCTAGCAACATTAAGAGTTAAAGTATGAATATCAATATTATTTTTATATTAGTTGTAAGAACTGATGGCTTAGCACAAGTTGTCCTGAATCCTGAAATAGTTTGATACTCTAGTGAAATATTTGAGCTTTTTGCATTCGAAAGCTCGAACCTACGCGTACGCCCTATAGGCGATTGCCGCGAAAGGCAGTACAGTATCTTAGATATGGATACTGGACAAATTTTTCTTTCTTTAAACCGTTTCAGTTTTTTTGGGACGGGTGGAGGGAATGTAATATCAGCACTTGAAATAAATTTGCTGAAAAATTTATTAAAAAAAAAAAAAAAAAAAATATATATATATATATATATATATATATATATATTATTTCCCCCCCAAAATTTTCCTGGAATTGATCTTTTTCCACTTATCTTTATTACTAAGGATATTAATATCGCGAGACATTCCGTTCCATTTATCGATTCTTTTAGTTTTCAGCTAAAAGAATTAATATATAAGGTACAGTATTTCTAATGTAATGGCTCGTGTTCTGCTTTCCAAACTAACCAAGTTAATTACTTATTTGGAATGAATGCTAAATGCAGCAGATCCGAACGTGGGGATGTTTTTCACGGATTGCAAAATAAATCTGGTGAACAAAATTTTGATAAAGTGAAAAATCATTTATAAGACTTATTGAGATTTTCTCTATTTATTTAAGATTCTTCTAATAATTGTTCTGAAATCAGTGGTTATTTCTTTTCGATGTGTATGACTTGGACATCTGTGTGTAACAAAATGACTATTACTTAATTTAAATAAATTAAACATAACCAGCTCTCCTTTTAACGTAATATGGCAGTGTCTAATTTCAAAATTTTCTTTGATTTACTCAAAGATGAATTGAATCGTAATTTCTGTACACAGTACCTTACTTTCAATTCGTAATTACCTCATATTATACACGCTTTATAGAAACTACTGTTTGAAGACGGTACATTAAGTTGAAATGTGATTCTAAATTCGTAACTTATGGTTATTCAGGAGAGTGTAGAAGGAATGGCAAATGTAGTGCTCCGTTTGTAAAGGAGAAGTAATATTTTTGCTTTAATGGACGACCACCTATTTTATCCATTATCCGGTAGAAAGCCGAGAACCGTGAATTTAAAATGGCTGATCGAAGTCTGCTATTTATTCTCTGAGGCAATGCCTTTCACATGATCCGCGCTTCTTTTCAAATGTTGACTGTTGATTAATAGCTCTCATTACTTACATGCGGAGGTAATTGATTTGAGAGCATGAAGTTGTTCCCTTTCTTGTAGGGTGATATGGCCGAAGCTAGCGGTTGTAATTCGTTTCACGTGACCTGTCATTGGCGTGAGGGAATAGGCAAAATAATTCTTGGCATTTTGTTGTGATAGTATTCAGCATTGAAACCATTAGTTAAAAAATATCTGATTTTCCTTTCTTATTTTCTTTGGTAAGGGAATTCCTTTGGCGATTTTTCTGTGGAATTTTTCGAGAAATTCTCTAACATTTTTAAAGCTTATGCTTTAGAAAACGTGTGATATTCGGAGAAGCAAAAAACTACAATATACCTATTTGTATAAGAGTTTATATATAAAATAAAATTGAGCAAAGCCTAAAATTCTTCGACCATAGAATAAACTCAAACAAATCTGGAATCATGATCACAAGTATAAAAGACAGTTATTATTCAAGTGCAATACAAACGTATCGCTCTAAAATAAATAAATTTTCGTTTATACTTCTGGACTGCTGAAGCCAGAATAGTTTTTACACTTAATTGTAACCTTTTTATTGCAGCTGATTTACCAAAACAGTTAGGAAACGATTTGTGCAGGGTTTTTTTTTAATGATAATTTTAGAATGGCAAATTACTATAAAAGGTATAAAGACTCCAATTGAGGAATGTACAGAATCGTGGAACTCATTGTAGAAGAGATACTATTAACAAACGAGAACACTCGTAGAAACAATGAAGTTTTCTGAAACAAAATTTTTAGATTATTTATAGCCAGTTCCTTTAATATTTTAATCCTAAATAACATCCTTCAGTTTTACCGTCAAAATTAATCATTGCATTTCTTATCAAGTAAACATTGTTTCAAGTTGCATTAAATTATCGTAGCTAACTTAATGATATTTGGGCGTTTTTTTTTACGTAAATGTAAACTAAAATGCACTCAGTTTTCCCGTATAATATGCCTAAGCCACATAGCCTTAGTTACCTTTGCATTTTCTTAAAATAGTTCAACTAACCCTTAGGAATTATCGATCATAATCTAAGATAATAATAACAATTTTAACCTCCCTTATACAAAGAGAACCCTGTTACTCAGCAATGTTTTATCCACCCCTCCCCCCCAATACAAAGAGAAACCTGTTGATCTATTTGTATCAAAGTATTTTTCCAGTGAGGGAAAAATGATTTATTTTTTCTTTTCTGAACGAACTTAGCAAATAGGCTGGTTCGTTATTTTTAAACTCTCCTGAGGAAATCGCCGAGTTTAAAAATAACTGATTAGTGATGAATTACAAATACAATGAAACCTACTTACATGAAAATTGATAATAAGATAGAAAGTATACGATGAGATGAGATGAGAATGTTCAAACATTAAATGCAGAAAGAAAAGCATTTTATATGCACTTTTTCTAGTTTAGAATGAAATCTGTCTAAACTTAGAGGAAAACAGAAATTTCATTTGAAAATCCTATTATGCATTTATGTAAGGCTTTTAAGATAGAGACAAATCGAGCAGTTAATATCCATAGTTAATAATAAGGTAATGGAGTTCACAGTAGAATGGCTACATCCTAAAATGGTAATACACCACTTCCAGGAAGTTATTAAAAACTGCAATTACAGAATCTGAAAGTCGGAAAAATATTGTAATTTATATAATAAGGTGCAAGAAGACGGAGAATTTCTTTAGATTGAAGTACTGATAGAATATTTTAAAAATCAATAAACAGAGTGAACAGAAATTAAAACGAATAAAGCCTAGGAGATGATGCATCATGAGAGAATGAACAAAAAGAAATAAATACATAAATGATTTTATTCGAGTTTAAAAGTTTGAAAATGAAGAGGACTTCATTCAATTTTAAATATATTTCATTTATGCACGAAGCCTGATTTTATACAGACTAATTTTATTTTGCTGTAACAGACAGATTTCTCTCCTTATCACCAGTTTGACAAACATTTGAAGTTCTGTTTGTAGCAGACTGAAGAAATTCTTATAAACACTATTTTCATTAGGAACTGTAGTTACTCGGCCTCATGTGGGGCGATTGGTCCCCCCCCCCCGAAACCTCGCGAGGGTTTCTCAGTAGTTACAGTCATTTCACACAGTGTGGAATGAGAGCAAGTTCAAATGATATGGGTTCAAATCCCTGTGTTTGATGCAAGCCCAGGGATTTGAACCCGAAGGAATTAATATGATAAATAAAAGTAAAAGATGGCAGTTCGAAACATCCGGAAAGTTTAAAAAATTATATCAAAATATCAAAAGAAAGTTACGATAGCCCACATCAGATAAAGGCGGGAAAAATTTGCTAAATACAGTACTCCGAAAATAATAAATAATGAAATCTGATGTCAGCAAAGTAAATATTGATGCTAAATCAGGTATTTCATCGGGGGACTACACTTGACATAGCATCAACGGATTGCGTTTCCATATTTCCCCATAGTTATGCAAGAGAAAATTTATAAATGTAAATAAATGTAAAAAAAAAACAAAAAAAAAACGGAAAAGTATCTCTTACAAAGTATGGACAAGGTAGTCCCTACGCAGTATTATAATGAAAATATAATTAAGATAAAAGGGTGAATATTATAAAAAGTAGAAGATTAAAAATATTATATCTGAAAATGGCGGCGCGAAACTACATGAGGTCAATACGATAGCTGCAAACAAAACAAATAAAACAGCTAGTGACCTCTATAATCAGTTTTTAAAATAGTATTTTAAATACTGTACACAGAATAAAGTAAATTTTAGGCAGACAAGAAGAAATGTGGCGAGAAGTGTACCAGACAGGACCATATATATATAAAAAAAAAATAAATAAAACGGGAGAGGCTGTGGTTTTAAGATTAGCATCGCGCAAAGCAGCAGATGGCTAAAACTTAAATTAATATAAATAGTGCATTAAAACCAATGGAGATAACAGAATGATAAAAATCGTTTAGACAAACAAATGCACCAAAGCGCGCAAAGCAGCAGCAAAGGATGCAGATGTATATAAAATAATATAAATGCCAATGCAAGCAACATTAAAGGCCACAAGGAAAAAATAGATTAATTATAGAATAAAGATTGAAGCCAGCAAATGGCAAACCGGAGTTAAATTACACCCATCTCTGTTATTCAGTCTTTAGATGGTCTTGTTTTTAACTCCGGTTTCGGAGTACTGTATTTAGCAAAATTTTCCCGCCTTTATCTGATGTAGGCTATCGTAACTTTCTTTTGACATTTTGATATAATTTTTTAAACTTTCCGGATGTTTCGAACTGCCATCTTTTACTTTTATTTATCATATTAATTATAATATATATACACGTATTTACATTTACATTTGCATCCGTTGCTGCTGCTTTGCGCGCTTCGGTGCATTTGCCATATCCAGTTTATTTAACTCTTTGATGTTTTCTGTTTTTACTCTTTAATACAATCTTTTATATATTATATTATTATATATATATATATGCACCAATGATGATCAGGTATGTCAAAAACAGTGATAAAAAGAAAAATAAACGATATCCTTGACTGTGAGCATCTCGAGTACTAAGATGTCCACAGGTCCATAGCGAGCTACACGGCATCCGTTTTCTTGGCGAAGCTGCCATGTATGATGTGGTGCTCACAAGGCCCACATTACACCAACTCGGCCTCGTTTGCAGTGATGTCTAGGATAGTGAGACAAGGAGTAAAATATATAGAGCGATGAGCCGCATCAAACAGTGTTCAGGTCAGCTGTCGAGTATAGATGTCACGAATTTCTGGGCGGCGTCTATGCCAGTGTCTTTGGCGAAATCACTGCCTTTCAGTTTCAGGTTACTACCCAAGCTTATACACCACTATGTACAGTGTCTGTAAATAGCGTGTGTTCTGCGGTTAGTTTTGCCTTGGGGGGGGGGGGTTACCGGAAGAGATGGTCTTTTTCACCTTTTGTTTGCAGGTGAAAAAAAACCAATGCTGAGTCGAACAGTGACATCTTGAACAATTATCGGGGTGACCATATCCTACCAGTTCTATGGGAATTGGCCTCCATGTTCCATCACGAGAATGCTCCATCTTGTGGACCGAGTAGTGTTTTGAAGATATCTTGAAAATGAAGTTGAACAGCACGTCTTACTGCTCTGGGATCGGGATTTGGTCCGATCGAACACCTTTAAAATGAAATGGAATCCCGGATCAGTGAAGGAGGAATGGACGCAGATTCCTGCAGCCTACCATAACGATCTGGTCGAAAGTGGTCCCCAGAGGATCTATGCTGTCACTGTAGTCAATTAATTAATTAATTTGTTCATAAAAACTCGCTCCTCTTTAAAAAAAAAAAAAAAAAAAAAACGTAATTGTATAACGAATATTTTAGAGTAGTGCATCTCCAATGGCTAGAAATAGCTTCTATATAACATGGAACAATAAGCAATAAATAATGCTACATCTCTCTCTCTCTCGGCAACAGCTGGGAAAATTATCTCTAGAAATAAAAGCAAGCTTGTCACCCGTATGACGCTGACTGCTCGCAGTTCTATATAACACAGAGATTACTGAAGTAACATCATGTTTCCAGAAACAGGAGGATCAAGAGTCACTTGTAGATCCTTTTGATCTGGTCCAGCTGTAATTGTTTCTGCTTCTGACGAGTAATATACAGCTGTCCATTGTGACACTACACATTATTTGTAACGTGTTTGCAACTCTAGATATAAACATCGTTTGTCCGTACTCTTAACTTCGAGAACAAAATCAGATTGTTTAAATTTTTTTCTAGAAAAAAAGGGGGGGAGGGGGAAAGAAGAAAAAAGTTTTCGAGATTTCACTAATTTAGAAGAACTCTTCTAAAGAACACCCTTCACGGCTTTAAGCCAGGGGTTTACATCAAAGGATAACACAATATCATAAATATTGTGGTATCCTTTGAGAAAAACAGTATTATTATTATTATTACTAATTACTAATTATTATTACTAAATACACCCGAATGATTAAAGATTGGAGAACGAAAATTTACATATGAAAATGTATATACAACAGCGTGTTGGGAAGTAAAACAACTTCTCCCTAGAAAATTAACTTTTATAGTGCAGGACTGTCATCTGAGTAGGCGCACAAAGATTGGAACACTGGAGCGATGGATCCATGGCATTGATGGATGGTCTTCGGGAGCAGGTTCTAATACCATGTGTCATGGATCGGAGAAGGAAGTCGATGAAGTAAGTTCTGCGTATATTTCTTTCGACTGTAAACTAGTATAGGTCGCCATCCAAGGAGTATATGTACTGTAGCATTTGCATGGGTAGGAACCGATCAGATAATTTTAATTGGTTTCGGGTGACCTGAAGGACTATAATGTCCCTAAAGGTTGGGACTGGGATCCTCCATACGCAGTTAGTCAGAATTTTGTTTTGGAAATAATGCCAACCATCACTTTGATAGCAAAGAAGAGCCTTCTCTCTTGGATGATGGCAGGAAGACGTCTGACTTTAAGAGCTGCCGCCATCTGAGTAGTTCTTGGTACCGGAGGGGGGAAGCCGAAATTTCCACTAGCCAACTTCAATAGCTAAAATTCCCTGCGCAAATCCGTCTAAGTTGCGTCGTACCATTTGGAAGTCCAGAGACAGCATAGAGAATGACTCGATATACATAGGTCTTAATGTGTCTGTATCGAACAGCTTTGTCATGGATGTGTAAAAGTTGTTGCTTAAGCATGCACAGGAGTCGGCAGAATTTTATTTGGAGGTCTACATGTAGTAGAAAGGAGAGCTTTTGGTCAAAAATAATAGTCAAATCAGTATGTTGTTGGACAGCAGAAATCGCGGATATTCTTAAAATGGGTTGTACTATTTCTTTAAGTGAAGTATGGAGATGGTTAAGCAACCAATTGAGGATTTCATCAACTACATATGCGTCTGGCATTGGTGGGATATACACAGCTAAAATTTCGAGAGAATTTTTCTGACTATTGTTGTTTTTAGTTCTTAGTGTAACTAGAACTACCTTGAAAGAGTCAGACTGGTTCGGTACTGAGTGTAGGATAGAAAATACTGATCATTGAAAAAAATTGCAATTTCTCCACTCCGGTTTTCTCTCTGAACGACACACCATCTCTGATACCTTGCAGGCCAAGTGTAAGAAATTGTTTCCTTGTTGGAGTCCAGCCTCTTTCTGCGAGGCAAACCAACCACTTCCATTGAAACTGGACAGCTAGATCTCTTCATCTTCATTAAGTTTATTCCTCATGGATCACACATTTTGAAATATGAGTTGGAATGAAGCTCTTCTCTTTACCGTTACGACGGATGCACAAGGTCTGACCTTCTGTGATGCATCGCTGGTCTTCGAGCTGTTGAAACCATGAAAGGGACAGTAAAATTCGGTGTTAGAGATGACGGATATTTTGAGTACTTTTCAATCTCATTTTCCATCACTGTTGAGAACCCCTTACCATAGGTGTGTTTATGGTATTTCCATTTTTCGTCACAGCCATTCCCATGTAGATCAGTTGTTGTTAGTGGGGAACAGAGATACAACTTCTAGTCGGAGTCTGGGCTGTTGTAGACATATTTCAGGTGCATCTAAGGACATTAATTCTTTCCTGCTTCTTGATTCATAAAATGGCCTGATAATGGTCCGAGAGGCTCTTTGGCGCACTTTCCAATACTTTGATGAAACTGACTTCTGTCACAATAAATGCGGGGGGAAAAAAAGCATATGATGTGTTTAGAGTGTTCAATCTCAGAATTTAAGTTCAAATTTAGTTCCTCATACAGTGCATCAGTGACGAGTTGCGTTGATGTGCCTTGGGCCAAATGCGAAACAAACAAACTGTTGGGGGAAGCCTGGGTAATGAACCAGCCAGTCTGAAAGGCCAAAACGTCGAGGCCACTGTAGTGCCCGTCCAAGTGTTCTCTTCCTGTCCGTCTTGCACTTGGTAGTCTGGATATTTCCCAGTTTCGCACCCAATACCAAATAGTTGGCAGGCCTGGTGGTAGTGATCCGGTCTTGTTTAGGGCTAAATGACGATCCTGTGTGTAGTTACTTGATATCACTTCTGAACGTTTCGCGGACTCTCTGGAACTGGTTTACGAACCCCAGTTTGGGAAACGCTGGAATAGCACATCAACACCATGAGTTTCCATAGACAGGTTTAGCTTAAGCACGCTTAGATACGATTTAACGCCCATGGGGCAGAGGGTGTTCAATGACGTCTAATGTTTCTCGGTTAGGTTGATAGACAGTAACGGAGATGTGTTCACGTTTGCATCTTTTGGTTGGTTATCCGCTTCAACACCAGAGCTACTCATCGAGAGATATACGCAGGCAACACAATTATTCTCACATTGAAAAGGTACAGTGTCATCGTCTTTGCTCGCTGGATTTGAGGTTTGAGGCACCTGCAGAAATGATTGGTTGTCGTGTCTGTCCGATAGCATAATATCGCTTTTCAGGTCTGCCATCTGGTTTTTCAACAAGCTCATTTCCTTTTAATTTCCTCCTTCTGTGCACGAAGTTCCACTACAGCATCAGTGGGTTCTACCTGTACGGAGCCCCGACAATCTGCATTTTGCAGTTGTTAGGACAGATATTACAACACGGTTTGTTTACAATCATTGTATCGGGCTGCATTTGTGAACTCACAGCTTTTCGCTTAACATCGTTTGCAAGGTCGTTTGTGCGGTCTCGCTCATAATCCGAATGATGTCTAACTTTCTGATGAAAATTACTTTCTTTTTGTTCTCCATGTCATTGTCTTGCATATCATTGCAGCGGTGAGGGGTTAGGGAATTCCCCTGTTCCAGTGTATTAAATTCTTCTACCGAAGGGGGATACCTTCATCCTTCTTATTAGCAGTTGTCGTGGTTCCTATTTGTTTACTCTTTAGAACATTTTCTCAGAACCCCTTTCCTTTTGCTCAGTGACAAACGAGAGAGGCTTGAATACCCCAAGCACAACCTGCATATTCTGTGCGTAGATTTGCTGCAGATTAACGTTTCGTCTGCACTGATATGGCAGAGGTCTTGGAGTTACTTGGAGTGTTCTTTTTTTAATCTGGGTCATTATTGTCGTTAGCAACTTAGACGCGTACAGTATATCTGGCAAGCAGCTCTCTGTTTTTGCTGTAATAGAATTGTCAGTTCCTTTACGAGAAATTAACGGATTAAGAGATTAGTGTCCCTAACGGTCGGGTGGACACCGTATCCGACTCCTGATGCTAAACCCGTCAACTAGCTCTTTTCATTGAGGTTCAGCGAAAACTTCGAAACAGGCCAGGCGGTTTTATGGCCCATGTCCACAGTTCAATTACTATTAATATCAAATTATTAATAAATAATTACCTGTGTAAGGCAAAGGTCAAAGAAGAGTATCTCTGTGTATCTGGTATTCTTAGGATTACGTAGATACCACACATGGAGCAGTTCATAGGGAATATCATTCACTATTACAACGTACACACGGAGTACTGTACATAGAATTTGCGTCCGCACTGACGCAGCGCGCCTACTAAATATCCAGGCTATGTAATTGGAACGTAATTTATATCTGATCAGAAGCGCATATAGTTGCAAGCAGAAATTTCCAACAGGAAGTATTATCCCACTCCAAAAGAATAGCATCACAAACTTCTTTCAAAAGAGTATAGTGTTTACAATGTATAAAATATTATCCGTGGATTGCTTACATGCTTAGACTTATACCTATTCAAGACACAAATACAGTACTCTTTTGATAAAGGGTCCAAATCATCAAAATATTGAACATACAAATGTATAAAAATAACTTACCAATTTCAGTGTTGATTACACCGTTTCTTTTCTTCAAGTTTTTTTTTTTCATAAAAATTAGCGAAAATTCCAAATCCAGTAGTAGAGAGGAATATCGCGCTATCTTAATGTACAAATTTCATTTAAAAAATCTGCAAAAGCATTATTTTGAATTAAAACGATTCAAAAATCATTATTATCGGAATTTTTAAGTGATAGCAAGCAAACTTCTTCTGTATCTTAAAAAAAAAAAAAAAAAAAAAAAAAAACCTTTATCGTATATTCGAATACTATAGCATTCCAGGGGATTTCATCGTCGTAGATGAAACCACATACTGTAATATGTGTCATTCTGCTGCCAGTGAAGACGGGGACAGGATACTCAGCGTTAATGCTTGTGGTTATGTTCAACCTAGAGAAATAATGCTATGGTTATCCACGGTGTAGCTCAGGGCGCATTATAGCCTTAGTCGCTAATGCGCCAATAAAACCCGAGCAACAACAACATCCACGGTTGTACCTCAGTTGTTGCTGTTGTATTTTTAGACCTCGTGGGTACCACAGTTGGTAGAATTGCTGTCCTCAGTGTGGGAAAGAACTTCACTGTGGGAAATTGCTCACGTCATCGAGTCCCGTAGATGACGTCAGGAATTTTTATGGGACATTTTCACAACCTGGCTAAGTTAGGGGGTCTTAGGCGAGGGTAGCATGGATTTTACTCCAGAAACTTGGGTTTTTCTTCCCGCTAACAGAAAATCGACCAGAGAACACATACGCAATTTACAGACAGTATAGACGGAGTAATATGGCCCTTGTTGCTGATGCTCCTAAAACCCTATACCAACAGCTGTCTTTTTAAATTGTGACTACCTGACTCCACTACACACACACCTGACCTACCGCCAGGACAGATGTCTGAAAGCTACTGGATTCTTATCAGCTGGCAGGTGACACTATTAACAAAGTGTACCAAACTGTGAATAATGTATCTTGTATAAGTGGATAGCCAAGCAGTATTTGGAAGTAACCCTTCCATTTAAATACGCAGTGACTATTAAATGTGCCTTCAAACTACGTAAATGGGCGGCGTTTACCGTGTGTTTGCTGAAAAAGGCTTTCCGCCAGCTAATGAGAAGCTAGTTAGCTTCTCATTAGCTTTCAAACAGCTGTCTTGGAGGTGTCAGATTTTTAAATGTATAGCAAATTCAACTGATCATGTGATGCCATACAATTTAAAAAGATATTAGCGACTTAGATACAAAAAGGAATACTGTAGCTATGCTGGTCTGCGAGTTGAACATGTGAGCCCAAGCCTTATCGCAAAGTACTCAGCATCTGTCTTCACGAGGAGCAAGATGAACCCTATGGTTGATCGACAGTAAAAAGCAGCAAAGTGTGCAAATATTATTTGAAAAAACATTCTCCATCATCCATAGTTTCCCCGTTATCAGAAAGTGAGTATCCAATTCGACTTGGACTTTGGCAAACTATCTACCTCTTCTAAATTGGCATGTAATTTATTCCAATGATCAATTAACAACATTTATTCCTTAATCTACAAAACAGTAAATTAGATCCTCTACAAGAGTTAGCTCTTATTATATTCATGTCTCCGAATGCATAAAATTCAACATGGGATCGAGGAATTGAGCATTACTGCTGAGAATGTGCACTGCGAAATTCAAGTACACCATCACCATTCTGACATACAAGCAAGTGATATTTGCCTCAAAATGCTTTTCAATAAAACCCTGCTGATTACCTAACAGTGCCTTAAAGGAGATGAAGTGACCGATGATATTTCTAGCATCAGGATAAAAGTTTGTGGGGCGTACATCTTCAGTGATTCTTTGGTGAAAATCATCACTAAGCGCATTTCTCAATCATTCCAAAATAAAGGGAAAATATCTAGATTAATGCAGTATGTAAAAAATTTCGCTAAACAGTGCAAGCTGATTGTTTAGATATTCGATACACCTACAGTACAAGCCATCGATCATTAACTGTTATTATATTTACCATTAACATTACTTGTTATTATAATCTAGTGTGTTCATAAAGGTGATGTCCACCCGTGTTAAATTAAAAATCAGTCAACTAAGAGATAATTAAACAATCTCTACCCATTAGACAATACTACCGCAATTAAATGTTGGGAATGGTAACCATGCATTTAAACGATGTTCTTAAAACATTGTATAATTCTTCTCAGGTGTCCCTCCCCCCCAGCAGTATCGTCTTTCGGATTTTCGTAACTTTAGTTCCTTTAGTTTTTAGGTTCTTCTAGGAATAGATATTGTACTGCTTGTTTCAAATTCTCCATAAGCTCGGCTACAGCAGATCTGGTGATCGGGATTTCCATAGATTTTTTGAAAGGAGCCTATCTCCAAAAGCTATCCTAGTAGTTTCATTGAATTTCCTACCGTGTGTGTGTGTGTGTGTGTGTGTGTGCCATTGCACTATTTCGGTGAAAGTAGGCTGAAAAAAATTTCCGTTTCATCGAGTTCCGCTGTGAAGGGATACGGAATCTCATTACCATAACGTTCCCCGTTCACGGCGTCTTCGAAAATAATGAGCCCATTGTGAGGACAGGACATTGCATACCAAACTTCATTTTTTTCTTTTTCCTTTTCCCTTTTTTTTGTGAATGTAAAGGCATCTCAAAAACTTCGTGAGGATTCTCTGCGTACCACTATGTTTGAGGGTCAATATGATTTGATCAGCGAAACCATGCATTCTTCAGCTACAGACTAAAAGAGTATTATGTGTAATAACAACTTATGAAGAGAAACAAATTGAGCTAGCCAATAAGAATTCATTATCGTGAGTTACGTAAACTTTATAGAATTAGTCTGGGACTGCTTTGTGGGTCACTCGTACTTTAGCACTGTATTTCTGAATCGATTATATGAAGATTGACTCTTACATCAACACATATTAGAGACTATGGAAAGGGCTTTAATTTTCGCAAGGGAAATTATGATGGACTTGGGATTATCTGATTTATATTCCCTGCCAACAATTGGGGAATTTAACGAGCATAAATGTTAAATGGGGGGTTTTCAAAGAAGTAATTCTAGAACCTACTGAACATTTTATAACCCGTTAAAATGTTATTGTTTCAGCTCAGACCAAAGTAAACAAAGTGACCAAACATGACCGCGAAAAACTGATTGATTTAGAAAAGCAAGGTAAATTATCAGTAGGCTCTGAACAGTTAAACAGGTATACTGTCGACTAATCTGTGACACACACACACAACCGGGGTTCGAGCCCGTCACCACCAAATACGGAAGATGCGGAAAGGTCAGGGAATGACCACCGCATATCCCGGAGCAATATGGCCTTAGTTGCTAATGCTCTTAAAAACCAAATAACACACACACACACACACACACACACACACACACACACACACACACACACACACACACACCGTATATGTGGGTGTTTAGAGATTAAAATAAAAAGAATATTATGAGAATAAAATAAATAAGATAGGAAGAATAAAAGTTTAAAGAAGGTGAAAAGCTAAGTACGTTACATACATTTAAAAAGAAAATAAAATGCAACCAGTAATCATGTAAGAGTTATAAATGAATAAACTGACAATAAATTATACATAATGGTACTGATGCTAAAGGGAGTTATTTGGGTTTTATTTTTAAATTAGGGCCAGAGACGCGTAGGCAAGTATGATAGATAATATAAACTCAATCTCGATAACAATAATAATTGAAAGGATAGATTATTATTGCAGCTTGTTCAGAGAAAACGTAGCATTTCCAACAGATAATCTAATGTCAAAAAAAAAAAAAATAATAATAATAATAATAAATAAAAATAATAAAATAAAATAAGTGAACGCTGAAATGAGCTGGCTTAAGTACTGCACTTTAAATTTATAAAATATTCAACATGTTATATATATAAGTTTATATTAATATATTGAATAAAGTATGCATAAATGGATGTGAAAATTACAGAGTGCCAGAAACTAGGTGGGTGAGGATAGTAGAAGAAGAAGTGTAGTATATATGTGAAAGGTGAAAGAATGTTAATATCCTAAAATTTATGACGAATTAAGAAAATTATGGGCTCAATTAGATAGCTAATAGAAGGTGGGTGAATTATAAAGTAAAATTAATACAGTAAAATACAAATAAAATAAAAATAAAAAGTCATTTTCAGTTGTCATCAGATGGTTGGGGGAAACATATTTGGAAAGTGGTTGAATATAGGTAAGGCACATGTGTAGAATCTGATGTCAGCTGAAGCAAATATTGATACATGATCAGGTAATTTCATCAGGGGACTACAACTGACCATGTATCAGGAACTGCGTTTCTATACTTGTCCATATTAGTAGAAGAAAAGTGAAATTTGCGCTTTCTAATACAGTATGGACAAGGCAGTCCCAAAGCAGTATCATTTATTGAGGTAAAAATAAGGATCAAGTTAGAATAAGATATGATTAAAATAAATATGTAAAGTTTTGCGTAGGATTTAAAAGTTGTAATTTTGCGGAGATTGGAATTCAATAATATGATAATTCAATAATTTGGAAGAAGCACATGGTATAGGGTTAGGTATTAAATTTGAGGATAGGGAGGGGGAAAATGAGTATTTAAGTAAATAAAGACGAAAAATAGGAATAGTGGTAGGATAGTAGGAATGTTCGTATCACCCTTGTATACACTAATAGTTTTACGAACGGGAAGAATGGTTAAAATAGAAAGCAGAAAGATAAAAAGCAAAGAAAATGTTATTAAATAACACTAAGCTAGCTGGGTACCTGATTTATGTTACCTTTCATTAACTGAAACTATTTCATCAACTGAAAACTGTAAGAACAAAATTCTTACACTTATCCTAGCGAATGTTATGTTATAAATATTATAACATAACAAGAAAAAAAGGATGTAAATAGTAAATAATATTATTTACATAGGATGATTTTCAACCAGATTTCGATCGCTCTGTACCATACAGTCAAGTAGGGGAGGATTAACGTAACAACGGGGGGTAGCAGGACGGTACACAAGACAATGGGAGCACTGGAACACTAGTACAAAGGGAGCACCGCAAGGCCAGTTCATGGTCGCATAAACAGAAAGTGAGCAGCTCTTTGGAAGGAAAGAACAAGGGAACCGACTCCCCCTTGTGGAGAGGAAGATTTTAAGAACTAGGAGGGTGAAGAAAACCCTGGATGCGATATACACTATGTAGAAATGGCTGCCGCTATTTGAAACAGACCGACTCCTTGAGCACTTACTGATTTCAAGGAGCGGTAGAGAAGAAACAGAGTGGACTAATGGCGGTAAGTGAATCGGGAATGATCACAAGGAAATATCTAGAAATTGCTAGACGCCCTGTAGTTCATCGAAGTTGATGAAAATTTCGTAAACAGGAAGTTACCCCAGGAGAGGGAGGGCCAAGAAAAAACGGAAGAAGTGGGAGAGAGCGAATGAGAATAATGAGATGATGGAGAACGAACGACGATTGGATTAAAATAGAATGAGAGGCTGAAACAAAAGGCAGATGCAAGACAGGGAAGAGAAGAGTTTTTATTGGGAGAGTTAGGAGTTTTTGGGAGAGTTGTGAGTTTTTTGGCAGTGTGGAAGTTTGGAGCGTTCCCGTGGAGATGCCTGAGTGATGTGCGGCTGGAAAGAAATCCCGAGAAGTGCCGGGAGAATCACGAGAAGGTAGCGGACAGAGTAATGAGTTGTGGGAGTTGCTGTTTAAGAGTTGTTGGAATAGGAAGGAGATAACCATTGAAAGATGGAAACACCTATGCTGGAGCTGAGAAAAAAAAAAAAGATCGAAAAAACCTCGGTATAGCAAGATAAGGAAGAGCTACATAGCCAGGCTTCTTAATAAAGTAGTAGGAAGAGTCCCGATAATTCTATTATGCTTCCCAGTTTCATCGAACTGATCAGACGCCCAAAAAGCAGGCCGGAGCAACTTATTTAATAGCCGTATGGAAAGAAGAGCGAGTTCCTGAACGTAGGAGAATCCCTGTAGATGAGCAGCAGTTCCTCTGCCGATGAATAATTCCAGTTGGAGCCTGATGATGCCCTATGCTGTTGATGATGAGTCGCCCCTGAACTGAGAAAAGGTAGTGTAAAGAGTGATTCCCTAAGTTAATATGTAAGTACGAGATAATAATTTTAAGCTAGATTTGAAGAGAAGGACTTTAGAAAAATGTTTATTTAGTTGATAGTAGATTTGAAGAGAAGGACTTTAGAAAAATGTTTATTTAGTTGATAGTAGATTTGGTATTGATTAGTATAAAAGGAAGAAAAGGGTTCATAGATGTATGTACTTCATCTCAAGGATAAGTTAAAGCAAGGAAGATTTAGATACATGTACTTGAGACTGGTATGTTCTAAGTTAAGATGTAAAGGTGTTCTATGTACTTGAAACGTTACAAGATATTAAGATTGAATTATTTTGGAAGGGATAAATTAATGAAAGATTATAGCGGGGATTTATAAATCTAGGACAATATCCATAGAGGTGTTAAGCCCACTGAGGTAATTCCAGTTGGGAAGTTTAACTGTTAGAAAGTAAAAATAATGTTATGAGATGTAACCTAAACCAGAAGGAGAAAAGGCAGAAAGGCACGAAGAGACATATTATATCATTTGCTATTAATTTTACATCTTAACACACATATAATGCCAGTTATTAACATTATACCAATTGATGTTGTATGATACAATTCTTTAATGTATATACTGTGAAATAAACAAATTTGTATATGTTTATCATGTGTAGTATTGAGTCATTCTGAATACTCAGCCAGTCCAGAGGAGACATACACGAACTATTATTCCCCCAGAATCTGTGATCTTCTGTGCAGTATACAAGTCAGGTGTTAACGTGGAGGGGAGGTAAATTAAGGGGGAAATTTAATTGAGAAATACAAAGTTAAAAGAGGTGGGTCTGGAAGGATAACGTGATTTATTATTAAAGAAATAAATAATAAATAATAATAATAAAAAAGAAAAAGTATTATCCCCCGGAATCTATTCTCTACTAACAAACCCCCCACAAAACCTTTTTTCATCCACTGTAACATATAAATATGAAATTCTGTAAAATATCGGTGTAGATACACCATAGTTTACCCATAAATTAAACTACGTACGTAGTGTAAAGGCATCGTTTAATTTTATCTCATGTTGTGACTACCTTCACAACGAGATACCAGGTATTGCACTACTTCGAATAGATAACGCTACTCTAGTAGAGAAGAAAACCACCGTTATTTATTTATTCTCAGTGGATACACGCAGACGCACCGCTTCAAAGCTGTTGGCCTATCATCGGTGGGTGGGCAGGTACCCTGATAATACAAACATGCCATCACAGTTGCGAAGTGGTTCCACAATATGAGAGATGCCAAATGGTGAACAAATGATAATGTATTTTAAAGACAAAAATGCACAGGACATAATAGCGTATGGGTTTAAATAACTAATATAGTTATATTAGTTATATACATCATAGTTTACACAAATTAAACTACGTACGTAGTGTAAAGGCATAATTTTTAATTGTATCTCATATTGTGGCTACCTTTACAACGAGATAAGTAACGCTATTCGAAGTAGTGCAATACTGGTATCCCGTTGTGAAGATAACCACAATATGAGATACAATCAAAAACGATGCCTTTACACTGGGTAAATTGTGGTATATCTATACCGATGTTACATAGTTGTTTATGCCCCGTCTTTAAAATATGAAATTCTGATGTATATCTGATGCTGGCTAGTAGAGAAATATATCTATGATATATTTCTGATATATCATAGATATATTTCTGATGCTGGCTAGTTCACCTGTTATTTGTTTAATCACTTTGTATTAATTACACTAGTTTACAAATTTAAGTTTGTTCACTGGGGTTTGAATTTCAATAGGTCCTACTGCCGAAATATGATGCTGTGATTTCAAATATGACTTTTTTCTATCTCATCCAGATAGATCACAATTTAAGAAATAAAAAAGTATTGGTTTTTACGAAAGTATATAACTTTATTGTATTTAGTAATGACAAATTGATAGGGTTACATTTTCATATATCAAAAATATAAATACTAACAAGTATTAATCAAACTTCTGAAACTTTCATTAATCAGACCTTCGTCTCTTTGTTTGAAAAGAACGTTTAATCGTTTTTCTTTTATGTACAGTGCCAGGTTTCTCTCTTTTTAAACACCGGCAGTAGTCGGCCCTCGTGCTTGTATTCCACCTTCCATCTGCTCCATTTCTTTTATGTCCTGATGGAATATCTCCCCTTGTTCTTCGCTCTCTGTGCAAGATTTTCGGGGGGAAAATCAAGATGGGTGTGCAAAAAGTGAATTTTGATGCTCATATTGCAACCTAAATTCGAAGCTTATTGAGCATATTTTGAACAATTTTCTCATAATCCTGTGATTTATAATTGCCTAGAAACTTTTCCATTACACTTTTAAAAGAAATCCAGGCTTCCCTTTCAACGTCAGTCGTAATGGTTTCAAACTGACCGTCTGAAATCAATTTTCATTATTTGGGGACCAATGAGGATACCCTCCTTAAGTTTTGCGTCAGATAAACCGAGAAATTTACTGCAAAGGTACTTAAAGCAGTTGCCATCCTTATTCAATGCTTTAACAAATCGCTTCATTATGCCTAACTTGATGTGTAGTGGAGGTAAAAATATTTTGTCTGGCTTCACCAAACTTTCGTGCACAATATTTTTTTTACCCCGGTGTAAGATTGCGCCTCCGAGGCCAGTGCTTCTTTGTCCAATGCAACGCTTTAGCTCTGCTATCCCATTCACAAATAAAGCACGGCATTTTAGTGTACCCCACCCTGTTGCCCCAACAACATACATAACACTTTTAAGTCTCCACATAGTTGCCATTTGTGATCTTGATATTTAATTTTCTCCAGAAGCAACTTTAGATTGTCATAAGCTTCTTTTAAGTAGACTGAATGAGCAATTGGCACAGATGTGTACTTATCTCCATTATACAAGAGAACACCGTTTAAACTAGTCTTAGAAGAGTCTATAAATAGTCTCCATTCACTAAGAACGTATGATGGAGCTCCTAAGGCACTTATTAAACCAGCGATACCACTGCAATATACGAGAGGACCTTCTTGTGAAAAAGTACTGTATAAACTCCCTTTCACGATTTCTGTACCAGAAAAATGATGGAGCAAGTAAGTAAGGGATATAAAACTTATAAATCATTGTAGAAACTATAGTTATATACACATTTGGGTATAATACCTAGGTAATATTTTGTTAATTAATTGTGAAAAATCTTTACGTGATAGAAACAAACGGACTTCGGTTTAGTAATTAGTAAACATGCATAGATAACTGCCACATACTTTAACTCAAACCCCAGATACACTGCAAACCAGTGTTATTTTACGTTACAGTTCCCTCCTCTCTAATTAGCTTTAAAATTCAGCCTATAATTCTCTTAATTCGTTATAGGATATTCACATTCTTTCCTTATTTTTTCACACCTACAACTTTTCTTATTTCGCCTATCCTTCCCCTATTAGTTTTTGGCATTTTGTATAAATTTCAATTCCATCTTTGCACTTTTATCAAACCCATTAAGTCCTCCATGAAGTTTCAGTTGATAGATAAAAATAAAAATAAATAAGCAAGGTATGACAGATGCACCAAAACGCGCAAAGCAGCATTAAAGGATGCAAAATTATATATAAGCATGTAAGAATAGATAAGTAATAAAGTTTGCACAGATGGAGGTGCAAAGTACACAAAGTGTCAAGGACTAGAAGGGTAAGAATAGTAGAAAAATAAGTACTGTAAGTTTGTAAAAGGAAAAAGAATGTTAATACCCTAAAAGTTATGATGAATTAAGAAAATTATGGGCTGAATTGCACATCCAATTAGAAGTGAGGAAGCTGTAAAGTAAAATGATTAATACCAAATAATTAAACAAAATAAAGTAAAATAAAAGGTGATAGAGTTGCCTTCAGATGTGAGTAGGCAAATTTTAATTATAAGTCGAAAACATGGATAGCAAAAATGCAAAATCTGATTGATGTTAGCTGAAGTAAATATTGATGCATGGTCAGATATTTCATCAAGGGAATACACCTGCCCATATATCAGGAACTGCGTTTCTATATTGTTATGGACAAGTATGCTGACGATAAAATTTCAGAGGAATAGGTGAAATACACCTAAGTATACATCGGGCTAGCATCGTTGGCTGATGCACACCTAGGAGCTCCTGACGCACTGCCCAAAGAGCCGTGTACGTCTTCTATTTCATCCTGACAAAGTGAGGCTGAAAGGTGAGCCCGAACATCTCAGATGAGGCCTAGGTCAGTATCAGAGGTCACCCTTTGCACCCGCTCTCCGCTAACAATGATTTGGATAACATTTTTAACTCTCTTTTTGTTTATCGGTATTTGTGCTGATTTAGCAGGGTTGACATGGTTTGGCATCAGCCCTCAATGCGGCTGATGCAGCTCATTATCTGTCTAGAAGCATATCGGTTAATATCACGAGTCTGATAAGGATGATCCGAACTCACGTAGAACTTCAGATCATCAGCATATGAAACAAAGTTAGAATTCTGAGTAGGAAAGGCTCCAAAACAGTTGCTAACAGGATAGCTGAAAGCAGGCTGGCTCCCTTGCGGGATGCCTCTTGTGATGTTGAAAGTTGCCTGGAAGTTGCAACCAACAGGTGTCTAGGAAGTAATATTGACTTCAAAAATTTGAAATAAGGTATCTGCCATAGCGAAGTAGTGGATCAGTATGGTGAAAAGAGTTGGAAGGTAAATTCTGTCATATGTCCAGGAAAATGATAGACTTATGGAATTAGGAGAATATTGGGGGGGGGGGGATAAAAGTAGGAGGAATAGAAATTGTGCAAAAAATTGTAATAGAGGTTGAGGCAATTTATAGAAAGTGAATAAAAAGTAAAGAAATACTCAGATAATGCTCTCAGCATGTCTGAGAGCTGGGGATGGGCTGAAAGTCGCGAACCAGGTTTTCTTGATCAAAGATCGCGACATCACTTTTGGTATTTGACCACCCAACAGCTGTGGTGTCCCCCCTCCCCCTTTTAAACTTATAGAAGCCATTATCTTTGTTTGGTATTTGACTACCGAACAGTTTTTCCCCCCTTCTTTTAAATTTTAGAAAAGCATTGGAATGTTGTCGTACAGCTTAACACTTTATTGCCGAATGCTCTCTTAAACAACTGTTGTATTCTTGATGTCGTTAACCGACTTTAAAACAAAACATTTACATAGTCCTTTGTATCAGCCATTTCGAACTGCAGCATCAGGCTTACAACCCACGCCCTCGTACTGGCATAGTCGACTGAATGCTGGTAACTGGATAGGAGTGCACATCCTTGGTTACCAATATACAAAAGAGTTACCATCTCGGAAGCTTTTAGGCTATTCATAGTAGCAAATAAACACTTCGTTCCCAGAACATTTTGTAAACCTATTTCGTAATAGATATTACGATTAGTGATAATGTTATTTAACATTATGACTTTAGGTTTGTTTCTTTTCTTGCTGCTGTTTAGATATTTTATAAAAATTGACAAAAGACTGAATTTTCAAGTTACCTGTCTTCAAAAGGACTATAAATTGGTGAGATTTATTTAGTGCAAGGAAAAGAGATTCACCGTTTGTGTCTATAGTCGTATAGAGCTGAAATGTTAACGAAACGTTCGAATCAATTTACTTTAATGGCGAAAGTTTTAAATGAGTTGCTGTTGATAACTAAAAAGAGAAACATCTGATGTGCTTTTTCTTTTCATAGACACAATTTTCTCTTCAACATCTAGTCATTAAAACATTTATTTCTTTTCCTTTTTTTTAAAGAAATAAATGTTTCTGAGGCCGCTATTTTCTTGTTACTCACACTTGAATTCCACAAGATACTTTGGGAAGGTTTGATATGCTTACTCATTTTAGCAAAAGAGCCTTCAACTGCAATCAGACGTAGGCCTTTCAGATTTTATATATTTAAGAAAGTTTTATATCATTTAGAAGACGACAACCAATCAGTTTCATCTTTTCTTAATAATCAAGAAAGCAAATTCATTCATATTTCAGTTTTCCTTTGAACGTATGCATTTCTGTTTTTTTCTTTTTCTTTTTTTCCTCTTATTAAAGCTAAAGGAGTGACCAAGCAAACATCATTAAATACGAAAATATCTCAGAGTATTTCTAAAGGTTCATTTTTCAGATTTCAACTGAAACGTGTTTACTCAGCGGTTTCTCTCATTTCTTTTCAACGTTGATGGTTTAGGCGGTCTCCAGCATTTCTTTCCTGTACACATTAAATATGCTAATTTGCACTATTTTTTCATTTCTTCTCTCAGTGCATTGAATACTGGTATGCGTGTGTTTTAGTCTTTTATATTTTAGTCACACAGGTTGAATATCTAATCCGTTCACACCTTCGGTATTCATGTCAAGGATCACTAAAATTCTTAGCTGTAGAAGATAATTATTACAAATATTGCGAAATGTTTCGCATTACGCTTAGAATACAAACAATTATTTTCTTCCTCTTAACAGTAATTCTCAATTGAGAAACACATCAACAGAAACTTAATTTTTCTAAATATTAATTCCTTTTTCTTTCCTTCGATAGTTTACTTATCTGGTGTTTTGTTGTTGTTGTTACTGTCTTTGTTATTCAAATAATATTTTATCGTACTGGCCGAAAAATTTTCATCACAGCACAGCACACATGTGGGGTCGAATCCACCCTTAATTATTTTATATTTCCTCTGCCGGCTATTTTTTTTTTTAATGGCAATCTCAAACAGAAAAATTGTTGAAACTATCTTGATTTCTGCGCTCGTGTTTCTGATTCGTTTAATTTAAATTAATTTTGTTATATATTTGTTATATATTGGCAGAATTATAGATAGTAGTCTGAATGAATAATATTTGTGTTCAAAGAAGCATTTTGAAAGAGGGAAAAATGATTCATCAAAATATATTAACCTCTTATAAAATTTTTCCATATAGTAGTTAAAATATTAGTACAGTATATAACAAAAATTAGTCTAAAATTTTGTCTGTACGTATTATGTGTATTTACCTACATAATATGACTACGTACATAGACAAACATAGAGAGTACATAGAAAAATACAAGCATAAGGCATCGAAATGAAAATAAGAAACAATTTATTAAATGTAATACTGTATATATTTATTAGACATTTTAAACAAACCTTTCAAAAACATATCAAGAACATGGGTTGCTGGGCGAAAAATAACTCATCGAAGTTTGTTTCTTCATTTTTTTATTGAGCTCCTTTTGAATTTCCCCGTAAGGCAAGAGTAATTGTTCTAGGTCTCGTTTAAACTTGATGCTTCTTTCCAAATTAGGATCCGTTTCCACCACCTTTTCTGAAAGTTGTATAGAGAGGCTAAAGATTTCCTTTAATGACTTACTATTTAACTCTGGTCTAACAACGTCGAGATCTACCTCCTCAGGATCATTTTGGTTTTCATTTGACCTTGTTACTAATTCATCCAACTCTTCTATTGTAAGTTCATCTGCATGAGTCTCAATAAGTTCCTGAGTGTCTGTTGCATCGATGTTTTCAAAGCCCCCGCCTTCTATTCCCTGTGCGATTTCTACAATATCGGCAACCAGTTCGTTGACATTAGGGATTCTTTTAGCAACAACCACTTCTGGCCAAAATTTTCGCCAACACGCGTTAATTGTAGATGAACTTATCTTATCAACTGATGTCTTGATGTTGATCAGGCAATCTGCAATGTTATAATTTTTCCAACTTTGGCTTACAGTTAAGTCTGACTTCCTTTCCATTTTTTCAATTAAGCCAGTAAAAGTTCTCCTAACATAGTAGGACTTAAACGCAGAAATCACACCTTGGTCTAGCGGTTGTAAAAGTGATGTGGTGTTGGGTGGCAAAAACAATTTCAACCTTTGGGTGGTCAAATTCTAGATTGCTTGAATGTCCTGGCGCGTTATCAATAAGAAGCAGAACTTTGAAAGGCAAAGATTTTGAAGCTAAGTAACTTTCCACCTCTTGCACAAAGCTATCATTAAACCACTCTCTAAAAAGTGTAGTTGTTACCCAGGCTTTTTTATTGGATTTCCAATAAACTGGAAGATGACCTTTATTCTTTTCCTTCAAAGCACGTGGATTCTGCGATTTATACACGAGCATCGGTTTGATCATGTGTCCACTAGCGTTTGCACAAAACAAAAGAGTAAGCCGATCTTTGGAAGCTTTGAATCCACGAGCAGATTTTTCATTTTGTGTTAAGTATGTTCTGGCTGGCATTCTCTTCCAAAACAACCCAGTTTCGTCTGCATTGAACACCTGTTCGGGAACATGTCCGTAATTAATTTTTTTAGTTCAGTCGGGAAACTTTCTGCAGCCACGAAATCCGCTGATGCAGACTGGCCTACCAGTTTCACGTTATGAAGGCCATATCGATTTTTAAATCTTTCAAACCAGCCTTTGCTGGCTAAAAAACGTATCCCGCCAGTGCTATCACCAGTTTCGCTGAAGTGCTGATAAAGGTGTTTTGCCTTTTCACGAATGATGAGTGAACTTAACGGGATATTATTTTGAGTTCGGTCTTCTATCCACAGATTTAAAGCCTTTTCAATTTTTTCTAATTTAACATCACGAGTTACAGAGCAAATTTTTGATGCAATTTGCGCGTTTTCACGGATACTACGGCGGATTTTTTCTTCCGATTTCTTGATTGATCGCACTGTTGACTCATTGATTTTATAATGTTTTGCCACTGAGGAGACACTTTCACCATTAGAAATTTTGTCTAACAATTCAATTTTACTCGCTAATGTCATCACCTTCTTTGATCTTTTCACAATCCCTTGTTATTCGCGGCCATATTTTTGTAGGATTAGAAAAGAACTTGTCCACAATAAAGTCACTTTCTTTTACTGAACAAGGATTAGCGTGAAACATCCGCGCTCGCGATTTTGTCACCCCCCACCCATTGAGCGCCTGACACTTCCTTTTTACACCTTTTAAGTTATTTTTACTCATTTTTAGGGAATAAAGCATAATTACGAAATGAGGAGGCACGCTTTATACACAATAAACGAAGCTGTGAGCTTGTAGCAACTGAATAAACAACACCATAAAGGCAGAGACAACACTGTTAACACCTCACTAGCTCACATTTTACTAAAGCACATTTCTGGGGGTTACTACCATAAAACAATAAAAACAATTTCCACTTGCGTTTCTGCTAGTGGAATCTGTTATAAACTGGTAGTAAACTCGATCTAATTGCATTTGGGATAATACCGATAGCTCGAATTTTACGTTATTATGGTGAAATGTGTTTCCCCTTCACTGCTATATAAAAAAAAAATACATTTTCAGAATCTTCTCTTCATTCGTATAGTGTTGCGTTCAGTTGGGGGAATTCCTGCTCGACTGCCATTTCTTGTAATCACAAAGGCGAATATTTGTAAATTCAGTCTAAAAAACCTATGCAAACCTACAAGTTACAACAAGTAACATGCAACAATATATTGATCCAGACCATGGACACATCATCACTGGTAATTTAAACATAGTTACAGACCCATTGCTCAGATATATACTATCACAAGGATTCAGATTCAGGCTATGTACCAAAATAAATCGAACCACTTTCAATAAACAACTATATCAAGGCCTGTTAAACTGCTGCTTTCAACAAGCTTACAAACATAACACACCTATAGAGGCATACCATATGTGGATTAGCCATACATTCACTCTATTAAAACAAAAATATGCATTACCTAGTTAAAATATATATAACCAGCACAAATACCATAACTTAGCTAAATTAAAACAAAAACTGCTAGAAATACACAAAAGACTTCATCATCACACCTTTAGATAAAGCAGCAAACAATTATGCATTTATTTGCAAATCTTTTTATGCACATACCTTGATAACTGAACTTAACTCCAGCAATACATACAAGCCTATATCCAGTGCCTGCAATATCATTACAAAAAAAACTCATAGCCTTCAATAAAAAACTAAAGCTGAACATGAACAATTACAGCTTACCTTATATATACTTCATTCCAAAATTTCACAAAAAACCCATAGGTTTCAGATTCATAACCTGCTGCAAAAATAGTTATGTGCACAAACCTGGAAAAACACTTGAAAAACTACTGCAACCACTGTTAAATAACATACATAACAGCAGAATCATAGGCAACAACCTACCAGTATTAAATTTCTTGCAGAATAATAATGTTACCACTATACAAACCTTTGACTTCCACAACCAATTTACAAGTATCAAACAAACCAAACTAAAAACAGTACTCAAAGATATTTATGCTAAATATAAAGATTATATAACCTGCAATACCTATTACTGGAACAACCTACTGAACTTGTGTATCTCCAATAATTTTATATACGACGGTAAAACAGTGTATCAACAAACCAATGGAACACCTATGGGCAGCCCTGCCTCATGCATAATAGCCAACCTATATCTATATTGGTCAGAAATCTCATTTCCACAGGACCTTAACCTCTACAGATATATAGATGACCTCATAGTGATCAACTGCCCTAATTTCATCAAGGATTATGGACACTTATACCCCAATGAACTCATACTGGAAAAAACAAATAACATTGATACTACAGCCCATTTCCTGGATCTGGATATTAAGTTAAAGAACAACATAGCCACCATCAACCTGTACAACAAACGTGATGCATTCAACTTTAATATAGTCAACCTCACACAATGGAATTCAAATAGTTCCAAAAGAGTACATGCCAACGTTATTCTAGCGCAAAGCATCAGAATAGCAACTATTTGCAGCAATAATGAAACAGCTATTGATAACATCAGGATATTATACAAAAAACTTATAAACAACCATTTTCCTAAAGCATATCTTCGCCATCACATCACCTTAACATCTTAAGGCACGAAAAACTAAAGGATATTAATATAAATAGCGTTATCGGTAAATAATTATTCCCATACACATCAAGTATGTATATAGTGAAAATACAATACACTAGACCTCTGTGGTGGTGTCTTACAGTCCAGAAAACTCGTACCCACCAATTGGACTATCACAGTGTATTAATCTTGTAATTATATTCAAGCTTAACTTTATTTCATTATTTCATCATACCACTCATTTACACAACTGACCTTAAATACATGATGCACTCACTCCCAGACATTCGTTCAGGGTCCTAACTATAGGAACGGATTTGCAACCCCGAACCACCCGAGCCCAACTACTTATCTCTACCATAATCATCTTTCTACTTTACTAGCCTCTACTTCATATGTCCTGTGAGCCATTAGTATACCGAACGCAACAGCGGGACTCTATTTTCTAACTTTACCCAACCTATTTTTCGCCTTAACAAAGTTTAGCTGCGTTCTACCGCTACTTTGTCAGCTATTATATTTCTTAACTATCCTGGGCAGTTTGGACATCATGCATTTAACCTAGCGCATCATCACCGCCCATTTCATTTCAATCAAAAACGTGCACGATAATTTTTTTAACGCTAGGAGCCGCTAGCGTACCCACACATAAATATTACTGGTAACCCGCTAACTCAGTCTTTTAGTCAGTTCTGGTAGTAACGGTAAGTCCCTGTCTTACTGTATATACTGATTTTCCTTACTTTTGGCTTTACGTTTTTCATTTTCATAGCGTTTCACTTACTTCTGTAAGGTCATCCATGATCTGTATGCAACCCTTTTATTAGCACATTAGCGTAAATTCTATATTTGTAAAATTATATTCAAAATTTGTAAAATTTAAATTGTAAAATACCACGTGGCTTTTCACACGTAAACCTATGCATACAGAACATGTCGGAAACAGAAGTAAGAGCATTGCTGTCTTTTTCATGATTTTGGTGGATGATCGACCTCTGATGATGACACAAAAATTGTGAAAGACTGCAATGTTATTTCCACCTTATGTACGAACTGAACAGCAGGTTAATGTGGGCATTTCTCAAGCCGTGGTCAAGTTTCGCGCGTGAATTGCATGTTTTCTTTGACTTCTTGTCCGCTCTATATGATCTCTGCATCCTGCGGTGATGTGCTGGATCTTTGGATCTTTTGTAATCTTTTTCATTTTGCAAATGAAAAGCTCAACACAGAATATATGCTCTTCATAGACATGATATATTGACGACTGGTAACTTCAGTTGTGCAACTCTAAACAATCGCAATCTGTCTGATGCGAAAAGGTACTAGTTTGAGATGGGGAGGGGGAATCGTTAATCAACCTGATTACTCACGCGCATTTGATGTTTAAGGGACGACTGACAGATATAAACAACAAGATTCATCGACGTGCAGACTTGAGATTTGAAGGATTGGCTTCCAGACAGAAATGAAATAACGTCAAACAGAAAACTGGATTCAAGCTTAATGAAACGGTAGAATTAATTTTTTAAACATAGATTGGCATATAGCATAAGCAATTTGATGTTTGCTTATTACATGAAGAAAACGGAAATGGGATTAGCTGCTAAATGGAGAGAACGAAGACCAGGCAGTGAGAAATGAGTTTGATGTCGAGAATTGAGGTAGTGTATAACGAAGCTGATGGCGAGAATTGAGGTAGTGTATAACGAAGCCAATTTGTTTGAGAAGAGACGGAGAATCGATAATGGAATTCATTATATTGTATTCAAAATGTGGCCTTGTCCATGTCTAGACCCCAGGGCTATCAGAGATTGTAATGTAATGACAATGTCATCGTAGTTCCGGCGGTGAACAGCATGATGAAATGATGAGAAAGGTACTGCTATAGCGAGAACCAGATTATGTCACAATACAATCGTTTAAACTCACAATAACTTGCTTATAGATTTTAATTATGATTTTTCACTAAACTTGAAGATGAAGAATTCATTAAATTTAGAAATTTGAAAATGTGAAATATACGTAGCACGATTAGGAGCTAAGTATGCCATTAGAAACCTCCTTTTTGTCGACAGGCTCGCCTTTGATGTGCGCAAGTGAGGCATTAGCCACAGGCGCCGCCTAAAATAGGCGCTGCTAGATGCGCTACTGTATATATATGCTTGTTAAGATACATATAAATTATGCTCCGTGATAAGATTTTTGCCTGAGCCGCCACAAACGCTAGTGCCTTTTCTGCTTGTCAACAAGGCTTATGTCCGTTATTATGGCCAAAATCTGTCCTAGTATGAACCACAGGCTTGGGGTTCGTACTTGTAATATGGTACACTTGGTATTTACTCTCTAGGTTCTGATGTATTATCCTGGCCGTATCTACGAGTATACTCAATCTGGACGATCACCCTGCATCCTTTGGTGATTGTTGGATTATTTCTGAAGCCAGATGGCACCGTCGACATCTCTCTCTCTCTCTGTCTCCCTTCCCCCCACCGGGGTTGCTTGGAGATATATTTTCTATCTCCAATGATGCGTTGATCCAAAGGCCTTGGATGGCAAGCATGAATCCTTCAGTCGTGCATTGGTGACTATTTTATCTATGTAGTCGTGATGGAGGTCATTGTAGTGTCAGCCATGGAATGTCTTCTTTGCTCATCTTAATCGCTTTGTTTGTTCCATGTGAATCTTTATTACTATTATTATTATTGAGGTGGTTTGTACTAAATCTAAGATTTTGATACCCTCAATAGCTAGCATGGTGTCCACAAGAAATATGATGTAAAGATATAGAGTTACAAGATCTTATATACATGTTTACAATTGTCTCTTGCACTTATTTGATCAGCGTAATTCCTGATTAATTCAACATAATCATAACTAGATCAATACATGAAGTCGCATTACATTTCTATATAAACCCTCTTTGACATAAAATATAAGCAATTAAATTATATCAATTTTTGATCCATAGCAGTCTCTAGCAACAACTTGCTTCATGTCTGACCATCTACGCGTGGTCCTTGACTTAATCCTTGTCAGTACGCAATAATTAAGGGAAAAAAAGTATTATTAACAGGTATCTTGCCTGTAATCACACGTATGACTTCAGCTACTATATAAAATTTTCGAAAACAGTGTTCTTATTTACCATTACTTAAAAAAAGCGACCATGTTTTTTTCACTTGCGTGCTATGCACGATAAGAGTATATTTACAGTACATAACGACATGTTAACCGTTTTTATAATGAATCATCGGATAACCAGAGCTGTGATGTGTGCACACCCACAAGGAAACTAATTATGGGTTTCTAAATTTAAGAAGATAATTTTATAGCCCATGAGCGTCGTGAAGATATGACAGTACTTATTTGGAACAAAATATACTAGGACGGACGTGGCAAATATTTCCGAAGTTTCTGTTACAATATTAGGTGGACGACTAAGCCGAACTTTAACGTCAGAAATAAAAATTGATATAGGTATGCGATCTGCAGTTTGTATCGTGGGACGAATGGCAAAACGATGCATGGATATCAAAGATTATGTAGAATAATATAACCATATCGATAACCTTGTGTAGTTTTATGTAGTCTTATTTTCAGATCTTTTATTCTGCTGAGGTGCTAAAGCCTGCTCTTAATCTCAGTATCGAACTATTCAAAAAATAAAATAAAATAAAATAAATAAAAGAAAAGAAAATGTGAATACATGAAAGCGGTAATTCAGTGGTGTTCATATTCTGTTTAGCAACGTTTCATGTTCACTTAAAGTTTAGCCTTTTTACTTTTTTTGCGCTATAGATAAAAAGTAAAACAAGCGCGCTTCCTATAGAGCTGCATGAAAAATGCATTTCGTTTTCTCGAAGGACTGTCTTCCTTGTAGAGGTCAATAATACAATGACTTCGATTAAACTCGCATCAAAAACTAGAAAACAAATTATTCTCAGATCGAAGTATCACTTGGTGTCGTCAGACATTTACTAGCAAAAAATAATAATAAAAAAATAAGAAGTGGGATTTTACGGACAGTAATAAATGTAGAAGCAAAGATGGAAACCGGACAGAAGTCGAAGTTTATATTTACAGAGTCATCACTGAAAAACAATCCTTCATTTTTATCTGCCAATTTTTTAAGAATTTCTCATTGTGGGAATTTGAGTTATGAAAGTTTACCATTTTGCTTATAGGTTTAGTTCTAACGTGCAAGAACACCATTGTCTTTGATTAAGAATACTCACGTGAAATAAAAATAATAATAATAAAGCGGTGACTCGCATATTGTGAAAATCGAATCTTACCTATAAAAACACTTAGTTACTAATCTTGAAATTATAACCACCTTCAGTGGTCGTTGGGTAAATATTTCGACTCCCGGTTACAATTTTGCTTATTAAAAATAGATATGGTTACCATTCCTAGATCCATGTATAAAAGGATTGGGGTCCCAAACGTAAAAATGATTAGCACCATTGATTATGGGCGTCGACAAGGGGGAGGAAATCTGAGGAAGTTAGACCCAGCTCCCAACCCGTAAAATTATCTCGTATAGAACTTCTGATATTCCTGTTTGAACTTTATCGATCGCCCTGTGCTAAAATCTAAAATTTTTGGTGTGACTGCCAACAGTTTTCATAGGGGGAGATGGGGCGAATCGATATTGAAAAGTGATAAATTGAACAATAGTTCTACTAGTTAGTTTTTATAATATATATAGAATAAGGGAATCATTCGTTTGTTAGTTATTTTTAACTCAAGAAACGCGATGAACAAAATAGGATGAATCGAATTTTAATTTATTGAAGCAGAAAATTAGAGCTATTTCATCTTTTTCTCACTTTCACTTAAGAATCGCCACTTATAAATATTAGATAGTTTAATTAGATAGCTCGTATAGCTTTCTAATTTGAACTTCCCAGGCACCCCCCCCTCCCCGTATAACCCCTGTGTAACTATGTTCTACTGTAATTACTTATTTCCATTGTAAGACTTTCTCATTTATAAGTTGTCTGGAATCGGAAATTTCCGACTCTTTTAATTAATTACAAAATTGAAAATAAGTAGGAATGAGAGTAAGAGGATAAGAAAATATAATTTATTCATAGGGGATTTGGTATATTACAGCCAATTAGAATTAATAATTAAAATCTTCAATTTTTCTGGTTCTGACTAGAAAATAGTAGAGAAGAGGTATTAAAGAATTCAGTGCAGAATTCAAATGCTAATTGTATTAAGTCTTGAATGATTCGTTATGTACTGCTAACAAATCTGACAAAGAGCGGTAGAAGCAATGAAATATGCATCAGGATTAATTATAATTACTTATAAGTCGCTTTTCTAAGACCAGAATTAACATAGCCGATATGTTAGATGAAAGTGGACTTCTCAGCCGAAAAAACTAAGAACTGTTATGTAATGGAAAAATACTCGGAACTTGAGAACCAAATCAAAGGCGTCACACAAAATTAAGGGAGTACTCAATAGAAAATAAATTATACTAATTCCAATAGCAAATTGCAAAACATTCATTCTGCTGCTTGTGACTGGCAGAGAAATGTTCCTTGGCTTAAAATAATCTCTTGGTGAGTTAAAAAAGTCACTGGAAGATAATTGTATTTGAAAGTGCACAGACAGATTAACTGTAAAATAGCTTATTAAAATGAGCTATAATATTATACTAAAGCATGTATAAAGCATAATTTTATTGCTCTCTCGCGAGATAAAAGAGAATATTTATTACATTTTTAATTTTAAATTTAGCTCCCTTAATATGAATTTTTCAATTACATGCTCTTACGAATCTTGAGGAATGTAGGAACGTAAACTTGAAGAATGTAGTCACATAAATTTGCTTAATTCGAATAAAGTAAAATACGTGACTTAACTATTGGTAGTTTTGAGATCCTTTTAGCTTGCTCTTTTCTCTGTCCAATCAGATGTAGTTTTCTGACGGCATACCCCTATAATACTTTCCTTGGAGGGCGCATCCGTAGCCAGGTGGGAAGGAGCAGCAGCAGTGCGTAGCACACGCTTCTTGATCAGACCGGGGTTCGAGCCCGTCACCACCAAATACGGAGGATGCGGAAAGGTCAAGGAATGACCACCGCATATCCCGGAGCAATATGGCCTTGGTTGCTAATGCTCCTAAAAAGAAACCAAACAACAACAACAAACTTTCCTTGGCATTCATACACGTCATTTGTAGTGTACATAGGAATTTTGTTTAGAAGATTGATACCAATCTGGAATAACAATGTTACTGTATTGTCACCCTGGATATTGTACTGACACCTGAATTTCAGTAATTGCGATCAGTGCCATAAAGTTTTTTTGTGAAGAGAAATAACGAAAAATGCTACCATAACGTAGGATTACATGAGGGGGACTCGGAAGTTTCCGGACAGGTGCAGTCATGTTCGATGAGTAAACTGAAGTGAAACGTCGTAGTTAAAACTTCCTCCAACAGATGGTGAGTGGTAAAGAGATTGTCCAGTAGGCTTGCAAGTGACAACCAGTTTCATTTAGTAGCGTTATCGTTCGGTGTCACGGTTTTTTAATGGAGCAAACGAACGAATGTCAAATTTTGGTAAAATCTGCATGAGGAATGTATGATATGTTAAAAAGTGTTTATGATGATTAAACGATAGGTAGTGCCAGTGTGTTAGAAGTATAAGCGGTTCAAAGACGGATATGAGGATGTTCGCCACGAACCAGGAAGTAGGCGTCCGTCATCCTTTCGAAATGAGGACGGAGTTGCAAAAGCCTGGAAAATTGTGGTAAGAAATCGTCATTTGACAATTCAGAATGATGGCTGACGCGTTGGATATGAATAAAAATACGATTCATCAAATTCTGCAGGAAGATTTAGGGAAACATAAGGTCAGACTTTGTGCCGCACAGCATCACGAATGAACAGAAGCAACGAAGAGTGTTACCATCTGGACTTGGCAATATAATCCTGATTTCCTCGCCTGTATTTTCACTGGAGATGAGCAGTGAACCACAAAAAATCATCAACAGGACCAAGAAAGTCTCATTTACAGAAGTCCAGGATCAAGATGATGATGATCATGTTTTTCGAAAAAATTGAGAGAACGGCAGCTGTTGCACGAAATTGCCTCACCCATTGCGCACTTGTTGTGAATATATTTCTGACGAAACATGACATTGTACAGATCAACCATTCACCCTGCTCTCCAGATCTAGCAATCGAGGTCTTCTTCCTCTTTCCCAAGGTGAAAATTGCCCTCAAAGAAAGATTTCAGAATGTTAAGGGCATGAAGTAAAACATAACCGCCGAACTGAACATAAAACGTAACCGCCGTATACCTTCTCTGACTCTTTTCAGAAACTTTTAGAACATTACAATAGGTTCATTCAATCAGGTTGTGCTTACTTTGAATAAAAATAAAACCATTTTTGAGCTTCTTCATGTTGTGTGCTTTTTTATTGCCCCAGTTCAGAAACTTTATTGCCACACCTCGAATGTTTGCCTTATCCACAAATTGTATCCCACATATGTTATCGTATGATTTGTGAATAATAATAATCATACATTGTTTGATTATGGGACTATTAGTGTTGCAGAATGATATCTTAATATAAAAACGACGAATAATTCAGAGTTCATAATCTGCTTAATACGGTGCTGTTTCTTGTATTCTCTCTATCTTGTGAACTCCTCGGACCGTGTGGTACTTCAGGAGTATAAACAGAAAACTTACTTATAAGTAACATGCTGTTATTTTGGAGAAAAGTACTAACTTCATTGTATATTTATCCATAACATCTAAGGATTGATCTCACCCACGAGATCTAAGACTTGATCATCATCACCCGTCTTAGTCAAATGTAACGTGTACTAGCTTTGGCCACTTGGCTTTCCTCTACCTACATATCAATGTATCCACATA
The DNA here is from genome assembly GCF_048544385.1 of Mastigoproctus giganteus. Lineage (NCBI taxonomy): Eukaryota > Metazoa > Arthropoda > Arachnida > Uropygi > Thelyphonidae > Mastigoproctus > Mastigoproctus giganteus. Next base: position 115,373,364 of record NC_143575.1, read on the forward strand.
CTGCGTGCTTAATGTGTTCTGTCTGTTTGCTTGATGGATAATCACTGTAGTCTCCTGGCTACTTTTTCTAGCTTCATACACATTTCAGTCCCAATCGTTACCTTAGATTGTACAAAACAACCTCTTTTTCCTCAAAGCCTGAAGTACTGCCATCCATTTTCAGCTTCTTATGGTGCCGAAGTATGTGGATCCCAGAACTTTCCAAACAATCCTCGTGTGTTTATAAATTACTTATTTTCCAGCGTTATCAAAATGTGCCTGAGAATTTGAATCATCTGAACCATTTCAGATTTGGATGATGCAACTTTTTCGAGCACCACTGTTAGTGAAATGTGATTAAGGATCGCGTATTTTAACTTTACTTTAAAAAAATTAATTCTTATAATACATTGCGTAAATTAGTCTGTGAGGTGGCCTAATTCTAACTGAAATTCAATCAGACTGATTTGTAACGGATGCCCGTTCAGGTGATACTTCACTTTTTCTGCTTAAACTCTTGTCGCAAGTGCGTGTAGCTCGGCGCAAAGAGCGGTGAGTGCTATTTGTGAGGGATGGAATCTGCTTCACCTAGTGAACACTTCAGTTTAAAAATTGCCCGAAATCTCAATGCGATCTACTTTACTGATGATCTGCTTCACTCCTTACCCAGTCATTTTGTACAGTATTTCTTTAAGTTGAGTGCGGGAATGCGGTCACCAGCGGTATGTAATCATACTGCTGGTATTCTGAAATCTGTGTTATAATAGACCTTTAAAATTGCTTTTGTTATAATAGCCCTTTAAAATTGCTTTATACGATGTAGTATTATTAGTGCATGACATTGCTGAGGCAATATTTATTTTGTTTAAAGTAAACTATGATATGCTAAAGAAACACGAAATTCACTATAGGACTCGCAACTTTTGAACGAAAAACTTTTTCAGCGAATTAAATTGACTGATTACTTTCATTCGTTCTTTATCATAAAATTTTTACATCGTTTATATGTAAATTTTTTTTTCTGTAAAAAAAAATCGTAACTCGTAAGATACTTTGTTTCAGATTGCTGGATTAGATTCCCTCAAAACTGGAAGGATACTTGGAGTGTTGTTTTTTTCTCTCTCTTCCCCATGAGATAGTCGGGCTTGGCTAAATTAGCGTACGGTTTTATCTCATGGATACTCGGATTTCTCTTCCAACAAAATATGCAAATCGACCAAAGAATACTATAGATACAATTTACTTGGGCCTCATGGTCTTAGTTGCCTTTACTATTAATCGCAGACAACAATAAAAACACACGTTCTCTCTCTCTCAAAAAAAATTACCCTTTAAAAAAGTGCTTGGTCACTCACTTTGAATGTCTCTTTCATTAGCCAAAAATATTTTCATAATTGTTGATAGAGGCCGGCAAAATATAAAACTGACTTCTTATTTCATTTTATTTTTCTTATGTGCTGCAAATTGTAGTAGAACTCTACTAGTATTTCAGCACAATTTCTTTTATCCCATTTTGAATAGCTGTCGTAACGCAAACATAAAGTTTGTTCCTGTTTTTATGTTCAAGAAAATTTTTTTGTATTCAAATATTCACTGTAAAGCAGCGGATTGCACGCTTGAGAGGCATAATACGTATTAATTTCTTTTTTTCCCCGAGTTCAAAATTACATTTTACAATTAATTCTCGTACAAATACAGATGGTTATTCATATTAAAGGAATTGCGAATTTTTTAAAAGTGGTATAACTTTGTTTTTCTTCTAGTGCTGAAGCCGCTTAAATTCCCGCAGTGTCCTTAGAACCATTAATACGCAACTTCGGAAAAAATCTCGGTCGTTGGACTGTTGTGGAGAAAGGTAATGCTTCATGCTGAAGAGGACGAGATCCTCTCCAAGATATCGAAACTCGTTTGATCGGCACTGAACCCAGAAACTTGTAAAGAAGAACCATATTTCCCAAATCAAAACTTTTTTTTTTATATATGAAACCCCCAAACACGAAAGATATCAAAACCTATAGTGCTTAGTACTGTGCATGGGTTGAAGGAGATGGAGGGAATGGATGCCGGAAACTTTTTGCTCTGTAGACTAAACATGGATTTCACCACTTCAAGCCTCCAATAAACAAAGTGGTGGTGTTGCATTGGTTGATGAGTGTCGTGCCTCACCTGCTGTTAATAAGCATTAGTATTATATTAAGATTAGTACCGTGCGTGGGTGTTCAACCCACGCACAGTACTACTAATACTATTGGGAATAGGGGATGCCAGAAACTTTTGCTATTGAGACTAAACATGGTTTCTCCATTTCACACCTTCAATAAGCAAAGCGGTAGTATTGTACCGGTTGATTAGTTATTACTACCTAGTGTTAAATTATTAATACTATACTAGTGTTAGTATTAGTAATATATTATAATATTCTATTATTAGTGCAGTTTTATATTATAGTGGTACTAGTTAGTGTTAGGACTAGTAGTACCGTGCATGGGTTGAACGAGGTGGGGGAGGATGCCGAAAACTTTGCAATATCTCTTACTTGTATAAAAAGTTTATCCCCTCTTCTGCTTGTATCCAGAGAGGGATGGAATAAGGAAAAATAAAAAGGAATCAAGAGCGACTCATAAAGTTCTCCAAGTCAGTCGCTCGTGTACCATCTAAATGAAATCTAATAAATCACGAAGAGGTGTTAGATTGCATCACTCTTCCTTTATAGCTCAGTGCCTACTCGCTTTTCTCCCCATTCAAGCCTACCTTTTCTGTTGTTTTCAAGAGCCGGGAGGAGCGGCTCTTACGCATAATTTACTCCTCGAAATATTCGTTGTATTGTATGGATCAGATTATTTGGATATTAAAGCTATCCATCAATCGGAATATTGCTTGCTCCCGACGGAACCAGAAGCTTGTTGTAGAAATGATATCAAATCCTTGATAATTACTTTCTGTTATCTGAAAAATGGAAATGCTTATCCGTGTTTTATGTAAAATGATAATGAGATTTTTACGTATAAGCAAGATATATACTGTATGTTCTCATATTCTAGTAATTAACATAACAATAACAAAGCCTCTGCCATGTTATGAAAATGGCACCGAAAATTGGGAATTACATTCCGATATTTTTCTTTGCCGTTTCATTTTTCGTATCTGTCCAACACTTCCAGGACTCACGATGTCCTTCAAATGATTTTCAAAACGCAGCCAAAATAATTGTATTAAATGAGATATTATGGTGATGTATTTTATTTCAATCAAAGTATACACAGCAGTTGGCCTAATTACTGTGTATGGCAAAAGAAACAAAACATTGTCATGTAGTTACAATAATAAAACGAAATTTGAATGTATTTACAGGATGTTGTTCTCTTGTTGTTTACCCATAAAATATCTCAAAGTAAACTATGAGATATTTTATAATGATAACTTTGAGAAATTTGACCTGTTTACAATAAGATATTTACACTTTTTTCAAAGAACATAGAAAAATAGTTTACACGGACGTAAAGACAAAAGAGGCAATCGAACAATCACTGTGGCTGCAGTTGCTGAACAACTCCAATTAACAATAATTTCTTATTCGAAGAATAAGAAATTATTCTTCGAATATTTTTTTTAAATAATTCCTAACCGAAACCACTGGCTCGTTTATAACTGTTTTATTCAGAGAAATTATTACCAATATAAAAGTTCCATTTCAAATCAAACAAAATGGTTCACACTAAATAAATCCAGCAAGTGGTTATATCAGTGTTTAAATAGTGTTTGCTTTCATTATATATGGCTAAAAATGTTAACGTTCTTTCAAATAGAAGTAAAGTTCAAGAAAAACCACTTAAGAAGGCAAACTTGTTTCCAACATCAAAGCACTTACCTAATCAAAACGATCCTCTAGTGATCTAGACGTAAATGAGTATGCTCTCCACAATTCATCCTATTTGCTGCGTACGCAAATGTATTAAAAGCTTTCAGGAAACACAATTTTCAGATAAATTAACGGTAACAGAGATTTGACTGCAAAAGTCGAGCCTGTTAACTTAATGAATCAAATGACAATTCTTCGAGAAGTCTCACAAATCAAAAATACATAAAATAAATAAAAATGAGGGATATTACAATTCCAAAATTACTAGCTAGTTGCTACTTAGAATTAGCATCAATGTAGCTATGGCCATGAACCTTGGCGCATTAATTATGAAAACATTGTACTGTATCGTCATTTTTCCCGTTTTGGAGGATGAAAACCCGTTTTCTGTAAGATAAAACTATATATTCCGCTTCCAACACTGGCTTCAAGAAAAGAAGCTCATAAAATTTCTCCCATCCCGACGGGACACACAAGCGTTTTTAAAATAGGAAAAGGACAAAAATTGACAATTATTTAGCTTTGGAGGGAAATTGGATGAGACAGAGCCACGTGTTTCGGTATATAGTACACATATAATAAAATAGTAATTTCGAAGGATTTTTCATTTTACACAAATGCGAACAGGTAGGCCTGACGTAACCCAGTGGTCAGGAGCGAGAGTGCATAGCACGCGTTCCTTGAGTGACCGGGGTTCAAGCCCGTGACTACTAAATACGATAAATATTTGTATTGACGATTTATTGTAAACTCTACTGACTTGGTTGTCGTGCCGGAGTATAAACAGGAAATTTATTTTATTTTATTTTAACACGCATGCATATCCAGCAAATAAAACAGCAATATTTCAAATGTGAAATAATGCAAACGGCCTTAGCGAGGAACGGAACCCCCCTAAACTTGCTCAACCATGTACCCTTTGTTGATCAGTGTGATGACTTATAATGCAGTCTAGTGAGCTTGTATTAAGGAAACTGGTATTTATTATTTTCTAATGAGTTTCAAAACTGAGTTTTACAGGTAGATGAATTTTATGTTCATTCAGAGCTATGCCTTTATTTTGATTACAGGCACATGATGAAGCAAAATGAGCGCTACCCCTTTGTAGGAGCTACTTTGATTGTGTGTTATAACGAAGAACAATAGGAATTAATTAATTTTGTGCATAAAGATGATTTCATTTCGTCGATATTTTTGTTTACAAACGAATTAAATTTTATTAATAAACAAAATATAACTGTTCGTACATCAGAAACAAATCAGTGAAATCAAGAAAAATCAAACCAGTATACTTACAATAAATAGTCTTACTTTTTTTTTTTTTTTTTTTTTTTTTTTAATTATTAAGAATGTGCTTGAGAACTTCAAATGTATTCAGCTCATGGAATAACGGAAGGTTAAGATTAATCTTCCCTTATTCCTTGATTAAGATTAAGATTAAACTACAAGCTTAGGCTTAAACTAATGCTTTTACTTTATCTTCTCGATCGAACTTTATTTTATACGGTCATGTCGGTCCTCACCCCTATAGAACTACCCCATCTATTTACCTTTTGATATAGTTTTAACGTTTTTCATTCTATGTCAGCATAATGACAGAAAAGTACCAAACTTGTGATTGATTTCTGGAAACTGTAGATATAAAATAAAACCCGTCAGGACAATTTTTAAAAGCAAGTAAAGTAAAACTTATTTAGGTTTATATGACGTACAAACATATATGGGGGAAAAAAAGAGTGCAATGGTCTGGTCTTAAAAGGCAGCCGTAGCCTAGTGGTCAGGCGCGCGGGTGCATAAGTACATGTGCCTTGAGTGACCGGGGTTCAAGCCCGTGACTGCTGAATACGGTGCTGTTTCTTGTATTCTGTCAATCTTGTAAACTCCTGACCGTTTGGTCGTCCCGGAGTATAAACAGAAAAATTTATTAATTTATTTATTTACATGTTATTAAAGAAACGAGGGACGTTATAAAAATGATTGGACATTACAGTGACAAACATTAATTGATTGTCTTTATTTTTGGTTCACTCTGAATAAAAATGGAAATATTTCTTTTCATTCAGTGAGCAAAGCACCCTGGAATTGAAGATCGTGTGCATACAAGCTTTTCATCTTCATTGTTCCCAGTGTAATTAATATGCGATTGCCATTCAAAATACTTCACAGTATGCGGAATCAATATAATCAGAACTTAGCGTTTTGGTTTCACGCACACCTATCTGCTAAAGTATATATTTCATTCTCTTGCTTACAAAACTTCTTCAAAGGTGAAATGCGGTTATAAAGGTTAAGGTAGTTATTGCCAATTGATTTTATTTTTATTTTATTTTATTTTTATTTTATTAATAAAAAGATACACAACAGGTAACCATTAACAGTGTATCTGAGATCAGATCAATAAACATAATAACAATAATGTGAAATCCTACAGGACGATAAACATTGATACAAATTCAAACAATAAAGCATATGTACAAAAGAGGATTGTATTAAGTTAAGTTACCGGTAAAACAAGTAATAAATAATCCGTTAGAGAATAGAAAAATAATATAACAAATAATAAGCTACAATAATTAGATGTGAGCTAGTCACTTTGCAGTTTAAGAGAAGAGGCAAACTTGTGGATGGAGTTCATCAGTGATTGGGAGTTGTCAAAGAAGTCAATGCGAGAGTCATTTGCTGATTTGCTGATTCTGTTCAGTGGACTGAACTTCATTAAGTCCGTGTTGGCAGAGTCAAGGCGAAACGGTGTAAGGTTCCTGACTTGTCTACAGGGAGCATTGAAGTTTATTTTACTCAGGATATCAGATGCTTCATAAATTCCAGTGATTACTTTGGCTAGGAGGGCGATGTCAGCAGTAACTCTTCTAGCGCACAGAGGCCTTAGATGAAAGTAATCACGCAGCGATTCATAATACACTGAGTGATAGAATAGAGGATTGCGGTACGTAAGGTAACGGATAAAGTTTTTTTGGACTGCTTCAATTTTGTTAGTTAAAGTCTTTGTGTGAGGATTCCAGATGGGTGAACTGAATTCAAGGATTGGCAGAACAATAGTTTTATAAAGGATAACCGCATATCTGTAGTTTTTGAACTTGTATGTGTTCCGTTTGATGAATCCCAGTGTTTTGAATGCTTTGCTGGTGATTTTAAGGACATGGGCATCGAATTTAGCACTGCTGGAAAAGAGAATCCCTAAATCGTTAACTTGGTCACACCTTTCGATGATCACAGAGTTAATACTATACTCCGTATTCATTAGTTGTGGAGATCTGCAAGATGAGAAAGAGATAACTTTGCACTTCGAGGGGTTAGCAGACAAGCCATTCAGAGATAGCCACAGAGAGAATTTACTGAGAGCACATTGAAGTTGTTGAGAATCGGTAGTCTCCTTCACTGCTGAGTAGATCTTAAGATCATCTGCATAGAGAGCAACTTGAACATTGGAGGTGTAGATGAAAGAAGGAAGATCATTTACGAAAACAATGAAGAGAAGAGGACCTAAGGGAGAGCCTTGTGGTACTCCGCTTAGTGGTATAAAACAGTCTGAGTTCACTTGATCGATGATAACGCTCAAGGAACGATGCGTAATATAGCTGCGTAGCCATGAGAGCAAAGGGTCACGGATGCCATACAGCTTAAGTTTTTCCAGAAGTTGTTCGTGCGGGACTTTATCAAATGCCTTAGATATGTCTGTGTAGACTGCATCAACTTGTAGGTGGTTATCAAGAGCTTCAGAGGTGTATTGCCAGAAAGGAAGTAAATTTGTGACTACTGACTTGCCACTGCAGAAACCATGTTGATTCTGATCGATAAAAGGCTTGAAGAATTCGAAGAGATGTTTGTGCACTGCTGTGTCGAAGAGTTTAGCCAGGCTGTTTTGCAAGGTTATGGGTCTGTAATCGCATACGTCATTTTTATCACCTTTTTTGAAAATAGGAACTATATTGACCTGCTTAAAGTGATTAGGATACTTCCCCAGCCTGAGAGACAGGTTGAAGATCCGCAGTATGAGGGGTTTCAATGTAGTGACAGTCCTTTTCCAAAATAGGCCTGGAATGTCATCTGGGCCTCTAGTATAGTCATTTTTCATGCTTTTTAATGCCGAGTTTAAATCTTCATCAGTGATAAAGAGATTAATGAGGATATCATCTTTAACAGGTGTGAAGTCAGGAAATGAGGCAGGTCTCAATGTATCATTTGTTTGAATTCTAGAAAAGTGTTTGGCAAACTCTTGAGCAATACTGAATTCGTCAGATAAGAGAATTCCATCTGCGTTTCGGAGTTGTAACTTTCTACTGGTTATGTTCTTATGCTTCATGAAATTCCAGAATGGTTTGATATCTCTGTGAGTAAGCAGACTATCCTGAACTGACTCTGTATACATGTTGTAGGAGTTTAATATGAGAGTTTTCACTTCTTTGCGGAGTTGGCTGAATATTTCATAGTATTGACTGTCACCTGTTTGCTTATATTTGTTTCTGTAGAATTCTTTGGATTTAATTTTACGTATTAGTTCACTATTATACCAGTGCGGGTAGGTAGAGCGTGCGGTAAGATGGGATTGAGGAACAATGTCAGATATAACTGAATGGACACAGTTAATCAGGTTGTTGGTGAGCACATCGATGTCATCCATAGCGTCAGCGAGCTGCTTGTCTACGTTTCTTAGAGCTAGGTTGAGCAGAGGCCAGTCAGCCTTTCTGAAATTGAATCGAGGAGTACGGGAGCTGCATTTGAAGTTATGAGAAGTCACTGTGATGTCAAAAGTAATTGGTGAATGATCCGAGTGAAATATGGGGTTGTCGGTGTGAACATCTATATGAGTAGAGGAAAATATTAGGTCGAGGTAGGCATTTTCTCTGGTTGGAAAGTTGCAAATTTGTTCCAGACCATAGCTGTGAAGCATATTAAAGAGAGCCCTAGTCTGCAGTGATGGAGAAGAAGATTCTAAATTGGCCATTTGACAGTTAAAGTCACCCAAAACCATTGCTATGTCGGCAGATTGAATTAGTGGGAAGATTGATTCCAGCGAGCTTTCTAAGTACTGGAGGTCTATATTAGTTAAGGGAGGTGGAAAATAAAGCAATACTATTAAAACCTTTAACTTGCCAAGATGAAGAAGGCAGTATACTGATTCAATATTTGTGAAATTTGATGCAGTTTCACAGAGTATATGGTTAGAATGTATAATAGCTACTCCGCCTCCACGAGATCCTCTGTCCTTTCTATGGATTGTATATTGTCCATCTATAATCTCCTGATCATCAATATTTATGGAGAGCCAGGTTTCAGTGAGCAGGTAAATGTCGTAAATATGTGAGCCTTGGATTGCTCTGAAGTGGTTTAGGTTGCTAATTATACTCCTGCAATTCTGAAGGTAAACACTGAACAGTTGGGATCTGGGGATTCTATGACGAGAGGAGAACGTAGTATGTGTAGATAGCAGGGTATCTGATTGCTATGCCGGTGGAGAGGAGATTTTGGACTCCCTTGATGGTCTGTCCGTGAAGCGTTTTACTAGAGCCCCTGATAAAAGGGATCTTAGATTCAACACTTTTTCTGTTTGTGATGGAAGGCATGTTATTATAAAAGATGAGTAGGCGGGACATCGTGTCTTCAGAGAACGGACATCTACTCCGAAACCATATTCTTCTTTAATTAGGTTGATAAGATCTTCAGATTTAGTGGAGGGTCCAAGTCTAGAAAGAAAAATTCGGTCTTTTGTGGGAATAATTGTGATATTATACTTGTGTTTGAGTAACTGAGATTTTTCTGCAGTAGTTACATTCTGTGTTTGATGAGTTATGGCTGGAAGCTTGGAGAAAGTACCTTGAGATATAGATGCTTTAATATTTTCTGACGGTTTGTTCTGTTTTGATCTTTGGTGCGATATTTGAGACTGGCAATCAGAAACAGGTTTACTCACTGTGGCGGCAGATGTACAGACAGGTTTGCAGACCTCATTAGATGTGGCAGCAGTTATTTTTGCATATGTTGCCTTAACTGATGTTGAAGAGGATTCCGCTTGGTGACTCTGAGCTTGTGAAATAGAAGTACAGACAGAACTGTTCCGCAGAGGAGAGTAGGTGGGAGGAGTGGTTCTATTTACATCAGGAGAATCATTTAACAGAGTCTGTTTGGCAATAAATTGCTCAGTTGAATGACTTGAATCATGAATGTTAGCAGGCTTGGGCAAGTTAATATTTGCAGCAGTAGAACTATTGAGGCCGGTGGAAGGTGAAGATCTGGTCTCAGTACTGAGGGCATCGTCAGTTAATGAAGAATTCGTATTCACTTTGAGCCCATTGGTGTCGAGAGTAGGTTCAGAATTCTTCCTAGCTTCCCTTAAGTGGCAAGACATAACTGATGTGAGATTTTTAATTTGGGCGTTAATGTCAGAAATTTCAGCCTGTTGATTAGCTAATATTGTTTTTATACCACAAATCTCCGTGTATAGCTCGCTGTTTCCTTCATTGAGTGTATTAGAATCCAGGAGAATTTCAGAGTTTGCAGTATGAGGTGCACTGATTAGATGAGTTTGAATGAGGATTTTCTGCATAGTGTTAAAGAGTAGTTCCTGGAATTCAGTTGATTGCAGAATACCAAAGGTTGGATTCAGAGTTTCCGTAGGGAAGGAGTTAGCGCTGAGATCTTCTGACAGCACAGATGTTTGTGAATGTGTCCTGAAACACGGAAATTTTTATTTCTTCCCAGAGGCTCTTTACACAAAGGATACTTTAATTGACGTTCAAGTGCTGCATTAAATGGTATTCCCGGTCATCATTTTAGCATTATATTCCTATTTCATGAAACCATAACCTGCAAGTCATATTTCACACATTGTTAATCCTGTATTTATAGCGAAAGTGTAGCACTTCAGGCGTGAATGAAACAAAGTAAACTTCATAAAATGGGCAATAGAAAAGAATCTCATGGTCATTTGAAACGAAAGGCCTCGTACCCTAGAAATAAACAACGTCACAGGTTAAGAAGCGGATGAATTAAAGTTGAAATAACGCCACGAAAAGAACAAACGCTATCCTATCACGTAGCAATGTCAGCGTAAGCTATAATAAAGATGAACAGTGGAGCTCTGCGAGAACGTGAGTCCAGGCATTCGGTTTTGATTGCGCAGCAGGCCGGAATGGCTGGTATGTGAAGTCGTTCGTGCAAACTGTGGCCAATGACGCACACACAGATAAAATAGAATTCCGCAGGGAACTGGAAACTTTTGTGGAAAAGCGGATGGTAAGTCAGCACGTTTCCGTCCTTATATAGGTTAAATATTCGCGGTAGTCAAAAAAGCTATCAGCTCATCTGCGAAATGAGAAACGTGATGGCGATTTAGCGACAGATTGTAAGGATTCTGAAAACAAGCGTCTAAGTACCTTATAAGTACCCTATAACGGAAGTATAGCGGTAGTTCAATATCTGATCTATGACATTAAAGAGTGAGAATAACTATTTAATAGGTTCATGCGATTCAGCGCATCACGTCACTGCATATGCACGTCTGAACACTGCAAATTAAATGCTAGTTATAATTCATGTCTGAGACAGTGTGTCGCGCTTCCACGAAATAAGTTCTTCACAATCCATTTAATGCATTGGCATTAAAGTGCCCATAAAAATATTTACATCGTTCATAATTTCATATCGGTGTTGTTTCTTTGTTATATGACAATCCTTACTAACAGTAATACTGTAACCAATATGTACCTAACCTTTATTTTTCAAATTTACATTATACGGTGGAGGATTTAATATATACATAACAAGATGAAGAGAAAGGAAGACTACCTTTATTTTTTCTCCTTTTTGAACTGACACTACTTTTACACCGATTTACCTAGATTTCTAGAACCGCTCGTACACTTGGTGGCACCGCTTCTGTGTTCCCCTGGCTGCTGCTAAAACCTGAGAGAAAAAGCTAATCCCCATAGCTAAAATTAATAACAATGTATTGTGTGACGCATTGCCACCGCTTGAGCTTTCCAGTTCAATAATCCATTCATTTGCCACATACTATAAAACATAGAATGTGATAAGTGAAGTGCGCCTTCTGAAACCGCATGTAGAGGAATACTGCTTGTCTTAAGTGAAATTCCAAAGATCATGCAGAAACTTATTGTTCTGCGAAATATCCAAACTGTTTGGGGAATGTTCTGGTAGACTTCATGAATTGACGGAAAATACATCGGGGACACCCAGAAGAGTGGCTCGTAGATTTCGTCCGTCTCCATCAACACTTGCAAGAAGGAACAGATTATACAAGGATGCTACATAGTGAGTTCCATACCATGGGTTTTAGAGAACAGCTGCCGCATACAAACCAAAGATTTCTGCCCACAATGCACTGTGTCTACCCGGCTGATGCGCATCCTATCATAATTGGTCTCTGGAACATTGGAAAACAGATATGGAGAGGGACGAAACATGGCGGATATCCGCAGAACGCTATTTACTGAGTGTGTCATCCCAACTGTGAATTTTGGCGGTACTCACCGTCTGGGGTTGTTTCTCGTGGTTTGGGCCTGGACCATTGCTCGCTGTTCCTGTAAAAACGAATGGCATGAAGTAAATTGTATCCTGGACCGTTCTGCCTCACATTGTTGAGATGACTCTTTTTCTGTTTCAGGATTGAAATGTACCATTCATACTGCACAGCCTGTAATGACTTGGTTTGAAGATATGGCCATGTTAAAGCTTCATTGGCTTGCCCAGAGCTCCTACCTTAATCTCCGTTGAACAGCTTTGAGATGAACGGAACGGAATGTTGGCTTCGAGCAAATCAACGCGATTTTGGTAACCGTTCAGGTTAGCTTTGTGCAGAGAATGCTCGGTCGTTGCAAAAGGAACGATTGAGCGTGCTGTTCCGGCATTACTTTGCAGACACTTTTGAGGCGAGGACTTCGATGACCTGAAAGAAACTGACATCTAGTAGCTTATGAAATCCCACGACGCCAAACCGAATGTCAAGAAGTCGGTCGATTTGATAAGCAAAACACCAACGAGTAAAACAAGCTGAACGAATTGAGGCTCCTAAAGGAACCTCAACAACGAGAAATGTGAAGTCGTTTGATGTTGTGCAGTTTACTTAGTGACAAATTTTGAAAGGTGATGAGCAGTGAGGATTAATTAGAATGCACAAAATTAATATATGCTGCACGATCCATATTAATTTTAAAGGATAAAGGCAAATAGTCAATCTTCTTTAGGCATTGGAAAGATCAGACAGCCTTTTCATCCGTTTTCGGAGATACCATCTAATACCACCACTTTGCTTATTGGAGGCTTGAAGTGGTGAAACCCATGTTTAGTCTCTAGAGCAAAGTTTCCGGCATCCCCCTCCCCCATACTTCTCCTTCAACCCATGCACGGTACTAAGTACTATAGGTTTTGATACCTTTCATGTTTGGGGTTTTTCATAAAAAAAAAAAAAAAAAAAAAAAAAAGCTCCTAACTACTCTGAAATTGCTTATATTGCTTTTTTCCAATTATCCCCTTTTACCTCTGAAGCCTTTATTTATTATATGATAATCACGAAGCTTAACATTGCAGTCGTCCCTTGATATACATATTAGCTGTTATGGGTAATCGATAATAAGCCAAATGAGAAAATTTCGATAAACGGGCCACGTGCTTGTTTTATACGATAAAACAAACTTAATTGAAGTTGACATATTCCACAATCAACTTTTCTATCTTCATATACTGACGGTGGAATATAATATATGTTAAGGCTTTTAATTTTTATTTAGAAATTTCCCAGAAAAGTGATATAACGTTGCTGTAAAACGTGATTATGGGATAGGCCTCGATAGTGTGGTATATACCTATTTTTACACGTATCATTAAGCTCACTTTACATTATATCGTTTAAGAAAGCAATCTTGATGTGAATCTTGTGGCTGTCAGTTTATCCATTTTTGTGAAAATATTTGTGTGATGGTAACTAGGGTTCCTTCTCAGTCGCTGTACAATTAAAATTTCATTGTTTTTGATTTTGTTTAATGCTCCATATAATTTATTTGTCAGGTTAGGGAACGAACATAATTGTACGTTTAAGGTTCCGTTAATGGTAGCTGTTAGTGAAATTCAAAGGAGGTTGTGACGACGAGGAAAGCAAATAAAAAAATTCAGATTATCGAATACTGAAGGAAATGTGCTGTTCAGTGGTAGTGAAAATGAAATGGATAAACCTGAGGTGGTTAAGTGTAAAGAGTGTAAATTGTCAAAAAATAATAATGAAATAAGGGGTTGGAAGGGTTGGACGAGAAATAAAATTTGAAAAACTGATGGGCACTTCTGATACGATAAAGAGCAATCTTCATTGCTGCATCATTTTAAGTTTCAATTTAAGGTGAAGCAGAAACATTTTCAAGATAATATTTTCATTATTTTATAATTTTTGAAACAAAGACATTCATGATATGCATTCATTGTCTGTTAATTTTGATTATTAGTATTAGTAACGGCCGCATGGTGCAAGAAAAAGAAAAGCTTATGCTGCACCAGCCAAAAGAAAAAAAAAAAAAAATCCGAACAAAACAATGATGAAAAAAGGAAATTAAACCTATCATCCTATGCGCTTCCCTTACCCGAAAGTACTATCCAGATGACCTTTGAATTTCCCCAAACTGTCGGCCTTTACCACCCATGAAGGCAACTTATTCCAGTAATTTATAACTCTCTGGCTAAAATAAAACTTCCTGCAGTCCAATTATAGTTTATTACTCGGTGTTAAAACACAGTCTTTAACACTGAGTAATAAATTTACCAGAAGAATGTAATTTTAATTGAATTTATTACAGTTTTTCGGTATGAACTTTAATAAAAGATATGAAAGTAATTTAGAAATATCCCGTAAATGTAACATTAGGGTCGATATTCAACTGTAGAACATTGAATTTTACTACATATCCTTCTATTTGAATTTCTAAGCGTTTAATAATTAAAGAAATATATTCTGCTTCTGTCACAGAACTTTGACTCACTGAACTAAATGAATAATGTTTATTAAGCACTTTGTTCACTCCAAGGAGTAAGGAGAGTAAACATTTTTAATATGCTGATGATTCTTACAAAGGACACAAATTTGGTGTGTGGTAATCAAAGCATGTGCGACACATGCGATATATTTATTATGCAAATTAAATTGAGGATTAAAATATTAGGATTTATCGTTAAATGATTGCCACGCTAATTTTTATAGACGATGAAGCAAATTTAAGCAAAATCATTAATTAATGCGAATGTGACGGAAAAGAGGCAAAATGGCTTTTTTCCAATTATCCCCTTTTACCTCTGAAGCCTTTATTTATTATATGAGAATCACGAAGCTTAACATTGCAGGCCCTTGATATACATATTAGCTGTTATGGGTAATCGAAAATAAGCCAAATGAGAAAATTTCGATAAACGGGCCACGTGCTTGTTTTATAAGATAAAACAAACTTAATTGAAGTTGACATAATCCACAATCAGTTTTTCTCTCTTCATATACTGACGGTAGAATATAATTTATGTTAAGGCTAAGGCGAATAGGGGCCAAAATTACATAATTTGTATCGCCATCCAACTTTAGACATTTCTAATTACGTTTTAAAACAATCTGTTGCTTGATTTCTAGAATAAACAGCAGTAATTAAGGATAATTTATTACTGGCAGCTGCTTTCCGCTAAGAATATGGCGGTCCGTGTAGGAAATATTTTGACAATTGATTCAGTTACTTTTAATCATAGATATCAGTTGGCATCCATCAAAAGGTTGTGAATAAGCGTTGAAGCAGCTAAGGCCCACGAGGATATTGTTCCAGATTATGTGGGTACAGTACTGCATTTTCTACGTATATCATGAATAATGGAGACGTATTTATTATTATTATTATTATTGGGGGAACCTTTATGAGTTTTTCCTGCCCCGTAACGGGTACTGATACCAAGTGAATTCTTATTTCTCCTTGATGGGGGCGTCCACCCCGTGACGGGTACTGATACCAGTTGCACATGGTGGTTATTAAGTCCAGCTATTACTGTTGATCGAGGAATTCTCTGACTACCCTACAGGTGTTCAGGATTCTCACTTTCTGAAGTTCCTTGTTGCTGTTCTCCGGGAAGCGTATTTCAGCTAGGCTCATGTGTACGGTATTTGGCACGATGCCGGTGATTGAACGGTCGCACAGTTATTATTATTGTAAACTGCCTTATATAATAATGTTTCCTATATAAACTTCGTGTGTTGTTCTATGGTCGATTTGCTATTTGCTGGACGAAAAATCAAGTTTCTGAGATAAAAACACCATGCTACCTTCTCCTCAGACTGAATAACTGAGCCACTTTGTTAAAAAGGCCCAAAATTCCTCGTGTCATTGAACTCAGGATTCGAACTCGGGTCTTTTCCACCCGTGTGGGTAGGATGGTATTTATACCAACTGTGCTACTAACGAGGGCACCCCAGCTGTCGGTTTGGGATCGTCTTAAGATGAGTAAACTCCTTTCTTTCAGACTTGTGATATAGATTTGAGTTTTTGAGGTTAAACATACAAATAGAAATTGCGTCACTTACTTTTTTAAATAATTATTTTAATTAATTTTTTTTTTTTTTTTTTTTTTGTGTTAGTAATAAGGCTGCTTGTGCGGCGCGCCCATGATCATGTCTGATGTCTGATGAGGACTGGAGTATCATGGAATCTTGCTTGATTCCATGAAGCAAGATAACTGTCAATCATATATCATATGTTGCTACTGCTACAACATATGAGACATGGTAGAATTGTGTGCTGTAACTGCCAAAGGAGATAGACAAACTTAACCGTGAATCTTATTTAGTTCAGGAACAGTGCGTGATGTGTTCTTGACATCAGTGTTTAGTGAGTGCTGCCTTTTTTTATCCTGCAACAGGAATTCCATGTGCTGTACTCTGTTTGCTAGGCAACAAATTCCAGGTATTGACGGCAGCCGTGAATGTGTACTATATACTGGACAAAAACTAATATATTTGAAATGTTGCTATTTATATTGCTAATTAAATTTAGAAGAAGAAAATCTTTATTGTACAGTAAAGATACAATAATGTGCCCGCCACAGCCAGGAGGCCAGGGGCTTGACAATGATATAGGGTAATATAAAAATATGTACAGTATAAAAATTTGTGCAGTATAAAAGATTACATAACAATTAAAAACGTAGCATTAGCCATTCAATAGATATGAGTATGTACATAGTTGTGAGGCAGACAGTGCACCAAGGTATGTGCACGTTCATATGTACAAGGCACATATTTAAGCATATTCACACAAGTCAGAAAATTTCACAGTGCCAAATTATTGTTCGGTATTGCATTTTCTTGTGAAGACAGTTCGTCGATTTGCCTGCGACGTGCCGTTATGCACCTCATAGGAGATAGCAGATGGAGATATCAGTATGAGTCGACATCAGGGGCCAAACAAAAGGGGAACAAGTTCGGCCAACGAGCGCCTGTAATTGCGATCAGAAGCGAATTTCTGCAGGTCAACTCCGATCATTAGCAGGGCTTGTACTGTAGGAAGTACTTGTCCAGGTAGGAATCTGTCACTGATCTTCAGCCTGTTCCGTTGTAGCTGAAGAAGAGGGGTGGCTCGTAAGGACGGAAGTGAAACATGCCACTGGCATATATCCCAGAAGTCAGGGGAGTTGATTTTGCCAACCAGCATTTTGACTGTGGTCGCAGTTCTCCTCATGCTGATTATTTGAGGCAGCCGCGGGATTTGGAGTTGGTCGGCCATGCTGGTGGTCCTCTGCTGAGGGGGAAGTCGATGTTTGTGGGTTGCCCACTTCAATATCCAGTATTCACTGGCGAAGATGAGCTTCATGAGAGAAGGTACTGCGGATGCCCATATTTCAGAGGCATACAGAAAGGTAGGATACACAATGGTTTCCAGATATCTGATTGTGGTTCTTGCGTCTGTGTTATGAAGAAGATGTTGACGGGCAATCCAGCGCATTCGGTTGATCTTGCGTAGAACACATTCGATGTGACAGTTGAATCTAAGGTTTGGGTCGAAGGTTACACCGAGATCTTTGTGTTTAGTAACACTTGGAATAACTGCACCCTGCAGTGAGGGTTGTATGGATGTGGGACACTTCTTCAGAGAAAAAACCATAATAACGGATTTTTGGGGGTTCAGTTTGAGACCGAAATGGTTGAGATGGCTAGAGAAAGCTGTGATCTTATTACAGATTTCCGATGTGATCACTCCACTGTCGGCTGATGGTGGTATTTCCGTTAGGAACTTTATATCGTCGGCGTAGGTAATGACATCATTTCTGTTACACACAAACGGAATAAGGAGGGCGGTAAAAAGTAACCCCGATAAAACGCCACCTTGCGGCACACCAGCATTGATGGATCGGGTATAGCAGAGGTTACGATGAGTGAGGTACACTGTTCTGTTCCGGAGGAGCGAGTACAGAAAAGCGAAAACGTCACCTTTGATCCGAAAGAAATTGGTTAGGAGATTCAGAAGGGCTGAGATGTTGAGGCTATCAAAAGCAGCTTCAATATCGGCATAAACAACCGCCATTTCTGATTTGGCATCAAATGCATTTAAAATTTCCGTTTGGACTGCCAGAAGGTTGGAGACAGTTGATCTATTAGGGAGAACATAATGGAGTTGTTTTGATGATTGTGGAAGAAGATGGCGTGTTATATGCGGAAGAAGGACTTTTTCCAGTAGCTTTAGGAGCGTGGATGCAGTGGAAATCGGTCTATAGTGCTTTGGCTGGCTTGGTAGTTGAACTTTAGGTAGTGGGGCAAGACTGTATTTACTTTGTATGTTACGTAATTTGGAAGTTCTATCCATACGATTATGCAACTGCTTGGACTATAAAATATTTAAGGGCAAAGGCCTCATTCTACGAGGTAGAGTGACTGGGTTGCCACTATTGCAACACCAGGGTACCTGCCCGCCCGCCGAAGAGAAGCCAACAAGCTTTGAAACGGTGCCGTCTGGGTGGTTGTATCCGCTGAGAATAAATAACAGTAGTCTTCTCCACTGGTGAAGTGTTATTTATTCGATATAGCGCAATACCATGGCAACTCGTGAAGGCATTTACAATATGAGATAACCAAAACGATGCCAATTTATTTAATTAATTTAACTACTTTGGTAGATCGCTACGCTAAAATGATGATTTTGCAGTAACCTACATGTTAGTCAACTGCTTTGAATAATGAACTTCATCTGACTAGTATAAGGAACTTTTAGAACCTTCCTGCAACTGCTGTAAGCAATACCTACAGTAGGCATTGCTTATTGAATAACTATTTCAATTGAGTTGGTTGACTGTTGCAATGACACAAAACTGTGAAAAGTTATGAAAATACAAGAACTGCAATGTGTGTGTGTATATGTGACAAACACATACATTATATCTAAACACGTTTTCAGACATCAGAGGTTTCATTTAGAAGAAATCTTTGATTACGATACTTTTAGAATTTTTTACTGCTATAAGCAATGCCTACTACCCCATGTACTCGTCAAATGAACTTCATTACTCAGTGCAGTGGCATAATCTATTGTATGGATAGAACTTCCAAATTACGTAACACGCAAAGTAAATTTAATTAGTATTATAAATAGCAACATCTCAAATATAGGTAGTCAATATGTAGATTTTCTGTTTAGTCACAGACTAATTACAACAATACTCTAGGCAGCTGGTTAGTTTACGATTACAAAAAGCTGTCTGATGACTTCATTGATCTGTATGGTTCAGCAGAATAAGTAATTCTTGGCCATACTGACTTACCATGTTGCCCAATAATCAGCTGCTTTGAACTTCATAACATTGTAACGACGTTTTTCTCATAATATGAAAGTTAGAGAGAGAGAGAGAGAGAGAGAGAGAGAGAGAGAGAGAGAGAGAGATATGCAATACTCTCACTAAACCTTAGTTCTTAAAATACTCTCACTAGCTGAGTGGTTAATTTTGAGCATGGAGACATGCACCCGCATGAGTTACCATGGTTCAAGCCTACGTGACTTCTAAGTACGGCTATGTTTTTGTATTCACTCTGTATTGCGAACTCCTTTCACCTCGTGTGTTTATCCGAATTATGAACAGAAAATTTATTTTTGTTTAATTATGATATAATACTTAATTAAATGATTATTAATAATTAAGTATTTGTAATATAGTATAATAATTTTAGGAGAACTACTTACCCGCACTAAAACAGAAGTTGAGAAATAATCAGTATTTGATTATAACCACATTAATGCGGTATTTAAATAAAATTCCCATTTCCATAATGTCTTTAATGTGTGACCGTAAAGTTTCAAGTTGTTTTATAATCGTCCAATGACCTTTTTCAGTGAATTCATTAAATCAATTATTCATTCATGAAATATTATTGATTCTGTAAAATGAGCAAGTTTTCCAGTATACACTTTTGGTTTAGCGTGCTCACACTAAAGAGAATAAGAGTGTCGTGAAATCTGGAGCTCTGTCTGGCCGCTGTATCGCCCATAACTTTCGATTCATTTTTGTTTAAAGTGGGAATCTAACGGATTAAAATTTTTCATTCATAGAACCATAGTATTTCCTATCAGGAGCATAATGCTTCTATGAATTGCCAACTGTATTATATTCTTTAAGTTATTTAAAGAACCTGATTTTGAAATAATCTATTTTGTATACTCGCGTACCTGTTTATTTTAGAATATGTTTAAAATTATCCGTTAAATCGTGAAGTTTTGCAAGTTGCTTTGGTTAAAGCGTAATAATATAAAAATAAGCGAGGTATTTATTTTTCACTAAAATCTAATCAAAGTGAAATCATTATTTTTATTCACGGGGAAGGGGGGGATTGCACTTATTCATGTATCATTTTAGGGGATATCTGTATCGCATGGTTTCAGTATGCCTGGTAATACAGTGGAACTTCTCTATTACGAACTTCTATTTAACGATTTTTTTCGCAAAACATTGCACCTTGGAACGAAATTACATGTAAAACTAACCCCATATAGTGTTAGTCTCTCTATAATGAATTTAAAAAAAAAAAAAAAAAAATAGTAAAAGCATTTTTGAACATTTTCAAGCATTTACTGCTAAACAGCCGCTCAAATATATACGACCTCCTACCCTCCGAAATTATGCATTAGCATCTGGAATTAATCATCCTTTTAGTGAATACTTGTGACCATTGGCGCCCGAAGGAGGGTCTTTGTTTCATTTTTGTTACAGTCATAAAACCAAATGGGTTTTCTTAAAAGTGGTCATAAACTTTACAATAAATAGAATAGATTTGTAAATTGACGTTGTCTCAGGGGAAAACGACATTCGCCGCGGTAAGCCTTTAGTGTGCTGCGGCGGCAATATGTACATAGAATGCTACCATAGTCGGTTTTTAGTAACGCCTGCTGAGTGACATTCGCTTCCCACCTCAACCGTGCCATGTGACCTTCCTGTCAATCATTATATGATATGTCCGTTCTCATCTAACTGGACTCCCAGTACATGGTTTTCATGTTTTTTTTTTATTTTTTTTTTTTTATTTCGTTCTTTTAGAACAATTTGTCATCAATCACATAGGCTATATGTTCTTGTATTTTTTTCTGAAAAGTAACATACAGCATACATTAACCGTAAATTTTCTTTTTTGTATATGAATGAAAGTCGTATATTTCTTCAAATTGATTGATATGAAAAGTCACGTGATACTGTTGAATTGGCAAGCAGACGTCATTGAGTAGGCGGTACTAACAATTCCCTATATGGCCTGCGCAGCGAAGTTTCAGCAAGAGCTGCAGTCCAGTAATTTTTACATTTGCGGAAACAATGTCAAAGAGAAAGTGTTTAAGTATTAATGATAAAGTAAAGATTCTTCATGATATTGACCAGGGTTTTAAGAAAAAAGATATTGCGGAGAAATATGGCATACCTGCAAGCAGCTTATCTACGATTTTAAAAAATCGAGAATCAATTTTAAATGCAATTGAAGAAGGAACAGACAAGAAGCGGATTAAGTTGTGTATATATACGAAGATGTTGATAAAGCTGTTCTAAAATGGGTGCAAATGATACGTGAAAAGAATATACCAATCTGGGGTCCAATAATTAAGCAACAAGCTCTGAAATTTGCACAGTCCCTGGGACATACAGAATGTAATGCGAGCACTGGGTGGCTAGATAAATTTAAGAAGCGCCACAGAATTGTGAAAAAGGTTATTTGTGGAGAAAGTGTTAATGTAAGTGAAGAAGATTGCAACAGTTGGAGGAAGATTAAAGAAGATTTTGGAAGAATATGAACCTAAGGATGTTTTTAATGCTGACGAAATGGGTTTATTCTTTAAATGTTTACCGAATAGAACACTTGCTTTTAAGGATGATAAATATTTTGGCGGAAAACAAAGCAAAGAAAGAATCACTGTGCTAGTTGGAGCAAATATGACAGGAAGTGAAAAATTAAGACATCGGAAAATCAAAAAACCCAAGATGTTTTAGAGGCACAAAATCTTTGGAAGTTGACTACACCTTTAATAAAAAAGCATGGATGACCAGTGATATCTTTGAAGACTGGATATTAAAACTAGACAAGCCTATAACAAAAGAAAAAAGGAAAATCGTGTTGGTAACTAACAACTGTCCAGCACATCCTGCCAGTATTTCTGCCAAATTTAAAAGTGTGAAGTTATTGTTTTTACCACAAAACGTGACGTCAAAACTCCAGCCAATGGACCAAGGCATTATTAAAAATTTTAAATTTCATTATCGAAAGAGAATAATAATGAAGATTGTCAATGCATTATCAGAAAATAGAAACTTGGAGGTTACAATTGACCTTAGAGCGGTGTTTCCCAACGTGGGTCCCACGCCCCACATGGGGGAATTTGATTGTTCAGGGGGGCAATTCAAAAATTGCTCGTCTAGAGTTTAAAACAACCGCCTACTATGACTTAACTTGTACAAAAGAAGAATTGTTGGTAAAGTCTCTGTTTATTGCTCATACTGCAACTATCAATCGTACTCTTGAGGCTAGTTATGAAATTTCTTTACTCATTGCTAAATCTGGGAAAATCATACTATAGGAGAGAATTTAATCAAACTATCAATATCAGAATTTCTTAAAACAGTTCTGGAAAAAGATGACAAAGACGTGAAAGCTATGCCACTCAATAACAATACTGTTAGCGGAAGAATAGATGAAATGAGTGAAGATATTGAAATACAACTTGTTGGAAAGCTGAAAACAAGAAAATTCTCAGTGCAAATGGATGAATCAACTTTGAGAGACAGTGAAGCCGTACTGATAACTTATGTAAGATATATTGATAAAGGTAATTTTGCTGAAGAAATGTTATTCTGTAAATCGTTAGAGAGCACCACTACCTTCAAAGATATACATAATAAGCTAAAAAATTACTTAGATGACAATATACCAATGAAAAATATAACATCTTGCGCTGCAGATGGTGCTCCTAATATGATGGGCAAGAAAAATGGCTGCTTAAAATTGATGAAAGATGAGAATCCAGAAATGCTTCTTGTGCATTGTGTTATTCGTAGGGAAAACTTGTGTCTCTTCAAGCTTTTTGTGAAGAACAAAATGAAGACCATGTTAGACTTTTACTTCACACTGAAGTAAAGTGGCTCTCGAAAGGGAACTGCTTGAAAAGATTTATGGAACTATTTGATACTATTAGTGACTTTTTAAGTGACAAACCTAAAATGAAGCATCTGTTAACGGTCGATGGTAAAGCATTTGTGAGTTATTTAGCCGATATCTTTGAAAAACTAAATATATTAAATAAACAACTTCAAGGAACAAATAAAACTCTCGTCGATGCAAAAGCGAAGACATTTGATTTCATTACATTTATTAAATTATGTCAAAAATATATTTTTAAAAAAAATTTGAACAGTTTCGTTGTCTGCAAAAATGTGAAGTGACTGATACCGCTGTATTTGTTATTGTTGATCATCTGAAAATTCTGTCCGATGATTTAAAAGAAAGGTTTTTTGATTTAAAACAAATTGATTTTCCAACCTGGATGATGCAACCAATGTTAGTGGATTTGTCTGATGTATCAATGCAGTACCAAGAAGAATTCTCAGAAATGCAAAATGATGAGTCAGTTAAAACTTTATTCAATATAAAAGAAGCGATGGCATGGCTTTGTGATGAAACAGAAATTAAATACCCAAATTCAACCAACGTTGCAAGAGAGCTATTGTTACCGTTTCCATCTTCATATTTAGCTGAATGTGGATTTAGTGCCATAAATGATTTGTTACTAAAGAAAAGAAATCGACTGGATATCACAATGTCTATTATATGTTTTGAAAATTTACTTACTATTTTTTTCTTAATAATTTCCTAATGATTTCTTCCTAAAACCTAAGTCTCGTGTCCTGAACAAGTTGGAATTAGGCTTCATTTAGGGAATAATTCAATTTTTGAATATAAAAAATATGTATATCGGTGTTTCCCAACGTTACATAGGGGGCATCAGAATTTCAGAAAGACTTAGGTGGGGCATGGTAAAAAAAAGGTTGGGAAACACCGCCTTAGAGATTGCATCTGTGAACTGTCAAAAGTTTGGACAAACGATATCATTCAATACACTATTCGAAATTGTTTTTCGAAAGCGGGATTTGCATTGAATACAGAAGTCGAACATCAACTGGATGAACAAGATGAACTGCCCCTTTCACAACCGAAAAACTTTTGGACAATATTAAAATCGTCCGGAAACATCGAAAATGAAATAACACTGGATAGTTATGTTTATGTAGATCAAGATCTGGCCACAACAGAACATCCAGATGAAGATGAAATACTTCTGAACAGTGTTAGACGCGACCATGATCACGAAGAAATTAACGATGACGTTGAAGACACATCAGAACAACCCTAGAAAAACCAACTCGTGAAGAAATGATTAACGCTTTTAAAACTATTCGTATGGGTTTACAGTTTTGTGAAAATGTTCCTGATAATGTTTTTAATGCTCTGAACAAATGTGAGGTTTTTTTTGAGAATCAGATATTTTTTTAATGTACGAAAAGTGCAAACGAAAATTACAGATTTTTTTTTTTTTTTTTTTTAAATTTGTGATACCGGCGAAAATTGTGTAAACGTAATTTAAATAAGTGTTTTTGAAATAAAATACATAAAAAATAAATGTAGATTCATTTTCTAATTAAATAACAATTTCTAATAAAAAAAGATATTCTCTGTATAACGAATTTTTTCGCTGGATTTATCGAATTCGTTATAGGGAAGTTCGACTTATTTGTTCCGGTTGTTTATACTTTATACTACACTTACGGCAAAACTGTATCGTGAAACTTCAAATAACGAGCCATTATTTGTATAGGAGTTTTTTTAAAGAAGAAAATCTAATGATAAGGAGTATGTTTCCTCCTCCAACAAGTTATACTACTTCAGATATTGTTAGAATTACGTTCTAATAATTTTAATGAAAACAATGAGAATCAGAGATATAAATTGTATAAACAACCATCATAATACCATTTTGAAATCCTTAAATGCACCAATGCCGTTCTAACAGGTTGGCTCTCCCGGGGTGAAATTATGTGAATAATTATAAATAGATTAATATAATAATAATAATAATAATAATAATAATAATAATAATAATAATAATACTGACGTTGCCGTCAGACAATATTTCATTGGAGAGAATCATGTTTCTGATTGGCTAGCTGTCATCATCGTATGTGTTATGTATTTGTCACATTCTTTCACTGTCAGAGCACTATTGTAAATGTCATGTCATTCGACATGTCACGTTCTTGCCTAATCCGATGATCGTTCAGAATATTTCTTTACATAATAAGGTGGGGTAGATTTAGAGAGAGTTTCAAAAATAAGGAAATGTGCTCATTATTGTACAACCAGGGCATAGAATTGGGATCGGCAAACTAAGTTTGCAACATAGTATATCGATCTCATATTGCGAAGGCATTTTCGCCACGAATTATCTTGGTATTGTATTATTTTAAATAAAAAAACACTTATCCACTGGAGAATTATATCGGTGTTTATTTGAAGTGTATATCATTACCCTGAAAAGTCTAGTGACAAGATATTCGTATATCCACGATATGTGTAATGCTAGATGGCAAAGCAGATAAAATAAAATAAACTGAAGCAATTTAGGTAGAAGCTCTGCTGCGAAAGCTGCAAAAAATATTGTACAAGTAGGGCATTGTCTCTTTCTGTGCATAGCAAAACACAAAGTTAGGAAATATATACAAA
The DNA here is from genome assembly GCF_048544385.1 of Mastigoproctus giganteus. Lineage (NCBI taxonomy): Eukaryota > Metazoa > Arthropoda > Arachnida > Uropygi > Thelyphonidae > Mastigoproctus > Mastigoproctus giganteus. The sequence goes on from NC_143575.1 coordinate 115,399,481, forward strand.
TTATGTTGAACTGTAACATCAGAGCCGCAAGGCCAGGGATTGAAGCTATTGTCAGGATGACAGATGGAGATGTTTTGTGTGATCGAGGTCAAATTCATTTATAGTTTCTGTTTTTTCCGCTTTCAGTATTCACTAATCATTTTATGGCAATTTATAAATTTGTATCTGTACTGTATAAAACCCACTTTCTATAAATGGAGTTAGATACTGAAACATTTTTGATCGCTTCTCGAGTTTTCTCGGTTTTCTGTTAATTCAGAGAAAGAAACCAAAGTTTGTAATACATATTATAGAAACAAAAAAGCCTTTTTTTTTTTCTTTTTCTTTCTTTTCTCTGTCGTACGGAGTAGTATTAGTAAATTATAAGAAATTAAAAGAAAAACATGTTTTCTCAAATAGCAATCATCAAGCTCCATTTTCCCTGCGTTGTGCAATACAGCCTCATTCTTCACGAAGCAGTAATAAAACTAGGTTTGCTGTTTCTGCTTTGTGCATCCAAATCATATTGTCGAAACACTTTGTCACGAGTTGCCTTGGTATTGCACTTCTCTGAATATAAACAATGCTCCAATGGAGCTATTGATTTAAAGTGTATGCCACTAAACACACTTCAGTTTCCACCCATTATTTGCAACATTAAAACACTCATTCAACCTGTTAGGCTCCCAAACAATAGAAGAACAGAAAAGAAGAAGAATAGTAAATTGATCCGTTATAAATAAAAGGGAAACGCCCTCAAAATAACCGTAAACTTCAGCTGCAATACTCAGCTTGGTTGAGGATTGACGGTCTACTAAGTTTTTAATTTTGAAATGAAAATAACTCAAAATTCTCTAATACACAGTAGAAGAAAGTAAACATTTTGAGACAGAAAGCAGGAGTCAGACGAAAAAACGCTGCATGGAACAGAAGCAGCCCAAGTCGATCAATCTTAGTTTCTCTTCAGATTGGCATGTGAAATACCGCCATTTCGAACGAGTATGTGTAGGGATGAAACACTCATTTCAGTCTGCTAGGTTCCTTAAACAGTAAATAAGCAGATGACTGCTGAATGCGGTGCTGTTTCTTGTATTCTGTGTATCTTGTAAACTCCTCTGACCGTTTGGTCGTCCCGGAGTATAAACAGAAAATTTATTTATTTATTTATTTATTTATTTAAAAACAAAAGGAGAGAAGAATGACAGTAGAATGATTTACCTTTCTATTGTTATTGAAAAGACAGTGGAAAAGAAAAGTGAGCCACGCACTACACGCCATTAATGTCAAAAACTCAGCTTAGTTGAATATTGATAGGATCTATTTTAGCGGGTTGGCACTAGAAGGTCCTGAACAATCCAGTTATGAGCTATATTCAGAATACTGAAATGGTAAAATAACCTGAAGTGAACTCAAAAAAGGATCATGCAAATAGAGTTATAAAATATTGTTGTTCAAAGAGGGCATAACTTCGTTCAGTCCAGAGCAATAGGCAAGCTAGGTTTGCTACTTAGTGTATCGATCTCATATTGTGGAGGCACATCGCCATGAGTTGTTTAGAGTGTGATACTAAGGCAAGGCAACTCGCGGTGAAGTGCCTCTATAATATGAGATCGATGGATATGTCTGTAAGAGAACTTACGTCCGTTTTTCTTTTCTTTTAAATTTTAAAGAGCAGGAACAGGCAAACAAATAATAATGAAAAGACATTGATCCCTCAAATTTTGAAGCGGCCACTACGAGTTGCCCTATTTTGTGTTACTAATAAGTAGTGCTTATCAAGAAGAGACGTATAATGTCTCTTATTAGTAAGATCTCATCCCCTCCCCAGACGGTCGTTTCTCTGTTCATTGACTTTTCATCGGTAGGAGGCTAATCATCCCCTCACTAGAGCATACGACAACCCACTGATTAACTGACCTACATGATTAGATCAGAGGTGTGAAAACGTTTCCAAATATGAGCTAATAAATGTTCAAAGCTTCTGTAAGTTCGCATTCTGGCTATAAGAGGAAATATTAATAAATAAAAAAAAAAAAAATACAAATTATAATGGAAACACATTTATCTTACAGATAGGCTTATTAGCTCACATTTGGAAACACGTTTTCCCACATTTTGGCATCTTTTATTTTCGTGCCTTAAATCATGTCCGGGTTGTGCCAGATGCTGTTCTGATGAGGTGCCTAGGCCCCCACCGATGGGAAACGAGAATAAGCGTCGAAACGGCCCATTGAGTTGTAAACTTACAGCATTTTTTAGCTCACATCCGAAAAATTATGAGAGATACACTAACAAATAATAAAATGAAATTTCTGTTCATACTCCGGGACAGCGTCAGAATTGTACAAGTAGAGAACACTTACAAGAATACTAAAATATTTAGCAGTTACCTGAACTCCAGCCATAGTCAACTAAACTGTGTGTACTTCACAATAACGTTATGCTCAACTTGTACAACAATGTTTTATAGTTCCCCCAGCATGTTTGATGCATTTGCTCTAAATTTACTGGAGTTGCCGCAATATTTAAAATCATTCAGTTAAAGAGATCCTAATCAGTTTATACACTATCAAAAATATGTGTAATGGAGCGGTGTACGGTTCGCTTTGTCAAAAATTCAACCATCTCTTTTACTTCGTGTTGTAAGTTTTAGACTATTTCCCCCGTCAATAATATTATGCTCATAATAATATACTCGTAACTTAATGCAATTCCCCATTTTATTTTATTCAGAATATGATTAAAATGTTTTCTGGAAGTTTCAGAAAAGTTTTATTTAAGCTAACAGCACTTAACCGGTGGCTTGTGGTAGCTAGCCACCGTAGCTGAGTGGTCAAGAACAAGGATGCAGAAATACAGTCGTTTGAGTGAAGGTGGTTAAAGGTCACTTTACTACTAAATATGGTAATGGCCTTGTATTCGCTAAATCTGACGAATTCCTTTGACTTTGTAATCGTACCGGAGCGTAAACAGAAAATTTATTATTTACCATGCGTTTTGTAAGCTATCTTGTATACTTATATAAAATTAAATATTCGAGGTACTTTTTATTAGGTATGGGGCTTCCTTTAACGCATACAGCAGAAATGTACTGAAATAACACGCTTATCCACGATATATTTTACAAAGCATTTTCAATCATATCTGACAGCGCGTGCCATACAAATCATTTCTACAATACCTACAGTACGTTTGTTTTCATTGGAGGTTTGGCATTACATTTACCTGCTCAGTTTGGCACGCGCACAGCAGGTTACCAGCCTAATGTGTTTATGATGAGTGGGCAACACTAACTAATTAATGAGACTTCTAATCATTTATCAATTAGCCCTTGGAACTCTAGAAGAACTCATTGCAGCTTCAGTTATATTTTCAAGGGAATTATCCAGAACAGATAGTAAGATTTAAATCAGTGAATAAAAATAATTAAATGTTATGTGCCACGCACATTATATCCGTAATGATATTGTTTCGGTATAGAACAGCATAGTGCATAATTAAAAGATTTTGAAAAGAAAATCCGCTAAATTAGACGCTTCTCTTCAATATCAGTCTAATCTCAACAGGATTACTGGGCCATTTTTAACTGTCACCTTCGTTTATTCTTCTTTTATCGTACTTTCTCCTAATCGCTGCAGATTTTCAAGGCTACACTTCGATTTCACTTAAGAGTTCACTAATCTGCAATTAAATTTTACCTCTTGCGTTATGTGTAGCGTTTCTTTTCTCGAGAAGACGCGTAGCTAATTCCAGTGCGGTATTTAACTTCGAGTAACGCAAAAGAAAACATCAAAACAACTGAAAACAACTGACTGCTTTGGTGAGAGCGTATCAGTTTCATTTCCTTATTGTTATCAGAAGTAGTGGAATAAAATGTAACTGCATTGTAGTGCGGTTAAATTTCTGATATAAAGTGCAGAGTTGCTACATTGGAGATACATTATGCTGGGCAAGTTGCTTATCTACAGCAGAATAAAATAAAAATCTGAAAAACTAACTGAATTACTTCCGAAATATTTCACAGAAATTAGTGAGCTGGATGTTAATTTAAATCTTATTGTTTAATTGCATTTTTGCCAGAGGCTTTTGCTGTTTGATTTCACAAATTCCCGGATGATCCAATTGAAGAGTAATTTCCTAAAGCTATCTAAGCATTATTAATTGAGCAATAAAAACTATTTTGGTATTATTATAACATTGTGTTTAAGAAAATTAAGTTCCGTTGTACTCAAAGTTCATTTGATGCTTTTGTTATTTTTGCGGTTGCTTAAAACGTTTGATTATTTTGCCTTTTGTTTTACTTCATATTAAATACAAATTTTCAAGAGACGGAGTATACACTGAGTGGTCACGCTAATGGGTACACATGCCATTTTCATGAAATGTAGCTCTCCATCAATAACAGCATCAGGTGCTTTTCCCATGTAATATAAAAGAGATGGGTAGATACGTAGGGATGCTGTATGTTTGGATTTCTGTTGGAGAATGGGCAAGAAAAAAGATTTATGTTATTTTGAATATGGCACACGATAGTCAGCGCCAGAGTACCTTGGAAAAATGCAACCTTTCTTCGTTTTTCCTCTACGATAATTACTCTATGGTAATTTTCCCGATAATCATCCTGTTTTTTTTTTTTTTTTTTTTTTTTTTTTTTTTTTGGCGCAAAGTTGCCAACGGCAGCTGACAAGATTTATGCAGATAAAACAATGGCTGCAAGCAGTCAAAAAAATAACAACCCAACACAACAATGATAACCAAATAGGTATCATTTCAGAACGCACAACTTGTATTTTGTCACGGATGGGGTATAGCAGCCGACACCCAAACAAGTTCCACACCTGTTAGCAAAAAAAAAAAAAAACTAACATTTGGCCAGTGGTATAAAGTGGAAAAACTTTACCTAGTCTTATGGATTCCGGTTCCTGCTGTTTCGTACTGATGGGAAGACAAGAGCATGGCAAAAAGGAATCGGTCCATGAACCCATCCTGCCCGGTGTTAATAATACAAACTAAGAGTGTGATGGTGTGGGAAATGTTTCTGTAGTGCACATACACCACTTGATACCAGTGTGGGAACGTTTGGATGCCACAGGTTCCTGTCGCCGAACAAGCGCATTTCTTCATGGCTTCAGTGTATTTGTGTGGGAATTGGTTCTTGTAATAGGGTAATGGGCCAAGTTACAAGACTAGAATGGTACCGAACTGGTTCCAGGAGCATGGCAGTGAATTCGGCTTCCTGTAGCGGCCTTTCCAGTCACCATATCTCAATCCGATTGAGCACCCGTGGGATAAGGTGGAACGAGCTCTTTGGAGTGGAATCCTGAACCCTACAATTCGAAAAAAAAATGTTGAAGGAGCTGAGTCAACATGGACTAGCGTTCCTGTTGCACGTTTTCGCCATCTCATTGAAACCATGTCACGGCGAATAGAGGGTGTTCTGAGGGCTAGAGGGGAACTTACTCGCTATTAGACAGGTGTACCTAATAAGGTATCCACTAAACATAAGTAGATTTTTGATAGCTATCTGTTTATTCCATATGTTTTTATTTCTCACTTTAACTACAATCCGATGATTTTCAATTCAATTTCTATTGAATCGTATCTTCTCCAGCAAACTACAATTTCAATTTCTGCTATGTTCAGTTTCTCTTGCACTCTCTACATAAAATCCCATTGCATCTCCGTTTGCATATTAATATTTCAATTTTCTCTGTAAAATTCAAATGTTAATATGCAAACAGGTTTGTTAGAAGCTAAAAAAGAGTCTTGAAAACTTTGTAGTTTGAGCAATACTTTGCGATTGTGAATAGTAAATGGGATAGCTCTTTAAGCTCATGAAAGTCGGTTGACGGAGGAAAGGGTTAGCGCCAAATATGTGGATGGCATATCACGTTTTCTGAAGTTGTATGAGACGGTTAGGTCTCTGCACCATCTTCTTCCCCAGCGGCCAAAGGAGATTAACTTTGAAGAGAGGAAAAGTCGTGACTAAAATCGAAAACATCAAATAGAGAATTTAAAACTGCATCTGGCGATATATTCGATTGTTTGATCAAAGGAAGGGCTCTGAGAACAGTGCGAAGTTATAATGATTAACAGAAATTTGTACAAATTAGATCGGGTGAAATGTACGGTAAGATCTTTAGAAAATTTCGGAAGATTATCATTCGATGTAACGGGGGGGAGGGAGGGAGAGTGGTTGGGTTTGTTTAAGGACTATGCTATTTTTGTAATAATATAGCGGCACAACAACTAAGGTACAGGAGTTTACAATCAATTATTGTGACAATGAATACAATTATAATAACCGTGTTTAGGAGCTCGAACCACGATTAATTCAAATACTTTTGCGGCTGCACTCCCGTACTTACTGTTCAGTTGGGAAGGTTTTGGCTTTTTTTTTTTTTTTTTTTTTTTTTTGACAGTAAAATACCGGATTGTCGCCAAGTGATAATTGAAAATGCAGCTATCATTACACTTAGATCTTTCCCACTGGAGCACTTTTAAATGAGTCCCATTTGCATTGCACTATTTTCAAATAAATAGTGCATCTATAAAGAATGTATATTCTGTCTAGCCCTGCGGTTTTGTCAGAGAGGGCTTGCGGGTACCACTGGATACTTTTACAACTGGTTGATCACGTTAGCACTAACTATTCACAGGATGGTATCAGGCTTGGGGGAGGGAGGTCTTATCTTTGGTACACTTTTAGCAGGAGCCACGCTTCAAGAAACGAAAGGCATAACTGGTTTCTCAAAAGCATCCATGTTAAAAGTTTTTAATGACTGAAAAGCAAGTGGTTCTTCCACATCTCAGGCAGAAAACAATACTTCAAGAGCGAAGCCATCCTGCTCTAAGGAGGCCTGTATAGCAAAATAGGACATCCAGTGTGCAACAAATACCTGAACTCAGCCAAGCTCAGAACTGCCCTATTGAAACCTATATCATCCTCAGGGAATTGAAGAAATTGGGTATTGGCAGAAGCCTGCCTATTCGGAAGCCACTTGTTTCAAACAAAAACAGAAAAATCCGCTCACAGAAGTGCTGAGAAGGCCATGATTGGATAGTCAACCAATGGAAGAAAGTCACGTGGTCCGACGAATCACGAGACACTGTATTTTGCACGTATGGTAGGCAAATGGTGCGGCAAGAACCTCATGAAGTGATGGTCCCTGCTAGCCTTGTTAAGACAACCCAAGCATCTGAAGTTGATATCATGGTATGGGGAATGTTTTGTTGGCACGGACTTGGTCCGTTGATGCTGGTGAAAGGTCGAATGCCATACTGGGAGTACTCGAATTTTGCATCAGATCTACTGCACACTGGAACTTTACACTTTTAACCCGAAAGTGTGGCACTTTTTGGATCACTGTGCAACAGCACATCTTGCAACAATGGTTCGGAGAACATGACACGGATTTCCCCATCTTCTCTGGCCTCCGAATTCACTGATCTCAATTCTGTTGAGAATGTGTAGAATATGTGGAGAGAGCTATACAGCAACAAATATTTGAATTGTTTTCAACCTTGTAGCAGCTACACGATATTTTTCTAGAAGAATGGTTACAATTACACCAAAAACCACTAAAACATTTATAGAATCCATCCCGCACCGCACATTTGCTGTTATTCGAAACAGAATCGGCCCGATTCAATACTGTGTGAAGATTCGTATTGTTTGGCCCGTGTGGGTGTATCACAAGGAGTTGTTCTTCCATTTTGACCCAGCTTAATTCGGTCAAATCGCCGGACAGGAGTAACTGGAACAGTACCTTGAATTGCAACTATTGTCGTCATGTTGCATCTTACAGCTGACGATCTTAAGCTTTTATTACACTGTATATCAAGTTACGTGTTCCAACTCTACACATATTCTTATACAGCCGTCTGCACTCACATGGAGTGGTCAGGGTTCGACTCCTCGATGATGGCTGTAGGTATTTCTAACTTCTTATTTAATCGGGACTGTAATTATCCAATCTGAGGTGGGTGGGGGGCTTTGGTTTTTCGTGTGAGTCATTCCCTATTTTTCAGCCGCGCAACACGTAAATCATCCCATGAACACGTTCTTCTCCAGCAATATACAGTATAAAAAACACAAACGCCGGTGCCGTTCAAAAATAATAATGTAAAAATAACGTGCCATGTTGTGTTACTAAATTTCCATTTTATTCTAAACAGGCACGCACATAAAGAAACATTTAGCAAAATTCTGCTAATAATATAAATAATCAAAAAACACTCCTGAAAAGTACTAATGACATTACAAACTAGAGATACTAATGCAGCATATAATTTTTAAACAAACGAATTTAAGCAATATTGAAATATAATACTGCTTATGTTCCAGCTGATACGTCAAAGCAAGTCAATAACATTAAAAAAAAAAGTTCTTATAATATATCGTAGAGAAAACGATCACTACTGAATTAAGTTTAAATATCTAACATTTTAAGTCAATTGATTCTCTTGATTGTTGCCTGAATAATTCCATGGATTATCTGTTTTTGGTTTCTTTTTTTTTTTTTTGACGATATCATCAGTCTTTCCATTCGAGTGCCACATTTTCTCAAAGCTTTTGTGAATTCTGATCATTGTGTAACAAAATACCTACAGTAGCATTTTCCAGTAAATGTGTTTCGTGCTTCTCTATTTCTGCATTTCGAACGATTGTCCTTTAAAGAAAGGTAACGTTTCACTCTATTCCACACTAGCTACTCGTAAGTTGAATTGATTTCCAACGATGCTGTGGTAAACGGAAGGATCTTGTAGCAACTCAAAACAGCAGTTTTTTCCATATCTATATGATACGCAAGAACCTTTTTTTTTTTTATTTAAAATATCCATGTGCTTTTGGTTAGGTTATATTAATTTGAGCGAAACTGCCATCTCGTGAAAGTTCATATCAGTTACATCTGTGACAAGTACAAGGTCATTACTAGTACTGTAGTAACTAGCGTGAGGACCTTGATATTGTTGACATCTACGTCGACGATATCGGCCCAATTCACTGAATTGGGCCGATATCGTCGATATTCAGCCGATATTCAGAATTTTTTCATGTGGAGAAGTGCGCGGGTGAACAAGAACTCAGAAGGAACCCCTTCTTGAGAGATCCAGCCAAAACCTGCCTGGTATAAAATTTCCTTCTGCCGATAATTTAATAACCGATCCTGCAGAAGTGAATACGAAGTGGAGAATGTCCCCTATGATGTGGTAGTTGTTTTTACGTAGCTGAAGAAGTGTGAAAAATCTGAACAGAATCCAGTTCAATATAAATTATTGCAAGTTCGACTTTACATTCAAAAGCAGAGAAGATGGTTGGTTGGTTGGTTGGTGTCGTGTCCATTTGAAGTCAAATTGAACCATGCGCTGATATCACTGCTTTAGCTAAGTCCACGATCTTTTCGTTATAAAGTTCTCCCTGAGAAGGGGATTCGTCCATGCTTTGCAAAGTCGCCTGAATTGCAGGACAGCTGAAGATGTGTTCCGGAGTAAGCTGTTCTTTCGGACAGTTTCTGCAAAGTTTATAAGTTCTGGTACCATCCGCACTAATTTTCATACCTGCCATGTGTCGAGTTCTCAGTCTGGCAATGGTCTTAGTGATGTTCCTATTTGCATTAATCTCGCAGATTTGGTGATCAGTTTCTATATGTTTCTGTCTGAGTCTGTGTCTGGCGATGGCATTAGCATCATCTAGAGTTGTGGTTTTTGAGGTGTTGTGATTTAAGTTTCTTGCCTCTTTTTCCAGTTTATCGGCCGCCTCATTTCGTTCTATACCCACATGCGCAGGCATCCACTGTAGTGTGTAGCTCTTTCCCAATTGATGAACTGTCTCCAAATGTCGGTGAATGTCCTGTGTGAGTCCTGTGCGTCCATGTTTTATTGCCAGCAGGGCCGCTCTTGAGTCGCAGAAGATTACAAGCCCTCTGGCTCTGTCTATGTCTCTTAGTGAAATATAACTATTTAGGGCCTCAAGGATTGCCCTTAGCTCACATGTAAAGTTAGAGGCGATGCTGCCTGCACCTATGCTTTGTTGCATTTTTGTAGTATTTGTCAGGGTGGTGTGTATGCCTGCTCCGCCCTTGAGGATAGTCTCGTCAGAGGATCCTTCGGTATACATCTGTACTAAGTCACGCCTCGAATAAGTCTCAATTGTTTTGATTCCTATAGCTTTGACAATGGTCTCGATTTCTTTTTTTGTAGTGTTCCACGAGATCCAAATTTATTGTGGTATTTTGGGGGATGCAAGATGGTAAGGTAGGCTCCTGAAGTATGTCATATTTTGTGAGTTCAAGATCAAGACTTCCTCTGATTTCCTTATCGTATTTCATGGTAGATGACCTTTTGAGTCTTGATCTGCAGTTCCAATTTATAAAGGTCCTACGGGAGATATGATCAATGTCTCTGCTGTTAGCCTTATTAGTGAACTTAATTGTGTGATATCTTCTTCTTTGATTGAGTGTCTGAAGGCCGCATTCGAAGCAGAGAAGATGAGGTATACATAAGGTTGGTAATGGTCTGTGGTAACGAGAATGGATCTCAGGGAGCATATCTGGGAGAATTTGGTCAGGAGGGGAGAATAGCCTTCTCTAGAACTTTCAAAAGGTAGAACGGTTTGAGAATGGACTGAAGTGCTTTGCCAGTGTGAGAGGATTAATTTCTGGATTATACTGTAGACTTTTCTTAGAGGTGGAAAGAAATTATGATTGGGCAGCACAGCATTGTGCTGTTTCTCAATCTGTGCCAGTTTCTCAATCAGAAGATGGAGTAATCTTCTCGTGCTCTTCGAGAAAACTAGTGTCATATTAATAGCAGTTATCAGCTGGTTTTCAGTGATAGAGATTGTCGCCAGTACCCCATGCTGAAATGCACTTGATGATATTGGTGGATTATTCGGGACCAGTTGAAGAGGGAATTCAATCTTTTGGTTTTTGTAAGAGGTTTTTCCAGGCCCTGAAGTTCCATCAACGTACGTTTTCATGGCTTGAAATATAAAGGGATTGAAAGTGGAGCATCACTTAAAGTAGACAATTTAGTCATTTGAATTATGGAACTGCTTCCATATCTTGTGGATGTGTTGCTTTTCATTGAAACTCTCCATTATATTAGGTATACACCATTCACTGGATTATGGGGAGATGATGGCTTTCTCGAAGCGGCATAGGATGCCACAGTGTTTAGCCAGCTGGTGATTAGGTTTAGTGTTTAGCCAGCTGGTGATTAGGTTTAGTGTTTAGCCAGTTGTTTATTAGCCTCATTCACTGCTCTAATACAGAACAAGAGATCATGGAAGCTGCCACAATACTTTTGGAAATATTGAGAAATTTTGGACTGGTCGCAGTGGCAGTTGTGGTGCAGCGTTTTGTGCCAAATTTTTGAGGTAGAAAGCGAACAGGAATGAGGACAAGATCATGATCTGACTGGAAGACAGTTTATAGATAGGGTCTATGATGTCCGGAATGGAGACTAGGATGAGGTCAAGCTGATTGTCGTCCCTGAGGAAATCGTTAATAAGCTGTTGTGCAATACAAGCAAGATGAGAAAAAAAATGCTTAAGATTGGCTAACTGCCGCAGGTTAAAGTTATACAGTTTCAAGGAGCTGGTTCATAATCCAGTTTGAGGCATTGTGTATTATTCAGATTGTTGGCGGAATAATACACAAATACGTTTCAATTTCGGCCTTCTACAGGAATCGAATTCATGTTTTTCCGCATTCTGTGACACAGCAGTGACGTTATTCATTTCATTATCTGCAAAGGCCTATTTACAGTAATTATTACCAGCACAGTTTGTTGAGCGTTGGTTAATATTTTTTCTCGAAACCAGTTTCTCAAAAACGACCGATCAGTTTCACTGTTCTAACCATTAGATTGCAAAAGTGAAGTCGAATTAGCTTTAGATAATATTTGCAAAACGCGTGACATTTATATCTTTTCTTGCTATTTTTGTAACCGGTATCCTCCGAGTAAAAAAATTTCTATTGATAGTTTACTTTTCGAATAACTACACGAGAAAACAGGTTAATGCAATAACTTCACCTCCTCCGTACTTCATTGTTGGCACAATGTTCTCCGATAGCAGACGTTCTCAGGCATCCTCCACACCGACACCCTCACATATGACCAGAATAAAGTGTAGTTGATTTTTTACTCCACGGAATCGATTTCATTGCTCTAAGGATAAATTATCGCATTCGTTGCACCATGCAAGGTGAGATCCCTGATTATGAATCAGTGATCCCACCCACCTATTATGAATACTGTACAGATATCCAACATACACTGCCAATAGTTAGTTACCATCCCTAGCACGTGGAGACTGTCAGGGATCCGCTATCTGCATACTTATAATACTGAATAAAGAAAAGAACAGGAAAGAGAAAAGAGTAGAAGAGTAGGAGAGGTAAACAAAATAAGTACAGAGCTTGAAGTAACAGAAGTCAGTAAGTCCATGCATCCTGAAACAAAACTAAAAAGTATCTCTCCTGCTCCTGGCCAACTGCAGCGCTTTCCAGAACGATGGACACAAAGTACTTCGAACAGAATGCGACGAATTGCTCATAGCTGAGCAATTCGCACAAGTAGGATTCATGTTCTTATATAAACGTTCCTGATCCACACACAGAAAGTACCACTTTAATTTCATGACAATATCGCTGACGGTCGACTCTAGATGGTGTTCGCTGTCAGCAGTTGCACGAATCAGCAAGCCAACAATGTGATAACGAGAACCGTAATTTGTCTGGCCTTCCTTGTATTATTACTCTTAGTTCTTGTTTATCTGGGAAGATCCAATCGATTATGAAAACAGGAATGTCCAGCGAAGGTTTGGGTGATAGTGTACTCTGTAAGGTTGACTCTGTTTAAATAAATGAAAAAGAATAATAATTTTATTTGCTGTTATATGCATAACTTTTACTGTGATTTTCTACGCGTAAATTTTAATCCGAACAAAACGCTGTCTTACTGATAAAGGGGACTGGAAATTCTCATGATCTCTCCCCCCCCCCTCTTTAACGAAGAACTTGATTCTACGATCCTCTGTTTTGCTTTCTCTCTTTCTGCGCTCCATAAACTCTCGTGATAGTCATGACGCCTAGTTCATGGTAGGATATGCCTTTTTGCCCTCGTCGTGTTTTTGTGCAACAGAAAGTTGTGGTTTTAGGTTTATGAACTGCCATGTTTTGTGGAAGCTGGTTCATTAAACAGTTTCTTAATATCTTTTGTCCATAAAGCAATTATATCAGGCAAATTACATATCCTAAATTAAAATTTGAATTATCACCATCAGTGCATTAATCATGGATAGGTACAGCTTCCATTCAACAACCATTTTTGCTTCCTATCCTCGACCCTCATCTTCAACTCCCCATATCCAATCACCTCTTCTCAATTCATCAATCACAGTTTTCCCTAGTCTTCCTTTGGGCCTGTTGCCCTCAAGTTTTCTCTCCATCACATCCTTCACCTCGCAGCACATATCCAGTCCAGTTTCTCTTCCGCGTTCTGATCATTTCAGTCAAATATCTGTTTTTACCCACCCTAAAATCTTATAAATATTCAATCGCCTCTAAAAAGCACTTATTAATAGGTGCTAGTGTATATGCATGCATGCGTGCTAATATGAGTTACCAACTTCCCGGAACAGCTGATATATGAAGTTTGTTTAAATATTTTTATCTGTATTCTAAGCATTTTCTCGGTATGCTGGATGCTATAAAAATGCATTATCCAGTTTTAATCTTCCATAATACTGCCTTAGTTTTAATTGAATATTTTGAATAGGGAGCGAATAAAACTTTAATACACGAATGTACATCGATTCATACTTGAATGTACACTCATAAAATCCACGTAAACGACTTGCAATTTTAGATATAGTAGCACGAGATAGTTTGAATATTAATATTAGGTGAGGTCCCTAAACTGCCATCAGAACTTATATAGCATCGTTAATATAACCTAAGTGACTGTGTTAATTTTCGCATTGAAAGAAAACGGGACCATTATTTCTATACCTAAAGGAGCAAGAGATTTAGCACAAGACGTCATGCGGTAAGAAGCGATTAATGGCGCAAGTTTCTGTGCTGAACTCAGAACAAAAGGAATATTAATGATAGCACCAAGAAATGACAGTAAGTTATCTTAAAGAAACAGGTGGGAACAAAAACTGCGAGGATTTAGAAAAATAAGCCACTCTAATTGCATTTCAGCACTTATCTCATGCGAACACACTAGGCAGCTTGCTATTTGCATTATTAGACTTCTGCATGTCGATTTAGAAATGGCATAAAGTTTTCTTAAGTGAAAAGTCACTTGCGGAAACTTCATCCTGTGTAGAGATAATAGTTTCCTCTTACCAGATAAAAATGATTAGTGTATTTGCAGTACGTATGACAAATTTTTCACTTCTTTTCTTCTAGGCCATTATACCAACTTATAAATTGTATTTTTATTACTTAATTTTATGTAGTTTTGCAAAGCGATCTATAAAATTATTCTGGTGATTTAGATGTATTCTAATTTTGGTAGCGTTCATTAAAACCCTGTTAAGGACATACACGCAGGTTTATATTTTCAGTTTGATGAATTTATATTCAATGAAATGCCGTCAGAATAGTATTATTGTTCGTGTTTTCACTGCATGTTCATTTATATTTAAGAAAGGCTTTATATTTTCATTATGGTGCTAATTTTTGGTGTACATGTATTACACTTAGGTAGGGTCGCCACCTCCCTGGGGAGGCGCTGTCTGTTTTATTTTCTCGTCCGATAGAGCGAATCAGAAAAAATAATACCCCATTTCATTTTGAAAAGTATATGTAATTTAAATTGTTCAAGATTTGTGTGTTTTTCCACAATGTTTTAAATTATGACTTTCATAAGGCCATAAATTGGAAATTGCAAATCTTCCGAGTAAAATCATCACAGAAAGAATGTGTAATATTTTTCTTATAAACAAGTTATCTAAAAAATTGTATATTTGATATGGAAAAATTTCATGAAGACTTCACTTCTCTTCCCCTTCTCATTTGAAACGTGGTTGGGGAGGAAGATAGAAGTGCAAAACCGATTCAGAGATTTTGAAGAGGCATTCTGTTTACACTTTCAGTACATCTACTTTTGGCCTTGAGTGCGGAAAGAGAATCTCAGATACACATTGATTTTAATCAAATATAGCGCTGATCGGTATTGCTCTAATTGGCCAAGGAGGATAATTGTTGAGTTCTGACTGACACTTTCCTTTCAGGTTCATTGAAGATTGTATTATCCTCACAACGCCATATGTTGATGAGTATCGCACGACAACTTAAAGATTCATGGAGAGAATATCTTCTACTAATTAAATAAAAATGTAAATTTTACTTAGCCGCTGTAATTGCGAAGGAACTGCAAAGATCCTTGAATAAGCCGAGCAATTTGTAGTTTTCGGCACGTATTATGTAAATTAGCCAGAGAGAACATCTTTTAATACCATTCAGTAGTGATTTATGACTGCTTCTTTGTGATATTTGATTCATCTCTATACCAGGATATCACGCTAATGAGAACAGCCATCTTAACTAGAACTTAACCTAATAAACTTTAATCTGGAAACTAAAACTACAGCGTTAAATTATATTTGGTGATTTCTCCCCCAAAATAATGTTTTCAAAGTAATAATGATGCTTCCTTCCTAATTCAAAGGAATAGTTTGCATTACAAGAACAAATATTTGCATTTTATTTATTTATTATTATTTTTTTTTTTCATGGAAAAGTTTTAACACTCTTCTCCTTCAACACGTTTTGTGTTGGTTCATAACACTAAATATTATATTTCAGATTATGATTGGACGAACATGACTATTCAGTGAACAAATCGCAAAAATTAAAACATTTTGAATATATTATTTCGATCCTTTTATAAATAGCTTTAGATCTAACGTCGTACATATTTAATATCCAGTGTTTGCCATTCGGTGTATAACGCTAAAGGAATAATTTGTGTAATTTTCGGATGCAGATAGAAATTCCTAATGAAATTTTGCAGATTTATTATCAAACATTGAAATTCTTTCGTTTCGCGCGGTCACAACGTGAAACATTTAACTCCAAATTCTGCAAACTTAGGAACAACGAGTTTAGTGTACTTTTATAGCCCTTTTGGATCCGTTTATTAGGCGCCACAGAGTCTACTGGTATGAGTCAGTGTAAGTTCCTGTTTAATGAGGTGACATTGCCGTTTTAAGCGATTATTATTATTTTTAAAGATCACTTATTAGCAGTTAATTATCAAATTGAAATATAAGCGTACTTTTTAGTTTTAATAGTTATATAGAAAAAATTAATTCAGGCATCTTTAATTTCTTCCAACATGGCGCTTATAATCAATTGTAAAATGAAATAATTAGAATAATTAGTTAATCAAAATTCCAATTTCCAGTAAAGCGAAATGTATCGAGGAAATATATTTCGAAATGAATGCGTAAGATGTGCTTTAAAATTTTCGGGGGGGAAAAAAAAAAAATAAAAATTTTTTTTTTTTTTTTGAAGAAATTTCTCAGTCAGAACCAAACCAAATTTTTATGAAATTGTTTGATTCATGAATTATAAATATTGATTCATGTTTGTATGAAATTGATGATTCGTGATGTTTGGTGTCAATACAAGCACATGGACAATGGAAAACGTGTGCCAGATGGTGCATATGAAAAACTTCCCGAAAGACATCCAAACATGAAATATTGCAACAACTTATGTTGATATAATAGCCAACATATCGAAGAGGAGAAAACAGAGAAAATTGAACAATGTACTGTTGAAACCACAATTCAGCACGGTACGGTAAATATCTAAGCCTAAAATACATACTGTGCATAAATACATTTTCCGTTTATACTCCTGAATGGGGCCAGAGGAGTTCGCAAGATATAGAGAATATAAAAACATCATTGTATTTTTCAAACACGTGGTTGTTGGATCACGGTCAAATAGAACGCGCGTACAAATGAGACTTTCAAAATAAGACTATCGCTGTCTTATTTTGAAAGCACTCCCTCTAAGCAGCTTATTGAAGGTAACGTTCATCTCTCACTGTAGTTTAACCATGATTCTGCGTTTACCTTCCGGCAATGGCAGTTGAAAATAACGAGAAGTTTCAGTTAGCAAGGTTGGTATGAGAATCACTACGGCTGGAGTGAAAAGTGATTAGAGATAAAACAATATACGGAAGTAGGGCATGGTGATGTGAGTGAAAGATGGAGTTGGATGGGGATTGGTTAAGAAAAAAAAAAGATTAAAAAAAAAAATTAAATAATAAATATAAGGGATGGAAGTGGTATGAAGGACATAGGACTGAAAGGTGTCAAGTAAAGGTGTGACAGGAGGAATGATATCAAAAATCATAATACACACTGAGTGGTATTAGGTTGGGCTGTGTTTGGAACAGGCATTGATGAAACCCAAGCCCGTTCCTGAAACCGACTGCTTATCATTCAGGTAGAAGTAAGAAATCAATTCAGTTACAGTGCACACACGTATGCGTGCTTGAGTAGTGTGTAGACCGGAAACTATGCTTGTTATTCAAGTGCCCGATACTCGCTTACGTAGTCCACTGCAGTCCATATTTCCTGAAATCTGCATTTCCATATTCTCATAGGATGTGTGGATGCTGATCGTCTTGAAACGTAAAATCACTTGGGAACTCTTTCTCAGATTTACAAGTTGTGGAATGCATTTCGAAACCAGAGAAGGTAACCACAAAATTTTCCGAAGCCGGAGAAGAAATGCTAATCGTTGCTCTCAAACCGTGAACATTCGAGGAAAATTGTTTCTCTCCCATCATTTTAATGCTCATGACGCTGCGAATATAATTCTAGAGAAAACTGTGATTATAAACTGAAGTAAATTCTTATAAAATAATTAGCAGCGCTTCTTAAACGGATATAATGAAAGTCATATAATTTAATACGATTAGCGAAATGCTATCCATCCGCATTATACAAGAGTTCTACAATAATGCAGAGCAGGAATGATGTAATGTTTACCATTGAGCACATTATCAGGGCTTCAGTGCACAGTGGTTTCATATTAAACTACCAGCAGATGTACAGTAGTTTGTGTCCGTATAATGTGATGGAGAGTTTTATATGATAAATTATTAAACACGGTTATCTTACTATAATTCGACTAGTGTGCAGTCATTGAATTCCAAATTAATTTGGTTACATCCACAAGTCATGTGCATTTTCGTAGTCTCAGTTTATTAGTATTAGTATTAGTATTAGTAACGGCAGTAGGGTGCAAGAAAGCCTATGGCTTATGCTGCAAGAAAGCCTATGGCTTATGCTGCACCAGCCAAAAAAAAAAAAAAAAAAAAAAAAAATCCGAACAAAACAATGATAAAAACAAAAATTAAATAAATAATAATAATTAATAAATAAATAAAAATAATAAAATGAAATAAAAAGGAAATTAATCCTATCATCCTATGCGCTTCCCTTACCCGAAAGTACTATCCAGATGACCTTTGAATTTCCCCAAACTGTCGGCCTCTACCACCCATGAAGGCAACTTATTCCAGTAATTTATAACTCGCTGGCTAAAATAAAACTTCCTGCAGTCCAATCTAAACATTTCCCCCCGTAACTTGAATTTATGTCCCCTAGTTCTAGCATCATTTATAATCTTGAAAATTTCGTCCTCATTCATTTTACTGATGCCTCTCAGAGCCTTAAACACCTCAATCAAATCTCCTCTAAGGTGTCTAGTTTCCAAACTCTGCAACCCACATATTCGAAGTCTTTCTTCATAAGGACGCCCTTTTGCCGATCTCACCAGGCGAGTTACCCTTCTTTGCACCCTTTCAAGAAGCTCGATGTCTTTCTTTAGGTGCGGTCTCCATACTTGAACACAGTATTCCAAGTGTGGTCTAACATAAGCCTTATATAATGGGATTATCACGTCCCTATCTCTACTTGCAAAAGTTCGATAGATCATCGATAGGACACCATGGGCCTTCCTTGCAACCTGTTTACAATGCCCAGAGAATTTCATGTCTGACCGTATCGTAACACCCAAGTCCCTTTCCTCCAGTACTGGGTTTAGTTGAACTCCACCAAGTGAATAAGTTATTTTGGGATTACTGTTTCCCAGGTGTAATACCTTACACTTTGTTGGATTAAAGCACAGCTGCCATTTTTCTGACCATTCTTGAAGTCTATCTAGGTCTCTCTGAAGAAGCTCAGCTTGACAGTGATCATTAACTACTCTACCAATTTTAACATCATCTGCAAATTTAGACATCACGCCCTCTATCCCTTCATCAATGTCGTTTATGAAAATTAAAAACAACAGTGGTCCTAATACTGATCCTTGGGGAACCCCACTTCTTACATCAACCCAATCTGAGGAATAGCCATTTATCACAACCCTCTGCCTCCTGCCCTGAAGCCATCCTTCTACCCATCTAAGGATTTTCCCAGTGATTCCAACCTGTTCCAGCTTATAAAGCAACCGCTCATGTGGGACCGAGTCAAAAGCTTTGCTGAAATCTAAATAAACAATGTCGAAATTATTCCCTAAATCCAGCTCGTGAGTGACCCTTTCGAAATAGCAAACCAGATTTGTTAAACATGATTTTTCCCTTTACAAAACCATGCTGAGTATCCTTGAGAATTTCAATTCGATCCAAATGATCCTGAATTCCACCCTTGGTCATTGCCTCCATGATTTTCCCTACTACTGAAGTCAGACTGACAGGTCGATAATTTCCCACTTCACATTTAGAGCCACCCTTATGTATGGGAGATACATTTGCACTTTTCCAATCCAAGGGAATCTCCCCAGAGTCTAGTGATGCTCGCATAACCAGCCTCAGTGGTTCAATGCACTCGCTTGCCGCCTCTCTCAAGATTATAAGGTATATTCCATCAACTCCAGGAGCCTTACTGTTCTGTAGGCTTGAAAGTTTTTTCATTAAATAATCTTGCGAAATTTCAATATCATTAATTACATATTTTTTAACTTCGCTCCCACAATTTCCCATTGCCACAAAAGGCTTTTCATTTGTAAATATCGATGCAAAATAACTGTTGAGTTCATCTGCAACGGCAGCTGGTGTATTTATTACTATCCCCTTTCCGTTACGTAAAGGTCCGATCTGGTTTGTCCTGCTCTTCTTGGCATTTATATATGTGAAGAATTCTTTATCCCCCCTCTTATGGGCTTATAGATTTTCCTTAGCAACAATTGTAAAAGAATTGAAGTTTATCCTCCAAGAATAATTCATACTGCGTCCCCTTCGACTCAAAATTTATTTGATTATTACATTTTTGCCCTCCTAGTAAAAAATGCATCCGGTAAGTTCCACGTTTCTCATGCCTTGGCACTTTCTATTATAACGAATTTTATGGGGGGGGGGGGGGGGGTTGAAATGATAACGTGTGGTGTGGGTAGTGTATAGAGTATATTGCTTTAACGGTTATGCAGATGGAATATAATTACAGTATTTTATTCTGGTTGCATTAAGTTCGGCTTCAGTAATGAAGCACGTGAAAAAATGATATGCTGGAAGAAAATCCCTCTTCAGAAGACTAGCATTGACACCTCAGACCAGCACGGTTATCTGAGGTGATTTAAGGGTCACGGTGATTTGATCTCGGTGTTTTCTATTCATTTGCTGCATGATGTTTGCTTAATTATTAATTGATAACCAGATGAATCTAATTCCCAATTAACATTTATATAGTCTTTGTCCAATGAATTTGAAAGAAACATCGTGCACTACGATGCGACTTCAGTCAACTAACAATAATTCTAACCAAATGTGTGCATAAAAACACGAGACTTTGAAACTTGAAACGCACACACATTTTACTAAATCATCTGAGTAGATCATATATCAAGTAACAACGCTTGCATGTGTCTGTGCATAACTGCTAGAAAAAAAGTACTTATTTTAAATTTGGAAGAAAACACTTAAACAGCGCAAGTTTTTACTTACAAATTTATTACGCTGTGTTGACGCCTTTCTCGAACTACATTGAAGGTGATCTTTATGAACGGGGGGAAGCGTTAACAGACTGTTTTTCACCATTATTTCTCCACATACTATCTAAAAAGGCCCGTTAAAATCAGCTGAACTGATCCACTTATTTGAACGATTTTATCATAATATTTGAAGTTATATTCAAAGAGTTAGATTGTGCTGCCTTTTTTTGAGATGCTGAAACCATAAGTTAACTAAAACTGATATCATTAACTTGGGCATAGACATTTATCCGTTGCCCTACCAGACGAAGTAAGGTGATAGGTGACCTTAATTTAATTATACTGTACTTCAAAATTATATAGAGGAAGCTGGGGCTTGGTTAATCCGGTAAAAAAAAATCAAGCGATTTTTAAAAAAAAATACCATTAATAGATCTCAGCCGATTGGTAGTTAAATCATTTTTCCACATTTGTTCTAATAGTGTCAGTAATTTACAGTGGAATTTTATTGTGTATTTGGGCTGAAACAGTACGAGGTTACGTAATGTTAACTTATTTATAGAACAGTTTAAAGAAAAGTAATCACTTGGGTTATTTTCTATGGAAATTTTCTTTGGTTGGAGCAAAACGAATAAGCTGCACATCCGTACAAAGGTTTTGAAATATTCATTTGCGATTTTTGCTTTAAAAGTCAATCATAAGATTGACTTTTACACAGTATTTCAATATTAAACAGTATTTTAATATTAAACAACGTTTGATATTGAAATACCGTTTAATATTGAAATTTAATATTTCATCACAGTTTAATATGGAAATACTCAGTATTTCAATATCAAACTTGACATTCTTGGTTTTTCTCAGTATTTAAATATTAAACTTTACATTTTTGGTTTCTCTATCAGTGAAGATTTTTTTCTTGCTTTAGCATTAGAGTTGATTATTCGTTGTTTCTTTATATTTATTCTGTATTTAAAATTCATGTGGTTGTTTAAAGCAAGCTTTGCTACTGAAAGAGATGGAGTGATATTATAAAGATGTTTAGGACTTACCGTGTTGTACTGAAGTATGTTTCACTAAAAATAAAATAGATTTAATCTGAATTCGCTTTTCTTCGTTTCCTCCAGGTCTCTCTTCGCTTTTCCAAAAATCACTATTCACTTTCCCTCCAGTACGATGACAAAGCAAAATAACTTTAAGAGATTCCCATCTTCATTACTTAAATAGGTGTTCTATAAATATCACTTTTATTCACAATATCCATGAAATGGAGAATTAATTAAACTTTTTATGAATCGTTTTTCCAAAACTCCTGTACTGATAATTCGCGCAGGCATTAGCTTAAACAACCACTGCGTGCCACTTGAAAGAATATAGATGCTGACTTTTAAACAAAAAGGTTCCGTCTCTTTTGTTCTGTATTTGTAAACAGTGATAATTGAAGTATAAAGACAAAAATATTTAATTTGGATTTGATAGAATAGTGTCGGATTCACTTTTGATTTTACTAAGAAATTGTACTTTTTTAAAATACGGAATTGGAACAGTGGAAATTTTGTTCAGGTGCTCTACAAATGAGATATACAGCCGCACTGCTGAAATACTGCGATGATAGCTCTATCTTAGGAAAAAGAGCTGTAAATTGCGGAAAAGAAACCAAATCCTCT
Source organism: Mastigoproctus giganteus (assembly GCF_048544385.1). NCBI lineage: Eukaryota > Metazoa > Arthropoda > Arachnida > Uropygi > Thelyphonidae > Mastigoproctus > Mastigoproctus giganteus. The sequence continues at coordinate 115,422,099 of NC_143575.1, forward strand.
TCAAAGTTTAGAATGCGAATGGTTAAAGGAAATTCTCAGAATAAAATATTTTCATAAAATGCCAAATACCGAAGGGACGCAGGAGGACTCAGATGAAAAAGATCACCATATACATAAAATGTAAAAGACATAGACTGTTTTGACCATAGTTTTAGAGTGAATAGTAAGAGACTTGTGAAATAAAATTTACTAAGAAAATCCAGAGGGAGAAAAGAAGGAAGACCCTAAGACGCTTATAATAGAATAAAAGAAGAGAGTTTATCCCCCGAGACCCATCGTTGAACGAACTTGAGGAATAGTCTGTGATAAAGTTCAGCACAGAGGAGGATTGAACTTTATCCTTCGTATATCTATCAAATATGCGAAACGAATATTTTAGCATTAAGGCTCAGTTTTGCCATACGTTTTCTGCTGTGAGTTCTGCTGTATAAATTATATTTATGCCAGAGATATTATTTTGTGCTATAAAAGTTGCATTACCCAAAATATGTCCATCAGAAATTGTTCCTTGCTATTATTCTCGTACTACTTTCAAAATGTGTTTGACCAAAACACCTTTGTTTCGGGGATTCAATTCTACAGTTAGATTTGCTGACAAAACGTGGAGTTTGAGAAGCAGACATTTTTTTTTTTTAAACCACGAATATTAATATATTTTAACTAATTTGATTTTGTATTGGCAGACTAATTAATTTTGAAGTACAGATTATACTTAAAAATTAATCTTAGTCTTGTCTTATCAAATATTAGCCTTATCAAGCAACAACCTTTTTTTTTTGCATTATAATCAGCATATGTGGGATATTTTTAAACAATATAAAAAAATAAATTTGACCAGAGGGCGTCTAAGTGATTTATTCACTCCAATAAACAAATTAGCTTTGGATTGGTTATAAAAAGAAATAACTGAGTACTGAATACAGAAAATCCGAACGTTTGCTTGTCGTGGTCGTGTTCTTTCTCGTCAGGATAAAAAGTTTATAGTTGCAGCCCTAACTTAAGTAACCAAATCCACTCAAGTTTGTTTAAAATGATACTTAAAAATACTTTTAATTAAACTTTATTACAAGAATAACGATGGCTCTTAGAAGATATCAAAGTCAAACAAATGTCTCAAGGTTTCATTGTTCCAGAAGAACCAAATTAAATATTGCTGAGTATTTCGAAGAAGTCTGCCTAAGACCTTAGCCCAGAAGTGGTCGTCTGTCAGCATCACAGGAAGAGACTCAAAGAATTGATGACGGAACAAGAAGTTCAATGAAGGCCCCAGATGCCAGCAGATTGTGTTTAGCGATTTTGAAATGATTTGCAAGTGCTTTTTCTCACAAAGCACTTCACTACATAGAGTATTAAAATACTTCTGCTGCTCTTCATTTGACCCTTCTAAAGTTGAGCTCGCAAGAAAGGAAAGACACCTTTCTTGGTATATATACTATTTACTTTAACACGCTAACTACTAACTTCCCCCTTATCGTGTGATCGCTGGTGGCTCCACTCCCACTTGTATGAGCTAGAAACCTCGGAGAAGTCAATCTCCCACGGTTAAAAGTAGCAACGATGGACACAAAGCCTATCCGTGGAACTTTTTATCATATTTCTTAGACAACGTAGATACGTCTCACGAAAAAAGAAATAAAAGGAAGGGATCATACTACCCTTAATTTTGATACTACACTCCTTCACAGACCAAAAATTGAGTAAGCTTTCCCTATTTTTTGATAGAGAAATGTTTCGAAAATGGATATGGCCATCCCAGAATTGTTCGACGACTGCGATCTGCAGATACATTATTAGAGATGATTGAAAAATATCTAGCTCTGGTGGAATCTCCACAAAAGTTACCCTTCGTGTTATCCTGATCTCTTCTAAATATCAGAATGGGAACTGGAATAAAAATGTGGAAGAAGCTAAAGAATAGAAGAATAAAATTATTGGAACTAAGTGATAAAAATATAGTGCACGCAGAAGAATTTTCATCAAAAAAGATAAAGATCCTCATCCCAATTAAAACGACAAATCTGTCCACAACTATAAAAACTTATTGTTTAAAAAAGCCAAGTTCGAGCCTACATCACAAATCTAGTCTGGTGGTTTAAGTGCTAAATTGTAGTCACTCATGGACCGTCTATAGAGGTGTAGCTACTTGTGCCTCTTGGCCAGTAAAAGAAAACACGCATACAATTTGTAACACCGAAACCCGAAACTGTCCAAATTGCCAAGGTGATTTTGCTTTCTCTGTGGAATACATACAATGGCAACGAGAATAGAAAATTCAGAAAAATAAGGCAGACCACACTGTCTGTTTTCAAACATTTTGAAATACCTACTAAATCTTCTGCATCTGCGCAATTTACTGAACGACTATGTTCGGTATCAACTCAGGCCGAATGCTGATTTCCGCCAAATATTTCAATATCTTGTTGGGTGCGATCCCTCTTTTCTCGTCAAATGAATAATCTATATCCAAGTATGCAACTGATAAAAGTAAATGCACCCGTAATATTACTGTACCTCCAAATAAGAATTCTAATCAGCAACCAGACAGAACGAACCAAGATTTTTGAAAAATAGACGAAAGGCACTAATTTAATGCTGACGCCATGGATGTTAATGAAAAAGAAAATCAAGATGATTCAGCTCTTGAAATTCATCCAGAGGACGATGGTATGGACACTGGCACGGCATTCGAAAATCCGACTTTCCACGGGTGAAATCCTTGCTAATCCTCTCATGATTCTGACTAACTCAGCCATGGAGTGAAAAACAAACGCCCATAAACGTTCCTCGCTTCATTGATGGGTTTCGAACCCTGGCCTTTTAACTGCTGTGCTTCCTCTAAGTCTTACCATCGGTATAGCAAGTAACATTAGTGTCGTATCTTTCACCAAATCATGTATACACTTATGTTCATTTAGATGACCTAGTAAGGCCTGCCACATCATCTATCATGGGCGACAGGAGGTGCTCAACGTCTCCACAGCTGAGGACTGTTAACTGAAAAATTTCTAGATAAAGATAACTGTTAAACATCTGTACTGGCACATTTACCGTATGAATCAAGTCTCCTAAAGGTCTTTCATAATGCTTTCCAACGATCTTTCCTATCATAGACTGGGAATTTGCCGACAACACTGGTAATTGTGATAATTTCTTAATCATCTGTATTTTCTGAACAAGTTCTCTTCTTACATTAACATAAGAAATTTAACTAGGCTAATTGAACTAAATGTTGAGAAACAGCTCGTTTAGATACCCTATCACTGCAACCCAAATCATTGACTCTACAGTACACTGTTCTACCAAACAGATAATGACAGAAGCTGAATCTACTATTCCGATGTCATATAACAAAGTCCAGCTCCATCAAAATGTGCTTTTCTGCAACCTACAACAGTGCTAAATAAAAGCAAGAAATAAATACTGAATTCTGTTTCAGAAGCATCCAATCATAGCAAATCTTTTACAGTTCTCGAAGGAAAGGGCAAAAGCTCATCATATAAGATGAGCGAGTTAAGAATATGTTAGATCACAGTCAGAAAGTATATCATAGTCAGCATGGTAAATATTCAACAATTTCTCCGATTCTGTTTCTAAAGAGGCAGGAAATTTTTTGTACCTCTTGAAGTTGTATTAGGCTTGGAAATTGTTAGCACTTATGAACTAGCCTTTAAGGTTAAAGCACTGACAAACAAACTACAAACTGAACTTCATTACTGCTCACCAACATTCATATAATCTACTACTACACTGGTGTGCAAAACTTAAGGACCAACACTATTTCTAAAGGTTAGAACCACAAAATCAAACGAAACAGCCTGTGGCGATTTGCATAACTGTGGCAGTTCAGAGAAAGCTGGTGCACATGCAAAAATTTGAATCGTGATGAAAGGGCTCACATAAACGATTAAAAGCAGCAGTTCAGCAGTTATGTGCAAATTACCGAATGGTGAGCACGATTGTTACAGACGTTCGATTGGTTTCATACAGTACTACAGACAACGAAATGGCCAGTAGACAACATCTGGTTGACTTTAGCCGGGGTCGAATAATTGGGAAGCTCGAGGAAGGTCGAAGTGCGAGGAGTGTGGCTGCAGAGTTCGGTATGGCCCATAGCATCGTCTGACTTGCTTGCGCGGTCGGCCTCCAGAAAGACAGGTACAGCTGTTCGAAGGACTATTGGTGGTCGTCCACGAAAAACAACGCCCAATGATGACCGCTATATACTCCTACAGGCCAAGAGGGACCGACACCAGACAGCGGGATCCATTGCAAACCAGCTGCACAGGAGCAGTGGACGCAGGATATCGCGGTTTACTGTGGCCGGGCGACTCAAAAAGGTGGACTGTTTGCCTGACGGCCAGTACGCTGTGTCCCTTTAACACCTGCCCACCGGAGACACCGTTTACAATGGTGCATCGAACACAAGGCCTGGACAGCAGCGCAATGTGACTGGTATTCCTCGTAACTCCGCCCCTTCCACGATAAAATCAAACGCCTGCATAGAATGGAAACACGCGGTCGTCGTCATTTGCCCAGCAGATCTCTGACTTCCTTCTCCATATCTCTTGCAGACTTTTCGTTGTGGGGATATCTGAAGCATGCCCAGAGAGATTTCCCTTCAGCTGTTTCAAATTTGAAGGACGTAGTCCATCGGAACGTAGTAAACATTTCATCTGAAATTTTGAAGGCATCTCTGCAGAAAACAATTCCCTTCTTGATCGCTTATTAGAAAATAATGATTGCGTACATGTTAGATGTAATCCTCAATAAAGAGTGACGAAAATTTTATTTGTGTTATATTTCGAAATTAATCGCTTTTCACGTCTCCTGAAAGACAGTTTCGAAGTTTTTGTTTAAAAAATCCCACATATGGTGATTATGGTACAAAAAAAAGTTTTTTGAAGACCAATAGTTTTCGAGTTAGTAATTTTTTGAAGTGGGAAAGGACTTTCCCACTTCCAAATAATAGTTCAATAATAGTTAGTAAAATAGTTCAAATATAGTTAGAATTCTATATATTAATTTATTATTTATTTTTCTATAAATAAAAATAAATCAAACCAATATTTAAAAAAATGAAGAGCTAATGAAGAATGATTTGAAACCAAGTGTGTCATTCTCTCTCTCTTAAAAAAAAAAAAAAACAGGTGAGGTTCATAATTAATCAAGAAAACGATTATTTATTGCTGTGTAACAGCAATAAATCTTATACATACGTAAAAATATGAATAAACCATAAAGATAATATATATAAATAATTTTGTATTTGTATATAATGGCTTGTATGATAACTGCTTGTCTAAGAACTCTTGCTCCCACCCCCACCAAGAAACAAGTGACTTGTTAATAACACTGTGCATTCACTTTTCAAAGGCCTGTGATCATTTCATGACTGGATACATCATATCGGTTAGTTCAGGTGAAACGGAACGTTTGAGACTGTACTTGACCTGTGATATTTTCTGTGGCTCTGTCGAGCTATTCTTGACATAAGCTGGCAGAAAGAGATTTTCCACGAGTACGATTTTTCCATAACGCACGAATTTGAATCAGTGTTCCAGCTTTGCTAGCGAGCATGAATGAAGTTACTAAGAGCAGATAGCTGATAAGAGTACCCAATTGTTAGAACAAGGAATTGGATTATAACAGGTCGGTGTTATATTTCCAAATAAATGGAGTCGAGGTACTTCAAAGTAACAGCATTTCGAATGTTAGACAAGCCAAGAAGGTGATGCTCTCGAAAAAGAAAATTAAGCTGTCGGCTGAACAAGATTGCAAACTTACTTTTGTTTAAAAATATTTTGTTTGTAGCTTTGTCTACTTATTTCATAAAAAATAAGAAAAAAACCCTCGTTTGTGTTCTATTACTTGAGTGAAGAGAGAGCCAGAGAGTTTCAGAATTTGCGTTAAAAACCAAAAAGTTGGTTTAAATTAGAAATGACATTAGATTGATTTAATTACATTATGGTTTCTTTTATCAGGTGTCGGCAACTACTTTAAATTTTCAACAGTTTTATTTCAGTCACAGCCTGTTAAATTTCAAAATTGAATTATGTTTGGGGTTTTAGTGTGTTTTTCAATTTCTATCTGTTTTAGATGGCTTCTGCTGTATTTAATTACCTGTTTTAATTTATTGGTCTCTCTCGGTCGTGTAACGGCATCCATGGTCGTTCTTCGTATAGACAGCGAGCAGGTCATTACTGAAATAGGACCTTTTAGGATGGTGTGCTGTTGTCGTTGTTGCTATTATTAGTTATATGGCACGTCAGCATCTAAGGTCATGTTTTGCTGTTATGTACGAGAATGTGTGTTCACGGGCTGATTTGCATTTTGTTCGAGCAGAAAAAATCTGGCGTGACTCACCGGGAAACCTTACTCGTCCATCCCGAGGTCGGCTAAATGCAGTCCTGACTGAAGAGGCCATTACAAATTTCTCTCCAGTTTACGACGAGAGTATATGTTCAAAATTTTCAACCAAAAAAACTTAATTATAGCAACTGATATGAATGCAAAATCCAATTTTTGGCATAGCAGAATTATTGACCCTAGAGGCTTGGCCTTAGAGGATTTTAACCTATATTTTAATCTTTGTGACCAAAACGTATCCGACAAACCACCCACCTTCTTCACATCCAACGAAGAATCTAATATCGACGTGACCTGAACATCTGCTAAAGTGGATGGTTTTATTGTGGACTGGGATGTAATTCCAGGACTTATTAATAGTGACCACCAGGCTATTATTTTCGGAGTGTCATCTAGTGACACTTGCATTGATGAACAAACTAAAGATCTTCGACGATTTTCTGTGAAGTCGACAAAATGGAGCAAATTTAAGGAGTACCTAAACGCTATCCTAACACGGGATATTCAAAACGTCTTAAACGCAATGACAGCACTCGAATATGTCAACTTTATTCAGACTCATCTTTTTCTTGCAATGCAATACGCCAGCAAAAGAAAACAGTCCAATAAACCTTTTGTCCTGTGGTGGACGCCTGAACTGTCACACTTACGAGCACAAGTCCTTCAAGCGCGGAGAAACCTTCACAGAAACAGACATCTGTCAACTGTGGATGTGCAGACTTACCAGGAAATTTATGGCAGTCTCATGAAAAGATACCATAGGAAGATTGCCAATTCCAAATGCAGTTGTTCGCAAAACGTAGTTGAAGAAATAGGGAACACAGAACCGTGGGGTTTAATTTACCGCATTACAAAAAATAAAACAATTGCAGGAGACGCATATAATACTATTATGGAGCAAGGGCAGGAAACAAGTGACTGAATTTCCACAATAATGTCTATTGTCTCTAACCTTTTCCCTTTGGACTCCCCTGAACTTGATACATCGGAACAACAGGAGATAAGACACAGTAATGAAATCTATAATGGCCCTACGTACATCGTCCCATTTACCCTCTTGGATCTTGGTGCTGCTGTTAGTAAACTAAACAGTAGAAAATGTCCTGGGATTGACCTTATTGAGAATGGTGTTATTGTTAATTTTTTTTTACCTGTTTCCGCAAATTCTGTTAAATCTTATGAACAAATGTCTCCTTGAGGGTATTTTCCCAAGGCAACGGAAAGTGGCTTTGCTGAAAATTCTTCACAATCCAGGGAAACCAACATCCGATCCCTGTGCTTACAGACCAATTTCATTGCTTGCGAATCTCGGAAAACTCTTTGAAAGGCTTCTATCCCCGAGACTCCATAAGATGTTAGATGAAAAAACAACTTTGTTCTGACCTACAATTTGGCTTCAAAAAAGGGAAATCTACGGAGGAGGCCATATCTACTCTAACTACTTATGCTTGGAATTCTACTTCAAAATATGTTTTGAAGTAGAATTTTTGCCTGTGTTTGTGGACTTCGAGTGTGCTTTCGACTCCCCTTGTTGGGAGAGCGCCCTTGAGTCCGTAAGAGCTGCCAATTGTGATGATTATACCTACAAGGTCTTAAGATCTTATTTCAGTGTTCGTATGGTAAAGGTAATTGCAAAGCATCACCTAATATAGTTCCCCTATATCCAGAGATGCCCTCAAGGATCGGTTTTGGGGTCTCTCCTCTGGAATGCAGTTCTAGACATGGCTTTTGAGAGATCATCAAGGTGTACTTAAAATTGCAAATGCTGATGACTTAGTGGCGGCCATCGAGGGGAGATCCAGAAAGGTGCTTGAGAAGTGTATGCAACCAATTATTGACGATTTGGTAACGTGGGCGAATTGAAACAAATTAAAAATTTCACCAACTAAGACGACTTTTATGACTTTTAGCAATCACTTCAACTATAACAGACCTCCTAGGGTCCTTCTTAATAATATATAGATATCATGTGTCTCTGAGACTAAATATTTATAAGTTATATTAGATGATAGATTAAGTTTTCAGTCGCATGTTTCAAAATTGAAGAACAAAATTCGAAATTTTACTTCCTCAGTGGTTAGGGTCTCTAGGAAAGAATGGGGTCTTACTAGGAAGACATTATCATTGTATTATAAGACGATCCTTTTGCTGCCTGTAGTTTCTTATGCCGCCAGCATTTGGCATCAAAATGTTGCCAAAATCAATATAAAAACAAAGCTAATATACCCTTGCAAAGATCTGTCTTACTAACCATTCACCGCATTCCAAGAATTACTTCTAACAACGCCTTGCAGGTTTTGGGAGGAGTAATGCCACTTGACCTTTATGTCATTTATCGAGGAATGTTGTACAATCTCAAAAAGGGACTTTTGATCACAGCGTACGGAATAACAACCGACCCTGCAAATAACATAAAGCAAGAAACGGCTAGAATTTGGAGTGAATTTGGCAAAGCAGATGGGATGAAAGTCAATTTGGTCTCATCACTAGGAAATATATACAAATGTACAAAAGGCTGACAACATAACATCCCCAGCTATCAACTCATGGTTTAGGCCAAATGTGTACAATTCCTATTTTCTCACAGGGCACGGCTCCTAACGGACTAAGCTCTTTGAACGTGTACTCGAACCTGATCCATACTGTACATGTAATGACCACGAAACTTGGATACACGTTCTCTTATTTTTCCCGGAATATGAACAGTTTAGACAGACTTCAGTTGATCTTGTTCCAGAGTTCACAGAAGAAAACGTCAGTATTCTTGTTGAGTGTGCCAGTAACTTTAAAGCCCTTCAAGATTTTCCCACAAATGTTTTCAAGAAGCGTCTTCAACTTAGACCCTGGCTCTCAGAGGATGTAATTAAGTGATCTCCTCAACTTCTTTCTCCCTTTCTCTCTCTTTTTTCCCCTCTCTCAGTAAGGATTTTATTATTCATTTTTATAACTATTTTTATTTTATTTTAATTTTTATTTATTTATTTTTATTTTTTATTATATTTTGGCTGACTCCCAGGTGTGGGCTATCTGGGAGCGGAACAGCGGGCACCCACTGGTATTGCACTGCCTCCAGTGGGTATTTAGTATTTGCTATGTTAAGGGTCTAATGGTCCCTGGGATTTCTCCCATCTCCGCGTATGTTCTCTGTATCGGTCAAGCCAGAGATTTAAAAGTGTGTGGGATATGTACTTTGTAGCATGTTGTGCCCATTGTTCATCTGGCCTGTCAGCCGCCAGATTGAAGGACAGGGTGGATGCCATCGAAGGATCTAAAGTGAGGGGCCCATCAAGCTCTCAGCTACCCACATCAACGCCAGAGCTTGCACTTGGTCATTGCGCAATACAGTGGCAACCCCCAAGACAGAATGCGCTGGTCCCACAAGAACTAGTAGTTGTTGGTGACTCTATTGTCAGGGAAACGGCGAACATGCTTTGTAAAAAATGATAGGTGGAACAGGACCAGGGTATATCTGCCAGGGTCAAAGGTTGATGACATAGAGCGGATATCATCTTTTAATGGCACAAAAGGTGATATAGTTGTACACGTTGGCAATACTGTAATGGCATATGAGTAGGAGACCGGCAGAATTACTCAACAAGTACAGGTCACTGTTGGAAAAAAAAAAAAAAAAAAAAAAAGCCGTGAATTAGGGTTGAATTTGAAAGTGTCTGCAATTCTTCCCAGACAAGTTAGGAGTGAGTATATGATGAGAGCCTGGTCGATCAATTCGGCCCTGGAAAGATTGTGCAAGGCTCAAGGGGTAGAATTTTTTCCCCAGCTTGGTCTGTATTTGTTATCAGGAGAGACTGCTTCTACAGGGATGGGATACACTTAAATAGAAAGGGTGCAAGAATATTTGCTGATACTATCGAGGCAGTGTTAGGTGGGTCGGAAAACTGCTAGCTTGGGGGGATACAAGGACTAATAGATTAACAGTAGCCACTGGAAGAGGTGAAAGTTTGCACTGCTTCTATTGGAATGAGCAGAAGCTGGAAAAACAAGATGCAGGATATTTCAGAGACTGCTGGGAGTCACTGCGGTACAAGTAAACACATGGGTTGTGTTAGTTTAGCTAAGAAAAAGAACAGGTGCATGTATACTTGCGTGTACACCAATGCTAAGAGTTTGGTAAATAAATTTGATGAATTTGAGATATTTTTCAAAGCATCAAAGGCGGATATTGTTGGGATATCAGAGATGTGGTGTCACACAGATATAAGGAATGATGCAGAACTGGAATTTGGGGAGTACAACGTCTACAGAAAGGATAGGAAGGGAGGAGGTGTTATACTATTAGTTAAGAAACTTATAAAATCCAAGGAAGTGAAGCCAGTCGACATCGCTGGACAGTGCAGTCTCGAGTCAGTTTAGTGTGACCTAAACTGACTCCTAAACATTGGGAGATCAAAACTGAGAGTAGGAGTGTCTTACAGGCCTAATGACTCTGATGAGTATAATAAGATACTGTACAGGAAAATAGAGTGGGCCATTAAATCAGAGAGTCTTATAATGGGGGATTTTAATTTCCCAGATATTGACTGGTATTTGTGGATTGGTCACTCACACACTAGCAAGGCTTTTGTGGATTTATTGGATGATTGTTTTCTACATCAGCATGTTCTGAAGGGAACTAGAATGAGTAATACTCTTCATTTGATTATCACTAGTGAATCTGCAGATAAAGTGATCACAGTGTGCTGAAGTGGGATTTACTCAAAGAGGTAACTACCATCAGGGGTAAAGGGAAGGGTTATTGCTTTCTGTGAAGGCGACTACGATGGACTGAGACAGTATTTAAATTCTATACAGTGGGACCAACTGATGATGTTACCAACAGCAAACTCAAAATGGGAAACATTCAAAGAATTTGTTGGAAGCTACTAGGCTTTACATACCAACTAAGAAATATTATTCAAGATTTAGGCCTAAATGGATGTCAGATGAACTAATGACCCATATGTTAGAGAAATTAACACGTGACACAGAAGCCTATGATAGATATAAGTTGATCTGTAAGCAAGTTACAAAGTAGATTAGGCAGGCGAAGGCAGATTACGAAAAATATTTGGCAAATGATGCAAAGAAAAACAGCAAAGAGTTCTTTACTTATGTAAACTCTAGAAGGAAAGGGATGAATCAGATTGGTCCACTTGATATCTATGGTTCAACTGTTGATGAACCTGCTCAGGTAGCTAACAAATTAAATGAATATTTTGCATCAACATTCACACATGAGGAGTTATTCAGCGAGGGAATGTCAGAGGTGTATTCAACTCTAGCAGTAAGCTAGAGAATGCTTGTAATAACTGAGAGTAAAGTGGAGGAGAAATTGTTGAAGATAAACACAAGAAAGGCACCTGGGGTGGTGGATGGGATCTATCCAGTTATATTAAAAGAGGCAGCAAAAGAAGTAAGCAAACCCTTAGCTATAATTATGAGAGCTTCCTTGGACTCAGGGGAGGTACCCATAGACTGGAGATGTGCAAATGTGACCCCAATTCACAAAGGAGGATCAAAGGCTGACACAAGTAATTATAGACCTGTGAGTTTAACTTGTTATAGCTCGGACACAGCATGGTTTTGTTAAGGGGAAGTCTAGCCTGACCAATTTGATGGGATACTATGATGCAGTTACAAAAGAACTGGATGCAGGGAATAACTTTGATATTATATACTTGGATCTTAGAAAAGCCTTTGATAATGTTGCACATGGAAGACTGCTGCACAGATTTGAGCAGTGTGGCATTGGAGGCAAATTGATGCTATGGATAATGCAGTGGTTGAGGGGGAGGAGACAGAGAGAGGTAATCTATGGACACTGCTCATCGTGGAGTAATGTTATTAGTGGAGTCCCTCAGGGTTCAGTGTTGTGTCTATTATTGTTGTTGGCGCCTCGGTAGCCAGGTGGGAAGAGGCAGCAGTGCGGAACACACGCTTCTTGTTTAGACCGGGGTTCGAGCCCGTGACCACCAAATACGGAGGATTCTTTGTAGGTTTCTTTTTATAGAGTGTGTAATTGTCCTATGGTCAGATGTTGACGAATCACTTTGGTCTGTCCAGTCTGCGATATAATTCTCTATATTTTTTTGTTACCATAGTGACGTCTATGGTTGCCTCCCAAAGCGTGTTGCAGAATGTTGGGAGACAGAAGGGTTTGTTAATAACAGTAAATATCGAGTTTGTTAGGAAGTCTTCCAACTTCTGTCCATTAGCCGTTCCTCTGCGGTCGGCGGTGCGACTATGCCAAAGTGGTGAGCTGCAGTTCACGTCTGCTCAATAATTATCTTGTGTCCGGCAAAGATTGTACATTCTCTAAGTATGCTGTGGCAAAGTCAATTTCTATGCCAGGTCTACAGTAGAGAGCTATGACGTAAATGGTTCCAATCGAAGTGAATAACTGGGCACAGGCTGCCCAAGGCGTGCAGAGCTCTTGGATTTTTGTAACGGTTATATCCGTATTCCTTACGATTATTGCCGCCCAAGGTGTATCCTCTGTTGCAGTGCACAATTTTGTAAGATATGGGGTATCCTCTCACCTGTTTTTGGTGGGTGCACGGGGTCAGTGTTTTCCTCGTCTGCCTTCTTTCTGATCTGCTCGACCACTGCCCGAGCACGCTGCGCATTAAGCTGTTGTATTTTCAGTATCCCGGTGTTGGTTTGTTTAGGGAGAGAACCCATAATCAATCCTGGATTGGTATAACTCCTTGGTTCTGATGTATGTTGGGCATTTTGCGTCTCTTAAGGAGTGCGCATGCTCTAACTTAAGGCTTTTACAGTTGGCGCAGACAGGTTCTCTAGTTTTATTTGGACAGTTTCTAAACTCGTGCCCTTTTTCGGAGCAGTGGCCGCAGGTCGGTTCCGTCTGGGAGCAGGTGTGTGTAGCGTGGCCAAACTTACAGCAGCAAAAGCACTTTGGAATGGCCACGTGCTCCCTGTAGCGTAGACAGCTTCACTCGATGTAGATTCTTGATTGTGCCTTGATCGCTTGAAAAAGCAACTGGGGCCAGCTCGACTGTCCAGTTGTGTCAATTCCATTTCTTGCTTTTGTTTTAAATTTCGGTATTATAAGATTTTTGGCCTCTTGGTGTGGGATCTCATGTTTTAGATTCTTTTTATAGATCTCATGTGCTAGCTGTTTAGCTATCATTTCGGAGTCAACGTCAAACACGACTATGGGGAGACCCTTTTTCTTCGGGATCTCCGCCCTTAACCCGAGCGTTGTTATTTTGGTATTTGTTAGGATCTGTTCGGCTTCTTTTTTACTTGCCATTTCTATTACTATCCCCGGGTTTCTAGTTTTTCTTATGACTTAATCCTTGTGTTTTCAAAATCTCTCTTAATGTTTTCAATTACCTTTTGCTTAATTTGTTCACTGGTGTTGTTTTCCCCCTCCGTGAGACGTAGGATTACTAGATTTGGTGTTTGTAATAGCGTTTTCCTTTTCTGAGTCTGGACATTGGTCGTATTTTCTACCTCTGGCGGTGTACTGCTCAGCGCATTGGCAAAGGATGGGGCTCGCTGTTGCATTTGAATGCCTCCAACAGCCTTGTATGTTTCCAGAGCTGCCAATAGCTTTCTGATGTTCTACATTGGTTTGCAGTAGAATTGTCTTGCGCTTTGTCCATTGTAGGACTATTTTAGCTCTAATCTCAGAGGAAATTCTACTGCTGTTGTCTCTCATTATTGTTTCTACTGCCGCTCTGAGTACCAGCATTTGATCGAGTACTGTTCCCTGCTGGAGGGTGGGGTCAAGCGGGGTCCGTTTCTCCCCTTGTTTTTGCTCTTCCGCTCCTTTGCTAGGTTCGTCGGCGCCTTTAGCTTCTCTGGTGCTTCTTGTTTCTCGCTCTGAATTAGCCGAAATAAGCTTTGGTTTTTGTTCTTTTGCCGATTGTTCTTTGTTTTGATTTTTCTGTGTTTTCTGTCCTCTCATTAATATCTGTGTCTTGATCCGTGTCTTGGGTTGTCAGTAAGGTATCTGGGTCGGTTTGATATCTGTTGCTCATTATTTTTGTGTCTTCTGCTTCCATTTCACATATATTTCGGATTATCGAGTTATCTGATTTAGCGAGTTTATCCGTTTCGTGGGGACTTCAAGAGCTTTCGAACGTAACCTTTCACAAGTTCATGAGTAAATTTGGAGACGCGCAATGAGATTTTGAAGATTTGGACTATCCTCCAGGTCAGGTGGTGGGACAGTCAGATGTGACAATGCTCCTATAGAAACGGGTACTGAAATGGTGCAGTTTGGTTGAGATGGGGTGACGCTGATGTGGTAGTGATTACCCAATAACCAGTGCTAATGAGCATTTGCTATCAGAGTTTAAGCAGTAGCAAGTAGCCAACACGCTAAGCCTAATCTCTGTGTTTCGACGCAACAACCCGTGACATAACGTATTAGCATACGGTCAGCAGAATGCTAAGTATAATAGAGAAACTTTATAATATGTAAAGGAAATACCTGATAAAATACAGAAAAATTGCACAGGAAGTTAATAGTGTCCACCTAGCTATAGGAAAAGCCTTCTTTCAGTTTATAATGCAAACGTTACCTTAAAATAACAACTAGAGCATAAGTATCAAAATTTCTAAAGCATCAATCAGCAGCGCCACGTAGGTATCTATCCAGTGGGTGTGGGGTTTAGTACTTATTCGCACATCACAGGTGATAATAGACCCAGGCCTGGATCCTAGTGCCAGGGTTGGGCACCAGGCGGTAGCTGCCCAGCTGTTGGCTGCTTCCTAGTGGAAAAGTGGCCTGACACAAACCAGAACACACACTAACATCTCACACCCAAACATTTACACTTTTCCAGGCCCCCTCTATACAGAGTTCTTGTACGAAAACAGAGGACAAGGTGGAGATGGGCTTTTAGCCTAGGAGCCACCCGGAAACGCAAACACACACACACACACACACACACACACACACACACACACACACACACACACACACACAGTCTACGACGGGACTCCAAACGAGCAAAACGTGGCGAAACTACGTTATGGTCATAGAGGGCTCTGTATTCTGTACACACGGGACACTATACTTGAACTGGCTGGTTCGGAGAGATTTGAGTCCCGTCGCAGACCGTAGAGAAGTTTATAATGGCCTCTTCAGTCAGGACTGCATTTAGTTGATCTTAAGAAGGTGTAAAGTTTCTCCGTAAGTCACACGAGATTTTTCTGCACGAAAAATATGCAAATCCGCCCATGAACATACACTTGTACATAAACACACACAAAGTAAAATTTGACCCTGTACGCCCTTGTCACTGCTGGC
Organism: Mastigoproctus giganteus; assembly: GCF_048544385.1. NCBI lineage: Eukaryota > Metazoa > Arthropoda > Arachnida > Uropygi > Thelyphonidae > Mastigoproctus > Mastigoproctus giganteus. The sequence continues at coordinate 115,437,745 of NC_143575.1, forward strand.
ACAGTAGAGGCAGAAAAATTATTCTGTAGCTCATCCTGATGCCAGCCATAACGCTACAAATAGGTTCGAATCTTTGGACTGCGAAAACATGACTCCAGAACTCCAAGGAAAATATTGGGTCTCATCGTAGCACATCACAATTTAAACAGACATGACTAATACTGCGTGGTAGAAGAGATAAAATAAATCAGGAGGCTTTTCTTTGTAGGCCAAACTTCATTGGTCATTGAATTCCTCCATTATCCAGAGTGGTAGGGTTGCATTAATGGTGAAAATCATCCATTTTATTCCGGAACTGTCTTGATTTTTGGTGTAATATCCCGATTATCATGACAAAAAAGATTTGGGAACCTGAATAAAACGAAACGACTCATGCAGCAAACCACGATTAGTTTTATTTTATTAATTTTTGGCCGAAAATATTTTGGAGGAAATTTAAATCCATACCTATGGTTAATTTGTAAAGGGAGACGTCATATTGCAAGTTAAACCCTGCTCCTCCAAATATGTCGACGTTCTTCGCCTCTTATAATGTGGGGGGGGGGGATTCTCGTCTATTTTAATTGTTATTTGGCCAACTGAAGGAAGGTTTTGAACCGTTGTTAATTTTTGTTTATCTTTAACTTCTGGTAGAATTGAACGTTTCCCTTTTCACAGATTTCGATCATATAAAGTTCACATTTAAGTTTGGATATACAAACAAGGCAATTTTATAATTCTGTAGTTATAATTTATTTTTAATAAATACAAAGAAACCAAGCAAGAAAGAGCGCCATATGTAAAAATGCAATTCTTGGAAAAGGAAAACCTTTGCACCACCATCTGGTATTCATTTCATTGATAAATGTCAAAGTCAATTACTTATGTTTCAAATATTGCTATGATTAGTTTTCTTTGTTATTGTCCAGAAGTAAATCGACAGGTTCAATACATAACCCGCATATTTCTTGTATAGGACAGGCGCAAATTGCATGAAACGGACTCAAGAGTTGCGTTCTACCAAGAGATCCCTGAAGGCTTCGCAGAAAATACATGTAGTTTTGTTTCTTCATTGTTAATGTGCTCGTAATGTACGAAAGACATTTGCCAGAAAAACAGCCCCTGCAATAATTAGAGATAATATATTTACGATGTGTCTTTGCGTTGAAAACTAAAATAAAGATAATTCCAGCATGCAGAGAGATTGCAGTTTTGTTTTATTCAATTAGCAGGTGAAGAAAACACATATAGAATGAATCAGTGTCCAGTATTTAATTTCCTGAAAGTAATCTCAAAGTTTCTCTTGACACGAAAAAGGAGAAACATCTAACGTCTAAAACTATCGATGAGAGAGGAGAAAAAAAGAAAATTCTTTGGCGTTTCAACCTGTAAGGAAGAAAGCAGTAATGAGCATGTGGGTCTACTCGTAGCACGACGTGCCTGAAATGGCTATTCAGTGTTAAGCAGTGTGTGAACCCCGATATCTGAAACCAGCCGTGCAAATCGTTGGTGATGGTGCAGACAGAGATATCATATAAAGTCAGAGTAACCTCAAGTAACCTCCGAAACCAAAAAGAGGACGAATCAATGTTCTAAGCGGCATGCTCTTGACACGCGGGTAATGATTCGATAGGTAGGGAAAGAAAAGGTCGCAAGGAACTCCGATAGGAGGAAAAAAATTCTTAGTGTGTTACAATTATTTATTAACGAGAGTTCAAAAAGTAGCGCGTTCATCTCATCCATCAATATTTTTCTGATGCCACTTCCACAAATATCAACATTTATAATGAGAATATACCTTCAGGTTATTATCATGTGTGTTTATTAACTTTTCACGCCTTTGTACAACTTTTGAGGCAATTCCTGATGACTTTTGATGCGACTACCCGAGGGTACGAGGCATCAACATATCCTATATTTAAACTGTGTGTGTATTATAATCGTTTCATCTGTTTTGCTGTAACAAAAAACTACACTTTCTGGGGTAAAAAAAAAAAAAAAAAAAACACCCGCGTTCTAACAGACTAACTCGGCCGTCTCATGAAAAGAGGCCATTAAAGTTCATTTTATCCAAAGGGCAAATAATAATAATAATTATTATTATTTTAACAATCCCCAGGATAACTCAAGCGTAAATACCCTTACTCCCTTCGCATGAGATTGGCTAACTACAGCCTCGATTGAACAGGACTATAAATTGCTCCAGTCGTTGACACCACTCGAATTCATCCCTCTCCAATTGAGATATGCTATATCACTGTGGTCCAAGGGGCGATTAGCTTGTGAGTTTGGGTCTCTAGTGCTGCCTATGGTTCGTACTTGTAATACGGTATATTTTTCTTTGATGAACTGGTATTTCCTCGTTAGCTTCTGATGTGTTATCCTGGCAACATGGTCGTATCTGAGTGTACTCCTTCTGGGCGATCGCTCTACATCTAGATGGCCAGGTGTCATCTGTCACTCCGAGGTCTTTGGTGAGCTATTTCAAAAAGTTTTGGTGTTTGTTGTCTGGTCTTGGATATCTTTCATGAATCCTTCGGTCTCGCAGAAGAGCCTCCCGCTCATGAACCATGCGTTCGAACCCATTTTTCTGTGTAGTGTTTGTCATTGAGTGTCTTTTTTGCTTATCTTTCTAGCTTCGTTTGTTCCATCTGGGCTGGAGGGATCTCCTTGGTTAGGTTGTGTTGAGTAAGCCTCTCGTCTATCTTGCTTATGGCCTGGTAGTGAAGGCCCCTGTTTTTTCTGGAAGTAATCCTTGTGGTTCTCAATCGCTATCCTGTGTTCCTCAGTTAGGTCTCTCAAGCCCCTTCCTCTTTCTTTCGGAGCTATGGTCTGTCTCTCCACCGCCGACTTCGATTAGTGTTGGCAGCTCTTCGTCATTATTGCCCTTGTCTTTCTTATGGTGTTCTCCAATCGGTGTTAGTCGTTTCTGTTATTCCAAAGGAGTATTGGAGAGTTTGGACAGGCGTATTGGAGGAGCACTGGGTTTGGACAGGTGTTTAAGGCTTTAACTGTGTTCCCTCCGTTGGAATTTGCTTATTACATACACTGCTCGAAAAAATTAACAGAACAAATTGTTTTTTATGAATATTTTATTGTTAAAAGTATCGCTGAAAGAATATTTGATATAATTCGCATCCTGGAATGCAAATTCCAAGTATCCAATAGAAACTGATCTACAACATTACAAAACTGCACATTTTGCGAATTCTTCATGCCTTTAAAACCATGGTACCGACCACATCACTTCATTCCCGTTTTTTGACTTTCTCAGTTGGATAGCCATTTATCCAGTTCTAATAGCAAGTCATCGTCGTTTAGATGTTTGGAATGGCAAGCCGTTGGACAACGTGAAGCCGAGCAGTCGCAAGAGGAAGTGGCACGTAGGCTTAATGTATAACGCAGTATCGTCTCGGCACTACGTGTTCTGTTAATTTTGTTGAGCTGTGTATAATTATTATATATGAAAATACCTTTTCTCCTTTATGGGGCTTTTTCTGCCGGTTGATGGATACTGGCACCAAGTTCATGTGGTTGTTGGTTGTGTCCAGTTACTATTATTATAGTTATTATTACTGCTGGTCGAGTAACGCACTTACTTTCAGGTGTTCAGAATCGCGGCTTTCTGGAGTTCCATGTAAGTATTGTTTGGGAGGTATATTCCTGCTATGTTCTTATGTATGCTCTTTGGCACCATGACGGTGGTTGATAAGGTGATAGGGATGTTCATTATGTGTTTCCTATGCCACATATCTTTGACTTCCTGTCTTATTTCTGAGTACTTCATGATCTGATCTACGTAGGATTTCTGGAAGTTGTTGATATTGGGCACCGCTATGTCCATCAGATAGGTAACCCTTGTAGTTTATATCTGGTCTGTTGTGCGAGACTGTCCTGTCCGTTATTATGGAACGGTCCCAGTATAGTCTGTGAGTAGTGGTCTAGTATGGCTTGAGACTTACTTGGAGTATGGAAACTCTCTGATCATCTGGTATTTTTGGGCTAGCTTCTGACGTACTGCTCTGGCCATCTGATCGTGTCTGTAAGTGTACTCCCTCTGGGTGACCAACCTGCATCCTGCTATGATATGCTAGATTGATTCTGGGGGTACAGGTGGCATCGATGACATGTGTCATCTGTTACTCCTTGGTCCTTTCCAATGTATTTCCTGTAGTTTCTGGTGGTGATTACCTGGTCTCAGATAGTGAGCATGAATCTTTCGGTCTCGGAGAAGAGCATTCCTTTCGTGAGCCAAGCGTTGGAAGCCGTCTTATCTGTGTAGTCTTGATGAAGATCCCTGTATTGCCTTCCATGGAATGTCTTCTTTGCCCAAATCCTTGGTCTCCATGGTCTCTTTGTTGAGTGTTGTGTGACGCTTGTCTTTCTTATGGCTTGGTCGATTGCTGTGTTTTCCCGGCCGGTTCTTAATCGCCACCTTCTCTTATTCAATGAGGTCAGGCAGTCCTCTGCCACTTTCTTAACAGGTTATGTGTAGTCTCTCGAGGGCTGACTTCGTGTGACGTTGGTGGCTCTTGGTCGTTCTCATAATCTCCTCCCGTTCGGTTTTGATCTAATGTACGATCCTGAAGGAGTACTTTAGTACTGTACTGGGACTGCATAAGTGGTTATGGCTCTGATCATGTTCCCACCATTCAGCTTTTATTTTTCTCTATCAGTTGGGCATTGACCTCCTTGCCCCTAACTGCTACACCCGCATCATACCGAGATATTTGTATGCCTCTCCCTCTGTAATGGCTTCGATCTCTTCACCGGTCTTCAGCTTGTAATTTTGCCCTACTGGAAGTTCTTAATTTGATCCACGGGTTTAGCATTTGTCTTGGCCAAATTGCATCGTGTTGTCAGTGCTTAACATTTCGTTGATCCGGAGTAGCTGTTGTAGTTCATTCTCAGTCGCGGCATAGATTTTGATGTCGTCCGTGTACATCAGTGAGAGAGGGTTTGCAGGTTCTTCTCCCCTTCTTTTAGAGTATATCCATACTTACTGTTATTGAGCATGATGGACAGAGGGTTAATTGCTAGCCAGAAACCATAGTGGGTACGGGGCATCTCCATATAAGATTTTTGGGAATCGATCTGGTCGTGATTTTCTCTACTTTGATGATGGTATCGCATTTTTTCGTGGTTGTTTCTAGGAAGTTTTAGTGTTGGGTAGGCTTTTTAAATCTTCAGTGTCTCTATGAGCCAGCTGTGGAGCACTGAGTCGAAGACCTTGTGTTAGTCAATGTAGGCGGTGCTTTTTGTGGGCTTGCTCCATAAAGGCAACATCAATTGTCAATTGCTCCTTGCACCGTTGCTCGCCTGCTGCATCACCCGTGATGTTCTGGCTCTCCAAGTGATTTGTTGTCTTCTTAGTTGTGCAGCTGGTCAGAATCTTGTACATTGTTGGGATACAGGCGATTTGTCTCTACTTTGCCGTATTTCTGGTGTCTTTGTCCTTGGCCTTCGGATAGGTGATTCCTTGAGTCAGAGACTCTGGAATTGTATCAGATCAGAGCGCCTTATTATCTGGGTGAACTGCTGCGCTATGTCTCTTTGTTTGCAGGTGAACTTTTGTATCGGTAGTTGTGCATGTTTTCTGTTCCTGGGGTTCGCCAGTTGTGACACTTCCCGGTGAACTGTTTTACTTCTTCCTCCAGAATCTTACATTCAGTCTTCTCTTGACCTTCTTCGTTTCTTCCTTTGTAGATCTGTCCAGCGGGAACGGCCGTTATGGCTAACTTCTCTGCTCCATAGTTTACCCAGAACTCTTCTAGTGCCTTCTGGTTGGGGTAACAGTTGCCTTCCTTCTCCTCTTGTCCTATTTTCCTGGAGAAGTATCTCTGGTTTTCAGCAAATATCCTGTTGTCTGTTTTCCTCTGAGTACTCTCTGTGTAACGGCGAAGTCTATTGCTGAGTCCAGGCGTTTCTGCTTGAAGGTGTCACGGTATTCTTCAATCCTCCGATTACTATACGTCTTGGGCTTGCTGTGGATGTTGTTTTTCTTGAGGCCTTCACTTTTCTGATGAGTTTCTTACTTCTGTTACACTGTTGGTACTGTGTCACTTGGCCTTTCTTCTTCTTCTTACGCCTTATAAAACGTTGATTTTGCCCATATTTTGCCCATATATATAAAAACAGATGGAAACCCTGATCGGCTGACTACAGCCTCGGTTATGTATACCGTTAATAATTCTTCCGGTCCTCAATGGGATTACAATCCAGACCTCTCCAAAACGCTGTCTAGCTTCAAACATACTGTGAAAGGAACTCAAAAGTATTAGTAAAAGCTTCTATATAACAGCTTGCTACACTGTATATAAATGGAATTAAGTGTAGCAAGCTGTTATATAGAAGCTTTTACTAATACTTTCTGAACAGCACTACAAGAATAACGCGAAAACTATTAAAAAGATGCAAACTTAACAACATTTTAAAATTTCTTTTGCATGTTAAAAATGTCGATGCAGTGCATAAAATACTATTAAACAGCAAAATTGAAAAAATATAGTTTTCAATATTTTTTATTTCTATGAAAAAAGTCTAGAGAATTAGTAAAAAAAAAAAAAAAAAAAAAAAAAAAACTACCTAACAAAGTTTATGCATTTTATCAATAAAATCAAAGAATAAATTGAAAATATTAAATCTTTCGTTAACAGAAGAGGAGATAAGCGATTTCAACCTTCTGAATTCCGATTAAAACATCAGATAACCGTGTTCTTGTAAAGCGAACGTTTGTAAAATCATTAAAAGTTAATTTTATTGAAATTACTTCTCAAACCACTTTATGTACTAACTGTACTTCAGATTCTATAAGAGTTCGAGTTCAGTGGTTCCATAGAAAAAAAGGGAAAACAGAATTTATATGTATTGTTAAGTTAATTAATTTTTAGTATTAGTTAAATAAGTTTTTCGGAAATTACTTGGCTAGTTATTTTCTTTTTGTATTAAATCTCCGCTATCCTCTTTTAATGAAAAGTCCATATTTATGCCATTTTTATTGCAGCTTGTTCTTGTACTTGTTCTGTGGAATTTTTTTTGTTAATCGGCTCTTCAGAACGAAAGTGCAGCACAGTTTCTGCAATTTTCTGTTTCAAACTGTTGTTCGTGTATTGTTTCTGTACAAATAGAATATTTTCGGCAAATTTTAACGTCGCATGAGCTGAAAAACAGATGGAAACCCTGATCGGCTGACTACAGCCTCGGTTATGTATACCGTTAATAATTCTTCCGGTCCTCAATGGGATTACAATCCAGACCTCTCCAAAACGCTGTCTAGCTTCAAACATACTGTGAAAGGAACTCAAAGAGTGAGCATATTATTTCGGTTAGTCTAGGATCTTTAGAAAACCTGCCTTTTCTAGAGGTCGCTTTCTTTTTATATTCATTAGAATCTCTATTCAGTCTGTGTAGGCTATGGCTTCTTTGAAGCATATTTTGCGGAGCTAAAGCTCTTATACTAGGAAGTGATTACTGATAAAACCTTCCGCTAGACTTATCTCTTATAATAAGCCTGCTGTAGCGGTCAGTCATAATGCTACATGTACAGCTACCCATTACGAATGACGAAAGAAAAATAGGGTTTTGTGCAGTCTTGGTGACACGCATCTCGGAACTTGTATAGTTAAAGGTAATCATGCGGATGCTGGGATCCGCAGAGGATCCGAGACGCGCGTCACCAAGACTGGATCCTATTTTTTGGATTAAAACAGAGCACGAAAAAAAAAAAAAAATTATAACTTACTTTTATTAATTTCTTGCAGGCGATGCAGCCACCTTTATTTTTTATTTTATTTTATTTTATTATTATATTTTTTATTTTATTTTATTACATTATATTTTTTATTTTATTTTATTATATTTATTTTATATTTTTATTTTATTCTATTTATTTTTTATTTTATTTTATTATTATATTTTTTTATTTTATTTTATTGCATTTTTATTTCATTATATTTATTTTATATTTTTATTTTTATTTTATTTATTTTATGTTTTTATTTTTATCTTCATTTTCATTCATTTCTTGCAGGCATCTTGACATAATGACCGTATAAATGAAGGCGCATTTAGTACGCAATAATTAAAGTCTAAGAAGGATTTTGCAGTCAAATATGTAGTTTTCTGAGCACTGCAGCCAGGCTGCCATAGTAGGCCGTGGGGTGTTTTCAATGATATACAGGAATTTTTATAGCATGGATAAAGAGGTGATTATCCCCTTGCATAACCATAAGGCAGTGGTCGGGCCGCATCTTGGGTACTGCGTACATTTCTGGAGGCCTCATTTTAGGAAGGATGTAGAGTTGCTTGAGCGAGTACAGAGGAGGGTAAGAAGACTGTTGAGGTGAACAAATGAGTGCACTTACGAAGAAAGGCTTACGTACTGCGTATGCAGACTAGGCACCTGCGAGGTAATCTGACTGAGGTAAATAAGGCAAATGGTTTGAGCAGTCGCAGTGCTGATGGGATTCTTCCCCTTGCTCATATTACGAACCCGAGGGTTTATAAACTCAAATTGGGAAAATACAGTTGTAGATGTGCGAGTTTTGCCTTTAATCAACGGCTTGATTACTGGAACAAACTTCCATCTGTTGTTGTGGAAGTTGATAGATTAAATAAATTCAAGGAAGAACTGGACAAACATTTGGAGCGAATGGACGGGTGAAATGGGAAGGTGTTTTTTTTTCTTTTCTTTTTTTTTTCTTTTTTAGCTGAAGCTGTACAAGCTGGCTTTCTTGCATCATATGCCTATGCTAATGCTAAATAGGGTTCTTCACATGTAATTCACTTCTACTTCTTCCAAGCTCTATCCATTTTTCATACGCATGATAACAAGCCATTTTTGATATGATCTTCAGTACAGCAACGATGAACCTTTAATTTCCATAGCGCTGTCAAATTTATATTCTTTCATGTAGTTCGTATTGTACTATCAGGAACGCCTAAAAATCATCTAGGGCAGAACCCGTTGTATCGGGTGTGAATTATTAATAAATATATGGGCATGGTGTTTTTTTTTTTTTTTTTTTTTATAGAGAAACTGCTAAATGTTAGTTCAACTTTTTGTTGCTGAATGTGGTTCTCTGTGAGATATAAAGCTGTACAAAAGGGCTAGAAGTGTGTATAGTATGTAGTGTGTGTTTATATACGTGTATTATGTTGAAAGTGTTGATTTTGACAACTTTTAAATTGTATAACAGCGATCGCCTGGAAAGCTGCTTTCCGACATATCTTCATGCCACTAGTAGGAGTGTCTCTGTATCTCGTACTGTCTTATTCAAAGGTAAGACCTGCATCTATATACAGGGTGTCTCAAAAATATTGGTACTTTAGATGTTACCTACCTCCCCTAAACGTTTGAACCAATATTTTTGAGACACCCTGTCTCACCTGGAACAGGATCCATTGTACAGAGTGATGCACATTATCCTTCCAAAAACCATGAAACACACCACTGATTCCAGAAAATTGCATGTAACTACGAAATATAAAAATATTTTGGCATATAAAAGTGATCAGCGGTTAGCTTGGAATTTATTTCAATCATTTACGCTGACCAATTTGCTCACCCAGAGAGCTGACAGAGTTTCATAGGGGAATGATTGTTGGTGCCATCTAGGGAAAATGTCTGCTTTTCGGGAATCAATATTCTCATGTCTACAGTTGGTAACGTACTGAAGAAATGGAAGCTCAGAGGCCACTGATCCCAAGAAACAACCAGATAGCTGTAAAATGCTAGATTGCGGCAGCAAAAATTACGAAGTGCGCCTTGAGACGGCCGTTTAGATCATTTCATAATTAGACCCTATACAATATGAGTTTACAGCAAACTGGTTTTTCCACGCGACCACGGGAAAACCTCTAAGTAGTTAAAGAAGTAGAGAGCTGCATATTTTCCCGAAGAGTTGCAGACCACAAGCCTTTATTATTAAAATCAAACGCATACCATCGGCTGGCACCTTGCAAGAAATACCGCACCTGGACTGTGGAATAGTGAACGGATTAGTTCCACAGACATGTGGGTACTTAAAACTAGAACTATCTAACGATTTGGTCTTTCTCTGTGGCATGCAGCTGCTTCTGAAGAAAATAGGCACTATATGATGAAATTCTGCAAGGCTTTTGGGGAAAGTTTCCTTTATCTTCACTTGCCCTGGTAAACAGAAGGAATTTATTTTGTAATAATAGAATTCACTTGAAGAGAAGAGTTGCAACGGCCTTTTCTGATGCTAAAAAGAAGACTTCAAGAATTTGGGGGAATTACTAATTGTGAGGAATTGGGATAGGAAAGTCACTGATAAGATTCACAATAAGGTTATACTTTTAGCCTCCTCAGGATATTATAAATATAAGCTTAATGGCTTGAGCAATACCTGGTAATTCCATATACATGGAAAGAGCTGATGGATTAGAAAAAAAATTAACGTGTCTTAATAGTAATGCCAGGAATATTAAAATAAAATGAGCGAACTTCAGCTTGTCATTAGGCCAAGTAATGTTGGTATTTCCAGAATAACAGAAACATAGTGCCATTTAGAGATAGCAGATGACGAATTTTACGAAATTTTGGTCGTGTTGGAGAGGGACAGGGAAGGGTGAAGGATTAAGCTTATGAAAAGCTAATTGGAAACGATAAAACGGTTCCCAGAACTTGATGATATCCTGGAAGTTACACGATTATATTTTATTATTAGTGTTCGTAATTAAAATTTTTCTTAAGTACAGGTTTGGATGCGTATTAATATTTTCGATTTGGAAAGAAAAACTCGATGAATGAAAGGCAGTATCCAACAACGTTCAGAATGAAGTCCCAGTCTTATTCTCAATTACGAAGATTGGCAACAGAATATCAGTTACAGTGAGGTTGTCGGTTTAACTGTGGTAATCAGAAGGAAAGGAGAAGACTAGATCTCTGAATGTTACGCGTCTAGAAAAACATGTGCCTTTCTGAATTATTAAGCACAAAAATAGTACCATTAAGACTTGACTGAACGTGCGAAGCAGATATGTGTTAAGGTTTTGTTGCAAGAGACTGAATTTCCTGTAACTGGATTACTGCAAATTTCTTATACGAGAGAGAGAGAGAGAGAGAGAGAGAGAGAGAGAGAGAGAGAGAGAGAGAGAGAGAGAGAGAGAGAGAGAGAGGAGAGGAGGGAAGCAATAATGCATGTGTTGTTCAATCTGGCAGACAAATCCACTAAATTCCGTTAACCAAGTTAGAATCAGGTTCTTTAAGTACGCTCGCCTTTCTCTTACAGTGATAATATTTTATTGAACAACATTTCGAGATTCGTTTCTTTTATCGCTATTCCGAAATATGTGATTGTTTCTTTTTAAAAAGATTGTTTTCTTTAATCTTTCTTCCTCTCTGTCAATCATTTCACTTCAGCATTACGTGAAGTAGTATCGAATATTTAAATTTTTCTACTGTTTAAATCTGACTAATGAAAGGCCGCAAACAGTCAGAAATACTTTTTCGCATTGCTAGCTGAAATTATGAATCACTGCTAGTTAATATAAAATTGAAATGAACCTGATATTGGTTTAAATCAACACAACGATTACAACAGTTTTCATATTAAAGTTGAGCATATGCGCGCGCGCACGCACGCACGCACGCACGCACACACACACACACACACACACACACACACACACACACACACACACACACACAATTAAGAGTTACCTATTAGTTGTTGTTATTTGGATTTTAGGAGCATTAGCAACTAAGGCCATATTGCATCCTCCGTATTAGGTGGTGACGAGCTCGAACCCCGGTCTAATCAAGAAGCGTGTGCTACGCACTGCTGTTCCTTCCCGCCTGGCTACGGAGGCGCCTGCCTATTAGTAATTCGTTCAGCAATGGCTTATTATAGCAGTACTCACCTCTGAAAAACATGCAGAGGTGAGTACTGCTATAATAAGCTATTGAACTGAACGAATTAATGAGAAAGTTAACAGTACTTCAAGCCCTAGCTGAATAACTATATAACTTATTAGTATTAAAAGTGGCAAATGATGCAAGAGAGCAAGCTTACAACGCATCAGTCAAAGGGAAAAACTTCCCACATCACCTATATCCCCTCCAATAATTTTTCTATTTCTTTCTTGAATTTATTCAAACTGCACACTTCCACAACAACAACAATAGATGGAAGTTTTTTGGAACAATGAACCACCCACTGGCTGAAGACAAACTTCCACACATTTATCCTGCAACTATCCTTCCTTAATTTCAATTTATATCCTCTCGTGTGTAATTCGAACGACAGGAATAATACAATCAACACTGAGCTTTCTCAATATTTTCAAAGCCTTAAACACTTTAATCAGGTCATCTTTCAGGTGCCCAGTCTGTAGACGCTGTAACTTGCAGAATTGAAGCCTTTCTTGGCAAGACCACCCTTTTGCTCCCTTCAACAATCTCGTTACTCTTTTCTGCACCCATTCCAGCAGATCTACATTCTTCCTAAAGTGAGGCTTTCAGACCTGTGCGCAGTTACCCAAGAAGCAGTTAACTATTGCCGTTTACAATGATATAATCACCTTGTTTCTGCTAGCAGAGTTGCTGTTTATCATTAGAAAAATCCCATGTAGTGTCCTGGCAGCCGATCAGCACTGCCCATACTACTTCATATCTGACTGCACAATTACCACCAGGTCTTTCATTTTCCACTTCGCGGAGTGTAGCACCACACATTTGGTACATTAAACTTGGATTACTATTGCCCATATCTAATACCTTGAATTTGTCCGTGTTAAACTTCAACTGCAATTTCTCAGCCCATGTAGATCTTGTTAAAATACTTTACCTTGATTACTGTCATTAACCATCGTGCCAACCTTTGTGTTTTCTTCAAAGTTAGACATTAAGCCCCTCAATATCATTACTAAATATAGGAAAAAAAAAAAAAAGGCAATTAGCCCAGTAGTGAATCCTGGGAGACTTCACTAGTAACATAAGTCCACGCAGAACAGTGTCCATGAATCTCTGTCTTCTCCCGCTCATTCCTTTATCCATAGCAGTAACTTGATTTTAATATCACACTGTTCCAATTTGTACGGTAGTCTTTTAGGTGCAACTGCATCAAAAGCTTTATTGAAATCCAAGTATACGATATTGAAATTATTTTTGGATCCAGCTCCTTTGTTACTGCATCATATCATCCAACAAGATTGGTCAGACAAGATCGCCTCCTTTATAAATCCATGCTGTGACTGCAGAATAATTGAATTCCTGTCTTGATGATTCTGCTTTACCTCTTTAATCAGTGACTCCATTATTTTCCCTGGAATAGAAGTTAAACTAACAGTTTTGTAATTATTCATGTCACCATTTGGGGATACATTTGCACAACTCCAGTCCCGGGGGACAAGTCCCTGTGTACAAAGATGCTCTCATACTTATGGCTAAGGGTTTGCTTATCCCCTCTGCTTCCTCCCTTAATAATTGGACAGATACTATCCAGTCCTGGCACCTTTATATGTTTAGTTTCAACAGTTTCTCTTCCACTTTTCCTCTCAGTTATCACAGTATCATTTGGCTCCCTGTTAGAGTTGGATAAATTTCCGGAATCCCCTTCCATAAAGAATTTCTGATATGTGAATGTGAAATACATTCAGACATCAGGAATTTTTTAGGGAAGGGGCGCCAGAAATAGAATTCTGGAAATATATAGCATGAATGAAAGACTATTAATTAAGCATGACTTTGCATTTCGAAACGAAAATGCAAGGAAGTGCCAGTAACTAACATCTTTCCCCTCGATTTAGAATAATGAATCGAAATGACTTGTCACACGACAGCAGCATCAGTTAGTAGGCATGTGCCGCCATCTCTTGGCAGAAAATTACATTTATTTATTTAATGCACTTCGGTTTGCGTATTTATTTAGTTTAGATCGGTGTTTCCCAACCTTTTTTTTACAATGCCCCACCTAAGTCTTTCTAAAATTCTGATGCCCCCTATGTAACGTTGATAAACACCGATATACATATTTTTTATATTCAAAAATTGAATTATTCCCTAAATGAAGCCTAATTACAACTTGTTCAGGACACAAGACTTAGGTTTTAGGAAGAAATCATTAGGAAATTATTAAGAAAAAAATAGTAAGTAAATTTTCAAAACATATAATAGACATTGTGATATCCAGTCGATTTCTTTTCTATAGTAAAAAATCATTTATGGCACTAAATCCACATTCAGCTAAACATGAAGACGGAAACAATAGCTCTCTTGCAAAGTTGGTTGAATTTGGGTATTTAATTTCTGTTTCATCACAAAGCCATGCCATCGCTTCTTTTATATTGAATAAAGTTTTAACTGACTCATCATTTTGCATTTCTGAGAATTCTTCTTGGTACTGCATTGATACATCAGACAAATCCACTAACATTGGTTGCATCATCAAGGTTGGAAAATCAATTTGTTTTAAATCAAGAAACCTTTCTTTTAAATCATCGGACAGAATTTTCAGATGATCAACAATAACAAATACAGCGATATCAGTCGCTTCACATTTTTGCAGACAACGAAACTGTTCAAACTTTTTTTACAAATATATTTTGGACATAATTTAATAAATGTAATGAAACCAAATGTCTTCGCTTTTGCATCGACGAGAGTTTTATTTGTTCCTTGAAGTTGTTTATTTAATATATTTAGTTTTTCAAAGATATCGGCTAAATAACTCACAAATGCTTTACCATCGACCGTTAACAGATGCTTCATTTCGGGTTTGTCACTTAAAAAGTCACTAATAGTATCAAACAGTTCCATAAATCTTTTCAAGCAGTTCCATTTCGAGAGCCACCTTACTTCAGTGTGAAGTAAAAGTCTCACATGGTCTTCATTTTGTTCTTCACAAAAAAGCTTGAAGAGACACAAGTTTTCCCTATGAATAACACAATGCACAAGAAGCATTTCTGGATTCTCATCTTTCATCAATTTTAAGCAGCCATTTTTCTTGCCCATCATATTAGGAGCACCATCTGCAGCGCAAGATGTTATATTTTTCATTGGTATATTATTGTCATCTAAGTAATTTTTTAGCTTATTATATATATCTTTGGAGGTAGTGGTGCTCTCTAATGATTTACAGAATAACAGTTCTTCAGAAAAATTACCTTTATCAATATATCTTACATAAGTTATCAGTACGGCTTCACTGTCTCTCTAAGTTGAGTCATCCATTTGCACTGAGAATTTTCTTGTTTTCAGCTTTCCAACAAGTTGTATTTCAATATCTTCACTCATTTCATCTATTCTTCTGCTAACAGTATCGTTATTGAGTGGCATAGCTTTCACGTCTTTGTCATCTTTTTCCAGAACTGTTTTAAGAAATGCTGATATTGATGGTTTGATTAAATTCTCTCCTATAGTATGATTTTTCCCAGATTTAGCAATGAGTAAAGAAATTTCATAACTAGCCTCAAGAGTACGATTGACAGTTGCAGTATGAGCAATAAACAGAGACTTTACCAACAATTCTTCTTTTGTACAAGTAAAGTCATAGTAGGCGGTTGTTTTAAACTCTAGACGAGCAATTTTTGAATTGCCCCCCTGAACAATCAAATTTCCCCCATGTGGGGCGTGGGACCCACGTTGGGAAACACCGGTTTAGATCAAATAGTAATCATTTTTATGCCCCCTTAAAAGATGACCACACCATACGCTTGAAACAGATTCAAAGACACTAATATACCTTATTTTATTTATTTAGTTAATTTTTTACCTAGTCAATTTCCTATTTAATGGATATTTAGTATATTTTAAACTTTATTCAAAAATAAATAAATTATTATTAATAGTTTATGAATGGCTCTTTAAATGGAAATATAACAAGCATATGATTACAATCAGAATAATTTTTTTTAAAAAAAGTCTGCTTTAGTAAATTCACGTATATGTAGAAACGACTTGATACGGGTATTACTGGCTGGCTGCAATTAATGGAGATTTTATATTAAACTCAGTTTGAAGAACACAACTTCTCCCCTTACAGCCATATGTACTGTTGGATAGGTGTTAAAACTAAATATAATACCAAGGTAAGATTAGAGAGTTGTTATTTTCATATGAAAGGAGTAACTCTCATCTTATTTTGATAACATCTCATCTCTTGTAATCTTATTCTTTGTAATAATAACATTACACACGAAAAAATGAAGATAAAAATGAAGAAGCATATATCCGATTATTTAGCTGAGGGGTTGTTAAGTGATAAATTCTATTTTTTTACAAGCTATAACTATACGCATAAAAAATTCAGAATGTACCGCTAATATTGCGTATCTTTTAATTATAATTAATTTATTTTCGAAATAAATAAGTTCTTGGACAGTCTTCTGCAGTCTGCTTAGGAAATCCGGAAATTTAATCTTGTGATATTAAAAAAGCCTCAGCGATTTTTATCAGTTTATGAAAATTATATAATATGACCCACGATAAGACTTCATATTTGCTTTGTTGCTGTTACAGTACTTGATAACGAAGATTACTATTCTACATTGATTTTACCTTTTAGTGCTTTTAAAGTATTTACGAAGACCTTTCTGCAGCCATAATTAATTAATTATTAATTTAATATTTTGAAGTATGTTTAGCATATAAATAAAAATGGCCTTTATAATATGAACAGAAAGTAAATCCAAAACTATAAAATCAATAAAAATCCATTGAAATATTTAATTTTTTGTATGTAATATAATTATTTTTTTATTTTTCTGTTATATACACTTATATTTACTGTCTTTATATTAAGATATCTATATCTATACCATGCTTATATTTACGTTAAATGCTTTTATACATAAAGTTCACTACCAGATTCACGCGCTGCTGATTGCTGGCGCATTATAGCCTTAGATGCTAATACGCCATAAAACCCTAAAACAAACAAACAAACAAGCTGCTGATTGGATGAACTTAGGTCGCATATGTTCAATTGCACAGATCAAAAAGGTGCATCTGAAAAGTGAACATCAAAACATACGTGTGAAAATTGGGGGGGAGACTGAATTCAGAAGCGAACGAATTTTGCTCGCAAAGAAATTTCGGAAAGCTGAAGCGTAATTTAAAAAAAAAAAAAAAAAAAAAAAAACAGCAAATTTTATTAGAAAAGTTTTATGCACAGTCATAATGGTTTATCATTTGAAATATTACTCCCTTCAGCCATCATTGATTCTCCGTCACAAAAGTATGCAGTACGATGGCTGCTGTAATATATTTGATTTTGCATGAGTAACCTTTTTTAATTTTTTATTTTTATTTTCTTAAGTACTTCATTTGTTTCTCACTCACACGTGTTGTTTGGCTGATCAGTCCATTGTGTCAGTCATTTATTATTTTTATTTATTTTCATTAATGTTTACATGTTTCTGCTGACTGTTTTACTCCAGTTGATTAAAACAATATCCCGCATGTCTTAAGCGTAACTGTGTCACTTTAATTTCTTGTGTTTTCTGTCACAAGAAATTATTTTTGCACTAGAAATGAACTTCAGTTAAATCCATTATCCATTAATAATAATTAAGCTGAGAAAGGTTTTTGACTAGTGGTACGGCTTGTTGCTCTGAAGATGATAAATTTAATGTAAAATAATGCGTTCAGATGTAACCCTCTAGGCACAAAATGGCATTCAACTATATTTACAGAGAGTATTTTCAGTTGAAACATGCATTACTGTTGTATAAATGTTATTCTTTTCATGGTTTATCTAGAACTATTTTGTGAGGCCCTAGCGACTGCGAATAAGTCACTGTATTGTCAGAATTTATCAGAATAATTTGTCAAATGAATCAGGGGATTGTGGCGCCATCTTTTATCTAAATAAACCATTAAAGATTACCAGTGAAGAAAAATGTTACCGATGTGATATGAAGTGCATATCATTTTCGCTTAATAATGTGGATTCTAGTTCAAAATATTATACTTATTTTCATGGAGTCGATTTAAATGAAAGAATTTTAAGTTTTTGTCTTATTTAAATTCGTAATTCACCTTCACGTTGCACGAGGTGTTCAGAACTTGACCGGAGTATATTAAAATAACAAAAAAATGTTTTTTTTATTTGTGTATTACTTGCTGTATGCCCAAACTAGCCCTCTCGAAGATTTAATACAGCGAATATAGAGATTCTGATCCTTTTGGGAGCATTTCCAAGTCCCCCCCCCCCCCTCTCTCTCTCTCTCTCTATATATATATATATATATAGTGCATTAAAACCAATAGAGATAACAGAATGATAAAAATGGTTTAGACAAACAAATGCACCAAAGCGCGCAAAGCAGTAGCAAAGGATGCAGATGTATATAAAATAATATAAATGCCAATGCAAGCAACACTAAAAGGCCACAAGGAAAAAATAGATTAACTATAGAATAAAGATTGAAGCCAGCAAATGGCAAACCGGAGTTAAAAACAAGACCATATAAAGACTGAATAACAGAGATGGGTGTAATTTAAAGAACAGTATCGCGCAAAGCAGCAGATAACTAATTCTTAAATTGATATAATAATATAATATATAAAAGATTGTATTAAAGAGTAAAAACAGAAAACATCAGAGAGTTAACTGGATATGGCAAATGCACCGAAGTGCGCAAAGCAGCAGCAACGGATGCAAATGTAAAATATATGTATATTATAATTAATATGATAATACATCAGATAAAGGCGGGAAAAATTTGCTAAATACAGTACTCCGAAACGGGGAAGAAAAGAAAATAGGGAATTAATAAATAATAGAATCTGATGTCATCAAAATAAATATTGATGCTAAATCAGGCAGACAAGAATTTTAGGCAGACATGAAGAAATGTGTTAAGTTTTAGCTATCTGCTGCTTTGCGCGATGCTAAACTTAAAACCACAGCCTCTCCCGTTTTATTTATTTATTTATTTTATTATATATATATATATATATATATATATATATATATATATACTCCTGTCTGGTACACTTCTCGCCACATTTCTTCTTGTCTGCCTAAAATTTACTTTATTCTGTGTATTTAAAATACTGTTTTAAAAACTGATTATAGAGGTCACTAGTCATCTATTTTTTCGTTAGTAGCTGTTTCATTTGTTTTGTTTGCAGCTATCGTATTGACCTCATGTAGTTTCGCGTCGCCATTTTCAGGTATAATATTTTTAACCTTCTACAT
Source organism: Mastigoproctus giganteus (assembly GCF_048544385.1). NCBI lineage: Eukaryota > Metazoa > Arthropoda > Arachnida > Uropygi > Thelyphonidae > Mastigoproctus > Mastigoproctus giganteus. The sequence continues at coordinate 115,456,893 of NC_143575.1, forward strand.
TTTATAATATTCACCCTTTTATTTTAATTATATTTTCATTATAATACTGCGTAGGGACTACCTTGTCCATACTTTGTAAGAGATACTTTTCCGTTTTTTTTTTGTTTTTTTTTGTTTTTTTACATTTATTTATTTATTTACATTTATAAATTTTCTCTTGCATAACTATGGGCAAGTATGGAAAAGCAGTCCGTTGATGCTATGTCAGGTGTAGTCCCCCGATGAAATACCTGATTTAGCATCAATATTTACTTTGCTGACATCAGATTCTATTATTTATTAATTCCATATTTTCTTTTCTTCCCCGTTTCGGAGTACTGTATTTAGCAAATTTTTCCCGCCTTTATCTGATGTAGGCTATCGTAACTTTCTTTTGACATTTTGATGTAATTTTTTTAAGCTTTCCAGATGTTTCGAACTGCCATCTTTTACTTTTATTTATCATATTAATTATAATATACATATATATATATCTTCATTATCTCTTAAATCAGCGAATGAAATCTCCATTTGAGTGCAGAAGTTTAGTTTTGAAACCAGGAGGAGAAGCTGAATCTATAGAATGAAGCTGAAATTGTTAGACATTCAGACTAATATTCAGGGTTGCTGCTAGAGTTCAGGTGCCCTGATGCAAGAATTAAATTTAGGTTTATGCTGCCCTTCCTCCTGGGACTGGGGGATGGTTGCATTTGTTGGAACTTGGAATCCCTTTTAATCGGGGCCCGGTGCTTTACATAACGGAACAGCGATAGCCGAACTTAACACGTCATTTTCCCTCTAATTTCGATGTACAATTTCTTTGTAAAAATATTGATTGATTGATTAGCTAGTTGTAATAAATGGTTGATGCGCATTTCTCTCGATAAAAAAACCTAACCAGCTCTGCTCTTCATATTTGAGCGAACCTGCTCATGCCAGCTTAAATGTGCGTCAATTTCTGTTGAAGAACAACAAGACTGTGCTTCCATATCTTTCAGATATAGTACCACAGAATTTCTTCTTTGTTCTGGAACCTAAAATTGGCATTGAAAGGGCAGAGATTAAGTAACATTTCAGAGATCCACGAAAAAGATCTGGATGTGCTTGAAGGGAATTAAAAAGTGGGGAACCAAAAATGCTTCTAAAATTGGCAGAATCTCGGACCAACCGTGTAAAACACAATATTTGTTTAATACGCGTAAGTACATTTTGGGTATGAATTTTTATCTGTGATGTATGAAGTGATGCACTACGAACCTGCAGTTCTTATTTTTGCAATAGTATTGAAGCAGTCGACATAACTGTGCGGGGGAAAAAAATAATATCAATAATGCTGTTTTAGTTCTTAAAGAATAATTCAGATGAATGAGATGAGTGTACCTTTTTGTTTTGTTATCTTGCTTTCTAAACTATGCTGAAAAAGTTTGATATGATGTATCAATTTACCGAACATGATGTACTAGTTTTCATCAATCATTATAATTTCTTGTAGAATCTTTTCTTTTAATTCGGTGATGATCAAGGCATAATCGGAAAGAACTTCCCTTTAGACAAGAAAACATGATATAAGCTGAGGTCTTGGGAACTTTGAGACCATTTCACCAAATCTTGGGGAGGGGAGGAAAAAACATCATTAGGAAGTTTCTTATGCGGACGTCCATTTTGGGACATTGTGTCGTCTTGTCTGTAATAGATATTGTTCTGGTTTATTCCTAGTCTTTAAGCTAATTTTGGAAAAAAATCAGTAATAAATAAATAAATTCTTTTATTGCTCTGAAGATACAAATAAGGATTTCATGGTCCTGAGTGCTAGGTACAACAAATTATTATCCGTGAAGCGGTTATTTGAGGCGAATTTTAAGTTTCGGAACTTCATTTTTGTTTCAAGTTCTAACTGGTTTTAAGGATGCAATGCGTCTGATTGGATTACATATTACAGAAGGACGAGGATTTCTTTTTGATAGATTTTACTCCTGGGGAACACCTCGTCCTTCTTAACTTGGCTAGCCGGTGGATTCTTGTGAGGTTTGTTCTTAAAAGCAAGTGACTATGTAGAATGGCTCTGTTAGGATCTTGGGCGATGATCTGGCTGATAACTATTGCTTTGATTATATGAGCTACTAGAGTATCGCTGTGTAGTGATTGTTATAATTTTATCGTCCTCGGGGGGAGGGAATGAAATTGTACTGTGATTTCAAATGATGCAGCTCCCCACCTGTAAACTTTGGGTTGTGCAACAGTCTTTGATGCATTCACCCAGGATTTTCTTTGAGTTGGTTTGATCTAGCAAACATTACATCTCTCTCTCTCTCTCTCTCTCTCTCTCTCTCTCTCTCTCTCTCTCTCTCTCTCTCTCTCTCTCTCTCTGTCTCATTTTGGGGTCTCCTTGGGGGTGGCTGAAGAAATTTTCAGCATGGCTTTAAAAAAAAATGCTTAAATAAAACGAGAGTTCATATTTATTGGACTTAGTCTCTAAGAACTAAAATTGAATTTTTTTTATACTGTTAAATAAGATTTTTTTCCCCTTCCCCCTCTCTCCTCTCCTCTCTTCTTCACAATGTTACGCCAATTTTTCAATTGATATTGCCAAACAAAAACTACTGGTTATCAGTGCCGCAATAGAACAGCAGGACCAAGCCTAAAGGTAGACAAGTCCATTTTGAATTGCGCAGATTTTGTAAAAACGAATGTTAATCCTAATGGAAAAAATGGTTCTACAAAAGTTGCTGTTTTTCTGAACTTTCGCCAATTCCTTGACTTGAATATTTCATCAATAGAGAATCACAGGAATTGAAGGTCCTCAAAGTTTAGCCAGCGCTATTTATTAAAAGAGACAATGATCACAAAATCATCAAGTGCACAAAACGTTTAAGAAAATATCGAAGTCAATAACAGTGACACTTTAAATTTTATAAGCATTTTGGCATTCGTAAGCTGTTTTATTCGATCTTTGCTCGGCACAACTCCACTTATTTCGCCACAAACCTACAAAATGTATACTAAGTGCAACTATTCTTGAGTCTGTGATTCTATGTATTTTGTGGCTATTAATCTTTAGAAATTTTCTGAACTAATGTTTTTATTGTAACGCTTACTGACTTGGTTCTTTTCAGTTACTCTGTCCCGAATAGCCGAATTTCAGGCATTTCCGTGGTTTGTGACAGAAATCTTGAAATTTTCCTTGAAATATTAGGATATCTCTTGACATACTACTAAAGATATTTCTGGATATATTAAGATATTATTTGGAATATTACAAAATGTTGAAGATTTTGTAATATTTCCTTGAAAAATTGTGAAATATTAAAATATTCCTTGAAATGTCTCCAAAAAGCGATATAGTTAAATTCGGAAAACGATGCCCTAAGAAAACGATCAGTGGTTTTAAACTTCTTTTTCCTATTATGACACCATCGTTCTGGGAATGCTTCTTGTAAAAAATGCGGGGGTTTCCTGCCATTATCATTTCTACTACCATTCACTAAATGCCTGCCTTCCATTTCAGCATTTGAATAACCATTCAGGTCCCCAAAAATCTCTAATGATATGGAAATAAAAATCAATTGAAACGTACTGCTGACATGCAAACCAGTATTGTGTGATGTAATCAATCATGGATGTACTAAAATGGATGCAATACGGCACAGAAGCACTTCTGCGCCAAGTTCATATGAAATACACCTCTTTATTCCCAACTTCAGTAAAAATCCCTCTGTATAATAAAACTACTACTGTACACTGCTACTGTCTCTAATAAACTCGACAATCACCCTTTACAATAAAACTACAAATAGTTCAACCGATGGCTCAACTACAAATAGAGGTCACACGCAATTAGAATGGCACAGCATATAAAAAGTATAGAACAGTGCGAGCACTGCGTAGGTCGGGATTAGGGAAGGACTCGCATTAAAACTGAGAACAACACAGCTGCATCCGGAAGTAACGAAGGTGTTCTTTACATTCGTTTAGAGAGTTTCTCGTTGTTACAACCCTTTAAGTTAATCAAAGGCCCAGGTAGAATTTTAAAGATTAAGAGAGATTTGGAAGTGTCTTTAAACTGAAAACCCTGCTATTATGACGCGTAAGGAAGGCGTGCTTCTAGGTTTCATAATAATTCAGTTTATCTCATTACACGCTGCAGCTCTACTTATTTAGCCCCCACCACGTCCAGTCCACTTTTGAATTCATTATTTCTATATTTATGTTCTGAATGAATGGGGTTTTCATAAGAAAGTCTGCAGAATAAGTTTAGAATCATTTTACCAAAGGAAAACGTTTATTATATGCTATTATATTTTCAGAATCTATAAGATTATTTTCTGAGAAAAGTTTACTTCTCTGTTAATCAAAAGGAATTATTTCTCATGACTGTTATGCGTGCTTTATTTCCTTCTTTATTAGAACGGGCCAATGGGCGACGGACACTTCATAACTTTTCTGCAAATCACAATCAAATTCAAATTTTTAAAAACAGTCTAATTAAAAGGCGGAAATAAGCTCTCTTTCTCGATACTCCACAAACTTGTGGTTAATGATGCTGACTCTGTGGCCCTACTTTGAACAGAAACTGATTTAAAGTAATGGATAATAACATTGAACAACAAATTTACTGTACGTTTGTACTGTTCAGTATGTTCCAAAATAGGTTGTTTAACGATAATAAATTGAAATAAATATGTAGTAATTTTTATTAACATTTATTCTGTGTCGAAAACAAAAGTAAATAGTTTATTAATATTAGGGTTGTTTTTTTTATTTAACTGTTCTTTGTTCCATTTCGGATTTATCATTTCCCACATAAGAAGTGTTTTAAGTAGTCCGATTTAGCATATTGTAAAATATGCTCATGGTACACCGACTGGTTTTCTTATTCTGTATATTTTATCATATTATGTCAATCATCCTTCCCCATTTACAGAGTTGTGGTCAAAACGACCAAGATTTTTTTTTCACAATTACGATTAAGACCTTATCCTTTTGCAACGTACTCACAAGAATTATATTTTTATTTTTCTTGGGAATTTAATTCTGTTGTATCTTTGGTGAAATAAAAAGTAGAAGCAAACGCGCAACGCTTATTACTTAGTACGAAAGTTCTTTCTTATTTTTTCCTTACTCTTCCTAGCATAGTGAAATTATTTTAGAAGGAGTTGTCCTTAATTGAGAGGACTTAAAGTGTTGCCTATAATTTTGTGTCCTCTTACCTCATAGTCACAAACTATCTCCCTTTATTTGATTTTTCTCTAGCTTCTTATCAGTACAAATTTTGGCTTTTCTGTACAATTTATGTTTTGCTCTCACTTGAACAAGTCCAAATCTTGATCCACACTTTGTAAGCTTGCTTGGTATGCAGCATGAAGGGACATCAGCTCCTAAAGCCAACTGGCTTCTTGTCGACAATAATATTTTCGCATAGAGATTATAAGTTAGGCCGAATTTCTATCCGTTTATCGCAGAGTTCTTTTTCTCTGATTACAAAAATTTCTTCTTCCTTCTCTCTTATCAAAGCATAATACCTAATACCATGCGAAATTTTTCAAGGAACAATGTTTCGGAAATATGGTATCCAAATTTCAGATTGTCTAAACCTTTTCATAGAGTCACCGCCTGATTTGAAAACTGCATCTGATAGAAATATGTTGATATAAATTGTAAAGTAATGTTATCCAAGTGTTCCTGTTTGTTGTCATTGATCCTTTAAACCTTCAACTTCATATTCGTCATATTCAAAATGAGCTCAAGTCAAAGGATGAATATCGCCTCAAAAGCAGTTCTCAGATCGCTGATCCTTGAAGTAACATATCTTGTTGGGACTAAAACATTCTAGATAATGTTTTCTGTGGAAAAGTCAAAAATTGTTAATATTATTAGATTTTGCCTTTAGATGAACGGATTGAGATAGTAGAAGAAGTTTCAGAACCTCATCTTCATCTAAATCGGAATTTTGAGGTTGAGCTTTGCAACTTGTGTGATTTTAGTCTCAACTGCGAAAGTTGAATGTTATCTATCAGATAACATTCAATTCAGTTTCATGATTACTCAGAAACTTACGAAAATCAAAATTAGGCTTTACATTCAATAAAACCACCATAACTGTTTGCTTGGCAAATACAAAATGATAACCTGAGATGTGTCAATTTATGAATTACGATAAATAAAATTCACAGACTTGCAAAAACGTTTATAAACTGGCCTTACCAGCTATATGCGTGATTCGATAACCAGTTCTTTTTTAATGCACTTGGAAAATTGCGTATGTTTGCACACCGGGTCACACGGATCAGAACATAATGCAACATTTTTTTAAAAGCAAATTTAGGCAACAGAAATTTCAAATAAAGTTTTTCTCATATAATAAGTAAAGTCATAAAATATCGAGAACATCATTTATAATAAGAAAAATATTATGGACAAACATTTATTTTGGGACAAGCAGGTCCGAACACCAGAATTAATGAAGAAGCAAGTAAAGTATGGAAGGAAAATTTACATCAGTCGATATTAATTTAGCAATACACTTTTGATGTTACATTTAATATATTGTCTTCTTAGAGAAATTTCTGTGCAGGGGTGCTTGATCAAATATAATGATAATTATTATTATTAGGCGTTTCTGATATTAGACGTTTCTGTTGGTCAGCGTATTTGGATTCCACCTTACCTGACGTTCTTTTCCATATCTCTCGATAAAATCTATCGCCATGTTCGTTTCTGACACCACCCGGATTTGACAGGGAAAAAAAAAAAAAAAAAAAAAAAAAAATCTAAATGTAATTTTTCCAGCTGGGTTTAATGTGGTTTCAAATGTGCTGTGCTGCATAAGTTTTCTAATTTGTGGGATGACAAAAATACTCTTTGATTTTCGCTTCACTTGCCGTGGGTAATTTATTCTTTAAATATAAAAATCCATCACCGTCCTTATTCCTGGCTTTTTCGAAGTTTTTCATTGGGTCCAATTTAACATGGAGAAGAGACAAAAAAGTCTTTCTTTCGGATGAGAGGCTCATACAATGCATTTTTATAAGCTAGAACTTTCTGCTATTTAAGCAGTTCTGGAACAACATAATGCTCGTCGTTTGTTCAGCTGTTCTTCCACAATTATTAATCTTAGTCAATTATTTTAAAATTACCCGCTTATTTTAGCGCATTATTTCGTATGAACAGTTGTGATCCTGACCCTGATCCCAATCCTTGAATCCGAAGTATAATGCCTACGTCTTCTTAGGCAATATAGTAAATACTTGTTTCTGAGATTTCAAAGTCATTTCTGTAGCCCACACCTAACATAATGAATCTGGATTATTAACACACTTTCAGAAAACATCTGTAACGTGTGTTATTTGTGCAATCCGCGACATTAAATAGCTAACTGTTTCTGCAGCACGCAGAGAAAACAAAGATAAGAACTAACATACAATGAGCAGTGAGAAAGCCATAAGAAGGCCAACCGGATAAAACGATTTTCCACCACTCATTTCACGAGAATCTACTGGGCACAAAATGACTATCTTCTGACCAATAGAGTGTCATCTCACACTATATTGGCTAATAGCTGTATCATCAGTATCAGTATTATGATGATACTAATCATCAGTATCAGTATTATGACGTCCTACAAGCAGAACATTTCTGGGATGTGATATTTTTGTCTTTTTCTGTTTTTTGTTAATAGCACTCCGCTTTTTAAAACGCACACACACGAACCCGGATAAGAAGTTTTTCCTTGTATTAGGTTTGATTTCTTAATTCCCAATTTCAACTGGAAAAGGTTTGCTTCTGCCCCTGTTAGAAAGACGACCGGCTAGAAGGGTGTACAAAAAGACAGAATAGCAATTATTCACAATATTCAAAATAATATTCACAAAATAAAATTATTTACAATGTTTTACAAAAATCGTGGTTAGACGTTAATTTTGTGTTCGTTGATTTCAATAAAGATTTGAATGTAATGTTATGATACGTTGCTGTTATGCCTGTTACACATTATTGCATTTCTCTCATCTAATCTGAGGAGTTGAGGATGCGCAAAGCTGAAAAAGATACTGAGTTCCGTCGGGATGCTCCCTTTCTATATACTGTATGTAGTAATCTGTTGGTGTCGGATAAGCTCTTAACTCTATATGGCTTGCTCTGACAATATTTCACTAGATCTATTTTCAGTGGATTGAAATTAGTTTACTGTATTTCTTGGTAAAAAAAAAAATTATTTAGGCAGGAGAGGTTGTATAATACAAAACGTAATGATAGGTAAGGGTTGCCATGACTGCATCTAGCACCTGTGGGTAGAGATTAGGTCTTGAAGACTTTGGGCACGAGTCACTCCGGTAAGCATTTCAGATATTAAGATGGTGTTGTTCGATGCTATGCAAACTAGCCAAGGGGTGATATTTAGGTTTGTATATAACACTTCCTTGGAGATGTCGAATATGGGTTGCCTGTTGACTATTCATCCATCTCATTATACAGTACTCGATTACAAGGAATCTGCTTATATAAGATGGCGAGGCAGAAGACATTGCAGATGGGTAAAGTGCAATTGTACCCATTGATAGACGCATATCACGTTACTTCAACGTTGAGCAGGCCCATCATCTCCTGTCGGATTGCCCACATTTATTCACACACCATCGAACAGCCAAACTGCTTGCGGCGCTGTTACCTATAGAGCATTTACTTAAAAATAAGAAATGTGTACAAATGAGTGATTATAAAATTTACAAAAACTTAGATTCATAACTGCTTCCATTATACACAATAACTTGCCAAACTGTTCTGCTCTCGTAGATAAAAATTGTAGTTTTCAAAGGGAATTAGCACAGCAGAATGGGTTTTCTGATCTAGCCATAAATAATAATAATAATATTCTCACTCAATATATTTGTCCGTATTATATATATATATATATATATATATATATATATATATATATAATACTGGATAAAATGGTGCAGGGAGAGGGGGAAGATTAATCATCAGTATTATAGAAATTAGCATAATTTATGTCAGCTGAGAGTCGCCATTCCCTGAAGAAACGGATGTCGTACACAAACCGTATTCGTGAAGTAATGAATGCAGTGCTTTCTTTACCCTGTCATACTGGTGATAAGAGAAGAAATGATTAATTATTTGTTCTGTCCACTTGCTTTCACTGCATCTGTGTCCACATCTTTAATATTGCACCACCTGACAAGCACACATTTATTGTCGGTCGTAATGAATAGGGTGCAGATAGTAATTTACCCGAAAGCAGCAGTCCCCTTCTTACTAGAACTTCATGAATCATCATCAGTTCACTAATAATGGAAGCACATCCATATCTACGGTCAGTCTGTTATGATATTGTTTTTTCGAAGCTAAATATTGAGATTATGTTTATCTTTTAATAGACAGCAGTATTCTTACTAAATATTATTCATAGGATACAAATACAGATTAATCAAAAAGATGCGTAGTTCATAAATTACAACCATGTGTGTGCAACTCATCACACTTTGGAAAATAAATTTTCTACTCAAGCCATATTTAGGAATAAAACACTTCCAAATGTCTTTTTACTGGTTTCAGTTAGAAACGAAGAACAAGCTGTTTGCTGATGGTAGAAAATTAGTAAATATGACAGCTTTAATAATGCCAGGACATGTGTCCTTTTCGTGCCTCTGTGCGTAGCACAGTAGTAACGACTGCTGTCCTCCTCCTCCGTGGATACTGTTCTAATTATGATGGCAACATCAGCCGACTGGAATCATGTGACTATGCTAAAACGACACAAATACACATTGGTGTTAAAAGGAAGTTTGATTAAGGAAAGACTATTAAAATGCTATACAGAGATGCTTCTCCATAAAAAGTATATTGAAAATTACAGGTGGATAGCTAACCGTTTCTTGAAAAACGGAAACTCCTCTGTCCTATCCACTAAAGAAGATCTGGTTGATCTTCTTTAGTGGAGCAGCAGTCCCCTTCTTACTAGAACTTCATGAATCATCATCAGTTCACTAATAATGGAAGCGCATCCATATCTACGTTCAGTCTGTTATGATATTGTTTTTTCCAAGACAAGTTTTTTAATGTTCTATTGTTTTCGTTCTGGGCTAGTTTGTTGGACTCTTTCCTTAATATAGCAGTTTGTAAATTTTTACCATTTGTGACTCTTAATTTATGTGAACGTGGGTTTGACAAATATTGTGTCGCAGTAAGTCTCTCGTTAGATTCATTTGAGTAAGTCAGGTTTTTTATTTTTTAATTTGGAGCCTTAATAACAATTACATTTTTTATTTTAAATTTTATGAGTAGCGATTAATTTTTGGTTCCACTATATACACGCACGAAAAAAACTCTTTTTTTAGCGTTCTATACTTACATAATCGTAAGGAACCTTGAGGACCTTGCGGAACTTCCAGCAGTGCCTCGGCCAAAAAGGTTGAGAGCACTGTCCTAACGTATAAATATATGATGGTTTTCTTTAGATGTGTGTATGTGTGTGTTAAGCGGCACAGCAACTGTACAGTATTTTTTGCGTATTTTTATAAGTTTACAGTATTTGTTAGTTGGTATAAAAACCACCGTGGTAGTCTGTATGATTATTTCCCTGAATGAAACATTCATTCTATGATCTATTCAGGGAAATAATTTATGATTATAATCTGTCCATATAATATTTTCTATGATTATTTTTCCCTGAATGTTTCTTTCAGGGAAATAATCATAGAAACTACCAGGTTTTTTATACAATGTAGAATTTACTGTTGGTAACATCATCAGTTGATTTCACTGTATTGAATTAAAAACTGTCTTAGACCAATGCTGTCACCTTTACGAAAGCAAAAATCCCTCCCGGTATACGCTTGATGATAGTTACATATTTAAGTAAATCTCAAATCAGTACACTCTGATCACTACCACTTAGTGGTTCTTTTGTCTGCAGATTCTTAATACGTGAATAATCACTGCTGATAATCAGATCAAGAGCATTACTCTCCCTTGTTGCCTGTCTAACAATGTTGCTGTAGAAAACAGTCATCCAGTAAATCCACAAAATTCTTGCTAGCGTGCGACTGATCGACCCGCAAGTTCCAGTCAATATGTGATAAGTCAAATTTCCCATTTTGAGACATTCTAATTTACTAGCCCACTCTGTCTATATTGTTGTTCGTTATACTCATCACAGTCAATAGGCTTGTAACATCCTCCCGTACTCGTTTTTTGTTTTCTTTGTTCTTATGTCACACTAAACTGACTCAACCATTGCCCTGGCCACCCATGTAAACTGAATGCAGTGCCTTAGATTTCATATGCTTCTTAACTAAGAGAATACCCCCCTGTCCTGTCAGTCTGCACACATTGTACTCCCCATATTCAAGTTCCACATCCCTTATGTTTGAGTGATACACCGTCTCCGATATCCCTACAATGTCCGAATTAGATGACTTTCTCAGCACCTGAAATTCACCAAATTTATTTGTTATGCTCCAAGCATTAGTGTATATGCAAGTACACATGCGCTTGTTCTTACTCTCAGTGTGTTAGGGTAACTGAGAGTAAGTTTTTCTCCCATGAGGATCCCAGTACGCCCTATAATCCTCGATACCTTGCTTTCCACGTTGCTTCCTGTTTAACATCCGCCTGCAGCTGTGGTTAATCTATTTGCGAAAATTTTTATGGGCCTTTATTAATATTAATTTAGTAAACATGGCCATCTTCTAATATATTTGAAACTATTTTTTTTTTTTTTTTCAAGCTAGAAGACTTCTTAGGCTGAAAATCAGTAAATTATATAAACATAGTAGTACGCAAACTTGAGGATTGAGAGAAATTGCAGTTATACTGGGCGTACCTGAGGACCTTGCCGAATTTCCAGAGGTACCTCGGCCAAAACTATTTACTGATTTCTGACATTTTTATGCCAAAGTAAAAAATTTAGAACTGATTCACCTTTTTTCCCCATTGCGACGATCAAAACACAGGAAAGAAACTATACGCAGCTTTGCCTAACAAAAAATGTTTTCTCTGTAAACTATGCTGTTTGTTTACTAATGGAAAAAAAAAAATCAAGGACCCGATTTTATCGATAACAATAATAATAATGGCATAAATAAAAGATGAAAGCGACATTTAGAAAGTTTTAAAATTTTTTTTTAAAGACTACTTTGAATGATAATTTTTAAAAGTGGATTTTAGCGATTGATTTTTGTTTTTTTCTTGCCTGATTTTTTAGGGTCCGTAGTCTAACGAAGTAATCGGTCTGTAATCACACAGGAGGTTAGGCAGACGAAGGCTGATTATGAGAAATCTAGCAAAGTAGGCAAAGAAAAACAGCAAAGGGTTCTTTACTTATGTAAACTCTAGAAGTAAGGGGAAGAATCAGATTTGTCCACTTAACATATACTGTGCTGCCACTTTATTAGGTACACTCCTGCTGTGCACACAAATGGTCTGTCCCACAACGTTGCAAGTCACATGACCACAGTTGTGGATATAAATGCAGCAGAACGCCCTTTCTAGTATCAATTAAGCGTACAAACCGTAGCAAGAAAAGGAGTGATCTAACAGACTTCGAACGTGGCATGGTAGTAGGTGCAACACGTGCTGGACAAAGCATCTCTGAAACGGCAGTTCTCCACAGTTTCAAGGGTGTATCGAGAATGGTGCAACGAACAGAAAACATCCTCTCAACGGTACTGCTGTGGAAGAAAATCTCTTGTTGATGAGAGAGGTCAGAGGAGGATGGCTAGAATTGTGCAAGCAAACAGATGGGCCACAATGTCGCACATCACGTCAGAATACAACCTTGTGCGCAGAACAAAATATCGCGACGGACAACTAGTCGCACTTTGTCGCGAATGGGCTACAACAGCAAACGGCCACATCGCGTACCTTGGTTATCAATGAAAAACAAAAGAGCACGCCTCCTGTGGGTACAGCAACACCAGCACTGGACTATCGAGGATTGGAAAACAGTTGCTTGGTCTGACGAGTCGAAGTTCGTGGTGCATCATGTTGATGGAAGGTTCAGAATTTGGCGAAAAAAACATGACTCCATGGACCCGTCATGTCTAACGACGACTATGCAAGGTGGTGGGTGCAATTTTATGGTGTGTGGAATGTTTTCTTGGTACACGTTGGGTCCATTGATACCCATAGATTCACGTCTGAATGCCACATCGTACCTAAACATCGTTGCTGACCAAGTGCATCCGTTCGCGTTGACAGTTTATCCTCAGTCAGTTTACTTCGAGCAGGATAATGCGCTGGTGCACAAAGCCCGAATCACTGGATTGGTTCCAGGAATATGACAATGACTTTTCTTTGCTGCAGTGGCCCGCTCAGTCCATGGATCTCAATCCTATTGAACATCCTTGGGATGAGCTGGAAAGGGCTGTTCGCTGCAGGTACCTCCGTCGAATCTCAAGGAACTGCGTAACACACTATCTGCATGGTACTCAATTCCTGCACAACGTTTTCAGCATCTTTTTCGATCCATGTCTAGACGAATTCAAGCTGCTTTGTAGGCTCAACACGCTACTAGTTAGGTTTACCTAATAAAGTGGCAGCACAGTGTAGATGGATTGACTTTTGATGATCTTGCTCAAGTAGCTGAGAAACTGAATGAGTATTTGCATCTACATTCACACATGAGTTATACAATGAGGGGAGTACCAGAAGGTTATCAAACTCTAACAGGGAGCTAAGTGATTTTGTGATAACTGAGAGTGGCGCAGTATAACCGTAGTAGTTTTTGCGCCAGTAAAATCAAAATCAAATCAGATAACTGAGGGCAAAGTGGAGAAGAAATTGTTGAAGTTAAACATATAAAAGTCACCTGGGGCAGATGGAGTCTATTCATTTGTAATGAAGGAGGCAGCAAGGAAAGTAAGCAAACCCTTAGCCATAATTATGAGAGAATTCGTAGAGTCAGGTGAGGTCCCCATGGATTGGAGATGAGCAAATGTATCGAAAATTCACTAAGGGGATTCAAAGGGTGACAGAAGTAATTACATACCAGTTAATTTAACTTATGTTCCGGGAAAATAATGGAATCACTGGCTAAAGCGGTGATAAAGGATCACCTAGACAAGACAGCAGTAATAGTTCAGACATAGCAGGGTTTGTTAAGGGGAAGTCTTTTCTGACCAGTTTGATTGGATTCTACGATGTGGTGACAAAGGAACTGGATGCAAAAAATAATTTTGATATCGATATACTTGGATTTCAGGAAAACTTAACTTTGATACTGTTGCACTTGGAATACTGTACAAACTGGAGCGGTATAGCATTAAGGGTAAGTTACTGGAATGGATAAAGGGATGGTTGAGTAGAAGACGGCAGAGAGTGGTAATAAATGGGCGCTGCTCTACGTGAACTAATGTTATTAGCGAAGGCCCCCAGGGTTCCGTGCTGGGCCCATTATTGTCTTGTATTTATCGATGAAGATATCAGGCTTAATGTCCAAGTTTGCAGGTGATACAAAGCAGAGTTGATAATGACAGTGAAGACAGTATGCTACTGCAACAGGATCTAGAAAAGTTTGGCAGATGGGCTGAGGAGTGGCAAATGAAGTTTAATTCATATGGAGTACTTGGAAAATGCAAAGTACTCCATATGAGTAGCAGTAACCCAAGAGAAATTTCATTCTCTACCCTCAGGGAGGTAGAGAATGAAAAAGACTTCGAGGTAATTGTGCGGTCAGATATGAAGTTCTCTAAGCAGCACAGATGGGCTGCCAGAGCAGGTCATGGAGTTTTGTCAATGATATGTAGGAATTTTGCTAGCAGACACAAGGAGATGATTATCCCTTTGTATAAGGCAATGGTCAGGCCACATCTTGAGTACTGTGTACAGAGAAGGGCAACAGGATTGGTGAGAGGAACAAAGGGGTGCTCTTACGAAGAAAGGCTTAAAGAGTGCAAGTTGCTGCATCTGGAGACTAGGGACCTGCGAGATGATCTGATTGAGGTGTATGAGGCCTTTAATGGTTTGAGCAGGCTCAATGCTGACGGGATACTTCCGCTTGCTCAGAATAAGAACCTGAGGGGGCATAGATTCAAATTGAGGGAAGACAGTTGTAGAATAGATGTGAGGACGTGTTTGCCTTTAGATAGCGGGTAGTTGATTTCTGGAACAGACTTCCATCTGTTGTTGTGGAAGTTTGATAGCGTAAATAAATTTAAGGGTGAACTAGACAAACATTTGGAGTGACCCGTTGGTCACTCCAAACGGATGGGTGAAATGGGAAGTTTTTTTTTTTTTTTTTTGCTGATACTGTATAAGCTTGCTTTCTTGCATCATATGCCTCGATAAAAAATGTTGTCAACAACCTATAGCTTATTATACACCGTTGGAAACAGCTCAACGAGTAAGTTTAAAACATTTTAAATTAAAAATGGCGGCGCCAGACGAGAAAATGTGATAATATTAGTGTCCCCCCCCCCCCCTCTATTTCCTTCGCTAATGGAGATAAAAATTTAAAAAATCACATTAATTGTGCGTTATTCGATGCTTATCAAGGGAAAACTATTCCGTTTGAAATCTATCATTTACTTTTTGTGTTAAAATAAAAAAAAAAAAAAAATTATTGCACTTCGATAGCGCGCTTCTTTGTACTAAGTAACTCTACTTTTGGTGACAAGAAGGTTGCTAAATAGTTAGTTAATAATTCTATAAAGGTCATTTATAAATTTCGCGAGAAGTATTTTTTAACAATTTTAAAAGCTGGAGCTGTCCCGGCAAGGAGGTACTCAGAGAGTCAGTGTTGAGGCGGGGGTGGTGTAGAGGAGCCTGTGCGGAGCCCTGCACGCCCTCACCTGTCAGTCGCTTCTCCCACCCTTGTCATTCGGAACAACTGGAAAGACTTAAATAGACAACGGTTTCGTTAGCTCCTCAGTATCCCGGCCAAACCGGGATACTAGAAACTTTTTTTCAGTTACCTGTTAAAGCTCTCTGTTTGAGCTACTACACTAAAGAAACATTCGTGACTACGGACCCTTCATCCCGAGTGTCCGACACTCAGTAGTTGACCGATTTTTTTTATTGTTCAGTTTTGTTTTCCTCTGCCTTAAAACATCTTGTTTGTATCTCACTTTATATTTATATTTAATAAAAGTCAAAAAATAGATAAAATCTTGCATTGAATAGCTTATATAATTTATCCTTCTGTCCTGTAACCCAAAATTTTTAAATCTTCGGGATTCTTTCTACACAACTGCTTTCCAATCAGTGTACCTTGATTCTGTTAGCCAGCCCAGTTCTCGTTGTTATCCTATGAACACCTTGAACTTCCCCTCACTTTAATTTGGTTAGGATTTCGTCTTTCATCTGATCCTAGTGCTTTCACTTTCTAAATCCTTTAATTGACTTTTTTGTTTCCTCTAACAAATTTTTTTCATATAGGTTATACTAATCAGATGAAGGAATTTTAAAAAGACCTCAGTAATCCTTTCATCTTTTCTTCTTTATGTTATTATTCTCCATAAAGCAGTTATTGCTTCATCTCAGATAGAATTTATTTTAACGAAATGTCCTTTAAAAATTCCTGACTACGCGATTTAACTGTTTGGAACAATTTTAATTCTTTGGAACAATTTTTGCTGTATGTTATATTCGTTTTTCTTTTATAGTTAAGAATATTATAATCTTCAAATATAAATCGTTCTTTCTAATAATTGGCGAGGTATGGTTGCTTTCCTGTTATTGTAATGGCTACTATTTATCTCCCTTTGAATGTAGTCCTGCTAGTCCCATTAAACTTTGCCTCCTTTAAATATAGGTTATTTAATCAGAATCAGATTACAAAAGTATTCTGATTTGATTACATTACTTTTTCAAAATACCCGAGTTCTTCTGGGGGAGTACACTTTTCATTTCAGTCCTTCGAAGGCATCTACCCTGTATGTAATTAACTTTGGAATTTTAAATTACCTTCTGTATATGAATTTCTCATACCTGGCGTAAATGGTCTGGACTTGATTCCCCATAACCAGTGGAAGTTGAGGGCAAACTTCCCTTCAAGTACTGAAGAAGTTCTTATGAACTTTTTTTCAGCTCGTAGCCGAGTCAGTTGGTCTAACGTGAGGAGTAGCTTGGTTTTATCCCTCCCAGCACCGGTTTCGTAAACCAGAGGTCGTTAGTTCATACCTCACTGGTGGCTTGTTGTCTAAAAGAATAATTTCAATCACTAATTACTTTGACTACTTCGCTATTAGAGACACGAATTACGCGAGAATAGTGATCTTCAACAATTTTCTCATGGGTGAAAGCTGAAAGAAAAATAAAATAATCTTTCACTAAATTTTTACATTTTTTAAAATGGATTTTTGTGAGAAATTTGTATATCTATTTAGTTCATCCCTAAATAGCGAAGCCAACATTGACTTAGTGTTCTGTTTTTTTTTTTTTTTTTTTATTTTATTTAGGACTGCTACATTTTTTTTTTCTTCTGGCTGATGTCTAATTGAAGGAAAGAAATATCTTAAATCTGAGATTTTATATACCAGTTTTTGAAGAAAAAATCAAAAGAGACACTGAAGTATGAAGAGGTCCAGTGTACAGGCTTTATCGAAGAACCCAGGATACGGAACATTCACTGAATTACGTCGTTCTTCCCGAGTTCGTGTGCGACCTTTGGAGTTCTGGAGGAACGAACGCATTAGGTATAAACCGATACCAGGATCATTATTCGAATTTGATGGAATTATTAAAGGCTATGAAGAACCGAAAAAAATAGTAAACAGAAAAATATATAAGAAGAAGAAAAAAACCTTGAAAGGAAAGATTCTAGAAAAGAAATCCAGTGAACATCATAATTATGTGATTGACTCAAAGAATGTCATACAGGACAGAGCAGTGGAAGTTGAGACTGCATCTCATACAAAAACAGGTAAAAGTAATAATGTAGACGACTTCAAAGAAAGTATGGTTATGTCAGCAGATGGTAAAACAGAGCTAAGTGCATATGTGTCACGGAAATTCAGATCACTGACTTGGAATGGGTATTCGCGAATGCCAGCCACTCAAGATGATCCTGTGTGCATTGCCAAGTCTTATATTCTGCCTGAAGTCTGTGTAGGTTTCTTAAAAATTCGCCCCTTTCAAGAAAAGCCCATGATGGTTATTTCATGTGATGTGATATTTATTGTTGTGGAAGGGCTACTAGAAGTCCAAATATATAAATCAACATGGAATCTGGAAAAACATGACACGTTCGCCGTGCCCAGCGGAAATGCATATAAAATTAAAAACTTGAAATGGACTGAGGCTACCTTATCATTTTACAAATCCAGAAGCCATAGCATAAAAAAATAAAAATAAATAACCACATTAAAGTAGCATATTTATTTGTTATTTCCTGTTGGTTGTACATATTAAAATACTATATTAAAATTTGTTATTTCCTGTTGTACATATATCTGTATAATTAATATTGTTAATCAAAGTAAATAAACCTCAGATAGTGCAGTTTACTGTCCTGGACAGTAAATTGCACTATCAGTAGAACAGCTGAAAGCTAAATATTGAGCTCTAACTATTTTTATTTCCTACTTATTTTTTTTTTTTAAATATGACTAAGTAACCTCTTTTATCTTTCTCCATAGGATTGCTTCTCTTCTAAACTCTCTGAACTCGACCCCTTATTCTTGTTTACACACATTTCGAAATTTAAAATGATTAAAATATACATTACATTAAAACCGACTAAATGGTTTCAGTTATCTAAGCCGATGAATGACTAGATATCCCCGGGACCATAGCTGAATGCCCCAACCCGACCCCAGATCTATCCAAATACACCATGCAACCTCGATAAATTGAAAACATTATGTCAAAAGTTTTTTTAAAAATAAACGCCGTTAAAATTCACGAATATACTAATATACGATATTAAATATACTTTAAAATTGTTTTCCTTCCCAAAAGGACAAAACTTTTCGACATGTCGTGATCACAGGTAGGAGTCAAATGTGAACTATCCCCACGCTGTTTATTACTAAGAGTTTACTGACTAATCCGCATACGCGAAAAAGTCTACGAATCCGATATGAGACAAGGTCTTATGTTAATTGCGTTGTTCTTGATTTTCATTTCTAAGGTTTCAGCAGGTTGCGTGGTGTATTGTATAGATCTGGGGTCGGGTTGTGGGCCTTCAGCTATAGTCCCGGGGATGTATAGTCAGTCATTCATGGGCTTAGAGAATTGAATACATTTATTGGAATTTAATGTAGTGTAAGTTTTAATCATTTTAAATTTCGAACCGTGTGTAAACAAGAATAATGGGTCGAGTTTGGAGAGTTTAGAAGAGAAGCAATCCTATGGAGAAAGATAGAGGCAAATCTTAAGAAATTTTAAGTCAGATTTAGACATAGGACATATTGAGCCTTGATTGTACTTGGTTTATAGAAATATGACTTTTATAAAAGTTATGTACAAACGAATTAAAAATGCTATTAATGAAGATGTTTGGAAAAAAATGTATTATTTTAAAGTTTATTTTTTATGGCAGATAAACTGATCATTGAATGCACACAAATACATTTTCATGGTTTACACAATGGGCCTAATTGGGAATCTAGTATATGGGACGCAGATCCATCCATGCGTATAAATCGATTTAGCTCAAATTTGGGCAGGCATTCAAATATGATATTAAAAAAAAAAAAAAAAAAAAAAAAACACGCGATGAAAGAAATGTATTTTGATTTAAACTTTTTGGTTAGCTTCAACAAGTGATTTATTATTCAGGGGCTTTTAACCAAGGGGTGTATCGGTAGTAAACTATAGAAGATTACTTTGTCTTAACTGTGTCTACAATAACAATGTCAGGAGTATTTTCAATAAAATGACTGAAATTGAACGCCTGGTTAGAACAACTAATGCCAATATAATAGGGCTAAGAGAAACGTGGTGCCACCCGGAAATTGGGGGATGAGTTGTATAACGTATTTAAGAAAAATGGGGAAGATAGAAGGCGTAGAGAATTCATTGTTATTATGAAAAGCAGCCTGAGCGCGAGAAGAGCTTTTGCTGAGTCTGAAGTTTGTCTGCCAGCACAGAATCTGTGTGGTGTAAGTTAGTTGGAAGCAAAGATATAATGAGAGTGGGGGTAATCTACAGAACGGAAAATTGTAGAATATGACAGTTTTTGCATGCAGATGGAAAGGGCAAGCAAACGTGAATGTCATTATGGGTGAGTTTAATCTGCCCCAGATTGATTGGAATAATTGGAAATTCGCCATGTGGAATTTTTTTTTTTTTTAAATACAGTAGAGAAAGTACTAGGGGTGAGAATATTCTTCCCTCATTACTAACGAATCGGATTACATCACAGAGCTTAAAAGTACAGGAACCATTCTAGATTACTTGTTACTTGCATTTAATCAGTCAAACCAAACTGTGACATTCTGGTGGATCCCAGATCATTCTGGGATAGCAGGAAATGAAAAAGCAGATCTTGCCGGTGGGGGGGGGGGGACAAATACAGGTAATTCTCGACTTTACGAGTTAATTCGTTCCTAGCGCGTAAAGCGAAAACTAGTAAAGCGGGAATTTATTTCCCATAGACAAGGTTAAAATTAGGGGTTAAGTTCTGAACAATGAAATTAGTTAGCTAATTAGTTTATGTTACAATGATTGATTTATGGAAAGAAATGAAAACGTAGCCTGTAAATTCAAGCAAATTATAATAATAGAGAAATTATTTATGACTTAAAATGTTAAAGTTAAAGAATGTTTATTCATCGTTATCATAGACTAAATGCACACTCGTTGATCACTCATTATTGGCTCGGCACTCGTTGGTTTGTTGCGCAAGGAGGAGTCGTCTTCAGAAATGTTTCAAGAGGCGTTTGTTTCCAAGATAATCTTCTATTTTAATTATAAATTTCACGATTTCATAAGCATTTTTTAACGGCACACACAAATTGCAACTAACACGATTCGCGTGGAGTAACAAGTTTACGAAGCTTAAAAAAAAAAAAAAAAATAGGAAGAGAAGATTCAGAAAATGTATTTGTTTTTTATACGATTGAAGATTTCAGTAAAGGGGAAACAAATTCACCATAATAACTTAAAAACACAATTCCAGCAATCGGTATTTTCGCAAATGCAATAACATCGGGTGTACTACCCGTTTATAATTACATGCAGTAACAGAAAAGCCCAATAAACCGAAAAGTGCAAATTGTTTTTATTGTTTTATGGTCGTGACTTCCACAAATATGCCTTAGAAAAATATCACAAAGGCGTTTAAAATTGATTCTTATAAGGATATATGATTCTTATATGATAAAAGTGTAGTGCATTTTAATGATTTGAATTGGTAACTATACAATTTACAATCCACGTTCACGACCCTTTATATGACCTTAAGGTCACGCTCGTGACCTTAAGAATGACATTTTAGAGAGATAAATAGCTTAGTTATACAGCGAAAATTTGAACTTCCGTAGCCAGGTGGGCTGGAATAGCAGTGCGTAGCACATGCTTCTTGAATAGACCGGGGGTTCGAGCCCGTGTCCACCAAATACGGAGGATGCGGAAGGGGCAGGGAATGACTACCGCATATCCCCGGAGCAATATGGCCTTAGTTGCTAATGCTCCAAAAAATACCAAATAACAGCGAAAATTTGAACTTCCGAGATCTTGAAACGAATTACCAAAAAAAAAAAACAAACAATGTGTTATTGGGTTCACATTACGATATTTTAACAATACGATGGTTTAACGATACTCTGGAACTGATTAATATCGTAAAGCGGGGTAAACTGTATTGTATAGCTACGCACGTGGTTTGAAATGCGGTATTTATGAATGTTTAACATTCATATTTTTGCAATTAATGTTCATGTTTTCGATTTTCTTGAAACTTGATACTTGGGTAAACTGGGGAACTTGTAAGGCGAGAACTGCTTGTACTTCTATTTTAAAGACTTGTTCCATATACCGATTCAAAAAATCATCCGTAAAGCATGTTACAATAGCTGGTCAATAATCTGGAGGGTTATCCAGGGAACAAACTTTACCGAATAAAACCAGAACTAAAGGTGTGACTCTCCAGCTTTTGGAAATGCAGACGAGAAGAAGTAATTCTAGGAAGGCTAAGGATTGGGCATACTCGCCTCACACACCTCTATTTATTAATGAATTCCGTTCCTCAATGCACAACATGTCATGTGCAACTGACTATTCGTCATTTATTAATGGACTGTCTCACCTTCACAATATCCACTCAAGTAGCTTTTAATCATTCATCATAACATTATTGCGGGATTCTTGGAGATGACCCTAATAAGGAAGAACTGTTTACCTTCCTAAATAACATAGAAATATACCACAAAATATAACGGGTATTACAATAAAGGTAGTATTTCCTATTAACCATTAAAAAGACACAATATGGTACTAGCAGCCTGTGTCGTTAAATTTCAACTCTTTCAACCCAACAACAACAGGAACCATTGTCAGGAAGTGATTATGCAATCGTTAGTTGGACGATGAAGAAAGATGTTGCACGAGTTAAAGGTAAAGGCATGGGTTTTAAGTTCAGAAGATGATACTTTTAGGTGATGGCATCTATGAATTGGGCGGATTGCAGCGAGAGAGCGAATACGTTTCAGTTATGGAATACATTTAAACAAAAATCACAGAAGCCATGAACGCATACATACCAATAAAAAATATTGCAGGTGGAGGATGCCGATGTATGGGGTGCCGGCCGGTAAATTACAGCGGAGGAAGATGGCACGGGATAGTTACAGGGCGATGAAAAGTACGGAAGTTATAACAGGTGCAATTTGATCTGTAATAGCAGTAATAATAAGGTCAGGGAGGCCAAGGCTGCGTAGGAGAGAGCAAAGAATGAGGAAAAGGAATTTTTCATGTATGCGAATACAAAGAAAAAGAAAGGTAATCACATTGGATCCTTATGCACTGGGTTGGAAAATCCTTAAATAACCCATGTGAGGTTGCGATGAATTGAATAGGTACTTGGGTCTTTACTAAAGAAACACCCTGAATCAGAAGAGGCCGTGCGGTGAGGTGGAGCCGTATGAAAATAGATTTTGTAATTATAGTTTGTAATTATAGATTATTGTTTATTAGAAAAACTTTTGGGCTTAAAAGCAAGGCTACCGGAGTTGATGGCATATATCCGGTAGTTTTGAGGGTAGCCAGGAAGTGTATTGAGCTTTATGAGGGCAGATGTATCTGACGATACATGAAGGCAGTTCAAAGAGTGAAGTAACTACAGACTGGTTAGTCTAACTTCAGTGGTAGGAAAAATTTTAGAGGCAATGATTAACTGTGCAATCCAGGAATATTTAGATAGATGTGGCATTCTGAAGGCCACACAACATGGTTTTTTAAGGTAAAATAATGATCAACTTAATTTAGTAGAGGATTTTGACACAGTTATTCATAAACTGCTTGTTGGGAACAATTTCAACATACTTTATTTGGATTTTTCGACATAGTTTATTTGTGGCCCCTCAAGGATCGTTTCTTGGACTACTGTTGTTTTTAATTTCCATAAATGACGTAGACGAAGAGAATATAAAGCTTAATGTCAAATTGCAGATGACGTCAAGAATGGTAGAGTCTTTAATGATCAGTGCAACTCGCCTTTGGTATGATTTTGAATAGGCTCCAGGAAAGCCTATTCAAGGATAGATCCTTGAAAGGGTCCAATGACGAGCACCTGGAATGGTGAGGGCGGCGAAAGGTCCACTCTAGGAGAAAAGACTGCGATTATGTGGTCTACAGAGCTTGAAAACTAGGCACTTCAGAGGTGACCTGATTGAGGTTTCTAAGGTCTGAGTGCGATAAGTAAAATGTAAGAAAGTAATTTTAACTGTTATAAAGTATTCTAGAACTAGGGGTCATGAATTCAAATTACAGGGTTGAGAGCGAATCGTTAATTTCTGGAATAAGTTGCCCTCGCAGGTCGTTGAGGCAGTTTGAACAAATTCGAAGGTCAACTGGATAGTTACCTGTATGAGGAGGGAAGTATAGAATTTGTATTTTCTTATCTGCTTATTTTTTTTGTTTTATTTTTGCAAGTGCAGCAAAGCCTATGGTTTCCTTGCTCTGTTTTATGGCAAATTCTATTACTATTACTTGGACGACCTCAGTAGTTAACGACTTTCAGCGATGTTGTCATCATTAGGTCTTACCGGCGCTTGCCCATTTTTGATTATGATGTGCCTGACTTATGGTTGACTCTCAGCGAGTATTCTTTTTCTGTTTGTTCGATCACGCTTTCCTTGATGATAATGTAGTTCACACGTGTAACACAGGCGTTATAATTATCATCCTCCCCAAACAATTATCTACGGCTCACCTATATGGATGACGAAGACTAACACAGTAACAAATAGGAAAATATTAGAAACAATACAAAGGAACATACTACTCACCATCACTAGGGCAAGCAATGCAACTAGTACGGCAGCGCTTCAGGTCTTTGCTGGTGCACTGCCCCTTGACTTAGAGGTAGTACGAACTGGATTAATGTATTATTACAAAAAGGCAATACCAATCACAACTAACAGCTTAACCCTCAATGTTACCAATGATTGGAAGCATGAGCAAAAAACGAATTGATGCACACCTATCTCACATTTGGCAGACAAGGTGGAATGAAACTACCAAAGGAGCAATAACCCACAAATTTCTTCCCCTTGTAACAAAAATGTACCCAAAAGCACCAGCATGGATATACCCGGGCCTCAACACTACCTACTTATTAACAGGCCACGGCCCGTTCAGAGATAAACTAAACACAATGGGCATAACAGAAGACAGGAATTGTCCATGTCATGCATTGTCCATGTCCATGTCACGTCATGCATGACTGCGACCACTATGAAGATATAAGAGCAAGACTTATTGTAAGAATTCTCAGTATAACCCAATTCACCAAGAGTCTCGACTATTGGACACTCAGGAAGAGTACACAGCACTAACTAACTTCGCAATACAATTATTCACAAGAAAGGAAAACAATTATCTCAATGCAACCTGATCCTCTAGAGGATAATAACACCCAATAGATATATCAAAAACCAAATGTCATGGACGAAGTAAAAATAAAGGAGAGACACAGAAGAGTCAAAGCAAGAGCAAAAGAATAAAATCTCAGCATGAAGAAATAGACGCCATTTGAAACTCAAGAGACCTGCGCAGGGCTACTCCACCTGGGAGAGACCAAAGCAAGAATCCTGCGGCCAACCATCTCTGACTTCATACAAGCGCGCCACAACGAAGTTCCTGAAAATTATGAAAAATGGAATGACATCAGAACTAGAGTGCCATCTGGCTATCAAATCTCGCACCTGCGAGATTTCTTTAAAACCCTAATCCCTGGTGGGGGAGAGAGACACACACTCCCCTCCCCCTCGCCAACCCTATTTCCCTCTGGTGAGGCATGGGCATGCCCCACTGAAAAACGGGGGGTCACCTTCCCTATCGACCCCTCTGCTTCATATTTCACCCCCCAGCCTTTGTCTTCCCACCCAAATCTGTCATCTCACACAGCGATTAGCCCTACACCAAAATTCTTGCCCGACCCAATCAGGCTTTATCAAGACCTTCAGCGGAAAACCCCAAACAGTGCTCCTAAAGCAAAACCCGAAATACGCAATAAAACATCCTCGCGACTATTTATTTTTCTAATTTATATTTTATTTATTTTGGTCCTAGCCACTGAAATCCCAGGAAAGTAGGTGGCAGGACCTGCCAGAGTACTGTTTCAATCACTGGTAACACCCGGCTGGCCTCCTCGTGGTTGGTATTGGTAACGTCGGGCCCCACTAGGGGCCCGGCGGCTAACAGGCCGGATGAACAATGGGCACAACATACTACATAGTACATATCCCACACACTTTTAAATCTCTGGCTTGACCGATACAGAGAACATACGCGGAGATGGGAGAAATCCCAGGAGCCGTTAGACCCTCAACATACCTAATACATACCTAATACCTCCCCAAGCTGGGTAGAAAATGCCCAAGTTCTAATCGGGTCAACGAAGAAAGCAACTATTCATGGGCTTTTTTCATTTCATGGCTGAGTTAGTCGCCCACAGGGCACGATGGCAAGGTTTTTCTCCCGGAAACGCTGGTTTTCCGTCCAGCAAAAGAAAAGTTGGTTCGGTAAATTTGAAGTTGGACAGTAAAAGGATGCTGACTGGTTGCGGAACATGTTCGGACTGGTTTGGAAGAGGGAACTGAAATTATAGAAGCAAATTTAGAAGAACAGTGCCCATAGAAGTGTCTATAGAAAAAAGCATGCAGCAGAAACAGAACGTTAATGAGCCAAAGAGTGAAGAGACTTCGTTAGAGATGGGTTATTAATTAACCGAACGCCCTCTTTTTAGTGGAATTTAAAAGTCTGAGAGGTAGTTTCAGGGCGGTGCCTCGGATTTACTGCACACTCACACACAAGTAGTTCAGGAAATACAAATTATATGCTTTCCCCCTCATATAGATAACTATCCAGTTACCCTTGAAACCCTTGAATTTATTCAAACTGTCAGCTTGAACTACGCCGAGTTGTCCAAAGACGGGCAACTCACAATGCGAGTTGCCCGTCTTTGGACCCTTTCAAGAAGCTCAATGTATTTTTTCAGAGGCTGTCTCCATATTTCAACACAGCATTCCAAGTTGAACCATAAACACTGATGATATCATGAATTTTGGTACTCCTACAGTGAAATCCAGTGTTATAAAACATAGCCCTCTCATTCTTTATTTATATGCTTTGTATCTTTGTTATTTAGAAGAGGACGTTCTCAATCGTTTTCAATTGACAAAAAAGAGGATATGTGTGAATTTGATTGTGTTGGCTCCAAAAGCGCATGACGTTGTAAGAGTTTCTAAGGTTTTGATTTTAGAATGAGAAGCAGCTTAATATAAACAAGAAACGCAAGTTTCCAAGACAGTTTTCACAAACGTTATCTAAAATTTCCACACACGGCAGTCGTGGGTAGCCCAGTTGTAAAAATCGGCATCCTCTCCACACAGAGTGGAAAAGGCCCGAGTTCGAATCCCGTCGACGTGAGGATTTTTTGCTACATTAACAACATACCTATGATAATCGCTTAAAGCTTTTTCGACAATATTGCTTTAATTTGTAATACGCATGTTGCGTGGATCGGAAATTAAGCCATCACCTGCTGAGAATCTAAGAACAGAAACAATAAGAAAGTGGGGACTGGCGGCAAATGATTTAAGGAGCTTTGTTTTGCTTCGTTTTTGCACTTTCAAACTCCATAAACCTGACATTCCTCTTCTTCCTATAGTCTCGTACAAGTCTTCTGCCTTCTCAGAACTCTCTTCATGCCCAGTTAAATTAATAAATCCGCTATCAGATTTTCATTTTAATTGTTTTAGAGTTCTGTGATATTCTTGTTTTAATATTAATCGTTATATCACAACGCCGATTTTAAATCTCACATTGAACTACGCTGGACCCGATTTAACGACAGTAATTTAAACAACTGCACTAAAGCAAACTTCTCAGACCTAATTAAATGCATGGGGTTTTTAATTACAGTTAAATGTTTTATATTCCTCCCGAATACTTTTGAAACTGCGCTCAGTTCAGTAAATGTAGATGATTCAGATGTGTGACTAGTCAATGGAAATGATATCCAAGGTGGAGAAAAAACTCCTAATTTAATACGGCTAAAGATACGAGGGGTCTGTTTATTGTAACTGCACATTCTCGTTGTACGTTTTGAGAGACTACTACATGCAACCATCGTTCCAGGATCGTCTAAATACAGCAGCATTGTGAAAAAGAACCATAAAATTTATTCCTCTCTCCATGGGAGTATTTCTGAACTTCGAAGGAAGAAACTTTTCAATACGTAATGCGTCAGTTTGAGAGAGTTGCGTCGTTAACTGCTACACTACCTGAGAGTTCATCAATGATAGTTAGCAATATACCGATGGTGAAGCACAGAAGCAACTGTTAAGGATGGTGAAAATTGATGCGAACTATCGTTCCATTCAGATGGGCATTTATTTTGGTTTGCATATAACTGCTGAATAGTTAAATTTCGATAAAGGAACAGACTTGTTTTCATGGACATCTGAACATGAAGGTTCTTCGAAGATGGTTTCAGAATTTTTGAATCAAGGGAAGTGAAGGAAAGAAACTTCTGGTTTTGAAGCAGTGATCAAAAAGACATCGTTGTACAAAAATTATAACTGGCGATGAAATATAGATGTTTGGATATATTACTGAATGAAAGAAAAATAACTTCAGACAAGCCATTAATCCTTGCAAAAAAAGGAATTGCACATCAAAATCAAAATCTATATTATTTGAATACTTTTGTACGATTAATTAGTATTACTTGTGCATTGTTTAGAATTTTCGTAGAGGTAGCTAAGAACATAAAGCGTCAATAATATATGTTTGTAAATCATGCCTGCTCTATGGTCAGTTATGGGATGAAAAGGTTAAACGTTTCTGTTTGGGTGTGAGCCGTAAGATCTTAAGCCATCAGCTAATTTTTTTTTTTCACTGTGACAATGCTTAAGCTCACAGTTTACACCTTGTTAGAGTTTTTGACAAAATGCATTCCAGCCGCTCTTTCATTCGCCTTGGTCGCCAGTTTTGTTTTCTTTTATTTCTTATATTTTTGAGACTTCTATTTTTCAAGTTTAAAATCTCCATGAAAGAAAAATAATAGATCTTAGAGCTTTGATGGCAACGAAGAGAATGTGTGGTATTTTCCTAGGGTATTAAAACAGGTTTCAGGTTTCCAAGGTCAATA
Source organism: Mastigoproctus giganteus (assembly GCF_048544385.1). Classification (NCBI taxonomy): domain Eukaryota; kingdom Metazoa; phylum Arthropoda; class Arachnida; order Uropygi; family Thelyphonidae; genus Mastigoproctus; species Mastigoproctus giganteus. Next base: position 115,485,646 of record NC_143575.1, read on the forward strand.
TGGTGGTTTGGATTAATTCTTTGATGCCTGCAACTCGAGGCAGTTCTGGTTTTGAACGCGGTCAAGAGGAGGCAAATTTTTCTTTCTTTCCTCCCATTGTCCCTAACCCGGAGTGAAAAGCATGCTTTCCACCTCGGGATATAAGATTTTTCATCCAGAAACACAGGCAGAAATAGCTTCAGTTTTATTGCAAACACAAACAAGCAAAGGTATTCAAGAATGCTGTTTGTTAAAGCTACCAAAAACGGGCACACAGTGCCGGGGGGGGGGGTTTAGAATCAGTTAAGTCCTTATGCTTTCTTTGTATATTTTTATTATGTTCTTCATTTTTAAAATTATTTTTTTTTGTTTGGAGTAGGTGTAGACAATGAGCGATGTCTTACAGACAGAAGAACAGAATGAAAAAAGATAACAAATACCTTTGGCGACTTCATTTCGTACCTCGGATAACTATTTGAAATCTTTTCAAATTAAAGTTCGTTAAATTTCCAAATGTTGAAGAATACTTTAAAAATTGTTCTTCCTTTTGGGATTTAAAGTTTTAGCTCAATCATCATTTTATTTCACAGATAATCACTGCTGCGCTCTTGTGATGGTGTGTTATTGTGTTCCTAATAATGAAACGTTATCGCTGCTGTGATGAACAAGTATTTGATTTGATTTATCTGCCTTAGACTAGGGTTCATTTACTTTCTGCATTATTAAGAGGAGCCTTGTTAAATAAAAGATAAAGATGACTGTTTAGAAATTTTTCATGAAATATCAAATAACATTTTAATAATAACTAATTAAAGATGGAAGTATTGGTAATACTCAGACAGACTAATCTTCTTTGTCTTTATTACTAACAAACTTTAAATGCTGTACGAAATCCTAACCATAATTAACTTCCCTTTCATAATTGCGTTACAATCTTACATTGCCGCATTTCAAGATGCCGACAGTGTTTTCTTTGCTACACAATCCTTGTGTTATTTGGTGATTCCAAGAAGGGTTTCTTCTTTACTGATAAAGCTAACGGAAGTTCTAAGCTTTCAGGATTCTCTAGAGAGTTGCTAAGATGTTATCAGCTCTGATCCGCTCCAAGAATTCCTCCGAATCTTCAATACCGCCGGCATCCGCATGCTATGATGTGATGTTCACTCAACAGTAAGCGAAATTTTCTCTGGCTAATGAAGTTTTATTTCCTGGCTTGCAAGAGTCTGAACGCTTCTAAGCACAATCAACACCTCTGCTTTCAATAATAAATAGTTGGATACGCTATACATCAAGAATCGCTCAATTATTTTATTTCAACGAAGACCATTATAACGTGAGTAGCATCACTGAATACAATTCTGATAGTTTACGTAGAATTTCGGGAAAAATTTAGCTTTCGTATCTTTGCATGTAAAATGAACCAGGAAGATCTCTCTTATACCTAACACAGCAAACACCCATTGTATGCATACAATGCACACCAATGTATGCATTAAACTCTTTCTATTTTTTCCTACTTGAAGTAATTTAAACGTTTTCTGTTTTATTTTCTTCGTGGTGAGATCACATAAATTGTTTTGTCTTTTCATGTCGTTCTATAAACGGTGTTTCTTATCATCTATATAGAGGCGCTCAAATAAAATGTGAAGATTTCTGCATTTCCAATGCATAATTAGCTGTCCCATCTCGAGCGTATACATAAGAAAGACCACCTAACCAGCACAAGCAGTCTACAGTCTATCTATCTGTTTCCACGTGTCAGGCCTATTGAAAAGTGTACACGATTCAGCATGGAGGGGCCGGATTTGAAACAACGATATCAGCTTAGTGCTGGCATCGACGACGAATATTATTAGCTTTAGTGATGTTTACACAAAAACTTCAATACTTTCCTTCAAATCAGAACACTAGTATGGTGTAAACCAATAAGATCAAAGGCGCCTTTCGGCAGAACTATTGACGGATATAAGCATTTGCATCTGAGTATCGGCAGGACAGTGAACATATTCTTTAAGTGTATTGATGCAGGGAATCAGTCATGATGCATTCATTATGTTTTCAAATAAATTTTTCTTTGATGATTCTCACGGACTTCTGTTGGTTAAGATGAGTTGGTTTATTTTTTTTAAGATACTGGGAAAATAGATGATGCAAACTACCATTGCGTAGCTCTCCGCTTCATTTTTTTTTTTTTTTTATGTAAACCCCAAACACGAGAGGTATTAGAACCTATAGTACTTATTACCGTGATTGGGTTGCAGGTTGAGAAGACGAAAGAAGATATTTGTTGACATTGGACTTAAACTTCTGTAGACTGTAATTTTCAGGAAATACGTATGAAGGAAGGTTGTTCCAGAAAACGGCAGTTGAATGAATAAACGAGGAAGATGAAAAGTTGGTTCTGTGAGTTTGAAGTTGGACAGTAAATGGATGTTGGCTGGTGGCGGCACGTGTTCGGACTGTTCTGAAAGGGAGAGCAGGAATTATAGAAGCTAATTCAGAAGAACAGTGCCCATGGAAGTATCTGTAGAAGAGGCATGCAGCAGAAACAGTACGTCGATGAGACAGCGAGTGCAGAGACTCATTAATTAACTTAACTGCCTTCTTCTGAATGGAATTAAGAAGCCTGAGAGGTTTTGGGGGCACCATCCCACATGTGGGAATAATATTCCATGGCAGGGCAGATTTGCGATTTATGCAGAGTGAGCAGCTATTTGGAAGAAAAGTAACGCCGAGAGCGAAAGAGAAAACCAAGTTTTTTAGATGCTGAAGAAGCAATATTTGTAATGTGCTTGGGCCAAGAGAGATTAGAAGAGTCAGGGTAATCCCCAAAAGAGATATATCAACTTACCTAGAAATCGGAGTGTCACTAAAGATAAGCGTAGGTGCAGAAGAATCTTTTTTGTGAGATATAAGACAAGACTGAGTTTTAGAAGGGTTGAAATCAACTAAGTTGTCTTTGTCCCACTGGAGAATTACCCGAAGATCGGCATTTAAGGAATTGGTAGCAAATTTTCGAGAAGTTGAAGCTGATTGAGCAGGACAAGGTTTCTCAAAATGGAAAGTGGAATGCAACGGACTATCATCGGCAAAACTATGGATAGGATTTCCAGTCAATGGAAGAAGGTCATTAATATACAAGAGGAAAAGAGTGGAGGAAAGAACTGAACCTTGGGGGACACCAGCATTAGTGGAGAAGGTAGAAGACAGAGAGCCATCTACCATCACCCTCAGTGAGCGATCAGAGAGAAAACTGTATAACCAATTACTAAAAACAGTTGGCAAACCATAAGATGAAAGCTTGTTTAGAAGACCTTTATGCCAAACACGATCGAAAGCCTTTGAGATGTCAAGGGCAACTACTAACCTTTCCATTTAATTAGTCCATAAATGGGTAACATAAGCCACAATATCACCAGTGGATCGACACTGACGGAATCCATACTGGCGATCGTTGATCAGACGGAAGGTTTCTAGTTAGCTTAAAATTTGGCGGTTCATTGATTTCTCCATTACTTTAGAAAGAGTAGACGTAATTGCAATGGGACGATAATTGGATGGGAGGGATTTGTCACCCTTTTTGGCTGGATATGAACAAATTTCCAAGCAGAAGGAAAAACACCTTTGGAATAAGAAAGTGAAAAAAGGCGGCAAAGAATAGGAGTAAGTTCAGGAGCACAGGTTTTGAGAACAAGTGGAGAAATACCATCGGGACCTGGAGCTTTCTTAGCATCAAGATTCGTCAAAATCCCTCTGACATCCTTTTGAAGGAAGACCACAGGAGGCATTGAATGGAGCGTGTTGGGAATAGTGGGAGGTGTTTTATCAAGATCGTTAATGCATGAATTGAAAGAAAAATGGGATGCTAGCAGGTCAGCTTTATCCTTGGCTGAAGTGACAACAGAACCATCTGGTTTGAACAGAGGTGGGAGCAGAGATGGGCAAAAGTTGCGGCCAATAGCTTTGGCAAGAGACCAGAATGCTCGGCTACCATTAGGGCAAGAAGCAAGTTTTCTACTCTTAACCTATTCAAACTCTAGTTTGGGCTGGTTAATAACTGCTTTACAATTGTTGCGAGCTTTGGTGTAGGCAGAAAATGAAACACTAAAGAATTAGAAAGAAGCCAATTACGAAATGCAACATTCTTCTCTTGAACAGCCTTAGGAAATTTATTGGAAAACCAAGGTTTATATAAAGGACGAGATTTTAAATTGGAGTGTGGGATAAAGAATTCCATTCCTGCAAGAATAATTTCACTGACACGATCTGAGCAAACGTTTACATCAGAACTTTTGAAATAGTAATCCGACCAAGGAAAAGAAGAAATGAAGTCTCGCAGGTCATCCCATTTTGCATTCTTGTAATGCCAAACAACACGAGGTTGGGAATAGCCATGAGATAAAGGTTCCATTGGAGAAGAGACAATCACCAAGTTGTGATCTGAAGTGCCAAAAGGACCTCTCACTTCGACCGTGTACTTAGAAGGGTTGTTTGTGAGAAAAAGATCAAGCGTATTGGCTGTATGATTAGGATTGTCTGGTATTCTTGTAGGTAAATGAACAATCTGTGCAAGATCATTAGTAATTGCAAAAGCCTCAGCATCTCGACCAGCTGGGTCGATGTGACTAGAAAACGGAAGCCAGCTGGAGTTGTGAACATTGAAATCACCAAGGAAAATTACCTTACTGTTAGGAAAGTTGGACTGGAGAAAGTCAAATTGCAAAGAGAGGAAGTCAACGAGCTCCAAGTGATTAGTGGAGTTGGGAGAACGGTAGAGACAACAGATGAATTTGACACAATGAGGTAGAGAGATTTTAAGCCAGAGAAGATCAAAGAGAGGAGATTCCAAATTGCCAAGTCTCTGACAGGGAATATCATAACGGACATATGCACAAGTACCACCTTTGAGGCGAAAAGAATCATACAGCGAATAATTTTGTAATCTGAGATGAGCAGTAGTTGAATCAACCGATAACTGAGTTTCTGTCAGAAAAAGTACATGGGGTTTGGCAGACTGCAAGTGGAAATGGACATCGTTGAGATTAGAATTGAGACCAAGTATATTTGCGAAAAGTCAACATGTACACCATTTATATGGTGTAAATGGTGATTTTTTTTGTATGATGACTTTTCACATATTGTTATATACTTTTGCCTAATTAGAATAAACTTTTGTATACTCTGAGTAGGACAGCGGATACTGTAGTACATCCCTGACACGTTGTGAAAAAAAAGTAGTCGAAATCTGGAAATACAGTGTACTTCTCTATACGATTGGAACGAACTTTTATTGGCTTTTCACATGATGGCCGAGTTATTCGGTCTCGGGAATGAGTTTCAGGCTTTTCTTTCATAGAAATTATGTTTTGTTAATTCCGCAAACATGATAACTGACCATAAATCGCACGCAATCTAAAAATATACAGACGTTTCGTGGTCTTAGTTTCCTGGGAACGGCCTTATTTGTCTCGAGAGCAAATTATAAACAACCCAACGTGTGTTGTAACAGATGAGAATGAAAAACTAGAATATATGATTTTTGAGTTTAATCAGTCATTGTCAGAGAGATCGTTCAGTACCTATAATATGACCAGAATGTTATGTAATTCATTTTTTAAATATTCACCAATATTTTGAATGGTATTTTTTGCCATATTAGATTTTTGCATTGTGCTGAACGATCCTAATGTAGTCGGCGTAATGGCTAAAAATTTGCATAATGTTCCTATTATATTTTAGATGTTAAATATTAGCAGACATTAATTTCATTACAATTCTGGTATATTCAGCAAGTACGTCCAATTTTTCATAGATCTCAGGCTTAATAGGTTGGCAACCACTGCGATATTAGGGAGGTTGTCTTATGATATTTTAGAGCGAAAATCTAACTGGATACTAAGTGCGCACGACGAAGATCGAACTAAATAGAGGTACACAAACTGAGAGGAAATATTGTTTGCACTGTGCAGCTAATTTTTATCCAAAGAATTGAAATGTTGAGATTGTGAGATCAATTTTTGTTTCATCGATTAGAAACCGCTAATTTGGGAAGAAAGAAGCTTTAAAAATATCTGATACTTGCATTCTGAAAAACCTGAAAAATGTCCTTATAACAAAGTTTAAGACTTAATAACTCTAATATACTTTTCTACTTGTAAAAGAAGCGAGAAAACAGACTTTTTGGAAATTGCATTTTTATGAAGAAAAATTAGTTGTTAATAATTCAGAAGCAAATAGAAATTGTTCTTTCTAAAAAAAGACCTTGCCGGCCTGCATTCATTTATTGTCTATTGTGAATTCTAAAGCCATTGCTGGAGAACAATGGTCACCATTATCTCAATGGATGCATACGCAATGAATGAATGATAATTCCAGAATATAAAAGCAGTAAGATATATAAAGACAGCTGTCTCTTTCTTCTCCTTTTGTTTCTAACTGAAATGGATATCAGTTGCGAAGAAGAAGAGGAGGTTTATAAATTTTGAATGTATTATGAAGAGAAAGAGAAAGATTCCGTTTCTGTGAAGTCAGAGGTTACCAACTCATAACTATTCATTAATGCTTGTTTATTCATTTTAAAGAAATATACATAAGAGAGAAAAATACAAGAAAAAGAAAGATGCATGTGGCATAATGTGGAAACTATCATTAATGATTTAGGATTTCCGACAGTGTACGATCCATGACGATAATGAAAATATCAGGCTAGAAAGGCTGGAACTTTGCTAGCATTTTGATGACTTATTTCGAAACGGGATACGTTCTTTTAGTATATAAAATAAGTCAACATTTTGCATAAGAAAAAGAACATTTATCGATATAGAACGGGCATTAAAATCTCTTATACATTATCAAACTCGCTTTTGAATAATAAATGTATGCATGTTCAAGGTATTGATATCCAGTTTTACACTACAAAAATAAATCGTGTATCACTGGAAGGGTCTCAACTAGGGATTGAGTAGCGAGAATTTAATGAGATAATTTTTAAATATCAAATTAATGGGTTTGCATAAACATGGCTAACTGACTGTAAATCAGAATATTGTGCAAAAAGAGATAATAGAGGCTGTGTACTAATTGAAGTTGCTGTTGAACAAAATTTGTTCATCATGAACTTTTTCTTCAAGAAAAAGGCCCAACGAAATTGGACGTGGAAGAACCTCTTGGAAATACTAGGGTATTTCCAAACCGTACCATAACTCTTTGCACACGGGGCAAATAGTTATGGTACGTTTTTTTTTAACGAATAGAAAAGAGGGAAGGATTTGCTGAATTCCTGGGATTGGTAGGGAGTCTTGTGGGAGGGTCAAACGACGAAAAAAAAGTTGGGGTCATCAGTGTTACCATAGGTGTGAAGGCACCTAAGAAAAATCTTCAGTGAGATAAAATATAATAAGACATATATAAAAAGAAAATAAATAACGTTAAAATATCCTTCCCACAAGATATTTATTAATAGTTAAGGCAACATTTAAGCTAAGTAATATTTTACAGGTGCTCTCAAAAAAATTCCAAAATTATCATTTCCAACCTTTATACAATAGTTTTTGTAAACACGACAATTATGGCTGAAATGTTATCAGAAGCCCTCAGTTTGCTTCAGTTTATCCATTGTTTCACCTGTAACAAATGTAAACACATTACTGTAGAACCTCTAATGCAGAAATGAAGCTAAAGTAACTACACAAGTGCTTATTTACACTTTTTGCCCAATGACAAGGAGCAGAGTCGTCCTGAAAGATGCAGTTACTTGGCATGTTGAAATGTTCTCTAATGGCTGGCAGCAATTTGCCTTCCAATAAACCCAGGTATCCATTTCTCTGGCTTGAAATCTCTCTACTTCATTCTGTCAGATTCATCTTTTGTCTCTACCGTTCTCCCAACTCCATAAATCATTTGGAACTCTTTGACTTACTCTCTTTGCAACTTGCCTTTCTCCATTTCACAACTACAGCTGGTTTCTGTTTTCTAGTCACACAGACCCAGCTTTATCCATTGGCATTTACGGAACCTTTTATAAACTGCAGGTGACCTCTCCGCGATACGAAATTCATTCCCATATCATTGCGCTGGTAGGGAATTTCACTGTAGACACCATACAGTCTAGATGGCATTCTTCACCACGTCTACGGCGAATCGTTTGTCTCCCATCAGGCCATGCAGGTTGAATTTCTTCTCATCCGAGAAAATAAATGACTTCCACTCTTCTGGGGTCCATTGACATGCTCCTTACACCAAATTAATCGGGTCTTTTTCATTTTTTGTGTGTGTGTGGGGCTTCTTCGTAGGACGTCTTCTTGAAGAGGCGTCTTCTGACTGTTACTGCACTTGCTACCACTCCTTATGTTCTTCCCATTCTCTTTTCAGCTCAGACGAAGAAGTTTGCGGTTTTTAAGGCATAAACTCTTCAAAACGCGGTCCTGTTTTAGCGTAGAGACTCGTTTGCATCTGGTTCCTTTTATCCTATCAGCAGAACCAGTATTCTTGAGTTTGGAAAGAAATCGACTCACTGTCGACTGATTACAAGAGACTCTATAAGCAATATGATCGGAAGAACTTCCTTTCTCACGTAAAGCAACGATAGCACTCTTTCTTCGTGGCGTCAACTGCATGTAACTCGCCATCCTGACACAAGCAAGGAATGACTGCAACCCTTGCAGAGCGTGTTTATGTAGCTGAAGGTAACAGCTGATGCAATATTATGTCATCACCTACGCGTGTCAATCTTATCTGATGCAATCTGTAACTTATTGCCATATACTTACGTTATTCGGACGACAATTACAATTTTAAGGGATGATGCATTTTCTTTAAACACCAGTGTATATATATATATATTATTTTCTGATCAGTGCACCCATCTTGAAATTTGAGTAATAAACAATAAGTGATCATAGTATTTCCTTTGTCACAACTCCATACTGCAACAACAAGATCCACGCTAATAGCACGCTGAATTCTGATGGGATCCTTCCACTTGTTCAGATTACGAACTTAAGGGGGCATAAATTCAAATTAAGAAAAGACATGTAGAATAGATGTGTGGAAGTTTGCCGTTAGCGAGCGGGTGGTTAATTGCTGGAACAAACTGCCAGCTGTCGTTGTGGAAGTTGATAGGTTAAATAAATTTAAGGAGGAACTGGACAGGCATTTGGAGGGAATGGTGTGATATTTTTTATTTATTTATTTTTTTTCTTTGGCTGATGCTGCATAAGCTCAAACACTTGCATTACTACTACAATGAATAGAGTTTCCCGTATATTGTTATTACTTCGGGTGTATTTTATGTCCAAATCTAGATGGAACCGGTTTTGTCTATCCATATTAATTTTTTTTCCTATCTGTTCCTTGATTCTTTCAACAAAAACTTGAACGAAGTATTTAAAGAATAACTAAATAAAATATTTAAAAAAAAACACGGGAAGGGAATTTACTGATAAAATAAACTATCCACTAAACATTAAACTAAACATTAAACCAGAACCTTACTTTTTATCTTTATAACCAATCTCTACAGCATTTTGCTGTTAACGGGATCACACGTATCACAGACAAGTCGATCACAGAAATTGCCATTCTGGATAATGAATAATGGTGGTGTTCTTTATTATGACATAATTCTGATAGAATTTTAATCTTTATAAAATTAAATATTTAACATTATTAATACTAATATAATCAGTTACCATAGAATGAGAGTTACACAGTACAGCACACGAAACACTGCTGCCACTTGCTTGTTTCTGTTGGAACAGGACATCGGGATGATTCCAGCCAACAAATATGGCAGTTTCAGTAATACTTTCCCACCGTTCAGACGGTACCCGACAATCATTCCCTTTTCGAAGTTTGTCAGATCATGTTACACATGTTCTAATATCCCATTTACCAGTTCTCACCGCAACACCTGTGCCACCAATCGGGGAGGACGGCCGATTGCCGAAATAGAGGAGTTTTCATAATAATTTGGCTGGACAATGTGCGTTTATATATATATAATTTCCGTCATCATTTTTTTTTGTTAGCTTTCAAAGTTGATTATAAAATTAAAAAAAAAAAATACATTAGTATATAGGTTACTAATCGATTCTATTTTTTTAGGTTATAATATTTTCTAGTGATTTTTCTTTTCATAAATATTCTATAATATTCTTCTCATTTATTTTCGTTGCTTTGAAATAGTACTCTACGAGCCCGATAGATGGCACAACATGTATCTGGAAACGTAGTTAGCGTAATTTTTCAACAGATCTTTCTCAAAAGAATAATAAATCTCATCATCAGCTTTGTCGCCCCTTCAGTTTCTTTTATTTTTCTGTTGCACGGTTTGAAGTGATGAGAGCATTTCACCCACTTACTGGCAACAGTGAACGTTATCTCTTATTAATTTAATATTAATTCAGTTACGCGTAACACTCTCTAATCCGGTAATTAACGTTGTTTAATTCAGATTGTTTTAGAACGAAAGGATTTCGCGATGCAGCTTCTAAATTATGACAGCGGTATATATTTTGCCAGTACAGAGAGCGGATAATAAGGCAGGTTAAAAGCGGACATCACTCTTCCATCGGTAACCTCGCCATTGCAAGTGATACATGGTTATATTCATCATCTTCCCACACTGGCAGAAAGGGTTTCAATTCAATACCATTAATAACGAGTAATTTGTATGGACTTTTTCACAACATGGCTGAGTTAGTCAGTGTCAGGCGAGAGTTGCATAGTTTTTTATACCTGAAACTCGGATTTTTCGTTCTGAAAATCGATCGAAGAATGCTGCCGCATAGTCTTAGTTGCTTTGGCGCTTGATACGCACCTTAACCCATCCATCACCCTAAACCACTCGAAATATCTTTATTTTTTTTTTTCTAATTCCTTGAGATCAGTAGCATTATATAAATTAGAGAATTTTACTAATAGTGATTATATATTTATTCTAAATTTAAAGATACTATACCTTTCCAAGGAGCGATCATTGAGCAGATTCATCTGAACGAAAACAAAAAGAACTTGAGTACATTGTCTTTATTGAGGAAGAAAATGGCAGAACCCAGTTAAATATTCTGCAGTTTAAATACTTTTCCAGACACAGGGGCTGGTTATTGGATCAATTCAAAAGACATTTATAAATATTTTCTTCGCTTGATCTAAGCAAAATTTCTGTTATTATTATAATTCTTTGTTTTATTAGAATCAGAGTTTCAATTGGAGAAGCTCCCAAAAGTAAAATAAAATCCCATTCTCTGGAATAATAATAATCGTCAGCACAGTTTTGCGTGTACATAATACTTCTGATGGCAAAAGACAGTAGAACTGTTGTGTTTGTGTTATTTCTATAACCATGTTTCCAGAAAAATACCATCATGGGCCGAGTTTGTTTTGGGGAATGTTGTTTCCAGTACAGTTTATAATCTTTTTGTGGATATTAATGGGAGTGTGGAAGCCATCAAATTTATGTCCCTGCTTCAAATTATGTATAAATTTGTAAATGCCCTAAGGATAAACATTTCATCTTGAACGTTTTAGCGGCTGTCATTAGGTCTGGGTTTAGTCATTTTGGTGTTATTGACTGGAGCGTTTCATATAACTACTGCACGGAATTTAAGACTCATTCTTAATAAATCGCAGTTCTTAGAGAGCGTTCACCTCTGTCCTCTTGTTGACTCTTTTATGTTCTGACTTGCGAGAGCTATAAGGTCCGTGAGCTGTGGATAAATCAGCTCAACATAAGTTTTCTGAAAGTGGTTTGCTTATTGCGTGGATGAATTGTTGCAATGTACTGCATAAAATTGCTGTAACCAGGGCTCGGATAGCCGAAGGTTCGTTACACGCATCTGGAACGTTGTATATACGCACTGTTGTAGATATTTAGGCTTTCCGGAAGAAGTGTACAAATTAACTGTCTTTTGCATGTATTATTCCCACTATTTTCGTTTCGTAATTTTTTTCATTTCAAACCTTGTGTATTGCCTATGTTTGTAGAAAAGACTGTACAAAAGCGCACCTCTTATAATTATAATTATAATTATAAGAGGTGCGCTTTATTTTTACAGTACTGCGCTTTAGCTTGAGAAGTTAATTGTAAGAAAGAAGAAAAAGAATCCAAGTTGTAAAACGAACATATCCTACTGAAGTCTAATTTCTGATTTGTAATTTATGCAAATGAATCGAAAATTAATTTGGTTGAAGGGGATTTATTTCGTTTTGAACTGTTGGTTTCTTGAATTTTCTCTGTTGAGAAATGCTGTTATCATGTTGGCTATAATTGGTGAATCGCTTGAATATTTTGAAGATATTATTATGAGTTGTATATTATTACATATGGATTATAGACTGGTGCCCTTGCCAGTGCAATTTAACTCTACGGCCATAATGAAAACATTTTATTGAACATATAGAGGTTGGAAGAAAATATCTGCAGGAAAATGACATGTATAAATGACTGTACGAAGTACGCAAATACTGACGATTAAACTAAAATATTTATATATAAAGTATCTGCTTATGTTCAATTCCGATGAGTATTTCAAGGCTGAGAAGGAACACAGTAATATGCGAGTCCTAGGTTTCAGTACTAAAGCTTATACACTGATCGACAAAATTAACAGGAGAAAATGTTTTTCATTAATATTTTATTGTGAACAGGGTCGCTGGAGGCAAATATACACAAACCGGCATGCAAATTCCGAGTATCCAATAGAAAGCTACCACTTACAGAGCAGCACATTACACAAATTCTTCACGCCTCTAAAAACACGAGTTGCGCTCCACATTACTCCATTCCCGTTTTTTTTTTTTTTTTTTTGGCTTGCTTGGTGGGATAGCCACATCTCCAGTACTCAAGATAGCAAGTTAACATCGTTTAGATGATGCTTTAAGATGTCGTGCCGTTAGACGACTTGAAGCCGAGCAGCCGCAAGCGGAGGTAGCACGTTGACTTAATGTGTCACGCAGCGTTGTCTCGGCTATTACCGACCCATTGCCCTACTGCCAATTTTAGGCAAAGTTCTTGAAAAACTGATGGCACACAGTGTACTGACCCGTTACCATCACTAACATCTTGCATCCCCCTCACCAGTACGGGTTTACTGAAGGGGCCTCTATAGAAGATGCGATGACAGTTCTAGTCTACACAGCAACAAACACCACCAAGAAGTACTTGCTTTCCCTCCTTGTTGATTTCAAATGGGCCTTTCACATAATGTGGCAGAGTGCCCTGGAGAGACTCATGGAGACTGAAGTCTAGAACTCGCTTTATCTGCTGTTTACCAGCTACTTCTCCAACCGAACACTTTTTGTCAGATCTAACCAACTGGAAATTCATTGGCCTGTTACCAGAGGCTGCTCGCAGGAGCCTGGGGGCCCCTGTATTTGATACACGGCTGAGAAAAGTATACCCAAACACTACTTTCCTGGCATATAATGATGACCTTACCTACCATGCTGGTAGAGGGAAACTCCAGAGCCCAAATAGAACAACAGATCAATGCCATTATGACAGACCTCCAAGATTGGGCTATTCAACATAAGCTACAGATCGCCCCAAACATGACAGTACAGATGCTCATTAAGGGGAATTTAGACCCGGAAAGTCCACCCACTATTTAGTACAATGGCCAATCCATTAAAAGCGCGGCCAGCACAAAATATCTTGGAGTAATATTTGATTGCAAACTCTCTTTCTCACACATGTCAAATATGTCAAAGAAAAAGTCTAAGAAGGATTATTAATATTACTGAGAAGGAGTGTGGCTTTAAACCCAGAACCCTAAATTTATATTACAAATATATTGTGCTTCCAACAATAATATATGGAACAGGGCATGGGGGCACAGATCCAACATACAGACTGTGAGAAAACAACTACTACAGGCCCAAAGAGCGCTGTCCTAGCAATGACATAACCTGCAGAACAACCTCCGCCTTTGCAGTCCAGGTCCTTACGGCAAGATTCCCCTTGATATGGAAGTTGCTTATCACCAGATAAAGTTTCTCCGCAAAAGGAACATAAAGAACAATGCTCACAACATCCAGGTAGATCTCAGCATACTCTAAGAAGTCAATCTTACAAATATGAAGATTTAGAGGTTATGGGAAATTTTGTAATTTGGGAATAATTTAATCATTGATATGGAAAAGGAAATTGACATTTAAGAGAAGCATATATGAGAAGAATACTAGATTTAGAAATAAGCGATTATAGATGTGCAAAGGTGTAAGGTGTATTTAGTGTCAGACGGCACCAGGGGTTTCCCCCATCTCCGTGTTGCTTTCATTGTGGGTGTACCAGTTCACTGGGAAATGCCAGAGATTTAAAAGTGTGTGGGCTTTGTATCTGTGTGATGTCGTGTACCATTGTTCATCTGGTCGTTTAGCCGCTGGACCCGTGCTGAGGCCCAACGTTGCCCCACCTTCGCCCCGTGGAGGCAGACCAGGAACCCAGTAGTTTTAGTTTCACTCTGGCAGGTCCTGCCACCTAATTTCCTGAGATTTCAGAGGCTAGGACCTAAAAAAAAAAAAAAAAAAACGCACGCTTTCTTTTATATGCACGTACGTACAGACAGATACATATATCCATCATCGTCGGTTTGATGATCGTTAGGTGAGGGGGATAATGCTTGCATAATAAAAGCCGAAAGAATGGGCGAACGGGAATTTTGACATAATTAAGTTTTTGTGTGTGGGACATTCGCTAGCATAAAGATAGTGGGTGGGAGACTGAAGGCTGGGGGGTTAAGGCAGAAATATGGGGATGATAGAGTAGACAACCCTAGAAGTCAGTGAGGCATGCCCATGCCTCACCAGGAGAAAGTAGGGGGCGCCGGGGGGGGACCGTCCCACCACCGGCGCAGGGGAGGGGATGGAAAGGCACCAGGCAAGGGAGCCCGGTGAGCTGAAGAACAGATGTTCTTTGGTTATAATGGTAGTGGGTTGTGGGCTGCGGCCATTTGATTTCTCCTCGTCCTCCTCCTCGTGAACAGTGTCTGTGCGTAATCCGAGAAGGCTTGATACTCCTCCTTCGTGTCTAGGAGGTGATGTTCTTGTCCCTGTGGTAAGTAATGGATTCTGGTGAGTAAAACACCACGTAGGTCTTCATAGAGCCTGCAGTCATACATTAGGTGCTGCCAGCTCTCCAGCCCCCCACAAGTGCAAGTTGGATCAACCTGAATCCCAAGTAGAGACAGTTTGGCATTAATCGCTCCGTGTCCAGTTAAGAGGTACGTTGCTTGTAGACCTGGGAAGAACCAGTTGGGTGAGGTTGGGTAGTTTTGTTCAATATTGGGTAGAAATTTCTTTGTGATCTCTCCCTTTTGAGAGTTGCACCACCTTTCCTGCCATGCCTGCTGCAGGTGAATTTGTATCCTCTTTTCCACATTTCTGTTGCTGGTTAGGTCAATAGTGAACCCCAGAAAAGTCTGTGGGGTGCCTTTGTCTAGGCAGTATAGTAGGCCGTGTTGTATGATTTCTAAGTCCAGCGGGAGAGTGCCTGCGAGCACTTGCAGGGCGTGGGGGCTCACCGTGCGGCAAGCGCGAGTGATGGTTAGGATAGTGGGAGGATGGATCTGTGAATTTAGTCCGTGATACGTCTGTTTACTGCTGTTGTAGTTTTTTGAAACCATGCGTCGGATGCGTAGGTGACGATCGGAGTGAAGAGAGCTTTGTAGAACAGTTTGAGGAAATTGAATAGCAGTAAAATGGAAGAGAAAGTAACATAAATGTAAATGCGTGGGAAAATGGGTGAACTGTCAGTAAATAAAAACAGCTACCCCATACTAGGGAAGCAGTGGTCATTAGTGAACGAGAGGAAAAGGGGTTACTGGAAACAAAACAATGGGTCAGTGAAATTCAGGCGCTTAAGAAACGTTTGATCTATACGGCATCTGGACATAAGTCCCGATGGGCTAGCGTTTGGGTCGAAAAAGACCAGGTCACTGTGGCGACTTTTTGGTAAGTCAACTTTTTGGCGACTTTTTGGTAAAATGTCAACATTTTCGCAAATGTGAATAGACGAAATTGGCTATTCTGGGAGACGACGGCAGGCATGAAAGGATTGTGCTGCCCTGAGAACTAAACAAAAAAATTACGGAACAAGTCATGGTTTGCATACGGGGCAAAATAGTTTGGTAAGTTTTTTTAATGAATAGAAAAGAGGGGACGATTAGGTGAATTCTTTGGATTGGTAGAGAGTCCTGTGGAAGTAGGTTCAAACGACGCAGAAAAAGTTGGGATCATCAGAGTGAGGGGAGAGAAAAGTGGCAAGAAAGGAGAAGGAGTGGCTAAAACAGAGATCGTGGAGACGGAGAGTTGGGAAAAAAGTAAGTCGGGCAGTGAAGAAATGTAGGGAGTGCAAAAAGGGCCCTAGACAGTAAGGGGGAAAATAGTTACGAGTAGAAAAATAACAGGAAGGTTAAGAATGATAAGGAAAACGTTATGAAAGCCGGTTAAGTGAACCAGGAAAGGTAACGACCTCTTGGAGAAAGATATATCTGAGTGATCCGTAGTAAAGGAGGGGTTGTGTATTCAAAGCAGGGAATCAGGAATGCGAGACCTAAGCAGTCAAGAGTTCCAGAAAATTATCTGAAGCAGATGAAGGAAAGCATTAGAAGATAGCCTAGAGAGTCTAAGATGGAAGGCTGAAACCTCCCTGGAGAAGAAGAGAAAAAAAGAAGTAGGTGAGTGATATATTAAGTACACTAAGTTAGCAAGAAGGACTGTTAGTAAAATAATAGGGTAATTAATGAAAGGGGGTAGCCATAAAAAGTAAAGTGAAAGATAAATTATCTCTTAGGTAGATATACTAAAAAGGGTTAGTGTATAATGCAAGGGAAACGAAGGAATGAGTAATAGATGAAATTGATGTACAAATAGCTATAATGTGTTAGGAGGGTAGTAAAAAACTCATAAAGAAGAATTCTAAATATGTTTTTAATGATAGATAATTAAGTTATATGAGCAACTCTGAATACAGTATTTTAATGGATGAAGATTTGTGTACAATTGGTTTATCAGAATGATTAGTAACAAAGAGGGAAATTAGGATACTGGAGATTGGTTTATAAGTATATTGTAACAAAGTGGCGAGAACAAAGAGCTGAATGATGAGTGTAGCATATTTGATTATTAATATATGAAACAGTATTGTATCCGGGAGTAAAGGAAATAGGTATAGGGAATGTATAAGTTTTACGAGTTAACTAGGAATTGAGACAAGAAGAATGAATAATAATTTTTTTTTTTTTAATATATAATTGTCAAATCAGATTAACTAGTGAAGCGAAACTGTAACAAGAATAATATATGCAAGGTATCTCTGATTTAACTTTGTATGTCTTATTATACAACTATAATATATAAATATAATATACAACTAAACTAGATATGCTATCTAGTTTAGTTGTATATTATGTTGTGTGTATATATGTATATATATATATATATATATATATGTAATAAATTTCATGTTTTATTTTCACTTTGAGTCCTGTTATTCTAAATAACACACGCCTTGCTTGCCTAGTTAAGAGTTTGCTCTCCCACAATTTGGTGAGAGAATCCTGGAAACTGATTAAGGGGAAACAAAAGAAATTACCCTTAAGATCTTGAGAATCTTCTGTGAAATATACAGTGTAGCAGTTGGGTGGCAAAAAGGTGGGGCCTTGGTAGATGTGAGGGTACCCAAAGAAAAAAAATCTGCGAGAAAAAAATGTAATAATAAATAAAAACGTTATAATATAAATAACAATAAATCCCCCCCCCCCACAATACCTGCTAAACAAGACCTGACTAGAATAAGAATGCTGTTAGTCTCCAAATGGCAAGAGAAATGGAACAACACACGGCATAGAGCAACATCCGTAAATGTAAATTCTTACCACTAGTAACTGACAATTGCATAAACTGCACTAAATATTTCACTCTAGGGCTCCATGCCCTCTTCTTGTTGATGAGCCATGGTAGCTTCAATGAAAAAGTCCACAGTATAGTATGGGCCTCACAGAGACCCCATATTGCACCTGTGAAAACTGGGAATCTTTGGACTACGTAATGTGCGATTATACATGGACATTATACACAACTTGAAATTGAGACTGGCTGTTATACATTGAACATGATTTTTATGAAAAAAAATTAAGCAAAATTAATTTACAGTCACAAATTAAAAAAAATTCTGAAAGTTAAAAATCTTTTGATGGTCTTCTTTTTGTACTTAACATTTGCAAACAGCTTTCTACTGATTTTAAATGCTTCCAGTAAACTATTATCTCTTTATACATTAAAAAAGGTTTCTCCCTAGTGATATTTATTGGAGTCAATGAGAGTGGGGCAATTACGGCAGTACAAATGCTCAGGTAAATAATTACATTGTTGTCTTCCATTGAAAGATAACTGCATTTCCTATAAACGCTCACCATGTGCACGAGGTTGGGGAACTAATATATGTCCACCCCCTTCATCTTTTTTTTTTTTTTGGTAGTTGTTGGCGCATCGGCTTCTGTTGCCATAGTGCACCTCCCAAGGTTTTTGTAGTACTTTGATCCAAGCCCGAGGCGGGATTCGAACTCGCGACCTTTGAGTTGCCAGGTAGGCACTTTACCCACCCGGCTATCCTGGTCGGCCTGGACCAGGAGGCCTTTATGATGCCTCCAGGCCATTCTGTGGCCTGGAGGCATCATAAAGGTGTGTCATCTGTCACTGCGGGCACCCATGGCAAAATATTTCTTATAATTCATGGTGATGATTACTTAATCTTGGACAGCGAGCACGAACGCTCCATTCTCGGGGAAGAGCTCCCCTTCGAGAACCGTGCGTTATTAAGCCGTCTTATCTAAGTAGTCTTGATGGAGGTTATTGTAGTGTCTGCCATGTCTGTCTTCCTTTCTTCTGGGTGATCACTAGTACAGTTGCATAGGAAGCACTTTCAGTTGGTAGGGCTGGGTAGTGTTGCTCTTCAGTTGTGGTAGCCATATGGACAACCGTGCCACTTGATCCTCTTTCGTCAGAGAGAAACTCTCTACGCCTTATCGAACCAAAATCTCGGCCTAAGGCCTGAACGCGAATGACTTGATCCTGCGTCACACTCGATGCAGTATAATATTGAGTGTTCTGCTTCTCATCTTCATCCAACTATTAAGGTGGACCTGTTCAGCTTTGACTTTTTGTATCCAGAGGTGGGTGGTAGTTATTAGGAGTGACACCAGGTGGCGCCACACTGTTCCTCTGCCATTATTTATACCCGAGGGAGATAATCCGATGAAGCGATTTCGCGGTTTTTTCCTCAGCGGGATTCGGACTTGGGTCCTTCGTAATGGCGGTCCAGCATTTTAACCATGGTATTATACAGTCTTTCTGTAATGTAAACTGTAATGGAATGGAAAAACTTTACAACCTCATTGGTGTGTGAAGCTCATGAAATAATTCTATGGATTATTCCTTCGAAAGCTTATATAAAACTTCTTATTCCAGTTCTCCTAAATAAACAGTGCAGAATTCGTCACTATAAAAATATTCTAACAAAGTTGAATATTTTTATTTTCCCTTTTAGAGACCTTAAACTAATGGAAACAAGATTTAAATTATTCTTGTATCTCTCTTAACCGTATCTCTCCGGTAAGAAATGTGTTTAGTTATCGTGTTCGTGCTTGATGATTCAAATGATTTCGTTTTCTAGTTGTCTGGCCAAACCAATCCATTAGCTTTCGACAACAGAACATGAATTAATTGTAATCTTGCAGCTCCTCCTTATCTCTTATTGTTTGTTTGCTTCTTTCTTTTTAATGCAGCCATGCATGCATACATACAACGTCTACATCTGTTTTGCGGTAAGCCAATGAAACCATCACTTCTGTTTAGATATTTTCCTAAGTGTGTGTGCCAAATAAAAATTCCTTTTTCTTACTTTATTAATTAAATTTAACTGGAAGTTTCAGATAAGAATAGTGTAGGTCCGATTTTCATGATAATGTCGTGCATTGTAAAGCTCTTTGATAATTATTAACTGTGGCTCTTTGATAACTATCAGAAAATATGTTGGGCATTTGGATTTATTGTTTACAAAGGTACTTGTGTGTTATATCTGGATAATTTAATCGATAACTGTAAGGCACCGGGTGGAAAAGACGTGGGTTCGAATCCCGTCGAGACATGAGGAATTTTCATCGGCCTTTTTCACAACGTGGCCGAGTTAGTCGGTCTCAGGTGAGGGTAGCGTGGTTTTTTCTTCCGAAAACTCGGGTTTTTCGTCCAGAAAACAGAAAATGTCGACCGCAGAACACACGCAATTTACAGACATTGTATAAAGAGCATATTTCTCTATATGGCCTTAGTTGCGGATGCTCCTAAAACCCTATAACAACCACAACGAGAGTTGCACCGTCCCCTCATCCCCACCGAGACTCGTTTTGTCCCCTCTTCTCCAGTGAAACAGGTAAACCGTTCATGGAATGCGCCCAATTTGCAAACACTTAGACTTCATAGCCTTAATTGCTTTTATGTAAAAACAAAACAAAAACCCAGCATCTCTTGGATTCTGAATCTACTTGTATAAAACAGTCTGGTAAATCATCTTTCATACCCTCCTTCAGGTATAGTCATATTTCCCAGTGATTGGTTTAAATGAAAGTTACAAGGAGACGACCTTCCACAATTCTTTTGCTGACTCATCGCTCTTAACGATAATAAAATTATCTACTTTGATTATCGTTAGGAAAGGTTATCATTAGAATAAGCATGCTTAAGAAAAATGTCTTCTGTGGGTGCTAAAATCCCAGAACGTTTCTGAATATTTTTGGCTACGTGAAACTAAATTGTCAATTTTTAACTGACATAAGACTGTTTGCCCACTACATTTAAATCCTTGAATAAATTCATCACGTTTGACTGAGCTTTGTGTTTACCATTTGAAAATTCAGCTCTCGCTTCTTCATTACAGTCATAGTAGGTGATGTGTTCATAACACTTCAGACAAAGAAGGTATCCACAAGTCTCTGAAGTTGTTACGTTGATTTCCTGAAATTGGAAACGGTTTTTCAACGATATATTCGATCATTAGTTAATAAATTTTCATGCATATGAAAGTCAATGATAAATTATCTACTACTTTTCTTTTCTTTTTTATCTGAATAACCTACCCTCCGCTTCCCATCATTAATAACATGCAAGAAACTTTAACAAAGACACATCATTACACATACTAAAAGAAATATTCATCAGTTTAAAATAAAAACAAAATTAGGAATAGTTACTATATAGACACACTGTGCAGATTTTCTATAAAGAGTTTATTTTACACAAAATCTGCACAGCTAACCAGCAGGCTCGTTATCCTCAGTTATTGTTAGGTAATGATTTATTTCAGTTTATAAGGGTCGTGTTCTTATTTTATTAGTACATTATCTTCCTCCACCTACTTCCAGGGAGTATTAGAGGATTTAAAAAAGTATTGTGGTGTATTGAGCAATTAACCTTCCCGAAAATTGAACTTTGTATTGATCGCAATCCATATGCATCACACACGCACTTCATTCCAACGTTTCCGATATTGCGATTAGGAGTTTTAGGATTTCCCGAGCATTCTCTAGACAAATGAATTGATATAATTATCTCCGAACAACCGCCTCATGCTCAAGCAAATGAAATTTACCGTGGCGGTCTCCAAATGAAATAATGCGAAAACCAATAATTCGAAATTAAAGTTTTCATCTTCTGCATGATTATAACTGCATATTACCGCAAATATGTTCACAGCCTTTTAAGTAACCCCTCACTCAGTCAAATAACTTCCAGCGCTGGGAGTGGACGATCTCTTGTGGGATGCACGAATTTCGTTTAAACCTAAGATTTATGTTAGAGGAAGGGCAAGCTGCTACAGCCAGATACATATTGATATAGCTTTAGATCGACTCGACTCTAGAAATATGAAGATATTTATCATTTCTAATATTTTCTTTGAGTATATAAAGTACTTCTTTAACTTTCTCGTGGCACGCCGTATACCATAAATCATATTGCGTGTACGGCGTTGGCAATTTCCTCTTGTGAGCCCTTTGGTCGATTACTACTTATAGAGATCACGATAGCTACAACGAGTACACTTTAGGTAGGGAAATGTTTTTCCGCAAATTGTATTTACTCTTGAGAAGTCTGCTAAAAGACTCGCGAGTTGCTGTATTTGCTTTCCTTGATGTTCTACATTTGTTATTTCATACGATGTCCAACGTCTCATTCAATCGTTCTATAAATCATATCAGCACACAACTTTAGGGTCTAATAATTCTTGTTCATTGACTGAAAACATATATCCGAAGATATTCAGTGAAATGTGCTGCCCCAACATGAAGTCCAGCCTCTAAAGAAAGAGAGAAGAGCAGATGTTTACTTTCTTTGTTGCTCTGTAAGAGAGGTGAGTATATGCATAATAAAATTAACTCCTATTTGTTGTAATACGATTCCAGAAATTTATTCAGAATTTCTTTATAAATTTGCGTAATTTAAAATTCCTATTAAGGAAAGAATTCGCCTTCGAAAAGTCAAGCAAAAACCCAATAAATGAAGTTCAGAGTTAGTTTATTTTTATGATATTAATTTTTCAGTGGCATATCTGAAATGAGAAGTTAAGCACTGAATGAAACAGGTATGTATCGAAGTGCTTCCCTTTCAGACGGCCTCACGCTATCATGATACATAAATTCACCCCTGCTGTCGCTAATTTATTCCCAACGGTGCCAATCGATAATTTCACGTCACATGCTTTTCGCAAGAGTTGAAATAAGTCAGTTAATTTAAATCATCTTCTTTATCTAAACGTTCTAGAGATGATCCTGTCAAGATACAAGGGTTCACTTACGACGTAGCGCACGAAATTAGCAGACAGAGAGCTGTCTTCTTTTTGAAGGCCATTTCATTAACACGAAAGTGGTTTTTCTAACCAGACAACTCTTCTTCGCGAATTGACAGATCTCTAATACAAGGCCATAAAAAACTTCGAACGCAAAAAAGTCCAAAGTTTCTTCCTGTCTTAAATTCTGAAAATTAACTTAAATAAAAAGATGACTTTATATATAATCGTGTTTTGTCTCTTTAATACCATTATGATAACAGAGATTTAGAAATTAAAACTTTGGCTCAACAAAATAGTCATTGCTTAAGCCACTTGAGCGTTAAGTTTGAAATACTACATAGTTTAATTTTTGCAATTTATTTTGTTTTTTAACGATGCTGGTTCTCATATATAGAGATCTGTTTTGCAGCCTATATATAATTTATGGTATGACTATCTAGTACCTGATTTCTAATTCCTCGTTGATTTTCTTTAAATCTCAATCTTTTCTTTAAGTCTGTTATAAATAGTTATGCAGATTACGTGAGCAATAGCAATAATCATTCCTATTTTCTTGTGCTAGAAACCAGTTGCCCTCTCTTTGTGCTCATTGGTCCTAAATTACAGACTAAAAAATCTAAACTTGCGAGGATTTGGTTGTTCATTCTGGAATGAATGGAATGAAAGAACTGGGATGTTGAAATAGAACTGGAATACTGTTGTAACCAACCAGTTCTTTAGTTCAGAAATTGAATTGTCATCACCTTTGTAAAATGAGATTGGTTTAAATTCAGTAGCGAACTCACAGATCTTAAGTAATTATCATAATTCAGATGATAAAAAATGTGGCTTCAAAATGTAAAATTTCATTTTGCCAGCATTCTGAATTTTATTGAAATCCATAACAAAAATTACAAAAGATATTACCTACCTGATGTTCCAAGTATTTATTGATTTATTTTATTTATTTATTGTTTTGTTTTTATGAGTCGTATAGCAAGAAGACTCTTAGAGGACAATGCTTTTCATTTATCCTATCACATTTCACCACTAGCGGTGAAGTAATCCTTTTATGATGTGTGATCTTTTTATGTTCAAAAATGTTCTTTATGAACAAGAAGAAAAAATTGTGTTTATAAAATTTAAGTAACGTAAAACATTTTAAATACGTTTAACTATTATTTTTAAGTCTTTCATAGTTAATTTAAAATATATTTTGAAAGCTATAGAGAATTACACAGTTAAATCTCGTAAAAATAAATCCGCTTGAATTACATTTAAATAAGTTGAGCTGTGTTTCCAAGTTTTGGAAATAAATCTCTTTGGAGTCATTGGGAAATAAATCGCATCCCTTTCTGATCACCCTAGCGACGTGCTGGTGCATTCTCCAATCCTCTCCACCGGTTACAGTACTCCTAATTCGCTGATATTATTTACTAGTACTTATTTTGTAGACTATGTAGTGAATTTATAATTTTTAGTGGTTTTCGCTATGATCAGGCATTAAAGGCTAATCGAAAAATCCAGGATATAGAGCTCATACGTTAATCGCCCCATGTTTTAACAAACATATTTTTTCTCCTATCCAATGCAATTTCATGAGTGAGTGTCCCAATGGCAGCATCGATATAGTATATTGATGTTACCTAGATAGGTCTTGGATATCTAGGGAATGAGTAGCACTTTCTTTCTGAAGCACGTTCGTGGAATCTAATTTGTGTAGTCCGAGGCTTTTTGTTGGACGCATTATGACTTTTTATGCAGAGAAATTTGGTTTTCTTTTGCTTTCTTTTGTATTTCATTGTGTCGGTCATTTCTTCATCTACTGGCTCCAGCCATGGCTGTTGATATCCAATTATTGGACAATATGTTTAATTTTTAGATATTTCTCACAAATAACGAATAAATTGTCTATAAACATGCAACCACGGCGTTACCTATGTTATTAGTACTGCAGTATACAAGTTAAAGAAATGAGTATGCATAACCTTCAAAAAATTGTAATTTTCAAAAATCTGTAACGTGTTATGTCCCTGAGGATGCCCGATTTATGAGGTTCTACTGTAAATAAAATTATGCTTATTTACTCAGATAAAACAATTACGAAAAAGATATAATAATAATCTTTTATTGCTCCCCCCAATAAAGTAAGGGCAATATATCTGTACAGTCATGCTAGAGGGGTTTACATAAATTAAGTGAAAACAATAACATATAAAAAAGGTAAATGTGTCTTTAACAAAGTAATAAAATAAAAATTTAACAAACTAGCGCACACATGGTTCCAAACCATGTATACTTTAGCTCATTACATTTTTGTTAGCTTGTTACATTACATTACTTTTTTATTTTAGTATTTGTGCCTCGTAAATTTCAAACATTGAGTTAAAGGTGACTGAAATTGTCATAAGGCGTAATTCATCTGCAGTGGGAGCAATTTGTAACAGTCTAATTATTTCTTTGCACACTTGGCTTTATGAATCACCACAATAATTTAATTTCGGTATTATGTATCAAAAGTTGACGGTTTTTACTTTTTTTTTTTTTGAACTGGAAACATCGCGAATGTATTGGACCCTAAAATAGTTGTCTGCACTTATAATTCCTGGGTGACAGCAGTGAAGGGTCCCGGTGAAACTATCACAAAAGAAGACGAACAAAAAGCAATACAGAATCATTTAAAATGAATTCATTACATCAGAAATAAACCACCGAGATTTCCACTTTGACATTTGTCAAAGTTTATTTGCCACTTGTGTTCTGTTTCCTCGCCACAAACTCGTCTGCAAGGAAATAACGTCACTCAAATCTAATCGTTCAGATTTTTCGGTATGTGAAAACTGCTGCTTGGGTTGTAATGTGAAGGAGTAGAAAGTCTTGTTTCCTTTCAAGAAAAAAATCATGAAATTTTAAGGTATTTAGCCATAGGGTGGAAGAAATTCTGTTTTGTTATTGTCATTGCTAAGAAATAGATCTATTTATTTTTAACACATTCCTAGAAGCAAAGTAAATCTAAATCCATTTAAAGTCAAGAACAACTGCAATATTGATTGATATGAAGTATGGAAGAGTGACTTCGGTGTGGAATGAAAACAACTTTCAGAGAGTGCCTCTCTGAAATAAAATAACAGTCGACTTATTTAGTTCCATCGGAAAGAGACAGATGACGAAAAAGAAAAAAAAAAAAAAGCAGCAATATATAACCGTGGCTTTTGGATGAAATCCATTTCTTATCTTAATAAAAATTCTTGAAATTTTTAGTGTTTTCTGTTATACATGTACGCTAAATTAAAGCAGTTTTTCCTGTGGAAATCTTTTGGATCTTTTTTTTTTTTTTTAATATTATTATTTGTTAACAGCAATTCAATAATACCTAGCGTCAGTGGCAGTCAAGATAGGATTAGAGCATTCAGAAGCAGCCGAGTGGAGCTGACAAAGAACGATAAAATAATAATAAATTATTTATTTGTTCTTGCCATGTCTTTATTGAAAAGGTAATGAAATATCTGTTAATTAATCACTGAAATGTCGATAAATTTCTCTCTATAGTAAACAAATGCGTTGGATGGGATGGTCACTCTCCAATAGAAATTCTCAGAAATTTTCCAGATCTGTTCCACAGATATCTCCACTTTTGTCGCGGTAATCATATTCAATAACGATGATGTCAAATGCGCAAATTTCTTGCTCCGTTTGTTTGAAAACAGTTTAGTACGCAACGAGGAGGACTCTGATCCTTAGAGAGCATGTACCCATAGTGGCTGATGGGAGATCTCACCAGATATGGTGAGGTAGTCCGAATACATTGAATAAGGACCCGTGGACCAACAAAGGAGATTATCGGGGGTTATCCAGGGGAATTATCATCAGCCCCAGGGGAACTATCATCTTTATTATTATCTTTCTCATCTGGTACTCCTCTCATCTTTTCGAGCCTGGGAAAGCCACTTTCTCAAACAGGGCCAGGGTCCCTTAGCTGGCCCTGTTCTCTTCTTACGCTTACTTTGAATAGACATAGACCCCCTTTCTTCGTCTTTCCCATCTGGTCTCCTTTGACCAACTCGTATTTGCTTCTGACTGTGACACTATTAGAGCATTCGAGCGGTATTTCTTTTTACTATCTGAAGTTCTCTTTCTATGGGCAGAATGGGCTCACAGTCAGGGTAGTTCTTCTAAAGCAGTGTTTTTCAACATTTTTTTAATTATCGCCCCCTAAAGGGCTTTTTTAGACAATTTTTCCCTAATCGCGCCCCCCATGAAATTTTAAACAAGAAAATACTCTATACTTACTCTTTTTATTCAATGAGCCTGATGCCTGATGAATCTTAGCTAAAAGTTAAATGTTCGGTATAATCTTAGTAAGTTTAATTCTAATGTCTCTTCTTGAATAGGCGCCTCCGTAGCCAGGTGGGTAGGAGCAGCAGTGCGTAGCACACGCTTCTTGATTAGACCGGGTTCGATCCCGTGACTACCAAATACGGAGGATGCGGAAAGGTCAGGGAATGACCACCGCATATTCTCGGAGCAATATGGCCTTAGTTGCTAATGCTCCTAAACAAACAAACAAATCTTCTTGAATATACAGTATATCATTAATGTTTTTTTTGTTTCCTTTGTTAATATTTTATTTACTGAGCTACAACCACTTTCAACCATATAAGATGTTGGAAAACAAAAGTACTTTGCCCATTTCAGACCACATTGTTGGATAAAGAAGTTTAGTTGTTTTTGATCTTCACAACTCAGCCATTCCACCTTTTTTGAATTTAAATTTGCATTCTTCGTTATATTTTAATTCAATGAGTTCTTGAATTTCTTCACTAGCAGACCCGGCATCGCATCCAATTGGATCTAACATCCATTGCTTCACTCCAAAAGAAAATAAATCTGAAAATATATTTTTCATTTCGCCTTTTAATGAACACAAATGATCTGAATAATTCTTAAGATCATTCTCAGTGAGAGATTCATTGATTTCAGCTAACTCTTGCATACCATGAAATTGTTTTCTCATTAAACTACTTTCAAATATTTCCAGTTTTTTTCAGTGAAGGCTTTTAATACGCGTTTGTAGTCTATCACTGCGATTAATTTCCCTTGAAGTTGAAGTGATACTTCATTAAGTTTTTGAAAAATCCAAGCCATATAGTATATGTTGTTTTGTTTTTGTGTTTGCTGATCTCCATTGCTAAACCTGTGTCTCCTTCGCTTTCTGAAAAAAAAAAAAAAACAACTAATTATCGTATCAAAAAAGATTTTACAAATCTTGTTAGACAGTTTTCTTTAGAAAGCCATCCGTCTTCTTTATGTAAAAGAAGCCTCACATACTGTTTTTCATTATCAACACAAAATTTTCTAAAAAGGTGATCATATTTGCTATGTGACTTTATGTTATTAATTGTGGTTTTATTTTATTTTATCAGTGCACACAATACAGTGTATTGCAAGAGCTTCGGACATACTTCGTTTAGGTGGGCTATGAAACCTTTGTCTTCCTACCATGGTGGTAGCACCATCAGTGGCACAGGATACCAAATTTTGCAATGGTACTTGTTTTTCATCAAACCATGTTTTCGCAGCAGCAAAAATGGATGCTCCAGTACATTCATTTCATTCATTTTTATTAACAAGCGGCCCCTAGCTAGAAACTGGCAAATTTTCTATATGCATACATACATATTATATTATATACAGATTCAAAGTCGTGAATTACAATGTCGTAAAGTGAAATGAACATATAACATGTCCAGACAATAAATCACATAAACCACATCGCACAACTAATTAGAAATATAAATTGTGGCACAAGGAACCACAAGACAATTGTGGTTCCTTGTGCCTTGAACTAGCACATGGCACAATGAGCCATATGATATGAATAGGATCAAACGTGGCACAAGGAGCTACTGATCTTACAAACTCAGCATGAGATGAAGACAAATAGCAGTATGGTCACAAGTAACTATATAAATTGTCCAATAATATTTTCCTATTTACAGAAGAACATGTGAAAATTAACTACAAGGTCAATTACACAGTTTTTCCAGCATCCTAAACTGTTACATAGAATTCATGCCAATAGTCTATAAGCCTTCTATTGTTCTTTCCTCAAGTTCAAGCAGCACTGATCTTCTCTGGAATAATTTCTTGGAAAATGTTTGAAAAGCCTGAAAATTTTCCTTAGTCTTAGTTAATTGAGTCTCATCCCCCTCAGTCAGGTGAGCAAGATTAGAACTAGCAAATAAAAATTCATTTCTGAGATCAAAATGCCCGTGTACTCGCATACTCCAGTACAGTCAGTGTCTATAGATTTTACAAACATCTCTTCTTGGAATTTACACTCATCATCGAAATAATGAACGTATGCCTTTTAGAAGGGCCTTAATGTCAGTAACTGTGGTTTCATCAATCTGAATAGAAAATTTTTTCGCTTTTGTTTTGTCAATTAGCTGCTCTTCAATGTTAATTGACATCTCATCGATTCGTCTTCGAATTGAATCGTTCCTCAGTGGCAATGCTTTTAAAATACTGGAAGGATTTTGATGCATCACTGTTGAAATGACAGTCTCTAACGCGATTCGTATTCCAGCCTCAGCAACTGTATGAGCACTAATAGTTTTTGCAATGATTTATGCAATTTTATAAGACGCAATCATTCATTATCATTTGTTTGCGTTCTCTTCTTAAATAAGGGAATAACAGAGTTACATTGCTCAAAATTCTGTTTTAAATTTTAAAAATATTCGATATATTTACTTACCAACTTTATCAGAATGTTTCCTTTTTTTAAGTGATCTAAAAGTTTTGATGGTTTCATAACCCCATTTGAAAAAGAACTATTACACATGAGACACAGGTTGTCTTGAGTCGAATGGACCTTCAATAAAACCATAAGCTAGATATTCATCCAGATACTGTCGACACTTTTTATTTTCAAGCACTCGACATGATTGACGATGGGCTAAATAACTACAAAGAATTAAATAATAAAATATAAACTATTTTTATTTAAGTCTCATGGCCCATGTAACTCACAAAAGCACTTTGGATAAAAAATAAACAACTTCCACAAGGAAATAATAAACCAATACTAATTGCCACTTAGAAAGCAGAAACAATAGACTGAAACATTTCCTCATCCCATCCATGCCTCATATATTGACCAATGAAACTAAAGAATTAATAAATAAACCATGCCCACTGTGTCGCCGCCATGGTCGTAGCTGTCGGAAAGGTGCAAACGCCAATAATTGTAGAGACATCACCTCAGAAAGCACATAGGCATTTAATGCTTATGAAAAGCAAAGGTGGTTAAATTAAATCACGCCCACTATCTTCCTTTTATCAAAATTTCTCGCTCACTCTTAATACAATATACTTATATGTTAAAAATCAATTGTGTCAGGGCAAAAGAAAACCCAATGAGAGAGATTAATATTAAGGAATAAGATGTCGTCGGGTAGGGTTAAACTTAGGTAGGGGAGGACCACAAACGATTGTAAAACCCATGACTTTTTTGCCCCCTTGGAGGCGATATCGCCTCCGTTGAGAACCCCTGCTCTAGAAGTAGAGGTACCCGATGTTTAACCTCTTCGTGCGGTCGGGTAGTCTGTTGTTGATTCCCTACAGGCTGGGAGATGGTGCACTTCGAGAATAAAACCGTGGTCCTAAGCAGGCGGCTTCAAAAAGTAAAGTAGTAAGCAATGAGTTATTTTCTAAATGGGCGTGCTGGTATCTCTATTCTCTTCATTGTTTAAGAAAATAATCATGAAATTTTAAGACAGCCTTCTTTGATTTCCCAAGGAAGCCAGCTTGTTGAAAGAAGATTTAACAATAGTTTTGCGAACTGGTACTTAACCACCAAAAGCTAACCGTTATATTTAACCAATTCTTACACGGAAGGAGCACATTTTTCCTCCAAGAATGAAAATTCGTGCTGAATCATATATTGGCAGTAAAGTGTGATCCGCTATTTTACAGTCATGTCCTGTACTTCGCTTAATGGGGGGCATTCAGTAACATCTTTCAAATCAATAACAACTTTCAATCCAATTATTTCTGTTCTTTCTTTCAAAAGTTTAATTGAAAATTTATGGCACTGCATAGAAAACAGGAAAGCGATAAGCGTTTAAGTGTAGAAACATTCATGTAGAAACCAAAACCTACAGACATAGGTAACGATGTGGCATTGCTCTTATCGATGTTATATGTGCATATGGGAGACTTGATTATGTAACCGAGCAATCCTTATTGCTGTTTAGTACTCTACTGGAAGCGCATTTACAAGAATAAATTGAAAACCTCAAACATTTAGCATACATCTAATCTCAAGGAACTGCGTGACAAACCGATGTCTGCATGGTACTCCATTCCTCCACAAATTTTCAGCATCTTGTTCAATCCATGCCTTGACGAATTCGTGCTGTTTTGAGGGCTAAAGGAGGCTCAACACGCAAAAGCATAACTCCATAATCTTTTCTTTTTTGAAATTACGGAATTATTCCAAAAAAGATTATGGAATTATTCTTTCCAAAATATGGAAAGAATAATTCTATAATATTTTTCTTTATGTTTGATAAAGATGATAAAATTCTTGCGTTTTAAAACGTGAGCAAAAATCAATATTTGTGCAAATATATATATATTGTATATTCTAACTCTAAGCCCTTACCATTCAAGGTCAAGATTTTGTACTCGGCATATAAGTTGACCTTGAAATTTAGACAATGTTTAAGAGCTTCAAAAATCAATTTATAAGCCTCTGATACAATATTAAATCAAACCAACATATTTACACGATTGAACGTTTGGAAATTTTATTTAACTCTGCACGAAACTGGAAGGAGTCGAATTGGGAAGTACTTGTCTTAATAATATTTACAAAACGGATTATACGGTATTCCGCGTTTTCTAGACCACCCAATATGCAAATCGTTCCTAGAACATGTACTTCTACAAGCAAATAATTTAAGGATGTGAAGCTCCGGTGGCATTAAAATGATAATTTGAAATTGTTTTGGAATTGTGGCTCGTTGCGGTTTTTGGTTACAGAAATAACAACGAAAATGGAGGGCAAAACCATGAGCAAAAAGACTTTTTAAGAGAATCTTTCCCAAGGTAATCTATAGGTTCCACAAACGTCCTTTACAAAACTAGAATTATTGTATTATTTGACTAGGATACGTTGTATAAACCTTAAATCGTCCAGGTGACACAGGATATCTTCAAGTTTTAATTATAGGTATTCGATGTGGGTACCTTTTAGGTATTCATCATCAGTGAGACATCAAATATCTCACCTAAAATCCAATTACTTTCATATTCGGCACAATTACTCTGTCAACGCTGTGGATTGCTTCACACATACATTATTTTTGTCATAATAGTTCCTGGCATAAGTGGAACATACACTTGGTGTTTCACGAATCTCCAGGGAGTAAAAGGTATGGAGTCAGATCGGGAAATCCTGGTGGGGAGGGCGAAAATTCACTCCAACTCCTCCAGTAGGAAACCCTGTGTTCAAGTACGTACGAACTTCTTTCTTCTACCGTGTTCTTGGAAAATCAGATCCCCATCCTGCAGATGGGGCGAAAGGAAATTCTGTTGCATATCCTCATACTGAATGCCTGTGACGGTAGCTTCTCCGCAGAAGCCAGGTCCGTACATTTTGTGATAAATAATGGCGAAAAAGACCCACTTCCGCCATGATTACAGTTTTGCTATTATTCTGCCATCTACTGCATATTTTCCAGTTTATGAATAAAAATTGATGATATCTTTTATCATCTGGAAGTGTATCCTTTTTCTATCATACCTTATTCACACAATAACGTTACAGTTTTGTAAAACGAAGTTTTAGGCACTCTGTATTACACATTATCAAAACGGTTCTTGAATATACTATGTGGTGCCACTTTATTAGGTACACCTACCTAGTAGCGTGTTGAGCCCTTTAGCCCTCAAAACAGGATGAATTCGTCCAGGCATGGATTGAACAAGATGTTAAAAATTTGTTCAGGAATGGAGTACCATGCAGACATCGGTGTGTCACGCAGTTCCTAGAAATTTGACGGAGATGTTGGCCTGCAGCGAGGAGGTGTTGGCCTTTCCAGCTCATCCCAAAGATGTTCAATAGGATTGAGCAAACAACTGCAGCAAAGAAAAGTCATTGTCATGTTCCTGAAACCATTCCATAGTGATTCGGGCTTTGTGCACCGGCGATTTATCCTGCTGGAAGTAACCATCTGGCTGAGGAGAAACTGTCAACATGAACGGATGCACTTTGTCAGCAACGATGTTTAGGCACGATGTGGCATTCATACGTGAATCTATGGGTATCAATGGACCCAACGTGGGCCACGAAAACATTCCCCAAACCATAACATTGCCCCCACCACCTTGCACAGTAGTCGTCAGACATGACGGTTCAATGGATTCATGTTGTTTTCGCCAAATTCTGAACCTTCCATCAACATGATGCACCAGGAACTTCGACTCGTCAGACCAAGTAACTGTTTTCCAATCTTCGACAGTCCAGTGCTGTGGCCACAGGAGGCGTGTTCTCTTGTTCTTTGATAGCAAAGGTACGCGATGTGGCCGTCGGCTGTTGTAGCCCATTCGCGACAAAGTGCGACTAGTGGTCCGTTTCGATATTTTGATCCCCGCGTACCAAAGTTGTATTCTGACGTGATGTGTGACATTGTGGCCCGTCTATTTGCTTGCACAATTCTAACCATCCTCTTCTGACCTCTCTCATCAACAAGCGATTTTCTTCCACAGGAGTGCCGTTCAGAGGATGTTTTCTGTTCTTTTCGCCATTGTCGATAAACTCTTGAAACTGTTGGGCGTGAAAAGTTCAGGAGAACTGCCGTTTCAGAGATCCTTTGTCCAGCACGTCTCGAATCTACTACCATGCCACGTTCGAAGTCCGTTAGATCACTACTTTTTCCCATATTTGCTACGGTTTGCACGCTTAACTGATACTAAAAAGGTTGTTCTGCTGCATTTATATCCACAACTGTGGTCATGTGACTTGCAACATTGTGGGACAAACCATATGTGTGCACAGCAGGAGTGTACCTAATAAAGTGGGAGCACAGTGTATATATATATATTTCCATGATATTGGCTTCGAGTTCGGCGTCGACGAAGATAAATCAAATATCATTAGAAAAGCCGCAACCAGGAATAGAGTTTATCAATCTAACCAGTATTTAATTAGTTAATTTTTAAATACTAAATGAAATAACCTATATGTTTGTGCAATAAAAAATAATTGACATTGTCAATCAGAATATTATAAGCAAAACGATAAGAGCCGACTCACGTAGGGTAGTGAATAAATAAGTTTATTATTATTTATTTATTTTTGTTTTTTACAAATATGCCAGTTGTTTTTGGATCAGGTTATAAAAATTGTGTGCAACACTCATTTCGAGACTAAGGTCTTTCTTTAAAGACTGAATTATACTTCCCCTTTCTTCCTTTATTTATTTTTGTCATAAAATTTAAAACAATATGTGCGGTTCTTATACCGTATTTAAAATCAAACAATAAAGAAGTGACAAAAGATTTTAAGCCAACTTTTAATTTCCATAAGTTCTTTCTTATTTACTATTTCGGTATCGTTTGGTTCATTTATTGAATTGCCCAAACACCTGCAGGGAAATCAGGTTCAAAAGAAGTTTCAGGTTCGGAAAAGTTTTTGACGGTTAGTGGAGTTCAGTATGTTTTCCGTGTTGTGAGTGAGTTCAGGCAAGTGTGCAACGGGAGTCACCAACCCATATAATTATGAAATGGGACAACAGACTGCAAAAGACAGCCAGCGTGCCGCCATTGCTTTGAAGTCGAGAATTTTCATGGAAATATCGATCATAGGCACTACCGCTCTCTTGAAGTCAACGCGAGTTCGTCTCCATAACTTGCGGGAAGATTATATTTGCATGAGCACAAAGCTTCATTTTGGCCAAGTGCTCAAAGTAGTGTTGATTAAAATCCACAGAGGAAGTATTTCTACAAAACGTGCAGATTAACAATAATGCGGATAATATAATTCTTCGAATAATATCTCTGTGAAGTAATCTTAATAAAAAAGCGGATAGATTTTTTTTTGTCACGGAATCGAATATTAGTAAGACAGACCTCTTTCTGTCATCTTGCAATCAAATTAATTCATAATTTGGCGTAAATTATAATGGTACCCTAATATGAAGTACAATCCCTTAGCTCTAGCGTTATTATTTTTTTGTCAATTTCAGAAACAGTCAAATTCCTTCCAGGATTAAAAGAAGCTGAATTTTTCAGGAAAACTTTGCATATTCGCGTTACTGCAAAAGAAAATAGTGACCTGCTAGCTAAATCTCTGTAGTATAGTGAGAATTACATTAACTTAATCAAATCAATTTTTATTTGTATGAAGAAAGTCAGTAATTGAAAAATTAATCTGTTCTCAGAGATCATACGTTGAAAATCATAATTTGAGCTTAAGTTAGAAATCCTTCATAAGAAAATGTTTCTTTCATGTATTATTGTTGCTGCAGCAACTATTAGAAATGGATGTTTAATCCCAGTGAAATGAATATTTAATCGTATAATCCTACATAAAAAGGATTATACGTGTCTTGGATATCAAAGATGTGCTATCGATCAGACAGTTTTCTCCCCTGCTTCTTTCTTCCCCAGCGGTTTCTTCTCACAGTGCAGGGGTTATCGAAGCCAAAGTCATTCATGAACAATACCAACAAAAAAGTCGACGTTGTAAGAATGACAGAGATAATAAAGTTACGAAAACTTCATTTTTCTCGAAGCTAAAGCTAAACTGGCTAAACTGCATCGATCTTGCACATCGTGAGCAGCTGCTAAGTTTTACAGCCTCCCAAAGTGGTTTGTGATTACGCCACTTGCTACCCATGCAGAAAGGTTTGGGTTAAATTACAATTCTGAGACTGAAGTAGTCCATTTGGCCAGGAAACTTTAATGAGGCGATTTAATATGACGACCGACATAATTGATCTTAAGGAGGATTGTGAGTCTTTCGAATTTTTGAGTGGAATTCAGGTTTCTCATAGAAAGGTTGGATGAAAAATCATCGACCTTTCTGGTTCTGTTTTTTATTGTTGTTGCTATTATTGACCTTTCTAGATTAGGCACCAAGGAAGCTATGATCATGAAGCGTCGGTATAATTAAATTTGAAATGACGTATTAGAGTTGAAATGTTTGTCGAATGAAAACTCCATCGAGGATTTAGGCCACACAGTGTTATCCCGTGCATTACAAGAAGCCCCCTTATATGCACCTAAAGACACTGTCTAGTTCATTTCTATGGCTATTTGCATCATTTACCCATTCGTTTCTGAAGAAAACCGTACTAGGATACTGAACCTATAATGTACTCATTTACCGTCCAAGTGTTCGAGGCATGTTTCTCACTCTTGTCATTCCACAACTGCAATAGTAAAAATCCTTTAAACAACAACAGTTTTAATGAAAGACGGAGCACTTGCCCATATGAGATCTGTACAAGGCTTGAGGTAAAACTCTTGTCTGAGATCTGCTCAGACAAGAGTTTGCCACTAAAAGGATAATCACCCCTCTCTCACAGCATGGCCACTTCGATCGCCTGACCTCACTGCCTGCGAATTCTGACCCAGGGGCTACCTGAAAGACAGTGTGCATTGTGGCAACATTCTTGACCTAGCAACCTGGAGGATATCACACGGCACGTTAGAAACTTAACTCAAGACAATTTACACTCTCAGCTTAGTGTACATTTACTTGGATTGAGGTTTTGCTAGATCACACTAGTGACCATATCGATGCGAATATCGAGTATTGGTTGACGAATCCAATATCGCTACTTGAAATGTGCTTGACATCTTGACCACATATTATGTCTTGCCGATAACGCTGTTACACGAAAACATCAAGGAATGAAGTGAAAATATTATTTTAACACTATTAACGGGCCGACCGGGCTAGCCGAATGGGTAAAGTGCCTGCCTGGCAACCCAAAGGTCGACGGTTCTAATCCCGCCTCGGGCTTGGATCAGAGTAGTGCCAAAACCTTGGGAGGTGCATTATGGCCACATAAACCGATGCGCTAACAAAGAAAAAAAAAAAAACTATTAACGGTGTTCATTTGCAGTATGCGCAGCCATAAAGATCACGTATCATATTAATTGCCCAAAACAAAATTACAGAACTTAATTTTGGTGGTGATTTTTGGAATAAGTTTTTCTTTTCTCTTTCTTTTTTTTTCCGCTGGCAGCAGCAATGACAAGTTCTAACCAATAACAAATTGCACCAAATTAAAAGTTTACTCCAACCACGGAAATCCAGCATACAACAAAACAAACATGACGAAGTCATACTTGCAAGGTTAAGAATAGGACACACTCATTTCAGCCAGTGTCTTCTCTTGCGAGGAGAGGATCCCCCTTTATGTCCTACCACACAAAACAAACAGTAGAACGTGTACTAATTACTTGTCCAGCTTTTGCAGCGGCCGAACGCAGAAACTGCTTTTAATAGTTAATAACCAAGCATCACTCCCTCATTCTCAAAACCATATTGGAAGACAGGAAAAATATAGGAGATATTTTTCAGTTGCTCAAGGAAATTAACTTCTATAATCAAATATGAAATCAAATATCTCTGCAGTAAGTTATAGACACTCTGTGACTCTTGGAAATTATTCCCAACAAAATATCAACCGAACAACATTGCTGTATAAAATCCCCCAGGCGCATTTTAGCCACAGTAACTCTTGCGCCAAGAACACTCAAATAACATCTTTTCTTTTTCCTTTCTTTTTTTTTGTGTAATTCTTTTCCGTATCCTCCGAAGAACGTACCTGCTTAATTTAATCCGATTCCTTCCATTATGTCGCGTTACAGACAGCTCTGAATAAGTGCCCACCCGATACTTTCAAGTTACAGTTTGCAGCTTATCCAGTAGGTCAATAGCACCGCAATCGGCGTCTTTGTCTTCCCATCCGTTGAAGATACAGAAACTTCATGAGAGAGAGAGAGAGAGAGAGAGAGAGAGAGAGAGAGAGAGAGAGAGAGAGAGAGAGAGAGAGAGAGAGAGAGAGAAAGAGAGAGAGAGAGCAATTGAGTTCGTCGGTATTAGTTTGAACCGACTCATATTCAGTATCTTATTTTACGATTAAGGTCTCTGTCTGTCCATGCCAATGGAAACTTAACTCAGATTCGAGCTCACTTTTTCAGTCAGTGCCTAGAGCACTTTTCCAGGCATGGCGCCGTCGTGCGTAGTAGTTGATTTAATTACGGTCCTCCTCACACCGGGAAGAAAACCCTGCAAAGACCATCGAAACTGGGCGTGGCATATTTATAGGTGAACCCTAAAAATAGCAGTCATATTCTCCTTTGCCATCATCAGAATTTATTTGGTTAGTTCATATTCTAACCGCATTTAACAAGCTCTCCTTGGCAGACTAATACATCGCCGTCTCTCACTCGTTTGGAGAGGTCTTCGTTCGATTCGCTTCAACGACGAAAGATTCTAAAGTCCTCTTCAGACAAAGCTATATAGTTAGTTGATCGTAGGCAGGGATAGGCAGGGATTGCAGAGTTTCCCATGTGAGTTGTTCAGGATTTTTTCAGCCCACACAACATACATGTCGGATAATAGAGTTCGGTTATGTGCACACTTGGGGATCGTTAATATTTAATACTTATTTATATTTTTTCCCGCATTTAACTGCAAACGCAGCATTTCATATTTTTTTGTGTTTTCCCAATTTAATTTATTATACAGGTCTATACAAAGCTTTTAAGAACATTCAGTAAATCGCTCTATAACTTGTCGGTGATTCGGTGGTTTTAAGCTCGCAAGTATCATATAACAGAGTTGAACTTACATTCAACTCCAGTCTACTGCGAGACTCGATTCCAGATCAGACGAGCAACAAGTGGCGAAACCGCTGTGTTGTCACGAAGGACCCTTGATACAGAGGACATTCATTCAATGACTGTTTGCAATCTTCAATCCCTACACAAGAGCAAGTATCCGTATTCACTAGGTTGATTTTATGTAACTTAGTATCAAGCTAACCATATCCTGTTAAGATGTCAGTTCTAGGTAAAACACTGATTGTTTAGTTGTAAAAGAGGTAATACAAAATCTGAAGTAACTGATTGCCAGTTCTTTACTTTTGTTACATCATCTTTGTTACAGCGGAAAAGCAATTCAGACTAAATTCTGACATTTTCAGCTTCAGACTCAGCGATAGATCAGCAGTAATATTTATGATGCCTTTTCGAATGTAGTAATAGAAGCCCTTATATACCTTATGATGATAAAGGGTATGTGTTCTCGCCAGGAACTGGAGAG
Source organism: Mastigoproctus giganteus (assembly GCF_048544385.1). Classification (NCBI taxonomy): domain Eukaryota; kingdom Metazoa; phylum Arthropoda; class Arachnida; order Uropygi; family Thelyphonidae; genus Mastigoproctus; species Mastigoproctus giganteus. Next base: position 115,524,798 of record NC_143575.1, read on the forward strand.
CAGAAATTGAAACTGTTCTGCAAATACGCAGTACTGCAAGCAAACATTATCTGTATACTGCAACCATTTTGTATGGAGATTAAATTAGCTCTGTGAACACACAGCAGGCATATGCAATTATAAGTATAAATACTGCATTGTAAAGCAGCCGAAGGGTATTGTTTTTAAGTTCCCAGTCTTGACGTGAAATTCGAAAAAGCGAAAGATCAAAGTTCTTAGTGTTATTTGAGAGCGGCAGGTTTTCTTAAAGAGCTGCAATGGCTCCACCACCTTTAACACTTGTTTAATGGCGTTTCAGAGAAAGCAGATTTCATGAGGCAATATGGCTTCAGCAACTTGCCCCTGTACTCACACAGCACACGGGTCTTCCTAGCTATGTGACAATTCAAGTTCCCTTCCTAAGTATGTGACATTTCATATTTATAAGCTTTACCGCTAGGTCTTTATATTTTCTTTGACACATATTAAAATACCTTTGTGTAGGATTACAATGCAGTATTCATACAGCGACTTTATCTGTTTAATGATCTTTTCTTAAAGAGCTGCCGAAGTTTAGTAGAAGCGTGGATTAAACCAGAACTGCGCTGATTTTGTAGTTGTAAAAACAGTTTGCATTTATAACAATATTTGGCTGACATCCTTTTGAAAATGTTGCGAGGTTGTTTTAAAATTCGGTTGTTTTCTTCAGCAATATGGGGTCTTCTACTGTGGCGTGAATACAAAATGCAGCCATAATCCCTGGACTAATTTTTCAGTCATTCTGGCACAAAACCATCCCATTATTTCTAGTGTAGTTTATAACTGGCATATGTATCCCTTCCTTCAAAAATAAATAAATTAATTAATAAAGACCGCACGTAAAATAAATCAATCGTTAAGCCTTTGTCGTAGATGAAGTGTGTAATTTTAATAAGTTTTTAAATGTTTTGATAAAATATTTTGCTGACTCTCAGGACTCATCTAAAGTAACTAATTTTGCATTAGTGAAATCTACCGTATAGCAGACATATTGGATTTTGCAGCCACCACTCTGCTGTTCATACTTCTGTAGCATTGTCAGTAATCGATTTGTATACAAATTTGTACCTACGTTGAGTTGAATAAAACGATACTTAAGTAAACACGTGATCTGGAAAAGTGTTCCAGAATATCTCCATGAAACGATATAGTTGTTTTCGCTTAAATGAATAGCTGCCAATAAATTCTTTAAAAATTATCTACTCGTATATCGTGCTGACAGGAAGTAGAAGGGAAATATCTAGAGTTCTTCGCAATAATTTAGAACAAAAATGTAACCCCAGTAATAGTGCACTATATACAGTTCAAATAGTATTTGTTCCGTTGTTTTGAAACATTGCCAACAAAGATGATCAAACGTTTGTCCCATCACCATATAAGTTTCGAAATTCGACTGCCATCGAAGCTGTCATTTGATGTGTTTTGTGTGTGTTTTGTGCGTGGAGTCAGCAACATAGAGCAGTCTGGAATAGCTGGTGTGTACAGACATCCAATAAGCGAAAATTTCATCGTGCTGCAGTCTTCCTGCAGAGAAAGGTGCATGATATCATATGCTACAGCATGTGATATCATGCTCGACCCCGGTGAACCCGTCATGTGGTGTAGCACACGACATCATGCTACAGCACGATGTTGTACGCTACCCAACATGATGGGTTCACCTGTACGCTATTATCACGAACTTTACAGTCATTTGGACAGGTGTTCCCCAGAATGATATTTCAACACTTCACAGGTACAGTATACTAAAAGCAGTTTTTCGAAATCCCAGGAACGAAGTTACTCAACCTATATGGACTCCTCAATCACCGGAAATCTACTCCAAACAACATTTGCGGAAGTTTTCATTGTTTTCCAACCTTCATAAACATAATCTAATGTACAGTCGCTGTCTCTTGCTGTAGAATGCGACGTAAACTTTTGAAATAATGGAAGTGCTGAATGGTCGTTGGTGAAATGATAGCAGAACACTAGCAGGCTAAGGTAACAGTGTCTCAAGCTTGTCAAAGAAAAAAAAAAAATTCAGCGCTGGGACATCAACATCAGAGATAAAGGCAAGTTCCAATTCTGCCAAAAGTTATAGCGTCTCAATGCGACTGCTATCTGAGACTAGCAACTAAACTTCATGGGGAAATGACAGCTCGGTATCACTCAGCTATAGAAGTACGATAGTGGGAAGTTGCGTCTCTTGCACAGTGTCCTGTTCAGAAAATTGACTCTGGCCACTTACTCATCCTCTCTCTCACAGAAGTGCGTCTGGTGACTTGATCTACTATAGCATTTTTTTGGAGCCACTATGAACAGATAATTTTACTCTCAGCCCTCTGACCTCAGGGACATGAACGACTGTCGTAGTACGAGTTTCGCATTATGATGAAAGAGCGCACCAAAAGCTGCACCCTCGGATGAAATATTTGACTGTTCACAGGTCTACATGCTTCCTGTACCCTATTGAAAGCTTTTGAGAGGTACTCCACGATGATCCGCGTTCGCGTGCATTGAAAGTAATGTTTTCCACTTAGGGCTCAACTGGTTGACTAATTCCTTATAAGTGAGGTTATTGGTCAGATAGAGTCGCCAATCCATTTCCTGGATCTGAACCATTGTTAGGGTTTTTTGAGAAAAATGAAATGAGACCACGTAAACCTCCTCCCAAAACCCTTTATACTCTATGATCCTACTGGATCAAATTTTAATGAATTTTATTACTACAAAGCCTTCTCAGGTGTTGTAAAGAGCATTAAGGTTGTCTGGCTGGAACAGATTTTAATTATTCATGTTAAACAGTTGAATTATATAAGACTGGCCCCTCAGGTGGTTGATCTCATGGTTCCGATTCATCGCAGCATAGGCCTGTTCCTTTCACACCCAGTATAATTGAGTCCTGTAACGCCATTCAGCCAAAGATTTGATATTACATGTATTTCTTTTGATTTATCGGATTTTTATGGTTGTAAATTAAAATTTGAACAGTAATTTAACACAAAAATTAACATAATACATATTATATACAAAAGAAATAAGTAAATTATAAAACTGAAACAAGTTCCCAACTGTTCATGGATATGTGAAATACGACTGCGAAACAAATTCTTATCCCTCTTGATTGAAATGATTTAAAATTAAAATCCTTCTGTATCTTTCAGATAAGTTAATGCACGTAATTTTTCAAAAAACGTTGCTCCGAGGAATATTGACAGGTTAGAGTGAACTATCACATTTAACAAAGATTATCATAGCTTTGCTTACTTTTAATTAATGTTAATTTTGTTCGTGAACTCTTCCATTAAAGATGTATGATTTATGGAGGGATAAATCTCGTCGAATCTATGGGTACGACCTGGCTGCCATGCACGGAAACTGAACTTGGCTTGCTACAATGTAAGATCGCTCATCGATGAAGAGAGGATATTAGAGCTGGAAAGGGAATTAGAAAATGTAAATTGGAATATCATAGGCTTGGCTAAGCAACAAGAAGAAATGAATCACTTATAAGTTACATGTGACACAGAAGCCTATGATAGATATAAGCTGGTCTGTAACCAAGTTACAAAAGGAGGTTAGGCAAGCGAAGGCAGATTACGAGAAATCTTTGGCAAAGGATGCAAATAAAAACAGCAAAGAGTTCTTTACCTATGTAAACTCTAGAAGGAAGGGGATGGATGAGATTGGTCCACTTGATATCGATGGTTTAACTGTTGATGATCCTGCTCAGGTAACTAACAAACTAAATGAATATTTTGCATCGACATTCACACATGAGGAGTTATACAGCAAGGGGAATGCCAGAGGTGTATTCAACTCTCGCAGTAAGCTAGATAATCTTGTAATAACTGAGAGTGAAGTGGAGGAGAAATTGTTGAAGATAAACACAAGAAAGGCACCTGGGGTGGATGGGATCTATCCAGTTATATTAAAGGAGGCAGCAAAGGAAGTAAGCAAACCCTTAGCCATAATTATGAGAGCTTCCTTGGACTCAGGGGAAGTACCCATAGACTGGAGATGTGCAAAGGTGACCCCAATTCACAAAGGAGGATCAAAGGTTGACACAAGTAATTATACACCTGTGAGTTTAACTTCTGTTCCAGAAAAATTAATGGAGGCACTGGTTAAAGAAGCATTGCAAGATCATCTAGATGGGACTTCAGTTATAGCTCGGACACAGCATGGTGTCGTTAAGGGAAAGTCTTGCCTGACCAATTTGATTGGATACTATGATGCAGTCACAAAAGAACTGGATGCAGGGAATAACTTTGATATTATATATTTGTATCTTAGAAAGGCTTTTGATACTGTTGCGCATGGAAGACTGTAGCACAAATTGGAGCAGTATGGCATTGGAGGCAAATTGCTGCTATGGATGAAGGGATAGTTGAGGGGGAGAAGACGGAGAGTGATAATCAATGGACACTGGTCATCGTGGACTAATATTATTAGTGGAGTCCCTTCGGGTTCATTGTTGGGTCCATTATTGTTTTCTGTATTTATAAATGATATTGATGATGGTATATCAAGCTTAATGTCCAAGTTTGCAGACGATACAAAGGTTGGCAGGGTTGTTAAGGACACTAATGACAGTATACTGCTGCAACAGGATCTAGAAAAGTTGAGCAGATGGGCTGAGAGGTGGCAAATTAAGTTTAATTTTGACAAATGTAAAGTACTACATAGGGGAAACAGCAACCCCAGAACAACGTATCAACTCTGTGGAATTACACTGACAGTGGTAGAGAATGAAAAGGACCTGGGGGTAATTGTGCAGGCAGATATGAAGTTCTCTGAGCAGTGCAAACGGGCTGCAAGAGTAGCTCATGGTGTCTTGTCAATGATATACAGGAATTTTTCTAGCATGAATAAGGAGGTGATTATTCCCTTGTATAAGGCAATGGTCAGGCCACACCTTGAGTACTGTATACAGATCCGGAGGCCTCATTTCAAGAAGGATGTAGAGCTGCTGGAACGAGTACAGAGAAGGGCAACAACATTAGTGAATGGAACAAGGGTTGCTCTTACGAAAAAAGCAACCCTTTGCAAATTACAGTGTCTGGAGACACTGTATTGCAGTTTTGAAAATTACAGTTTTTGCAAATTACAAAATTGGGGTTTTGCAAATTACAGTGTCTGGAGACTAGGCACCGGCGAGGTGATCTGATAGAGGTGTATAAACCCTTGAATGGTTTGAACATGCTCAATGCCGATGGGATTTTTCCTCTTGCTCAGAATAATCACCTGAGAGGGCATAAATTCAAATTGAGGAAAGACATATGTAGGACAGATGTGCGGAAATTTGCCTTTAGCCAGTGGGTAGTTTGTTGGTGGAACAGACTTCCATCCCTTGTTGTGGAAGTTGATAGCCTAAATAAATTTAAGGCTCAGCTGGACAGGTATTTCGAACGAACGGAGGTATGAAATGGAAATTTTTTTTTTTTTTTTTTTTTGGCTGATGCTGCGTAAGCTTGCTTTCTTGCATCATATGCCTCTACTAATGCTAATGCTAAAAGTTTATCAAGTGGAAATCTGCTGTACACCAATGGAAACAGTGAAAAGAGTGAAGACGAAGTTGAGTTTTTGGTCCATAAAGATATGAAAAACCAACATTTTGGAATTCAAAAGTACATCACCAATGGCGTCAAGATTACTATTCAGGATTTTTAAGAGGTACAAACTAAAGGTTATAATGATTTATGCACCAACATCGAGCTGCGATGATGAAAAGGTTAAAGAATGTACACCGAAATTTAGAGACTTCTAAATGAACAGAAAACTCGCTACACTATCATTATGGGGGACTGCAATGCTAAGGTTTGAAAGAGACAAAACAGCATAGAAAGGGAAACTATAGGAAATTTCGGAATTGGAGAAAGACTCGTGAAATTTGCAGTGTTTGGTTTCCCAAACACTGCAAAAAAAAAAGTGTTCATTACTGACATTTCTGTCAGTAATGAACACTTTTTTTTTTCAAGAAAGGTGTGAAGAGAAAGTAGACGTGTAAAAATCTAAATGGATTAACAAGTAATGAAATTGACTTCGTCCTCACTAACAGAACATATATTGTTAACGATGTTACAGTCTTGAACACGGTAAATGTTGGAAGCGATCACAGAATGGTGGAAGCGATCACAGAATGGTAAGATGCACACGTGATCTAGATGTAAAAAAGAAAGGAAAAATTGACTCCAGTAAATAATACGAAGGTCTTTGAGATAACAGAAGAGGAGAAAAAATCAGTGCCATTAGAAAGAGAGTCATTGAGGACATAAGAAGATTTGACGCAAGAAAAGTAGAACAAGCATTAAAGGAAAACAAAGGACTTAAATCAGCAGTCAAGAGCAGTAATTCAGAAAGACAAATGATACCGAATCTGAAGTATAGTGATGGTGTACTTATAAATAGCAGAGAAGGCATAATTAAAATAGCAGAAAACCAGTATAAAGTGTTATATAAGGAGCAAGAGAATGATGCCAGCAGTGGGAAAGATGGATCACAAATTTGCAGCACATACGACATACCCGATATCTTTCCTGATGAAGTAGAACATGCGTTGAAGAAAATGAAGACTCAAAAAAATCCCGGGTCAAGATTACTACTATATAGTTTGTACCTATTAAGTTACTATAGAGTTTGTATGCAAATATGGAGCGTACACCCTGGAAGTTTATTGTTATCAGAACAAATATTCATATCCTAGCCAATTTTACTGACTGGTAGATATGATGCGTCAGTCCCATCAGGCATCAGCTCGCACCCACGAAATCAGAGGCAAACCACTGAGGTCTAACCTAAACACATCGAAAAGCTTTAACAGGATGATCTCGCTTAACAGAATGGAACTGCTTAACCGGTTTCAAGTAAATTGAAAAATCCACTAAAACCTGCAGAACGACTATCTTCCAACAAACAACTGAGTCACAGTAGTACTAACTAGAACCCACAGTCTCTTGCATGCAGTGCAAGTAAAAATTGATTTCGGAAGACTGCCCGCCGTCCAAGGTGGTCCCCGATGCACAGTTCTCTCAAAATATCTGCCGTGGTTTCGGATGTCGTTTTGGAGGTTGACTGTGTAGCAACGCAATATTTTTGCTTCTCAGTGTTATGCTGCCATCAAGCAGTTCGTGCTCGTAGTTTGTGAAGCTTTACATGTTGTGGATACTCCTCTTTTAGACACCGAGCACGAAGGAACTTTTTTCATTTTTAACTGTAAATTTTTTGTAAATTTATTCTCTGAGTTGTAATTTTTTTTATCCCACTAGCTTGCACGCTGTACGAGGGACGATTGTAAACAGCAACCAATTGAATAAATAACATAAAATTAAATTAAATTAAATTAAATTGGGAGGAAGAGACATGACATAGAAACTGGCAAGAGCTTTCACAAAATTAGGAAAGGCGTGACCGCTAAGGACCGGAATAATGCAATCATAATTTTGCTGCATTATAAAGGAGACAAATCAGAAATTGGAAGTTATAGACCAATTAGCTTGTTGTCCCATATCTACAAGTTGCTCACAAGGGTCAACCCTAACCGATTAGAAAGAATACTTGATGGGAATCAACCGAAAGAGCAACCTGGCTTTAGGACAAGATTCTCAACTATGAATCACCTTCATGTAATATCCCAGCTAATGGATAAAGCAAATGAATATAAAACACCATTATGCTTGGCATTTGTGGATTATGAAAAGGCATTTAACTCCATACAGCATAAGACAATGTTTCGGGCACTGGAAAGACAAGGCACAGGTAACCTATACATTATTATTTTGAAGAAAATATATAAGAACGCTTTCTCCTTTATTAGAATAGACAAAGACAGTAGCAAATTTAAAATTAAGAAAGGAGTTTGACAAGGAGACAGAATATCTCCGAAGTTGTTTACAGCTGCAATTGAGGGAGCTTTCAGAAGATTAGACTTGTCGCAGAAAGGAGTCATTGTGAATGAAGAGTACCTAAACCATTTACGATTTGTAGATGACATTGTGATCGTAAGCCACGATCTCAAAGAATTAGAGAGAAACCTTAATCAGTTATGCAGAGTTAGTAATGATTTTGAACTAAAGATGAATATGGCTAAAACCAAAGTAATGATGAACAAGTACGGCATGTTACAGAAAGGGATAGTTGAAGGAGTAGAAATTGAAAAGGTGAATTCATATACTTATCTTGGACAAGTCATTAGCTGTAATAATGATAAATGACTGGAAGTCAAGAGAAGAATAAATTTTAGATGGATAGCATTCAGGAAATATAGTCACATACCGAGGAGCAATATCCCAATTTGTCTGAAACGTAAATTAATGAACCAATGTATACTCCCCACCATGACTTATGGAAGTGAAACTTGGGCACTCACCAAAAGAATGGAAGAGAAGCTGAGAACTACACAGCGAAGAATGGAACGAATTATATTGGGAATCAGACTGTTGGATAAGAAAAGAAACACATGGATTACACAGCAAACACAAATAAAGGACATTCTTATCAAAACTAAAGGACATTCTTATCAAAACTAATGGACATTGTTATCAAAAATAATCGACATTGTTATCAAAACTAAAGAACTGAAACGGATTTTGGCAGGACACATGGTTAGAAGACATAACGACAGCTGGAGCAAGAAAATAACAGAATGGTACCCAAGAGGAGCTAAAAGAAAACCTGGAAGACAACAACGGAGATGGAGAGATGAAATTCAAGAGTTCGTTGGTAGTAAATGGATGGGTATTGCACAAAACAGGTTTCTGGAGAGGCCTTCATCCTGCAGAAGATTTAAGAACATTTTATTTTAATTGTTAATTTAATTTAATTTTAGAAATATACTTAAAATCTATGCCATTTCTCGTACAGTACTAGGTTTTGGACCCATTTTGGAATGTTATCGATGACCACATTCCAGAAAAGGTCAAAATCCTGCTATGCACTGTAGCTAACAAGGTGCTAATGGGTTTCTTGGCTTAGTTTAAACCCAAGTTTAATACCGAGCACCTCGTGGAGAAGGGCCTTATTTGCTAAGAAGTCTGTTTGATCTGACTATGCCTCTGCCGGTAATGTGAATCGTTACGCACACATGAGCAGGAATAATTTTAATCTAGGTTATTTGTTAACAGTTTCTTGTCTTCCAGAATCTTGCTTTCTTATTATGTCTTTTAAGTCTATTTTTGATCCTTATTTTAGTGTTTGATTTAGACGTTATTGTTTTCCTAGTAGGTGCATACGATGCGTGCACGGATAATTAGGCACACCTACCAAATAGCGAGTAGCCACCTCCTTTAGCTCTTAAAACAGCCTCAAGTCCCCGGGATATGGGCTGCAGAAAGTGCTTGAAGAGTAATTCCATATCGGATAAACTAGAAAAATGGCCATTTTTAATATGATTGTTGTTCTTCATTTCCATGAAAAATGATTTGTGCAAAATATTGGTATGTACATGAAATTAGTTTTATACATGCACATTATTATGTACATGTACCAAATTAAAGCTTCCTGGATGAAGTAGCTCTAGGTTTATAGCACTTTAATATTTGGAAAATGCGCTACTTTTTTGTAATTTCGTCACATTTAAAATCTACATATATCAGCAAATTATCAAGGTAGAAACTTGGATTGTGTCAATTTGAAGCAATATGGTTTGGATGCTATAATCAAAATGTTAAAAATAGGGGGTTTCAATTTTCTGGGTCATTGAAGTAGAAAGTTTTCTTGAACATTTCAACAAACTACTCTTAAAATTTTTAAAAAATAAAATTTCACGCACTCTTAAACGACTCGAGCATATTTATGCAAAGTTTCAGTTGGGACAGCTAAGGGGCTATCATTTATTTAAAACTGAAGTGGAATGCACCCGAAGGCCGAAACAGCCTGAATATGGTTTGGCTGTGGTCAGTGTCATTTAATTTCAACACTTCCATCCACCTTATATGCACGGATTTTTTTTTTTTTTTTGCCAACTTAGCGATCGGTCTTTTCCATAAATATTAAGAGTCCGTTGAGACCTATTTCATAAATAATAATATCAGTGAATAATAAATAAACACATGCCTTAGTTAATGGAATAGCGTTAATAAGTTTAAATTAACAAAATGTATGGGTTTTCTAAATAAAATATATTGTCTATTTCATCTGGGATTAAATAGTTTTTCACAAGATTGTATTCCATAACCATTGCTCAGGCAATTTATTCTATTATTAGTCCAGTAAATTATTAGTTTGATTTAATTGGTTAAATCAGGCTAATAATTTAGTCAATTTTATGTGTGTTCTACAATAAAACCGAAATATCAGAAAGAAAAATATAAACCCCTTAACTGAATTCGTTTACCTTACCACAGTGCAGAAGTAATCTGGAAATTTCCCTAGATCGTTGTGGTTGGATTTAAATATGTTTCAAAGCAAAAACGTTATATCGGATTATTCTCAGTGAGGAGAAAACACTTGAAATGTTAAGGACACACTGATTTAACTTGACTAATAGTTCATTTTCCAGCACCTACAAGCTTAAGCTTTATTGTTCTTTAAAACTTATTCAGTAAAACTAAAACTTATGATGATCTATCCGATTACAGTCTGTTTCCTAAATTTCTTCAGCAACAGTGGACTCCTTTGGTAAGTACCATATATACATAGATGCGTTCCATAATCACATTTGTTTCATCTTTGTACGCCATTTTATTGCAATTTGCGCATACAGCAATATTTTCCTGAAGTTACTCTTAACTAATGGTTGTCCGATTTTCTGAATGCCACATATGTGAACTTCCTTCCTTCTATGACTCATTTCTGCATTGCATTTATCTCCAAGCTTTAATCGGATCTCATCAGTACAAATCTTCCCTGGTCTTTTACTCTTACCAGTCGGTAACTAGGAAGCGTGCTGATTACGCTTTAGTTTTAAGGCAAAGTAATGATTGAGCACATTTAAAATCGGTGTCCGTGTTATTGGCAAAGTGCAGTTTACTAAGTCTACTTGGGTCTTAATGGCCGATAATGAATACCGTAACACGAGGTTTCGGTCGTGTTTCTCCCCAAAATGTTTAGCCTGCTGCAATCATAAGATAACGAGTGTCGCTAAACGGCATCCGTCAACCTAATGGTTTCAGCTGTTAGTAACCGATTTTGGAGCCGTAGACACTTAATGATCCCAACTGCTGATAAAAAGCTCATTATTGCACTCCAGGTGTTGCTCTAAACTGCCATTGCGTCCTCTCCCTAACAGTGAAATGATTGCCAGTATTCTGATAGAGAAAACAAACAGAAACTGACTTTTATTGGGCAAGCGTTATGAAGTTTGTGGAGTATCTGCCAAGGGGAATGTACCGTTTTTATTTATTTTCTCCCCGAACATTTCGTTGCTACACAGTATGACAAATAACAAAGACGGACTGCAAAATCCAGGAGTGGGCCTGCCGAACCTTTTTTTTTTTTCTTTTTGTAGAGTTCAAACGTCCAGAAAACTTTTAAAATGTATAGATAGTTACGAAATTAACTGAGTGGAAAAGTATCCTGTACATTCTTAAAGGCACAATTTTGATAATTACGTTATCATATAAAATCTGTTTCTGCTCTGCTTTTAATCATGAGTGAAATATATACCAGATAATAATAAAGTTATGTGTAACAAGGATTGATAGAATGAATGAAATAATAGCATTCCGAATTAGTTTATGCAACATTACGAGAGAACCGGAATGATTGTTGCATGTTCCAAAATTTTTAAAATTATTTTGTAGATTTCAAATTTGAAATTTGTACCCCACATTATGAGTTGTACAAATTAACCGTTAAAATACATAAACAGAATAAATAAACGATTGCGAAAATTCTAAACAGTGAAATCAATACCAAAGTTTTGAAATGACTGAAGACCAAAGACGACATAAAAATTATACCACTTCTCGGTAAGCAAAGAACTGACTGTATAAGCATCGGTAAACCATAAAGAGGTGATCAGATCATCCTCGAAATCACTTCTACAAAGCCTGAATCTGCAGGCCATTTGTTTTAGCTGATAACAGAACTGCCCATAATAAGTGCGTGAACTTTCCATAGGAAATTGTGCAGACTTCGTTATCATGGTACAAATGCAGCTCACAAGCTCCAAATAATACTAAAGAATGTCAAACGTCGTGCATTGCCCATAAGTCGTGGCCGCTGGTGTGTCGAGTTGGGTTGCACATTGACGGTCGAGTCTGGCTTTTATAATTCCCGAAGTACGTTACCTGCGTGCATTATCTCAACACTGAAGCTTTAAGGAGGTAGCCTCATGGGGGACAAGAGAAGCAATCCATCACTTGGTTCAGGCTGTGCTGTTACCATAGTAAGTTCAGGCTGTGCTGTTACCATAGTAAGTTCAGGCTGTGCTGTTACCATAGTAACAGCACAAAATCCCTCAAAGCCCTTTCGTATATTGGCATTTTGATAGGATCACGGTGCTTACTCTGCCAGTTCTGTAGAAACTGGGTATTTTAAGTTACAGTACTTGGGTTTAAGAAAACAAGGTTCCAGAACTGGTTCCTGAGCCCAGTAATGCCCAGTTCTATTGCTGCTGTAATGGTTACTGCATTAAAAGGTAGATAGCGCCGAAGTCTGTTTGGCTGTTAGATTGAACTGGTCGAACCTTCCACAAATGGTTTTTACTGCCGGACAAAGGCATTCAGGATAAAGCTTGCTCCTGACGCAATTGTGCTTAATGTTCCTTTTCTTCAGACTGGTGTCTGAATATCTGGAATCTTCGGATTCGGGACAAATTTGAAGGTGTCTGCAATTCTGCCCAGACACGATAGGTGGAAGTATATGATGAGAGAATTGTCAATCAATTCGGCTCTGGAGAGAATGTGCAAATATCATGGGGCAGAATTTTTCTCAGTATGGTCTGTGTTTGTCAACAGGAGAGACTGCTCCTACAGGGATGGGATACACTTAAATTGAAGGAGTGCAAGAAAGTTGCTGTTGAGGCAGTATTAGGTGGGTCTAATAGATTAACAGTAGCTTCAGGCAGAGGTGAAAGTGATTCTTGCACTGCTTCTATCGAAGTGAGTAGCAGCCTGGAAAGCAAGATGCTGGAGAATTCAAGGACTGTTGGGAGTCACCACGGAACAAGTAAATACATGGGCTGTGTTAGGGTAATAAAGATTTAAAACAGGTGCATGTATACTTGCATGTACACCAATGCTAGGAATATAGTAAATTTTGATGAATTTGAAATGCTGGTCAAGACATCAAAGGCGCATATTGTCACACAGATGCAAGAAATGCAGAATTTGAATCTGGGAAGTACAATGTGTATAGAAAGGACAGACAGGATGGGAAGAGTTCTGCTGTTAGTTAAGAAACATAAAATCTAAGGCAGTGAATCCACTTGACATGGATTGACAGTGCAATGTTGAGTCAGTTTGGTGTGGCATAAACACTTGGAAAGCAAAAATTAGGGTAGGAGTGTGTTATAGACCTAAAGATTCTGAGTACAATAAACAACTGTACAGAGAAATAGAGTGAGCCAGTAAATCAGATTGTTTATAAAATTATAAATTTTAACTTCACAGATATTGACTGAAACTTATGGTTGGCCACTCGCACACTAGCAAGATTTTGTGGATTTATTGGATAATTGTTTTTTCTACAGCAGCATGTTTGAGAGGCAACCAGAGGGAATAATACTCTTGATCTCATTATCAGCAGTGATTATTCATGCATTAAGAATCTGCATATTCTTAATGCATGAATGTGCTGAAGTGGGATTTACTTAAAGATGTAACTACCATCAGGGATAAAGGAAAGGGTTTTTGCTTTTGTAAAGGTGACTGCAATGGTCTCAGACAGTTTTTAAATTCTATACAGTGGGACCAACTGATAACGTTACCAACAGCAAATTCTAAAGGGGAAAGCATTCAAGGAATTAATCTTAGAAGCTACCAGGCTTTTTATACTAAGAAATCCTGGCCTAAATGGATGTCCGATGAACGAATGGGACTCATGACAGAGAAGAAAAATGCATGGTATGCATATAAAGTATCAGGTGACACAGAAGACGTTTATGATAGATATAAGCTAGTCTATAATCAAGTCACAAAGTAGGTTAGGCAAGCGAAGGAAGACTATGAGAAATGCTTTGCAAAGGATGAAATGAAAAACCTCAAAGACTTCTTTACTTATGTAAACTTTAGAATGAAGGGGTTGAATCAGATTGGTCCACTTGATATATTTGTTTCGACTGTTGATGGTCCTGCTCAGGTAGCTGACAAACTGAATTAGTATTTTTCATGTACATTCACATATGAATAGTTATTTAGGGAGGGAAATGCCAGAAGTTTTCCAAACTGTAACAGGGTGCTTAATAATTTTGTAATAACTGAGAGCAAAGTGGAGGAGAAATTTTTGAAGTTAAACATAAGAAAGGCACCTGGGGTAGATGGGATCTATCGAGTTAAAGGAGGCAGCAAAAGCAGTAAGCAAACCCTTAGCAATAATTGTGAGAGTATCCTTTGATTCAGGAGAAGTACCCACAGACTGTAGATTTGGAAATGTGTTCCGTATTCACAAATAGGGTTTTAAAGAGTGATACGAGTAATTATAGACCTGTTAGTTTAACTTCTGTTGCGGGGAAAATTATAGAGTCACTAGTTAAAGAAGCATTGCAGGATCATCTAGACAAGACTTCAGTTACAGTTCAGCCACAGCATGGGTTTATTAAGGGGAAGTCTTGTTTGATTAATTTTATTTGATACTCTGATGGGATCACAGAGGAACTGAATACAAAAAATAATTTTGATGCCATACTGTTGATACTGTTTGTACATGGAAGACTGCTGCACAAATTGGAGAAGTATGGCATTAAGGGTAAGTTGCTGCTGTAATAAAGGGCTGGTAGAGTGGGAGAAGACAGGGTGGTAACCAATGGATACTGCTCTTCATGGACTAATGTTATTAATGGATTCCCCAGGGTTGAACCTATTGTTGTTTTCTGTATGTATCAATGATATTGATGAAGGTATAGCACTCTTCATGTCCAAATTTGCAGACGATACAAAGGTTGGTATGGTTGTTAATGGCAGTAATGACAGCATGCTACTGCAACAAGATCTAGAAAAGTCGGGCAGATGAGCTGAGAGGTGGCAACTGAAGTTTAACATTAACAAATGCAAAGTACTGAATGTGGGTAGCAGTAATCCTCCAGAGAAATGTACCAACTGTGTGGTACTCTCAGGGTAGTTGAGAATCAAAAGGACCTAGGGTAATTGTGCAGACAGATATGAAGTTTTCTGAGCAGTGCAGACAGGCTGCAAGAGCAGCTCATGGGTCAATGATATACAGGAATTTGGCTATCCCAGATCAGCAGGTGATTATCCCCTTGTATAAGGTAACACCTTGAATACTGCATACAGGTCTGAAGTCCTCATTTTAGGATGCACGTAGAGCTACTGGAACGAGTACAGAGAAAGGAAACGAAATTGATGAGGTGTACAAAGGGTTGCTCTTACCAAGAACGACTTAAGTTCTGAAAATTGCAGCGTCGGAAGATTAGGCACCTGCGAAATGATGTGATTGAGATATAGAAAGCCTTAAATGGATTTAGAAAGCTCAGTGCTGAGGGGATTCTTCCTCTTGCTCCGAGTTTGCACGTGAGAGGAGCATAAATCCAAGTTAAGATTAAGTTAAAGTCAAGTTAAAACAGTTGTTGTAGAATATATGTGCTGAAATTTTACTTCAGCCAGTGGATGGTTGATTGTTTGAACAAACTTCTACTCTCGTTGTGGAAATTCAATAAATTCTTAAATAAAGCTTAAATATAAGCATTTAAATAAATTCAAAGAAAAACTCGACAAACTTTTGGAGCGAATGGATGAGTGAAATGGGAAGTTTTTTTTTTTTGTTTTGGCTGATGCTGTGTAAGCTTACTTTCTTGCATCATATATCCCTACTGATACTAATGCTAAACATATGGGAATTTTCCTTGTTCCCCACAGTTTGTGTCTTGAATATTCCTCACAACTTGTTGGATCATTTGACAAGTTGTATCAGCGAACGTTGTATCAGCGCACATATTATGGGAATGGACTAACATCATGAAGCTGTACATTCCTGGCTTATTTCTCTAACAGAATAGGAATCCGCTGATGGTTGCTTGTTGTCCTTTTCTTGTTACAACAAATAGGAATGTTGCGGTCATGCTTTCCTTTTAATTAAATCTCAGCTTATACTCTGGATGGTCGAGGCCAGAAAGGTTTATGATTTCTTTATAATTGTTTTCAGCCGATTTACTAGTTCAAAAAATGAATATAAACTGCCCTTTTTGTGCTCCATATGGACTTTATCTACCACTGTACAAATTTGTGTCCGTGTATTGTACCGACCACAACGACACCGTGATTTGAAAGATCGAATTTTTATTAACTACGTCCATTAATATTTTGGTAAGGACGTAATATATTAAGATGTAAAATATAATTAATTTTGTTAAATATCAGCACAGTTATTACTATTTTATTAATTTTAATGCACCTTTTATTATGGTGTATAATCCCTGACCTGTTTAATATACTGTTTTTTTAAAAATATTTTAACATTTTTAAACCCAGCTTTTGAAAGCGTAAACAAAATAATTAGGTTACACGCAAGGCCTTACATTGCACATGGGTTCGAATGTGGTTTCATAAATTAAAATTTAATGAAAATCCGTTGAATAACTCGAGATATTTTAAAATAATTGGAAATATGTATAAGAAATCAATTTGTTCAGTTTCCTTCTATCCGATTTTGCTTGACAAATGTTTCTTTCGAAATACTTGTCGTAAAAAAGAAAACAAAATCCATACACGATTTCATGAAAATTCGTTCAGTGAGATTCAAGTTTTTGGACGAAAGGAGATGTTTAAACTAAATTGACGCTTACGCATTGCTAACCTACCTAAAAAGTTATACATCGAAACGTCTACATTCTTTCAGCGATGTATCGCTAGTATCAAATGCGTCTTTTCCTATTCCGAGGCATCGATTATAGAAATATTGATGATTTTCTCGCATTTCCAATGCTGAAGCAATCGATTGTGCCTTTCCAGTGTAGCAGTGCAGTGCATCATCTGTGTTTGCATTCTGATTCTCCTCCATAATCATAACTAGGCCCGAGTAATACAGAAATATCTGTTCTGACGAATGGACGCAATTATTTATCTGGGTATCGATGTCAATGAAAGGTGGCCTTCAAGAGTAAACTAGTCATCGAATTCCATCTATATGTAAAATAAGTCTTCATCCAACTCATGCGATTCAATTAATTTTCTTTTTTTGGAAATTTTGAACTGATTTCAAATGAATTTTTAGCGCTTGATTTAACTTTCTATTTTATGATTGACAAATGTTTCTTTGTCACTTATGCCACTTAGAAAACAGTTCTGCAATTTAGAAAAGAATTTTTGTTATGAACTGTTAAAATTATGCGAATGGTGAGTACCGTGCAAAACGTTGCGAGATTTTGAGGCACATTGGATTTGTTTCATGAGGAGGATAGGAATTCCATTGTCGTTGGATTACATAAAGGACAAAGAAAGAAAAAGCACATACAGTATATAAAAATTATGACTATTCACTGCGTCTTGCTTCTTTTCGAGTTTTTTTTCACTCTTTTCAGGCGGAATAACAAAACATGGCATTTCTACAGCGTTAGAGAAAATTACGCGTCTCTCCAAAAAGGGCATCAAAAAAGAGTTGCTTAATTTTCTGCTCCTCTCCTAGTTTCTTTTTACTGGAAAAACAAAACGAAGTGTGACTACACACTAGTGGCGAAATATACTTTTTTTTTTGCATTTCATTTCCTCGTAGACCTCCATTTAAGATTTACAGTCCACATGAACACACGAGCTCTGTTGGTTAGACATCTTCGGCAGTTGATTTTCTTGTTTTTCGAGTTCTAGATTTTGAAGGCTGGGTATTTTTTTTTTTTTTTTTTTTCAATGTGTTCGATATTTGCTGCCAGACGGAGTACAGCTCTCACGTATGATTTCTTTTATCAGGAATTCGGCACTGCCAGTGGTGGGGGAGGGAAACAAGGAATGAATCGCATAAACAGAACTAGATTGATAAATCTGATTGAACGTTGCCTTGTACTGAAAGGACGGCCAAAAAGGGAAAGAAAAAATATTTTAAATTGAAGATTTCTCCCAGTAAAATCGCACACGAGGAAAAAAATGTACGCCAGTAATCTTAAATCACCAGTAAGGAAGTGAGATCATTATCAATGAATATACTTTCTAATAATAAATCATTGTACTCGCTCTCTTTAATTGTTTAGAGCAGGCGTGGCCTACTTAATTTGTGATGCGATCTACTTTTTTCCTTCAAAATGTGCCGCGATCAACCATCTCAAAAATTACATTGCACAAGGGGCACAATTCGAGGGATGACTGTATATTTAAAATTCGTCGTGATCGACCGAATTAAATCCGCGATCGACTCATTGGCCGCCCCTGGTTTAGAGCATAGAAGGATAGACCTTACTTCTTAATTTAGTTAAGAGTTGGTCTATCCAAACTGTTGGAAGCAAGTTTAACTCTCAGATTAATACTTAATGCTTTGTATACGAACTTACAGCGAGCTGCTGATTTTAAAATCATGATCATTGATTAGAAAAAAACTGTTTTTTTTTATTTATTTCATTTTTTTAAATCTCCGCTTATGCTCTCTTTTGGTGTAATATTTTTAACAACTGGGACCACAAACAATTTGGAAAATTTTTCATTAATACATTACATGAGAGCTGGCCATTAATTTATTAACAAATTATTTAACAAAATCAAAGATTATTTAATTTTTTTCATGCAAATGGTATACATAACAATGATAACTCATTTATAAATAAAAACACCAAGGTTATAATGACTTCACGCAGGTACCAAAATAGACTGAGTGATCACTGAATTATGACCACCCCTATGAAAACTGAATGCGACCCGTTGACCACATGAGGTACCAGAGTGCGTAGTTAGTCGACCTACGTAGCATAGATAAGGTGTCAGTGGTTCAGTACGTAGTAAAATTCTTCCAAGCGTGATAGGTAAAAGGAAGGATTTATCGGACTTTGATAAAGGACAGATTGTGAGTGCTCGACGAGCTGGTGCCTCAATTTCCCAAATGGCTGATCTGGTGGGAGTGTTTGAGCAGCCGTAGTTAAAATGTACCAGAACTGGCGTCAAAATGGTCAAACAACGACCTGACGGGAAAACTGAAACGGTCAGCGAAAGGTTGATGTTAGAGGTGAGCGCCGGGTCCGACGATTCCTGCCGGCGAACAGGCGCAGCACTGTTGAAGAGTTGATTGCCGAATACAACATGGGCCAATCCGGAACAATATCTGGCATGACTATGCGGCGCACGCTCGTACGTATGGGCTATACCAGCAGACGACCCCTACGGCATCCTCTCCTAATCAAGTTTCATCGGCATAAAAGACTCGCCTGGTGCAAAGAGCATGCAAGTTGGACATTAGAAGACTGGAAGAAGGTGTGCTGGTCGGATGAGTCACGTTATTTGCCCCACACCGTGGATGATCTTGTACGGATTTGGCGTCACCAACATGAGGCTCTTGATCCATCATGCATGATATCAGAAGTGCAGGACGGTGGAGGCGGTTGTATGGTGTGGAGCATGTTTCACTGGCAGGAAATTGTACCTCTGGTGCATGTGGAACAACGTATCAGTGGTCTTCGTTATCGTCAATTGCTTGCTGACTGTGTACACCCCGCTATGTTACACTTTTTCCCGAATGCCGATGGGCCCTTCCAAGATGACAATACGCCGAGCCATCGGTACTTGTAAATTGAGGAACACAGTTCTGACGTCCATCATATCGATTGGCCTCCGAACTCCATCGATATCAATCCCATAGAGCACTTGTGGGACGCTGCGGAAAGGCATATCAGGTGTCTGGATATGAATCACCGCCATATCTGCATTGCTGGGCGCCTTACACACAGCTTGGTTGGCCCTATCTCCCGAACGCTTCCGACATCTTGCTGAATCATTGCCCCGTCGGAACCTTGTTGAATCATAGCTGCTGTACTAAGGGCAAAAGGAGGACCTACGAAGGATTAAGTAGATAGTCATAAAACAGTAATTCCTCAGTGTGTATTGTAATTATTTGTGCACTTATAAAGATATAAAAATGTAATTCAATCTGTCTAATGACGTAATTAAACCTTATTTTAATTTACCCCAAATCAAATTTTACACATTATATGTACTTGACAGTGCTCATCGCATTATTTTGGGTTGTCGATCTCAGCGAACAGTGGCAATGATTAAGTTAGGTGTGTGTTAAGCGCCTGAATGCTAAGGCTCTGAGGGATAAGTATATATTTTCCGTAAGTTACGTTTATTTTTCGGTCGATTTTCTGTTTGATGGACCTAAACCATGCATCCTTCGCTTGAGACCGACCAACTCAGCCACATTTTGCAAAAAGCCAGTAAAACTTCTCGAGTCCTTGACGGGACTGACAGTTTTTTCCCACCAGGGATGGGAGAACGATGAAAAAGACTTTTCTGTTTGGAGCATTTTTATCTAAACCTGCCGTAGAACTGAGATAATTTAAGTATTGTAATTCACTTTGTTGTCTTCCTGTTATCTTCTAAGTAACATATATAACTTGATCTGATTTAAATAGAAAATAATAATAAAAATAAATAAATAAATGGGGGAAACAATGCTTGACTGGGGCTCTATTCTGACCTCACTTGGTGTGAGAAGATTAAGGAATTATACTAAGCTTCTTTATTTTTTGTGATATTATTATTATTTTAAAACAACTTCCGCTCTAATGAAACATCGAATAACAAATACACTATCCACCTAATTTGGGTCTCAGAAGTTCAGATTCTTGGTTCAACGTAACGCTAAGTAGAACACTGAAAAATCAATTTACTCAACACGTTATGAAAGCAGAAATCTTATCAAACACCTTATCATATGAAAACAAACTCTTTATCATATGAAAACAAACGCCCTATCATTTTAATGAGCAATTACTGCTCATTAAATACAAATAAATACATTATACAATACGGTTAAATACAAATGGGTAAATAACGCGCTTAAGTTGCAAATTAAATCGGATACATGTTAATTCGGAAAACCATGTTTCTTTCCCTCCAGAAGTTTTTTCTTTAACAAAAATACTCTTTTGTGAAAGCAACCCCTTTCCTTTCACCCTTGGCTACCAAATCACTGCTTAATCTACTGTATATACTCTATGGCAAACATGGCCCCTGCAGTCTACTATATCATATAACATCTAAAGACATTTTCTTTTGAGCTCCATTCAGTGCTAAAATACAGTTCTCATAAATTAAGCTACAACTAGTCCATGCAATCCTGAAAAAGAAACATACGTCATTTATATGTAACATATATACGAATTCGTTCTGTATGCATTGAAAGCTTAATTAATCTGCATAAATATTGGGTCCAACTGCGTGCTGAAAGGGTACAATGTCTATGGATGTGTCTTTTATAAGAACTACTGACAAAAAAAAAAAAAGAACGAACGAACTTTTTCTCTTGCTTAAGGCTGCTGTGAAGTGCTTAAGGCACTTCACAGCAGCCTTACTTACTTTTCATCTTGGCTGAGAGCTTCTCTGCTGGTTCCGTGGTTGCTCATTCCTTCGGGAACAAGATTTTTTCAAGCCGTTATCCTTAAGTAGGGCTTTCCGGACTCTGTCTTTCTTCCTTTCTTCCCTCACAAATTACATTCCTTCAAATTAGGGATAGTCAGACTTTGGTACTACCTTAGGGTCCTTACCTAGTTAAATTCAGTTGACAGCGGCCTGTTGTCCGTGTCAGGAATACCTATTATTCTTCTCACTGGCTGTGGACACAGAAAGCAGTTTATTAGCATATTGTCAGGTCCAACACACGTACCAGTCTGTATGAGTGATTTGAGTGGTATGTACACATACAAATAGGGTTTACAACTTTGAAAAAGGAAACCCTTGAAAACATTTTATTTAATTATATTTTAAAAACCGTTTGAAAAAAATTTAATTATATTTTAAATAAGGTTGATCATCGATTATCAGAAACACTGACATAAACAGCAAAAACTCCCGGAAAGGAGACTTGCGAAAACCGAGAACTTCGATTCTGAGCATCCATCATTTGCCCATTCATTTCTCCCATCAGCGCATAGCAACAACACGACGTCCATTGTTTGAGCAGCTGAAAACCAGCAAATTCATTTCAGAAAACAAGCGAATAACACAATCTGTGATGACGAGTACTGACATGCTGTTACTGTGCGCTTCCGTTAAATTACATGATTCACTTAAGTTGGCTGAAGTGCTAGTTCACCCAAAGCAGGCCACATGGGTTCTACGTGAAAGCAAACTTAGATCAGCTGCTAAGGCGTGATCACCTGAGCAGCCATCCTACTTGTTTTCGCAATTCCAGCAGATATATATCCGCTTAAGACGCCCGATCAAAAATCCATAACTCCACTAAGAACGCGGTGCACATTTTCATTACCATACACACGAATGGCATCATTTGACTCTTCTTTTTCTCATACTCTATTACATATAATAAACAGAATTTCCTTTATTTTGTTTTTCTTCTCTCACCTAGCAACTTAAGTTCCTTCTTAT
This sequence comes from Mastigoproctus giganteus, assembly GCF_048544385.1. Taxonomy (NCBI): domain Eukaryota; kingdom Metazoa; phylum Arthropoda; class Arachnida; order Uropygi; family Thelyphonidae; genus Mastigoproctus; species Mastigoproctus giganteus. The sequence continues at coordinate 115,547,435 of NC_143575.1, forward strand.
TTCTCATATGTGACAACTCTAACGTGAGGAACACAACGGGAGTTTGATACCATTAGGTGTGGCTAGCTACAGTATCCAGGTCATTGTCTTTCTTCTATACTACTATTTTTTTTTTATTAGGGTCACCCGAAAAGTTACTTCATCTATCCATGTGTATTGCGTCTGTAAAATTGCGTGTGTTCACTGGTCGATTGCCTGCTTTGCAGGACGAAAAACTCAGACTTTTCAGAGAAAAATCCTTGCTATCTACACCTGAGACCGACTAACTCAGCCACGGAGTGAAAAACACCCATAATGGGTTCTTGCGTCTTCGACAGGATTCAAACTCCGCCATTTCCCATCCAGTGTGGAGAGGACCCTGACGATACCACTGTCTACTGCGCAGACTTTCTTTCTTCCATAGCTACGGTTTATTGGTTCTGATTAACTTTGTTTTTGTTAGTAACTTTGTAAGATGCTCCCCTAAATAGTAAGTAATAGTATTCACCATATGCATTACTTATTTAAAGGAGTACTGGTTAAAGAAGTAATGCAGGACTATCTGGACAGCAATGCAATTATACTGCAGTCACAGCATGAATTTGTTAAGGGGCGGTCTTGCCTAACCAATCTGATAAGTTACTATGATGCATCGATCTGAAACTGGATGCAAAAAATAATTTGGATATTACATATTTGTGTTTCAGGAAGGAGCAATGTTATTGCTGCTGATAAAGGGATGATTAAGTGGAAGAAGACAGAGTTGTTTTTAATGGGCACTGCTCTTCGTAGATAGAATATTATCAGTGGAGTTTCCGAGGGTTCAGTGCTGGGCCCACTGTTCAATTCAATATTTTTTTAATGATATTTATGAAATATCTGATCATTGATGGCACTGATCATTAAGGACTCTGCCAATCTTTGCATCTTCTGAAAACAATGACATCACGCCTTCCATCCCTTTGTCGATGTCATTTATGAAAATGAGAAAGAACAGTGGACCAAAAAGCTATATCGGGCTTAATGTCAAAGTTTGCGTATGATACAAAGGTTGGCAGAGTGGTTAACAACAGTAATGACGGTATGATACTGCAACAAGATTTAGAAAAATTAGATCGACGGGCTCAGAAATGGCAGTTTAAATTTAACATTAACATGCTGACATTACAGCTCACTGGGTTTTGTCAATGATATACAAGAACTAGTAATGCTAGTGAATATAAGCAGATCATTATGCACAAGGCCATGGTTAGGCAGCATCTAATTGTATACTGGTTTGGAAGCCTCACTTTAGGGATGATTTAAATCTGTTGAACGGGTGCAGAGAAGGGCAACCAGATCGGTGAAGACAAATTCTTGGAAGGTAAGTGTGTGTGTGTGTGTGTGTGTGTGTGTGTGTGTGTGTGTGTGTGTGTGTGTGTGTGTGTGTGTGTGTGTGTGCGCGCGCTGGATGATGCTATATAAGCTTGCGTTTGCCCCTATTACTACATATAGTGCAAGGAGGCCACAGGTGGTAGGCCACAAGGAGGATACTACTACATATAGCGCAAGGAGGCCACTGCAGTGCGAAAAAAAATCCACCAAATAAATAAGAAAATTCAAATTATATGCTCTTGACACAAGTAATTATCCAGTTGACCTCTGAATTTATTCAAACTGTCAGCCTCGAGGGCAACTTGTTCCAGAAATCAACGACTCGCAGACTTAAAGAAATCTTTCTACAACGTAATCTAAACCCCAACCTCTGTAATTTGAATTTATGGCTTCCAGTTCTGGAATTCGCTATAACAATGAAAATTCCACTCTCATTCATTTGGGGGTTGCAATGAAAATTCCATTTTATTTTGGGGTTGCAATACCCCAAATGTAAGACTTTGAATTTAGCAGAATTCATACATAGTTGCCACTTCTCTGACCAAGTTAAAGTTCAAGTTATCCTTAAAGAATGCTGCTTGGCACTGATAATTAAGTACTCCTCCAATTTTTACATCGTCTGCAAACTTTTACATCATGCCATCTATTCCTTCGTCGATGTCATTTATGAAATTGAGAAACAATAGTGATCCAAAAACCGATCCTTGAGGGACCCCATTCCTGACGTTACACCAATCGGAAGAATTACCCATAAATCACAACCTTCTGCTCTGCAGTCACCCAGCAATGGGGGCCCCGGATGCCAAGCGTTCCGTGGCCAAGCGATTTCTAGTGCGTTTCAAAAAGCGTTTTCTACAAGAATTTGAGCGAACATACAGTGGCGGACAAAAAAATTGCATCACCTTAAAAAGTAACATTTGTAGTGAAACGTATAAGATGTTGTTTGATTACAGTCATTTCATTTTGTTTGTCACAAAGCAGGCGAAGGTATTGTGTCAGATAACGTTTCTGTTGCATCAGACAGTAATTGCAAGGTATTGTATTAACCTTTTCTATAAATACGGTGTTGGGAGGGTATAGACGCTCTATACGTTTCTATAAATACGGTGTTGGAAGGGTATAGGTGTAGGAAGGATATCCTGTTTTGCGGAGGTGTAAGCATGGCTCCATATGTTCAGTTGACATCAAGAAAAAAAAGTGTAGCTGTTGCTCTGCCCCAGGAAGGGCTTTCTACGCCTGCTATCCCTGATAAAATAAGCTGCCACCAGTCAACAGTACCCCGGGTGCTGAAATTAAAGTACGAAACCGGTGATGTATGTGAAGAGAAGAGGTGGATCAGGCCGTAAGAGAGTGACTACGCATTCTCATGATCGATGTTTGAAAGCTATGCCTTCGTAATGGCCATTCTAGTGCTCCTGATCTAAAATTGGCCCTTGAGATGTCCTCTGTGGGTGTTGAAACAAGTGCACGAACTATCGAAAGACGGCTTTCGGAATGCGGTCTGCATGCCTATCAGCCCAAGAAGAAGCCTTTGTTGACCCAACAAATGAGGAAGAAGCGACATGCTTGGGCTAAAACGCATGTTTCATGGACAAAAGTGCAATGGGACACCGTCATCTTTTCTGACGAATCGAAATTCAACTTGCATGGACATGTGGACATGTGTATATGTAAAGGGCGGCTCCTAGAACGTTTGTTCAACTCCGCCTCGTATCTCTTTCAACCTGCATGGATCTGATGGGAAGCGATATGTCAGAAGACGAAAATCGGAGGCATACCATCCTGACTGCATAACACCGACTGTAAAGTTCCCCGCCGGTCAGATGGTCTGGGGATGCATAACAAGCAAAGGGCTGGGCGAAATAAGTTTATTAACGGAACGGTGAATGCAGAAACCTAGGCTGCTATCTTGGAGGGGTGCCTGAAACCTGTTATTAGGGATCACCACACAGACATCCAAACTGCATTTTTCAACAGGACTCAGCACCTTGCCACACAGCAAAATTGGTAAGTTCTATGCTATTTAGATTTAATGATGAGTTTGTCTTCTTGTCTCACAAGACTTAAAATATACTTACATCAATATTTCCTCTCGTTTTTTTCCCTTAACGTGTAGTCATACCTCAGAAATGCTGGCATTACAGTATTGGACTGGCCCGGCAACAGTACAGTTTGAATCCTGTTGAAATTTCATGGTGAACAATGTCGTCTAAAATTGCTTAGAAGAAGTCAACAAGTAATATTCAGCTATAGGAGAGCATTGCAAGGGTGTGGTACCCCGAAATTGGACAACTGTATATCCAGAAGTTGATTAACTCTATGTCAGTTTGTTGCAAAGCTGTAATTGCAGCTCAAGGAGGAACATCAGAATATTGAGGACTTATTTTGCTGATTTACAGTACATAATACTATTACGTTAACTTGCCAGTTCAGTTTGTTCACGTAAATGCAATAAAATGTATGTTTGGTTGTCATGATTGCCATTTGCATGATTTCTCATATTTCCATTAAATACGCATTTTACCCTTAGGGAAGATATTTATGGCAATTAGGTATATTGGAATCTTTTTATTGGATTTCATTCACAGAAATATATATCCCATCTAACAAATGCATTTCTGCAACCAACAATGCAGCGCAAAACACATTATTTTCAAAATTCACAAGTGGTGCAGTTTTTTTTGTCCGCCACTATATTCTATTTCTTGATTTTATTTGTATATTAGAGTAGCACTTTCGCTCTACAAGAAGTAGGCAGAGGCCCAGAAAGCAAAACCACCTTTCTGTTTCATTTTTCTATAAGTACTAACTTACGAACTCAGCCGCTTGGTCACCTCGTGGCACTGCACCTGCCTCCCCGTGGCGGGGTCGGTAACCTCTGTGGTAAAGATAAATTCCCAGGGCCAAAAGGGGCCATCATGGATTCTAACAATTTTCCACCCTTAGAGTCTTCAAGCTCAAGACAAGAATCCTGAATGGGAGAAGTTTTATATATGCATTTTTCACAACGTGGCCGAATTAATCGGTCTGCGATGGCCCCACCTCGGGTTTTTAGCCTGCTGAAAACTCGTTTTTTCCCTCCAGCAAACAGGAAAAAAAGTCGAGTACAATAATCCACAAAGAGAATATGCTGATGTCTCATGATCTTAGTTGCTTCGTTGTTTAATCTAAAAATGTAGAGAAAATCCATGGTACTATAGGAAAAATTATGTAGGCTAAACGATTGAAAAGAAATGGTCCTCGAGGCTGAATTAATTCGATCTCAGGTGGAGTAAGTAGGATCTTCTTAGATGAATTAATCTGGGTTTTTCATCCCGCACAACATGCAAATCGGCTCGTGAGCGCATAGATGTAATGAACAATGGCGCATTGTGGTCTGAGTTATGGATGTACCTAAAACTCAACAATAAACAATTCCTCCTACGATAATTGCATTATTTTATCAGATATGTAATAAGAGTTAAATTTCGAGGAGGACATGGATGTTGTGTTCGATATCACAATATCATAAATAAATAAATAAATAAATTTTCTGTTTATACTCCGGAATGTAGTTTTCTTTCTCAACCCATCTGCGATTATAAACGACTTAAGTACAGCAAGGAAGGCTAACTGGAAGATTTCCTTTGATATCAAAACCAAACCTAATGATTAGCTACCAGATTCATTCAAAAACATATGACGACCGTTTTGAATTTCCCTGTGGTATAGTTTCATCTATAATCTCCTAAATTTCACTTACTTGCTCTTCTAAACGTACTGTTGATGTTAACTTCAAAGTAATAGAATCGTTTAGCTCCATTCTATAAACTGACCAATTTATAATTTGTAGTACGTTCCTAAGTACTAATAAACTATGATCTTTTTTCAGCTTATCTCGTGGTGTTATATGTTTTTATTACTTTCAACTTACTTCTGTACGTGTTATTCCATTCACACACGATCTGTACTGGCAGTGATTAATTAAAATCAGTAAAAGCATACTTTCTCCCTGCGGACTATGATGTATCCATATAGTCAGAATAAATGCGGTGGGACATGGAACTCAAGTACCGAAAGTCAGGTATGCTCTTCCTTACATTCTCCATCCACCTTGTTCTAATTACCCACTGCATAATTACTTCCCTTTTGAAAGTAACGTTTATACATGCATTTGCTCAGCCGTCCGTGTCATCTTTGTGCGTTCTAGCATTTTTCCTTTTAAGCATGGAAACTTGCCCACATTCAGGCTATCACAAAAATGGGGACATGTTTCCTTACAATCCCATTGTCTTCCTAGTGTCCTTGTTTCAACTCTTTTAAAGTGAGAAAGAGAAAGCCATTAACAACCTATTCCTAAACTATTACAACATCTCCCAGTTAATTAATGATCTTCCCTGCGAATTACGCTGCTACAGTAAAAGTACCTACTCATTGATCCGTATTACTGTATCCCACAGCCATGGACTTGTATTTTCCTCTTTCTATCTTTTTGCAATATGAAGTCAGTACTATTTTATTTAAGAGTTGAATAATTTATTTAATATTAATCGCTAAGTATCTTGAAAATGAAATAGTATCCAAATTATTACAAATACAGATGTTCTTGATTAATATTACCGTGCTTATATTCTTGATTAATATTACCGTGCTTATAAATGGTCGGTTTATTAATAAATTTAATAAATTTTATTCAATGGTCGGTGTATGAATTTATATATTCTTAGACATGAGTTTTCCCGACCTCAGAGGCCTCTTTCAGGATAACAGAGATTAATTTTTCACCACTTTATCGGCGATCAAATCTCCACTTGCCTATCATTATTTTCTAATAAGCAATCAAGGCAGATCAGTCTGTTTTCCACAGCTGCCTTCAAAGTTTCAGAATGTTCCTCCCGAAGGATTGCGTCTTTTAACTCGGAAAATGTTGTTGTCGTTGCATCCTCATCAATTCTTGTGATGCTGACGCACGATCACTTTTAGGCTTAGGAATTAAGTAGGCTTCTTTGAAACGCCTTAGAATATTTAATACGGTTCTTCACGAACAAGGGGAGGATTTCCAGACATATTTCTCTTTTTTGATACGCTGCGAGGACTGCCATTATTGTAATAAAATTTAATTATATATGCTTTATCTTTAAGAACAATGTAAAACGAATTTGACTGGACTTGCTTGATTAATTAATTAATTAATTTAACGCTACAGCTTGGTTAACTTAAGTTAGGGTTACAGCTTTAAGCTTTTATGTCGTAACGATGAAGAATACGATGAGCAGATCGTTAGTTCGATCGCAGAGTAATCCCTTTTTATAAAATATGCAAACGCTAATTTATTTATTGGAGTAAATAAATCGATATGAAAATCGTTGGTGGCCATATTTTGAACATTTTATTATTTAAAAAATCCCAGATATACTGATTACAATGCAAAACACTGTTTTTCGATACGAACTGTACTTCTCGAGTTATTAATTATTTTCAAAGTAGGAAAGGGCTTTATAACCACTCAGTATATAAATTTCATGCTTTTCGCTCCTTCTGTAATGCATTTTCTATCCTTCCCTTACTGAACTGTACTTTTGTTTCTGTTAGCATTGCTGGTCTCTTTGAAAAATTCGGTGAGACCGAATAGTCACTTAAGTAGCCTCTCATCTTCAATAAATTTAGGGTAAAGGCTTCATGCCACGTAGAGTTCCAGTCAACTCTTCCCTATCTCTTCTATAATGCAGTATGACTGATGACTTTTGAGGTTATGATGAACATCATGGCGAGATCCAATCTTCCTGACATTTCGAGGGTACAGCTCTAAAACGGTGTTCGCAGGCCGACCACTAGTTAGTACACCGGACCGAACCTGTTGGTAACTCTCTAGGAGGCTTCCGGATCAGCTAGTGTATAATCTTGCTACCTCTACTCTGCCAGATAGTGACTGGAGGGAGTCGGTGTAGTGTATATGCGGGGGGGGGGGGGATTGTCAGACCACGTTATGTCAAGGATAAATCTTTATTTGTTCTACCAAATTTAAAGTATAGGTGTACATCGGTAAGTGACAAATTCCCTTCACGGCAGAAAATGCCAGGGGATTACCATAAAATGCGAATAAAAGAATGTCTAAAATATACAAGAAAGGTTAAATATACACGAAAAGATGACATTTAAACTACATCACTCTTCACTACATTTCTGTCTCAAGTCCTGGCAATTGTAATGCAAAAGTTCATCTTAACATCACATCCACTGATCAACTTGTGTGAGATATACATTATTCAATTGCGTACACACAGTTCTTGACAGAAATGCACACAACTACTAGGCAACAGTAGCCTCAGCGAGCCACACTGCGGTTTGTTTCCTGTATTTCGGATCTTCTATGAGCCTTAGTAGGTTGATTCAAACGCACTGGCGGGTATAAACCTGTAGGCTATCTTCAGTCTGTTGGTCTTCATTCACAACGATTTTGTGCCTCTTAATACAGATGGCGGGATGTGCCACTCACAAAGCTGCCAGAAGCATGGTGATGTGATGATATCGTGCCAGTCATCATTTTGAGTGTAGTTATTAATCGTTTCCAGGCAATGATGTCTGGTAAACGCTGCAGTTTAAGCTGTTCAGAGAGCTGCGTGGTCCTTAACTGTTGCGGGAAACGGTGCTTATGGTTTGCCCACATCAGCAGCCAGAATTCACTCGCATATATTCTCCTAATGTGGGTAGGGGTGCCTGACGCCCACAATTCGGCGCCATACAAATTGGCCGAATACACTGTGGTTCTTAAATATCGTGCGGTTGTTGCAGTCTGTTTCACGTGAAAGAGGTGCTGTTTTGTTGCCCAACGTAAGTAGTTCATTTTCTTTACAATCAGGTCAATATGAGACTTGAACGTCAGTTTCGTATCAAATGTTACTCCGAGATCTCTATGCGTCTCAACAACTGGGATAGGTTTGCCATTAAGTTTCGGGTGTACCAGCGTAGGCAATTTTTTGAGCGAGTACACCATGATTACAGTCTTATGCGGATTTAGGGCAAAGCCAAATTTGTCTAAGTACAAGAATAAGTTCAGGAGCTTATAATTAATCTGCTCACACAATGCCCTATTGTTCATGGACGGTTGGATCTTAATATCGTCTGCATAAGTGCATATCTGGGTGTATTCTTACCATGTGTACGCCATATCCAAAAATTTCATTACTTCATACATTAGTAAATTAATAAGAGGAGTAAACCTCAATATAGTACGTGGAACACTTCCGTATGATACCCTCCAGAAATTAAAACGGAAAAAACGAAAAAATCGACAACTTACCGGTACATTAAAGTAAAATATAAATAAATAATCAATTTAACACAATTCAAAATCAATTCAAAACAATTAAAATTCAAATTAACGCAATTAAAAGAATCTAACGAAAATATTCAAAACGATTTTCCTTCCTGAAGCTGACAATGCTTTTCGACCGACTGTCGTGATCACAGGAATGAAAATTACCGAATCAGGCTAAACCTGCAACTTAAATAGTGATTATATGTCTTCGCGCATGCGCGTAAAGGTCCACGCATCGGAGATCAAATATGGCCGCCGAACATTAACAGAATTCTCGTGTAATTTAATTTCAACGGTTTCTGCAATTAATAGTCGCGTATAATTACGTTGAACGTTAAGTATTTTGGCCTCGTTAAATAAAAAAGTATGTTTTTCGTTAATGGCATGAAAGGCTAATTCTGACGTTGCTGAACGAGAAGCACGAACTGAGGCTTCGTGTTGATTTACACGAATATTAAGAGAAAACCGCGTCGAACCCTGGTAAGACGAGTCGCAATCACCACAAGAAATGTTGTATACTAGATCATTAATTTGTGTTGCGAACGCGGAAAGAACCGAGCGATTGTTCAGTATAGTGTATAACTTCCGTATAGGCCTAGCTATAATTTTAAATTCGGTATCTTTAAAGAATCTGTTAAGCTGTTTGTGCCACTGTTCAACATATGGGACAGAAATAAAGTATTTTTTGATATTACTATTGTTGATTGGTGTAGTATTTTTTATCCTATCCTTAGCTTGTACCCTAATTCGATTTATTGTGTTAATAGGATAACCCCTGTTCAAGAATCTGCTAGTTAATATTTGTATTTCTGAGTCCAAAGCAGAATCCGTCGTTGAATATTTATAGGCATTTAGAAATTGATTAAAGATAATCGATCTTTTGTAGGTGAACGGGTGGTAGCTATTATAATGTAGAAGCATACCGGTGTTTGTGGGTTTTCGATAGATGCTAAATTGTATTTTGTTCGAGTCCCGGGTAAGCGTGAAATTTAGAAAGTTTAATGACTTAGTATTCGTATCTTCCCTTTCCAATGTAAATTTGAGTCTAGAATGAATATTGTTAAACGAATGTAAAATGTCTTGGATAGTACTACTATCGGTAATAACTAGAACATCGTCTAAATACCTCCCATAGTATGTGATACGGGGACGAAAAGGTGTCAAATGTATCTGCTCAATCGTTGAGAGATAGATCTCTGACATTAAGCCACTCAGGCTCAAACCCATTGGTAATCCAAAAATTTGTTTGTACACCTTGTCTCGAAAGGTGATGTAGTTAGCCTCAACTAATAGTTTAATTAAGTGAAAAATCTCCTTTATAGGCAGCTTCGTATAATTAATCGGTGTCGAGTTTTTATTTAACATATCCCAAATAATATCTAATGTGTATTCAACGTTTACATTCGTATATAATGAGGTAACATCTAATGAGAATAAATTGTCATTGTCGCCGAGTCTACAGTCTTTAAGATTATTAAATAATGTATCGTAATTCTTAATCCCAAATTGTATAACCTGTCTAAAAGGTTTTATAATATTATATACATGTGTGGCTAAGGCTGAAAATGCCGAGTTCCTGTAGGAAACAATAGGTCGAATCGGAAATCCAGGCTTGTGTAATTTTACCTGACCAAAAAGTGCAGGAATATTGTATGTTCTGGACGTTAATTCCTTCAACTGAACCATAGTAATGTAGTCGTTTTTACGATATGTGGTTAACGTTTTATTGTATTGATTTACCAAATTGGTAAACAGTGCCGGGTCCACTTCACGATAAGTGGAGGTATCAGACACAACTGAATCTAACTTATTAATATAATCATGTTTATCTAGTATTACCACTGTATCTCCTTTATCTGCCCTCTGTATAATAATGTCCTTATTTTCTCGAAGTTCTCGTAAAGCTGAACTGTCATGTGTATTCAATTTAGGAAGTCGCGTTTCTTTTATGTTATTCACTACTTGGTTAACTTGTTGAATAAATACATCTTTTTGTGGAACACTACGAAGTCCAAATTCAAAATCAATTACGCATTGTTTTTTTGGCAGCTTTCGAGGTGGTAAATTATAATTTAATCCTTTGGATAAAAGTGAAATCTGGTCCTGCGATAGTGTACACGAGGAAAGATTTGTAACCTGTTGATATGTCGGTTCGTTGGATACTGGGTGAGGGGGTGTTCGTGAACTAGCCGACATATTCTGTGATAGTGCGTTGTGTGTCTGTGGGGGGGATGTCACCCAACTCGTGTGAACTTGGTCGCAAGTTCGCGATAATGTGTTAGAATTCGCATGAACGTGTCTTGAACTATTCGATAATGCTTGCACACTTATTAACGTGTCTGTTTTTTATTTCTGAGGCTTGTGCTTCCCGTCGCAAATCTATGGAGGTCTTCAATACAGACCAATCGTTCGGATGTAGATAATTTTTTAATTTATCGCGAAGCTTCCTAACCTGGGAAAGGTATTTTTGTTTATCCGAATATCGAGATTTTAAGGCAAGCTTAACAATATTACGTGATGTCGCCAGTGATAGTTGTTTTATGCCTGAAATTTTCCGATTCGACCTATTGTTTCCTACAGGAACTCGGCATTTTCAGCCTTAGCCACACATGTATATAATATTATAAAACCTTTTAGACAGGTTATACAATTTGGGATTAAGAATTACGATACATTATTTAATAATCTTAAAGACTGTAGACTCGGCGACAATGACAATTTATTCTCATTAGATGTTACCTCATTATATACGAATGTAAACGTTGAATACACATTAGATATTATTTGGGATATGTTAAATAAAAACTCGACACCGATTAATTATACGAAGCTGCCCATTAAGGAAATTTTTCACTTAATTAAACTATTAGTTGAGGCTAACTACATCACCTTTCGAGACAAGGTGTACAAACAAATTTTTGGATTACCAATGGGTTTGAGCCTGAGTGGCTTAATGTCAGAGATCTATCTCTCAACGATTGAGCAGATACATTTGACACCTTTTCGTCCCCGTATCGCATACTATGGGAGGTATTTAGACGATGTTCTAGTTATTACTGATAGTAGTACTATCCAAGACATTTTACATTCGTTTAATAATATTCATTCTAGACTCAAATTTACATTGGAAAGGGAAGATACGAATACTAAGTCATTAAACTTTCTAAATTTCACGCTTACCCGGGACTCGAACAAAATACAATTTAGCATCTATCGAAAACCCACAAACACCGGTATGCTTCTACATTATAATAGCTACCACCCGTTCACCTACAAAAGATCGATTATCTTTAATCAATTTCTAAATGCCTATAAATATTCAACGACGGATTCTGCTTTGGACTCAGAAATACAAATATTAACTAGCAGATTCTTGAACAGGGGTTATCCCATTAACACAATAAATCGAATTAGGGTACAAGCTAAGGATAGGATAAAAAATACTACACTAATCAACAATAGTAATATCAAAAAATACTTTATTTCTGTCCCATATGTTGAACAGTGGCACAAACAGCTTAACAGATTCTTTAAAGATACCGAATTTAAAATTGTAGCTAGGCCAATACGTAAGTTACACACTATATTGAACAATCGCTCGGTTCTTTCAGCGTTCGCAACACAAATTAATGATCTGGTATACAACATTTCTTGCGGTGATTGCGACTCGTCTTACCAGGGTTCGACGCGGTTTTCTCTTAATATTCGTGTAAATCAACACGAAGCCTCAGTTCGTGCTTCTCGTTCAGCAGCGTCAGAATTAGCCTTTCATGCTATTAACGAAAAACATACTTTTTTATTTAACGAGGCCAAAATACTTAACGTTCAACGTAATTATACGCGACTATTAATTGCAGAAACCGTTGAAATTAAATTACACGAGAATTCTGTTAATGTTCGGCGGCCGTATTTGATCTCCGATGCGTGGACCTTTACGCGCATGCGCGAAGACATATAATCACTATTTAAGTTGCAGGTTTAGCCTGATTCGGTAATTTTCATTCCTGTGATCACGACAGTCGGTCGAAAAGCATTGTCAGCTTCAGGAAGGAAAATCGTTTTGAATATTTTCGTTAGATTCTTTTAATTGCGTTAATTTGAATTTTAATTGTTTTGAATTGATTTTGAATTGTGTTAAATTGATTATTTATTTATATTTTACTTTAACGTACCGGTAAGTTGTCGATTTTTTCGTTTTTTCAGTTTTAATTTCTGGAGGGTATCATACGGAAGTGTTCCACGTACTATATTGAGGTTTACTCCTCTTATTAATTTACTAATATTATTATCAACGTAGAACATATTGAGTATTACAGCTCTGATTCATACTATCTAATTACTTCATACAGCGTGGTCCCCCCCACTTTTTCGTACTATTGAATACACCATGAATTGTCAAACTAATAGAGCAAGCTTATCTGCGAAAAGATCTAAACCTCCCAAGGACTTCCTAATTCATTTCACAAATATACGTGGTCTCAATTCTAATCTCAACGATGTCCATTTCCACTTGCAGTCTTCCAAACCCCATGTACGTTTTCTGACAGAACCTCAGTTATCGGTTGATTCAACTACTGCTCATCTCAGATGTCCAAATTATTCGCTGTATGATTCCTTTCAGAGGTGGTATTTGTGCATATGTTCGTTCTGATATTCCCTATCAGAGACTCGACAATTTAGAATCTCCTCTCTTTGATCTTCTCTGGCTTAAAATCTCTCTACCTCATTGTGCCAAATTCATCTGTTTTCTCTACCGTTCTCCCAACTCCACTAATCACTTGGAGCTCTTTGACTTCCTCTCTTTGCAACTTGACTTTCTCCAGTCCAACTTTCCTAACAGTGAGGTAATTTTCCTTGGTGATTTTAATGTTCACAACTCCAGCTGGCTTCCATTTTCTAGTCGCACCGACCCAGCTGGTCGAGATGCTGAGGCTTTTGCAATTACTAATGACCTTGTGCAGATTGTTCATTTACCTACAAGAATTCCGGACAATCCAAACCATACAGCCAACACGCTTCATCTTTTTCTCACAAACAACCCTTCTAAATACACGATCGAAGTGAATGGTCCTTTAGGCCAGTGTTTCTCAAAGGGTGTGCCGCGTCACATTAGTGTGCCGCAAAATTTTCCAAGTGTGCCGCGAAATTTAGAAATTTCTTCTTCTATGACTACGTAGGTGTGCCGCGAAATTTTTCTTCTTTGGAAAATGTGCCACGAGAGTAAAAAGATTGAGAAACACTGCTTTAGGCACCTCAAATCACAACTTGGTGATTGGCTCCTCTCCAATGGAGCCTTTATCTCATGGTTATTCCCAACCTCGTATTGTTTGGAATTACAAGAGTGCAAAATGGGATGTCCTGCGAGATTTCTTTCTTTTCTTCCTTTCCTTGGTCGGATTACTGCTTCAAAACTTCTGATGTCAACGTTTGCTCAGATCGTGTCAGTGAAATTATTCTTGTAGGAACGCAATCCTTTATTCCACGCTCCACTTTCAAATCTCGTCCTTTATCGAAACCTTGGTTTTCCAATAAATGTGCTAACGCTGTTCAAGAAAAGAATGTTGTATATCGTAATTGGCTTGTTTCTAATTCTTCAGTTTCATTTTCTGCCTACACCAAAGCTCGCAACAATTGTAAAGCAGTTATTAATCAGTCCAAACTAGATTTGGAACAGGCTAAGAGTAGAAAACTTTCTTCTTGCCCTAACGGTAGCCGAGCATTCTGGCCTCTTGCCAAAGCTATTGACCGCAACTTTTGCCCTTCTCTGCTCCCACCTCTGTCAAAATCAGATGGTTCTGTTGTCACTTCAGCCAAGAATAAAGCTGACCTGCTGGCATCCTATTTTTCTTCCAAATCATGTATTAATAATCTTGGTAAAACACCTGCCACCATTCCCAACACGCCCCATTCAATGCCCCCTGTGGTCTTCCGTCAAAAGGATGTTGGAAGGATTTTGACGAATCTTGATGGTAAGAAAACTGCAAGTCCTTATGGTATCTCTCCACTTGTTCTCAAAACCTGTGCTCCTGAACATACTCCTGTTCTTTGCCGCCTTTTTTTACTTTCTTATTCCAAATGAGTTTTTCCTTTTGTTTGGAAATTTGCTAATATCCAGTCAGTTCCTAAAAAGGGTGACAAGTCGCTCCCATCCACTTATCGTCCCATTGCAATTACTTCTATTCTTTTTAAAGTAAGGGAGAAATCAATTAACCGCCAACTCTTAAACTACCTAGAAACCTTCCGTCTGATCAACGATCGCCAGTATGGATTCCGTCAGTGTCGATCCACTGGTGATATTCTGGCTTATGTTACCCATTTATGGACAAATTCAATGGAAAAGTTCGGTGAAACACCGGCAGTTGCTCTAGATATCTCAAAGGCTTTCGATCGTATTTGGCATAAAGGTCTTTTAAACAAGCTTCCATCTTATGGTTTGTCAACTGTTTTTTGTAATTGGTTGTCCAGTTTTCTCTTTGATTGCTCACTGAAGGTGATGGTTGATGGCTGTCTGTCTTCTACCTTCTCCACTAACGCTGGTGTCCCCCAAGGTTAAGTTCTTTCCCCCACTCATTTCCTCTTATATATTATTGACCTTCTTCCATTGACTGGAAATCCTATCCATAGTTTTTCCGTGTCTTTCTTTATATACGGTCTCCATACTTGAACCCAATATTACAAGCGTGGTCTAACAATAGTCTTGTATAATCGGTTATGACGTCCTTATCTCTACTAGCGATTGGTCGGTAAATCCTCGATAGGACACCATGGGGCCCTCCTTGCAACCAGTCTACAATGCTCAGAGAACTTTATATGTGACCGTATCGTAATACCCAGGTCCGTTTCTTCCACTACTGGCTTTAGTTCAACTCCGCCAAGTGTATAAGTTATTTTGGGGTTACTGTTCCCCAGGTTCACCTTACACTTTGCTGGATTAAAGAATAGCTCCCATTTTTCTGACCATTACTGAAGTATATTTAGATCATTCTGAAGAAACTCTGCTTGGCGGCAAACTCTACTAATCTTTACATCATCTACAAATTTAGACATCACCCGCTCTATCCCTTCATCGATGTCATTTATGAAAATCAGAAACAACAATGGTCCTAATACTGATCCTTGCGGAACCTCACTCCTTATATCAACCCAATCTGAGGAATAACCATTTATCACTACCCTCTGCCTCTTGCCCTGAAGGTCCCCCCTGCTATCAATCTAAGGATTTTCCCTGTGATTCCAACCTGTTTCAGCGTATAAAGTAACCGCTCATGTGGGACTGAGTCAAATGCTTTGCTGAAATCCAAATAAATAACGTTGAAATTATTCCCGAAGTCCAGCTCTTGAGTGATCCTGTCAAAATAGCTAACCAGATTAGGTAAACATGATTTTCAATTTACAAAACCTTGCTGAGTATCCTTCAGAATTCCATTTCTTTCTAAGTGATCCTAAATTCCACCACCATCATAGTCTCCATGATTTTCCCTATTACTGAAGTTAGACTAACCGGCCGATAATTTCCCACTTGACTCTTAGAACCGCCCTTATGTATTGGAGATACATTGGCACTTTTCTAATCCAACGGAATCAATCCCGAATCCAGTGATGCTCTCATAATTAGCCTCCGTGGTTCAATGCACTCACTTTCCGCCTCCCTTAAGATCATAGGGTAAATGCTATCAACCCCAGGAGCCTTACTGGCCTGTAGGCTCGAAAGTTTTTTCATTAAATAAACGTGTGAAATTTCAACATCATTAATTACATTTTTTTTTCAACTTCACTCCCAGAATTTCTCATTGACGTAACGGCTTTTACTTTATTGATGCAAGTTACCTTGCATCAATATTTTCTTCTGAAAATATTGATGCAAGGTAACTGTTCTTCTGCAACTTCAGCTGGGATATCTAATGTTATCCAACGTCCATTACATAAGGGTCCGATCTGGTTTGTCCTTCTCTTCTTTGCATTTATATGTGAAAAATTCCTTATCCTCCCTCTTTGCTCTCTTTGCCAGAAATTTCTCATAATCTGCCTGCCGTTGCAGTCTAACCTTTTCTGTAGCATTATTACAGATCACTCTGTAGCTGTTATAGGCTTCAGTACTTTTTATTGCTCTGTAACTTTTCCATGCTGTCTTTTTCTGCTCAAGTAATGTGGCAACTTCACTATTCATCCAACTTGGAATCCTCCTCGTGGAGTTTTTTTTTAATGGTAAATACGCATTCAAGGTTTCTGTGATTAATGTGTTTAAGGTATACCATAATTCAATTGTGTTAACTCTCTGTGAGATATCTACCCAGTTAATAGAGGCCATGTAGCACCTTAAGGCATCGTAATTTCCTTTCCTGAAATTATAACCCATTCCTTTGCCTTTAACTACTACTACCTCTCTCTTCATCGTCGACCGTAGAACTCCGTGATCACTTCCTGCTACTGGTTCCTCTACTGTCAGCCCTGTTATGTGATCTGATTCATGTGTGATGATGAGGTCTAGAGTATTCTTTTCCTTAGTACTTTCTCTGACATGTTGATACAAATAACAATCATCTAGTTGATTTAAAAATTTTGTCCCCCCTGTGGAGTTTCCTTCCCATCTTCTCTAATCAATTAGAGGCAAATTGAAATCACCCATAATAAGACATTGACGTTTACTTTCCCATTCCATTTGCACGTAGAGGCTTTTATCATAATCTTCACAATCACCTGGTCTGTAGATTACTCCCACTCTCATTATACCTTTGCTTCCAACTATCTCACACCATACAGATTCAATACTAGCATGCGAAACGTCTGAATCCGGGAAAGCTTTCGTTGCGCTCAGGTTACTTTTGATAAGAAGCATGACCCCCACTGCCCCTTCTATCTTCCCTGTCCTTCCTAAATACATTAAAGATACCGTAATGAAACTCGTCTTCCCCTATCTCGAGGTGGCACCACGTTTCCGTAAGCCCTATTATGTCAGCATTACTTGTCTTAACCAGCAGTTCGAATTCACTCATTTTACTGACGACACTTCTGTCATTACTGTACCAACAGTTAAGACTTAGTGTTCTTGTATAGTTAACTACTCTGACACACCCCTTAAAGTTATTTAAGCTCGCTACCCTAGCACTAGCTGCCCGCTCATTTGAAATGTTTCTACCCTCAGAACATCTTGCTAATATCTTCTGTTGCGAGCAAGAACTCTTGAGGTGTGTGCAAGTGTTACTTTGACCAATATTATCAGATAAACGCGTATCTGTATTACCCTCGTCCCCCAAAGTAGCGGTTTCCCTGAAACTTTAAGGTATATTCAATAATATTTGCAAAAACTCATGCACCACCTTTGTTTAAATGCATCCTGTCTCTACAAAACAGATTTCTTCTACCTACAAGCGCAGAACAAGCTGATAGAAATTTTCCCCTCAAAAGCCTTGCAGAATCCTTCAAGTCTTGAGTTACTCCACAAGGCTTTCAGCATATCTGTCGTGTCTGGGCAATATGTGTCCTGCACAAGATCATTTCAGTTCTTTAGTTTTGATAAGAATGTCCTTTACTTGAGTTTGCTGCCTTAGCGACGTGTTTCTCTTCTTATCTAACAGTCTGATTCCCAATATAATTCGTTCCATTCTTCGCTGTATAGTTCTCAGCTTCTCTTCCATTCTTTTGGTGAGTGCCCAAGTTTCACTTCCATAAGTCATGGTGGGGAGTATATATTGGTTCATTATTTTTACGTTTCAGACAAATTGGTGGGATATTGCTCCTCAGTATGTGATTATATTTCCTGAATGCTATCCATATGAAATTTACTATTCTTTTGAACTTTCAGCCATTTATCGTTATTACAGCTAATGACTTGTCCTAGATAAGTGGCGTAGTATTTAGGGTTAGACGCCACCCGTGGTTTCCCATATCTGCGCCGTATGTACTGCGATGGAATGCAGAACTACTGTACTGCATAAGCCAGAAAAAGTGTAGTGTCTGGTTTATGCAGTATTGTGTTATGTTCTGTTGTTGTGTCTCTGGATACTTGCTTGGCCGCAGGGCCCCTAGTGGAACCCTAATGAAGCAAGGCTGCCTTCTGGCTGATCTCCGCTAGGGTCGCCTGAGCTTTCTGTACGGAGACAAAAAAAAGAGGGAATAGAGTGGGGAAGATAATACAAGTGGTGGGGTCAAAGTAGGTAATAGGAGGAAGATGAGGAAAGAAATCCTCCAGCGGAAAGAAGAGGTGGGAACGGAAAAGTAGGAATCACCCCTGGTCTGGGAGCCCACCGAAAGCCAGGGAAAGGAACACAGCTTGCAGAACAAGGGTGGTCTGCACAGTTGGGTAGGTGCAACAGGAAGTGTCTGAGTTTGATTGCTATCAGTTCAGTGCTGTCATTCCAACGAAAGAGATGTCCAGTTGGGTGTTCATTCAGTTCTGATAGTGTTCGGTGATGAGGGAAGAGCAGGTACAAGAAGAGATGATAGCGGTTTCAGGAACGTCTGGTCTGGATGTCTATGTTGTGGGATTACACGTGGAGAGATGATACCAACGCCTTTTGAAGACTGCTGAGGCATATCTGCTAAAAGCTAAAAACGCTTCTTTTGATTTTAACAGGTTGCTTTCCGGACTAAGTGTGGTTAAATTTAGATCCAGTAACAGTCGATTCCGTAGGTCCAGGTTAATATTACACGAGTGCATTACGTGGTGCCAGTCCACCAATGGACATCGTTTACAATCCCAACGTCCTGAAGTCACTTTTTGAATGACCCTGTCCTGTCAGAAGAAAGGTAGTATGTAAATTAGGGAAGAACCAGCCAAGTCTTTATTTGTTCAGGTAGGAGACACCAGGTAGAAATAGCCTTTGGTGGAATCATCCCAACGGATTTGCCAGAGGGAAACAAGTTCCTGCCAAGTACGCCGGAGTTCTTGTTCGGATCTGCCTCGACAATAGTTTTTATCCCCAGGAATTCAGTTTCTTTGTTCTTTCTTATAGCATTTCTTTCTGAAACCCTGTGAAGGTCACTTGGACGTCGTTCTGCAAGCCCGAGCCATTTTAATAACATCAACCGTTGTATGTGAAGGATAATGTTCCGAGTGCGAAGATAGACAAACGATGGAACCATACGGCTCTGCCGTATGGTTCGAACGGTACAAAAACAGCTGAATAAAGAAGGTGGAATGCAGATCCCTTAAGGCAGGTCCCTTAAGGCAGGTCCCTGAGGCGACAAGCTTCACCTGCAAATTATATTGATATGATTCTTTTAGATAAGTATATGAATCCACCTTTTCAATTGCTGCTCCTTCATGATTATTCCCTTCCTGTGGCATACTTGTTCATCATTACTTTTGTTTTAGCCATATTCATGTTTATTCCGTAGTCCTTACTAACTGTGCATAACTGATTAAGATCTGTCTCTAATTCTTTGGGATCGTAGATTAATCGCAAATGGTTTAGGTACTCTCTATTCACATTAACTCCTTTCTGCGACCGGTCCAATCTTATGAAAGCTTCTTCAAGGGCAGCAGTAAACAACTTCGAAGATATTGTGTCTCCTTGACGAACTCCTTTCTCAATTTTAAATTTGTTACTGTCTTTCTCTAGTCTAATAAAGGAGGTAGCATTCTCATATATTTTCTTCAAAATCATAATACATGGAGCGTCTATGCCTTGTCTTTCCAGTGCCCAAAACATGCCTTATGCTGTGTGAAGTAAAATGCCTTTTCATAATCGACAAATGCCAGGCATAATGGTGTTTTATATTCATTTGCTTTTTCCATTATATGTGATATTACGTGAAGGTGATCCATAGTTGAGAATCCTGTCCTAAAGCCAGCTTGCTCTTTCGGCTGATTCTCATCAAGTATTCTTTCTAATCGGTTAGGGTTGACCCTTGTGAGCAACTTGTAGATGTGGGACAACAAGCTAATTGGTCTATAACTTCCAATTTCTGATTTGTCTCCTTTATAATGCAGCAAAATTATGATTGCATTATTCCACTGCTTAGGCCTCACGTCTTTCCTAATGTATTTTGTGAAGGGTCTTGCCAGTTTCTGTTTTATGTCTCTTACTCCCAATCTGTACATAACATTCAGTAAACCTGATTTAATCGAAGCTACTGGAGGCGAAGATGCTAAGTATCAGCTGCGTATTGAAGATGGAGTTGCTGAGTATCTCTATTGGAGTACTGCTTTTTATTTAAAGTGTGTATTGCAATACTCGTCATGAATCGTCTCCACGTATGAGATCGATTCACTCGATCGATAGCAATCCCAGGTTGTTCAATGCTACCTGCGTAAGATTGCGTCGTCCTTGTACATTATGTTTTCAAGCCTCAGTCGTAGTATGAGGCTTTGCTCTAAATTCGTTCAACTTTTAAAACGTCCACGCCATCCACAATCTCATATATTTTGAATATTTCTCATCACTAGATTGTCGGGTCATTTCTCTACGGTGCGTGCTTTGTCACGAATGAGGTTCCAAAAACAACCAAACCTGTGTTCAGGTCTGTCGGTTATGAGTCCGTCAGTTATGCAGTTTTGAAGTTGAGAGGCTGTGGCGCCCTTTTCCTTTATTCTCATACTCTCGTTGTGTTTTTTTTTTTTTTTTTTTTTTTATCCCTCTTTCTTCTGTTCCAATTTTGAGAGCTTTGTAGATTGAACTGATTGTTTCATTACTGCATATAATTCGCGAAAACCTCAGTATGGGGAATAGTATGCCTTTTAGGTACGTCATTAAATTTAATTAAAAAGAACTATTCCGTGGGAACGGTGCTTTATATTTAGAGTCCGCAGTGTAATACCAAGGAGGAAACTAGTTGGGAATTAATTCCACAAATATGGGATTGATGCACGTAACAGCAAACCAGTTTTCTAAATGCTATTAATCGATTGAAACCACTCAAATTTTTCGTTCAAATTTCTCGCCAACGACATATCATCTTACTTTTGCTTATGAGTTGTCAATTTTTTTCTTTACTTGCTCAATGCATGTGCTGGAAAGTTTCTTTTATCGTTCATCTTTCGGGATAACTCTGAAATACCACAAAGTATCAGCGAATAGCACATTGGTTGTAATCTAACCGCGTCATGTGCAACTAGCCTGGGTTCTAATTTCATCTGAACGGAAAACTTTTATGTTTCTTTTTAATTATTTTTTTTCCCAGAGCATACCCGAAATAATCGGTGGTGGGAGAAGGTAGCGTTATTTTTTTTCACTTACAGAAACGGGGTTTTCAATAAAACAGACAAACAACTGATTATAGAATATACAAAATTACAGGCAAATACAAACAATGACACCTCATGGCCTTAGTTGTATCGGAACAATTTCTGTTCTTTCTCTTACACGTTTTCATTTAAACAGGTCCTCGCCAGTTAGTAGTGAATATAATAGCTGTTCTTCTACATCGTGTGGGCTTGACTAGGGTTTGAATTCCGCCTCCATCTGAAGAACTATGGCTTCTAACCTGTAACTCAGTTAGACAGTCTCGGGCAAGGGTACCATGATTTTTCACTTCCAGAAATTTGCATATTTTTATTCCTCAAAACGACAAATCGAAAATGAAATCCGTTCGATTTTAAAACACGACATACTAATGCCTCTTGGGGTTAGTGGTCTTTCAGTTCAGCGCTAAACTGAATTCTAAATTGGTGTGCATTGTAGTTTGTCTTGTGGATGTTATTGTTATTAATTAATCTTTATTGTACAAGATACAACGCACCCATCACGCCAGGGGTTTCACATGGATAGTAATATTTAAAATAAAAACAAGATGAAGAATGACAAGGAAAAATAACAAAATTAATAAATAAAATAAAATTCATGAGCAAGACATGTGAATAGGTTCTCCACACATCTAGATTACAGATTTCGTGGTTCACAGGATACAATGACACATATCGAGTTGGAAATAGATTTAACAGATAGATTTTTACATTTCAGATTCGTTAACCTACTGGGTAGGGAGAAAATCACGCACTTTCATTAGAATTCTGTTCCTGCACTGCTTGTCAAATGCAAACCGGTGCAGATCAACGTCCAGCAACTGTATCCTTGTTAACATTTGTGTTGGAAGGAACCTTTCAGATATGTATCCGACGTACTGCAAGGAAGTAACCTGAAGACTGTTTGAAACAAGATTCTTGACTCGTTCCGTTTTCTTAGAATCGTTTCTGAAAAGAAAAAAAAAAAAAAAATCCCCTTGTACATTCTGCAGACAATATTTATTAAACTTTCTAGAGCTGTTTTAATTTGTCTTCGTTATCTCCTCGTTTCTCTCCACCAACGATAATCATATAAGCAACGTTTCCTAGACCTTTCCGGAAAATGCTTATATAAAGAATGTCATCCGGGATCAATAATAAAAAAAATTAAAAAACTGTATTAACGTGAATTCTAACTCAGGTGTTTTATCCAGCAAATGGGTCACCCGATCACAGATCATTGAAATTTATAAAGACAATATACTCATACCTCTAAGTTAACCAGGCGTAAATCTAAAATAACAATAACAACAACAGTTCAGTTAAAGCTTCTTAAAATTCTGCTACTCAAGTAAGCATTAAAATGAGCGTTGGTTTTTTGTTATTCACTGCTCAAAAAAACTTAACATGTTTTTCATTAATATTTTATTGCGAAAATGTTACCGAAGGCGAATATTTGATATAATGGGCATCCTGACATGCAAATTTCGAGCATCCCATTCAAACAGATCTATCACCTTACAGAGCCGCACAATGTGCAAATTATTCATGCCTATAAAAACACGGGTTGCGACCACATCACTTCATTCCCGTTTTTTGGTTTGCCCAGTGGAATAACCACATCTTCAATACTCTGGATGGCAAGTCTTCGTCGTTTAGATGGTTCTTTGAGATGGCTGGCCGTTGGACTAGTTGAAGCCGGACAGTCGCAAAGACAGTTGGCGCGTTGGCTTAATGGGCAGTGTCGTCTTGGCATTATGGAAGCAGTTTCAGGAGAGAGGAACCGTTACAAGAAGGGCTGGCCAAGGTCGCGCGAGAGCTATGTCAACCAGAAGAGACCGCTATCTGGGTCTAACAGAAAATGGTACCCTACGATGTCCTGTCATCAACTGTTTCTTCAGATTGCCGTGCCACAGGTGAAAACATTTCCATCTGGACTGTGTTAAGCAGGCTCAATTCAAGTAGAGTCTAAGCAAGGAAGCTACTGGTTTGTACCCCATTAACTCCAAACTCCCGTAGAATTCGTCGAAACTGGTGCCATGAACATGTGCAGCCCTGCACATGTTCATGACACCAGTGGAATAATGATCAACATCCACGCCCTTCTTCATGTTTTTGTTAGGGGTACCGTAACTGCGCAGACGTACCGCGAATAGATCCTCGACCCCTATGTGCGATTTTTTAGCGGTGCTGTTGGCCCAGATTTTATTTTCATTCACGACAACGTCACTGCACATAGAGCTCAATGGTGAAGTAAAATCTTGAAACTGAAGATATCCAACGACTGTCGTGGCCAGCACAATTAGCAGACTTAAGGGTGTAGCATTGCATCGCATTTGGGCGATGGAATGCTACAACCTTGGGCGTCGCATTTCACACAGAGAGTAAACTCTTCGGACTGTTGGTGAGTTAAGGCCTTTGTGTTGGTGGAAGTACAGGATTTGTCGCCACAGAATCTTATAAACACCCTTATATCGATCATGGTTCTCCCCTGTCAGGCCTGTTTAACCATTGGAGGGGATCATACTTCATACTGATCGCATGTGACCATGTTTTCAAACATCTTGTATCGACTTCTGTAATATGACCCTTTTGGTAATTCTTATACAACCTCTATAAAAATCCATTATACTTGTCCGAAGTTTCTCGTTGTCTCCTCATTTCGTCGTTATTCTATGGTACATCATCATACCAAATTTTGTACCGCTTCATCGTAAGCTACGCGAGTTATACCACGTTCCCTACGTGATCTGCAAATTATGTCGAGTAGCTAGTGAAAATATACAGACGCTTATGGCGTTATCTGGTTTAGTTTAAAAACAAAGCAACAGCAATATTTATTACATTTCTTAATTTAATTTTTTTGTTTCTGAAAGAAGAAAAAAAAGAAAAGTTCATCGTGAAAAATGTTAATAATATCGACCTTTATCCCGGGCCTCATCCGTAGAACATTGCTTGTAAGCACTATCCGGATGGTAAAGGCTCGAGTTCGAATCGTATCAACGAGGCGAAGAATTTTTATGGACTTTTTTTTCACAACGTGTTTGAGTTGTTCGGTGTCAGGCGAGAGTTGCATACTTTCTCTTTAGGAAACTCAGTTTTTTTTTTGTTTTGTTTTTTTCTCCAGAAAACAGGCAAATCGACCACAGAACACACGCAATTTACAGGTTGTTGTAGTGTTTAATGATGACCATGAAACCTTACAACAACAACCTTCATTCCGGATACATAACTCTCACCAACGGACAATGCAACTGCGGTAGTTCATCGCGAATAAGTCAGCAATATAATAAAATTGTGGCTTCTCCCAAATTAAGAGATTTCATTTGATAAGGAGGGAGGGCGGCGGCAGAAGACGTCTTTTCAATCGGTGTGAAAGCTTGTTTTGAAAGAACTCAACATATCAGTGGCTAGGCTACCCAGTGTTCCACGCAAACTTGGGTGTAATAATAAAGAAATAAATAACAACTTATTTATTTATTTATTATTGAATTCACAGCACATTCTGATATTATTTTTGGAAGGGTGTTCCGAGTCGCCACATGTCGTGAACATTAAAAAGAAAAAGTAGCCGAATTCAGAGTGCGCTCTCTTTCTCGCTCGGCTGTTGAGTTGTTGTCGGCGTAATACCCATTCATTATACATTTTCTGGTAATGATATACGATTTAAAGAGATATAAGAAATTTAAACAGAACTGTGAATAATGTTATTTGTGTCTAAACTGAATATAAGCCCAAATTTCAAGATCGAATAAAAAACAAGTCTTCTCGTATTCGAATTAAACGTAGTATGGTGTTAAAGTGCGTGTATTACGCAATATGTTGTAGGAATACTCTGCGATTTTTCTTTATTTTAATTTGTTATGGTAGTAAACGTTCTGTAGCCTGAACACCTCGTCGGTAGCGTTGGTATTTTACTTAGTTAGTAATTACCGTCCGCCCCACACTAGGTCTTTTTCACAACGTGGCTCTGTTAGTCCGGCTGAAGCGAGTTTAGCATGGTTTTTCCTCCCGGAAACGGTTTTTTTTTCGCCCAGCTAACAGCAACTCGTACACAGAACATACGAAGTTCACAGGCATATTATATACAGCGTAATATGGCCTAAATTGCTGATAAAATCCTACTACGCATAAAATCCTACTACAAACAAACAGACAGAACTCAGTCATCTGGGTGTCTTCATACTGTATTATCATGAAATCATATCCACTACCCTATGACACCTGAAAATAATTGCCTTATTGAAAGCGCAATATTTTTCATTTACTGAGCATCGGAATTCAGATTTAAAAGAAATTTCTGTAATTGTCGTGTGGTTGTTGCCTTGTAATTATTGGGTATATTTGTGATCTATCTCTTTCTCTCTCTCTCTTGTTTTTAGCCGAGCTCGTTAATTATTTTACAAGTAATTAACGCTAATTGTGAATTATCTGTTATTGATAATCTGGCTCATCATTCATTATTAATTAATCAGTTAAATAAAAGGCTTCTGTAGTTAGATGATATTAATTAGATTACTGCAAATCACATTAGATCACGACACTTCTTTGTTAAACGTGTACTGTCGGTCACATTTGTAGAAATACTAACACTTTTAATTCTAAGTAAGAAACGAAAATAAATAAAATAACCGTTTGCTATAAGTGAAAGGTATGCACTTTTCTTTCTTTTTCTTTTTTTATGAAAATCCCAAACACGAAAAGTATTAGAACCTAAAGCACTTAGTATTGTGAATGGGTTCTTGGTCGAAAAAAACCAAAGATAATTATTTAAATTAGACTTACCTTTCTGTAGATTATAACTCCCAAGAAATATATGTGACGATACACTGTGCTGTCATTTTATTAGGTACACCCCTGCTGTGCACACAAATGGTTTGTCCCACAACGTTGCAAATCACATGACCACAGTTGTGGATATAAATGCAGCAGAACAACCTTTCTAGTATCAGTTAAACGTACAAACCGTAGCAAGAGAGGGGAAAAAGGAGTGATCTAACGGACTTCGAACGTGGCATGGTAGTAGGTGCAAGACGTGCTGGACAAAGCATCTCTGAAACGGCAGTTCTGAACTTTTCACGCACCACAGTTTCAAGGGTGTATCGAGAATGGTGCAGCGAACAGAAAACATCCTTTCAACGGCACTCCTGTGGACGAAAATCGCTTTTTGATGAGAGAGGTCAGAGGAGGATGGCTAGAATTGTGTAAGCAAACAGACGGGTCACAATGTCGCACATCACGTCAGAATACAACTTTGGTGCGCAGGGATCAAAATATTGCGACGGACCACTACTCGCACTTTGTCGCGAATGGGCTACAACAGCCGACGGCCACATCGCGTACCTTTGTTGTCAATGAAGAACAAGAGAACACGCCTCCTGTGGCCACAGCACTGGACTATCGAAGATTGGAAAACAGTTGCTTGGTCTGACGAGTCGAAGTTTCTGGTGTTGATGGAAGGCTCAGAATTTGTTGTTGATGAACATGGTGTTCATGGAAGGCTCAGAATTTGGCGAAAGCAACATGCATCCATGGACCCGTCATGTCTGACGACTACTGTGCAAGGTGGTGGGGGCAGTGTTATGGTTGTGGAGAATGTTTTCTTGGCACACGTTGGGTTCATTGATACCCATAGATTCACGTCTGAATATCACATCGTACCTAAACATCGTTGCTGACCAAGTGCGTCCGTTCATGTTGACAGTTTCTCCTCAGTCAGATGGTTACTTCTAGCAGGATAATGCGACGGTGCACAAAGCCCAAATCACCATGGAATGGTTCGAGGAACATGACAATGACTTTTCTTTGCTGCAGTAGCCCGCTCAGTTCCTCAGATCCCAATCCTATTGAACATATTTGGGATGAGCTGGAAAGGGCTGTTCGCTGCAGGCCTACACCTCTGTCAAATCTCAAAGAACTGCGTGACACAGTCATATCTGCATGGTACTCCATTCCTGCACACGGTTTTCAGCATCTTGTTCAATCCATAAATAGACGAATTCAGGCTGCTTTGAAGGCTAAAGGCGTCTCAGCACGCTACCGGGTAGGTGTACCTAAAAAGTGGCAGCACAGTGTAGGTTTTCAAGGAAGAGAAGCTGAAGGGATAAGTGAAAAAGAGAAAAAGTTGGTTCTGTGAGTTTGGACTTGGACAGTGAGTGGATGTTGACTGTTGCGGCACATGTTCGGGCTGGCTTGGAAGAAAGTGGAGCAATTACAGATGCCAGCTCACAAGAAGAGTGCCCATGGAAGTATCTATAAAAGCTGCGTATTAGGACCATTAAAGAGCTGTCTTACCTGCCATTGTGTATTATGTTCATAAATTGCATGTGTTCTCTGGTTGATTTTCCTGTTTGATTGGACGAAAAACGCGAATTTTTGGGGGAGAAAATTGCTATCTACGCCCGAAACCGACTTATTCAGCATAGATGAAACCTGCCCAAAAAATTCTTCGCATCATTGAAGAGATTCGAATGTGGGCCTTTTCCACGCGGTTTTGAGAGGACGGTGATTGAAACTACAGTTCTGCCAGCGCAGACTTGGATGTATCTGTAGAAAAGGAATCTCCTCCGTCTGTAAACCAGAGATTAGAGAGACTTTGTAAAAGACGAGTCATAATTAACTTGACTGTCCACTTTTGAACGGTATCGTGACGCTTTAGAGTTTTTGGCGCATCAGCAACTTAGGCATTCTGCATCTTGCATATTTAAGTCTGTAAATTGCGTGTGTTCTGTGGTAGTTATGCCTATTTTCTGGAGGAAAAACCCGAGTTTCTGGGAGGGAGAAATAATACCTTCGCCTGAGACCAGTTAACTCAGCCTCGTTGCGAAAATGACTCATATAAACTCCCCACCTCATCGACGGGCTAGAATTCAGTCTTTTCCACCCGGTGTGGGGTACAGAGCAATTCTACCAGCTGTGCTACAGCGACGGCCAAGAGAGAGAGAGAGAGAGAGAGATAAAGTATATTACGATTGTAAATTGTGGTTTATTTGTTTATTTATATAGTTAGAGATCATAATCTCATCCCTGAACAGCAATGGGAAGAAAAAGAACTCTTTATTGCATGCAAAAGGCACACGTCGTGCTATTGGGGTTTACATTAGTGAAAAGTGAGTAA
Source organism: Mastigoproctus giganteus (assembly GCF_048544385.1). Lineage (NCBI taxonomy): Eukaryota > Metazoa > Arthropoda > Arachnida > Uropygi > Thelyphonidae > Mastigoproctus > Mastigoproctus giganteus. The sequence continues at coordinate 115,576,364 of NC_143575.1, forward strand.
TTGCAATAATGATTATAAGGCTGAAGAGATAAATAATTAGTAAAAGTAATTTCCGAGCTGTTTGTTCCGGTCAGCGATATGGATGGAACGCTTGTCGATCCTTCACGTTGTGCGTTTATCGTATTTAGTTGTCAAAGGCTTGAACGCCGGTCCGCTCAAAGAGCGCGGGTTACTGCACTCTCGCTACTGACCACTCGGCTATCTCGTAGCCTAGATAAATAATTAGTGTATAACAATAATAAAATTGGAGATTTCTGAAGTAATGGGAATAAATAAAATAAAATAAAAATAAATGTATAACAACGCGAGTAAATTAGAAAAATTAATTCTATAAAAACGAACAGAAATTGATCAATGCGATTAGTAGGAAAAAGTCTGAGGTCCATTTTGAACTCCATTATAAAAAACATGACCATTGGCAAATCCCATGCAGAAAACAGCACATCCCGAATTTGCCCTGTCAGCCGCCAACGTGAGCTTTATAGTGTTTATAGCTAATGTGACCAGTTTCTGGAATCACTTGTGCTGCATCAGATTGAACCACGGAGAAGGTTTCAATCAGGATTTGTTTTCTGTATTTCTTTTCAAAACATATTTTGCTAAGGTCTATTTCAAGGATGTTGCAGAAATTGATGGTATTTGAGAGGAACATGTATGAAATACATGTTAGGCTTTGAAGCGCGTTTCTGTAGATGGTAAAGTTGTAATTTTGGCCTCTTCTTCCTGCATGGCATGTTATCAATGTTCGGAGCATCCAAAGTGTGTGTAAACAGCTGACTAAGGGTTATAATATTCCGCGTAACGATGAGATGTTTCTACGGTGGGATGTTCAGATTGAGAACAGTACCGCCTTGGAGATTGCGAAGGGCTTCCTCGTGGTCCAGTTCAACCATCGCAAGTGGGGCAGATGACCAAATCACTGATGTGTACTTTACGAGTTGGGATCGATTTCCGCGTTAAAAATCCATGTGAACCTCGCCTGAGACCAACTAAGTCAGCCACGTATTGAAAAGAGCTAATAAAAGTTCGTAGCATCATTGACGAGATTCGAACCCAGGAATTCCCCAGTCGGTATTGGGAGGACGAATTTTTATGTAGCTAATTTCTTGAAATGATAATATACACGAGGGACCTGACATTTCGTGATTTATTTTAGTGTTTAGATAACTTTGAATTACGTTTTACTTTATTATATATATATTATTGATTAATTAATTGATCAAGTAATTGATTATTTTATCGATTAATTAATTGATTAAGTAATTGATTATTTTATTGATTAATTAATTGATTAAGTAATTGATTATTTTATTGATTAATTAATAAAGATTGTTCATGTTCATTAATTTATTACGATGGATCCTTTTCTTTTTTCTTGTAAATTAAATTGCTATGGTTTACATAATATCAGTGTGAATTTGATGTAATTTTATAACAGCACTGTTTTTTTTTTTCGTTTATTTCTTTTCGAAACATTGGAACCATAACTCTATTGCTTTCAATTTAAAGAAAACTGATTTTTTTCGTCAGCAGTAATGTCATTCATGAGAAATTCGAGCCTACTCTTCCTATTCATTTTAATAAAAATAAATGAACATTAATGCAGAATCATGGAACTGAAGTTGTTTACGAGAGAAAGGGAAAATGAATAAAGAAATACCGCTAATAAATGCACTTACCTATTGGTGAATGCTCCAACGACAAACGTCTTCCCGATAATATTTCACTTTCTTCATCGAAATAATCGTCTTAAACAGGAACGTGAGATAAAATTATACTGGAGCGAAAATAACTTTAAATTACATGCAAGATATGTCTTCATTTTCTCTACTTAAGTCGTGATGTAAAATTAATATCATCAGAGAGAAAACACGTAAGAATTTTTAGAAATACTGAATTTAAGAATACGAAACGTCACTGTAGAAAATGGCTGAACCCAACGCACCAAAATTACAACCTCTATTGCGTGACTTTTGTCACTGAGTGAGTGAGTTTCAAATTTGTGTGACAATATCGTAAGTTCCCTTCCTTCTCTGAGTCAGTAATAATTTTTCATCACTCGTTATGCTCAACATTATTTAGATATCGCGTTTACGTTACCTGTGACTGTGAATAAAGAGCTTAATTAATATTTAAAGCGCCAATAGCAACAATAATGAGGAACACGCGATTTAATATTTATGAGCCATTTGTGCGCGAAGTGATGATTACATTTTCTTGTAATTTTGCAAAAAGGCACCATTCTTTGATTAAAATACTTCCTTTTAGAAAGACTATGAAATTTTATTATTTGATTTGGTCATTTTTTTTCCGGTTTCCTTCGCCTATAATGCGCTGAGAAGCTTTCTGTGTAAAATTACGAAGGTTTTTAGTGCCCTGAGTAGAGAGAGTGGGAATTTCAGTGTGAGGGAAGTAAAGTGTTAAAGTAACTATCGTTTTTTTTTTTTGGAAGTCTTTGCTGCTATGGAAAGGTAAGTGAAATTCATTTCGCTGTTTTTATGTAATGCATTTTATGTAAATGTTGGGTCGAGTACGAGGTGATATGAGTGGAAATTGTAATATAATTTTGTTTTGCTCACTTTTGAAGTTTAGTGTTGGCTATTTCCCACTGAAAATGTTTGCCGATGCTTCCCAAATGAGAGTTGAAATTTGACTCGTACCTTTGTTACTCAGAAAATTAAGTTTAAATTAGAATGGATTCGACGTGCGGCCCTAAATTTTATTTTGTTTTCCATTTTAATAATATACAGTAGCTGGTTTATTAGAAAACTTGCCCCAAGAAGACGAAATGAGTTCTTCGATGGTGAACGCTTTTTTATTTATTTAACTCTAAGTTCAGGTTGTAAAATTGAAATACATTCAACGCGCTTTACAATTATAAGAAAAGTTGTTATAAGGGTCGCTTTTACAGCGACCATGCAACTTTCGGTTTAAAGTCTCATTATGTGAGGTATATTTTGCATGAATTGGGATTCTGTGTATTAAAGTTGTATCCATGCTTAAGCATTCTGCCGGAACGTTTAAAAATGTGTAGCGAATGCTCAAGTGTGGACGACGTGACTGTGTTATCCGCCCCTGTTCGGTTCGCACCGCGGTCTACCCCCATTGTCGGTTTTTTAATGAAACATCAAAGGACATTACGAAACCACGTGCGCTATTATGAATACAGTACTACTGCTCCTTTTCCACAGTAGAATGCCACTCTTTGAGAGAAACGTTCTTGAAAGTTCTCTAACTTTTTTTTTTAATATTGCAGTTAATTGAAGTGCAGTGGAGTGGAACAGTGAAATAATTTTACATTTCATTGAACCATATAAAAACTGCGTTCTGACCACGAACATTGTGACTCATGACTGAGGGGTGCATGCTTGTGATCCATCACAAGCATGCACTCCCCAGTCATGGAATGTTTGCAGCGTTGATTCACCTCATCCTTGACCCTCGTAATGTAAGATGTAAAATAACACATTACGAATAGAGCGTTCATACACCGCGAGCTTTCGTTGGAATGGAGTGCGCGCTAGTTATCCATCTGCAAATAATATCAAATGTTAGTAACTCGTTGTCAGAACATACAGATTTCGAGTTCCTACAACTGTTTTTTTTAGTTCCAAAGTTGTCAAGAAAGATTTGACATTCAGAGAGGTTGTTCTTATCTAACAACTGTGACTACTCTTCAAAGGGTGGTGTTCGACTGAAACCATCCGACAATGGCGTGGGTGGAGTGCGCAAAAGATTCAGTAACACAACACATGAGCCTTCGATTTACCTCGACAACTCGTTGTGAAGCACAACGAGTTGTCAAGGTATTGCACTACCTCGAATAAGTAACGCTTCACCTGTGGAGAAGACTAATGTTACTTATTCTCAATGGGTGCCTGCCAGGCAACCCAAAGGTATAGTGTTTTTAGGGTCTAACGGCACCAGGGGTTTCCGCCATCTCCGCGTAGTATACATTGTGGTGTGATACAGAACACTGTAGAGGCCACAGGTTTAAAAGTGTATGGATATTGTGGTGTGTAATGTTTTGTACCGTTGTTCATCTGGTCTTTTAGCAGTTGGGTCCCTAATTAGAGCCACCGTTGCCCACACTATACCTTGTGGAGGCAGAAAGGGTCAAACGCTAGTCTCAAGATGGCTAGAGAGGGAAGGGAGACTGAAGACTGGGGGGTGAAAGACAGAAATATGGGGGTCAATAATGAAGATAACCACAAAAGTCGGTGGGGCAGGCCCATGCCTCACCAAGTGAAGATAGAGGGTGGCAGGGGGAGGGTACAGAGTAATCATCCCCTCTGCCAAGGGAAGGGATGGAAAGTGAACCAAGTGAGGGTACCCGGTTCAGATCGTCCAATGACATTTCGGCAGCAAACTGTACAATGTCTTTGTCGGGTCTTGGTATGCCAATCCTGGGACATGTTGTCTCGTCCATGTGAGTGGTCAAGTCCAGATAATACTCCAGTTTAAGCCAGTGGTCAGTTAGAGGTTAAGTTAATGATGAGTTGTTCTTCAGATTGTAGCTGTTAGGTTTTTGTTTCGTTGACGCTTCTAAGGATCTTTATTCTGGATGACGAGTGGTTTGTTTCTAGGAAAAATTCCTGCTAAGGTTGTGGGTATGTCTTTCTAGTAAAAAGATCCTGCGCAAACTGCGTTAAGGCTTTATACTTCTCCTCGCTCTACAAGAGATATTATTCTTGTTTTATTGGCGAGAAACGTATTCTGGTTATTAATAGGCAGCGGAGGTCTTCGTATAGTTGACAGTGGTCCATGAGGTGCTCCCACGTCTCTGGCTGTCCACAGTGGCAGAGAGGGGTGTCACTCAAACCGAAACTGGAGAATTGTGCTCTTATTGCACCGTGCCCCGTGAGTAAGATGTCAACAGTCCCGGTGAAAACCACTTTGGGCTTTTGGGGAAACACTAGTTGATTATCCGGTTCGGGTGACTTCCCCTTTTGTCGAAGTCGTCCAGTGGGTTTTCCAGGCCTGCTGTAGGTGGGTGAGAAGGCGTTTTTTCTCGACAACCCAAAGGTAAGTGTGTGTTGTTGTCTTACGGCACCAGGGATTTCCCCCATCTCCGTGTTGCTTTCAGTGTGGTGAACCAGTTCACTGGGAAATGCCAGAGATTTAAAAGTGTGTGGGAATTGTTCATGTGTTGTGTTCTGTACCGTTGTTCATCTGGTCATTTAGCCGTTGGACCCCTATTGAGGCCCAACGTTGTCCCACTTACGCCCCGTGGAGGCAGACCAGGAACCCAGTAGCTGTAGATTCACTCTGGCAGGTCCTGCCGCTTAATTTCCTGGGATTTCGGCGGCTAGGACCTTAAAAAAAAAAAAAAAAAGAAAAAAAAATTAAAATAAAAAAAAAAAAATAAATAAAAAATAATAATAATAAAAAATAAAAATAATAAATAAAAAATAATAATAAAAATAAAAATAATAATAAAAAATAAAAAAAATAAAAAAAATAAAGAAAGAAAAAATAAATAAATAAAAAAGCTGCGCTGTTGTAGGGGTAATGTCGCTTTGGTTTGCTAGGCCGAGTTTTGGGCGTAAGGTAATTTTATCATATTAAGTTTTTGACGTGTGGGGCTTTCGCTATGATGAAGGTAGAGAGGGGAGGGAGACCGAAGATTGGGGGGAAAAGACAGAAATATGGGGCCAATAGAGTAGATAGCCCCAGTTTTCAGTGGGGCATGCCCATGCCCCACCAGAGTAGAAGTTTGGGGGTGGAGAAGAAGGAACAAAAAATGTCCCCTCCCCCCAAGGAAGTGGGAATAATAGGTGAAGAGGGCTAGGGTGTCCTCTTCAGATCGCCATCAAGCTGTTTGCAACTGTTCTGCGTTTTGTCTGTTCTCTACTGTCTGTGCTGCATTCCCCCGTCCTTGCTTTTCTCTTCCGTGTGATCAGCACTCTTCTTGTCTAAGTGCTGGTCCTCTGCAGGGTTTCGGTTTTCTGTCACATTTGGCGTCGATTTTTTTTCAATCTCTGTGTACGTTGCTGTAGATAGCTATTAGTGTTTTTCTCCTGGTGAACAGGTCTTGCGCATACTGGGAGAGTGCCCTATATTCATCCTCAGTGTCCAGGAAGTGATGCTCCAGTCCTTTTGGAAAGTATCTTAAACTTGTTATTAGTAGCCCTCTGAGGTCTTCATAGTGTTGACAATCATAGACTATGTGGCTCCAGCTTTCACTTTCCCCACATATGCAGTTGGGGTCCTCAACGAGCCGGAAGCCAAACAGCTTCTCCTTGTAGGGTCCGTGTCCGGTTAATAGTGTTGTCATATGGTACCCTGGGAAGTACCATGGTGGCTGCTTTGGGTATATTTTCCGGAGGTCTGGTAGAAATCTTTTTGTTACTTCGCCTTTTGTAGTCTCTGTCCATCTTCTCTGCCAAAGATCTAGGAGGTGGGTCTGTAGCCTATTTTTTTCGTGTTTTAGGTTGCCCGCCGGGTCAGTCGTGTATCCTTGGTGGGTAGCGGCCACTCCCCTGGCCAGCAAAAACAGTAGCCCCGCCTGAACTGCCTCCAGGTCCAGAGGGAGCGATCCAGCAAGTACCTGCAATGCTGGGGTACTTACCGTGCTGCAGGCGCGCGTTGTTGATAGCAGTATGGTCCTTTGGGTAATTTCTAGTGTTCTTTTGTTGACTACCAGTGTCGTTTTTGGATACCACACCGCTGCTGCATAGGTGATTGCAGGCAGGAAGGTTGTTTTATAGTAAAGCATCAGTGCTTTTTTCTTGAGTCCCCAATCTTTCCTTGTGATTCTGGTTACCAGTCCAGAGTATCCTCTGATTTTTCTTCTGATATATTTCAGATGCGGCTGGAACGTCAGGTTTTTATCTAGGATAACGCCCAGATACTTCAGTTGGCTCACAAATTTGATTGTTACATTGTTGATTTTAATTTGCGGGGGTCGTCGTAGTTGCAGAGTCCCCTTTAGCAGGATCGATGAGGTCTTGTCTGACGATATTTTCAGCTGGTTCTTTGATGCCCATTGCTGCAGCCGCTGCAGTGCCTGATTTGCCAGCGTCTCCAATTGGGCCCTGGAGTCCGCCTCTACCGTCAATGTCAAGTCGTCCGCGAAGGCGTGTGCTGCCACAGAACCCAGGTCCGTAGTCAGGAATTCATCGAGGACCATTGTCCACAAGAGCGGCCCGAGCACCGACCCCTGCGGACATCCTCTGTGCACCTCTCTTGTTATTTTTTGATAGTGCACATTGATTTCCACTCTTCTTTGCGTTAAATAGCTTTCAATTACTTTGTAGAGGTTAAGAGGCACCTCAGCCTCCCTCAACCTTGCCAGGACGCTTGGCCACCAAAGTGAATCAAACGCCCCAGCAAAGTCAACAGAGATGAGCAGCAGATACTTTCGTCTACAATCCTGGAATATCCTTAACAAGTTTCCCAGTGCGTCCACAGTTGAGGATCCTGGTCTGAAGCCATATTGATTTCTGGCATGTAGGCCTGCCGCTTCATAGTGTTTTACAACTCTCACATGGAGTAATCTTTCAAACAATTTGCTTGCCACTGGGAGCAGTGCGATGGGTCGATATGAATCCGGAAATTCTGGATTTTTGGTAGGATTTTTCAGTATTAGTTTTAAATTTGCTGTTTTCCATGCAGTTGGGAAATGGCCTGTTTCCAAGCATCGATTGTACAGTGTGAGGAGTAGGTGCGGCTTGTATTCGACGGTTTTCTTGAGTATTTCAGGCTCAATAAGATCGAGGCCCGGGCATTTTCTATTTCTGACCCTACTAGTGGCCACGCTGAGTTCATCCAGGGTGAAGGGAGGCTCAATCGCCTGGTTTCTGTAGTTATCGTTTCTCTCGCATGTCTGTTTCTGACCTGGCATAGTTAACATATTTGGTTTTTGATATATTGTGTGGAGTATGTTATTCATCGACTGCTCCCAGGTTGTGGTGAGATCTCCCTGCCGAATCCTAGTGGTAGAAATCACCTCCCCCCTAGGCAGTCTATTGGTTGTTACTTTGTAGACAATGCCCCAGGGGTCATTGTTCCCTGCTGTGGAGACCAGGGACTCCCAAGAGCGTCTTTTACTTGTCTTTATGGCGTCAGTGTACCGGTTTCTTATTTGTCTATATATTTGCCTCAGGGCTTCAACCTCATTTGCTGGCCATGTTCTTCGGGCCCTCTGGAAGTCCTTCCTACTCTTGTTCATTTGTCGCCGGAGCATGGCAATGTCCCGGGTCCACCAGGGGACTGCGCCCAGCCGGGGGTGTTTCTTCCTGATAGTTTGGTTGCTGATATCTATCACCAATTTAGTAATTGCCTTCTGCAGTTCGTTCGGATTATTCTGTGGATCTAGGGACGGAGGTTTGTTGTTAACCGCTGTAGTTAGTAGCTCTTTGTATTGGGGCCAATCTGCCTTGGCAACTGCGTATCTGTGGGGTGTTTGTATATTTGCTATTGTTCTTGGCAGCGTTCTTGTTACTTTGCAGGTGATGACCCGATGGTCCGAGGTGGTCCAAGCGTCTTCCACCCTCCAGTCGGTCACGTGGTTCGCCAGGTTCCTAGTTGCTAGGGTGATATCGATGGTGGCCTCCCAGAGGGTGTTGCAGAATGTTGGCAGCTGGTGCGGTTGGTTCAGTACAACAAATTGGGATCCTATCAGATAGTTTTCGAGTTGCTGCCCATTTGTTGTTCCTCTTCTGTCGGCAGTAATGCTGTGCCATAGTGGAGAGCGACAGTTTACATCCGCTCCTATAATTATTTTTTCATTTGGTAGAGTGTTTTGGAGACGGCGCAGGTAGTTGATTGTGGTCTCAATTTCCTGGCCTGGCCTGCTGTAAAGGGCCACTACATATAGGGAGCCTAATGCTGTAATGAGCTGGGCACAGGCAGCCCAGGTCGTGCACAGTTGAGTTACTTTTGTTGCAGTGATTTTGGTGTTTCTGACTAGGACCGCTGCCCATGGGGTGTCCTCTTCCGTGTGGACGGCCTTATATTGCAGTGGATACCCCACCACCCGCTTTGCGTGAACGTATGGCTCCTGCAATATGATTATGTCGGTGTCTTCCTCATCGGCCCTGACCCGGATTTGGTCTGCCACTGTTTTGGCTCGTTGCGCGTTAGTCTGGATTATCTTAATCATTGCTATATTATACTCTTTATTTCTTGTCCCCATAATCGATTCTATTTTGGTATATGCTTTTGGCTTTAAGGTAGACTGGACACTTCGGGTCTTTGATTGAATGCGCGTGTTCTATTTTCATTGCCTTACAGTTTGCGCAGGTGGCTTCCTTGTCTTTGTGTGGACAGTCTTTAAAAGCGTGTCCCTTCTCTGTGCAGTGTCCACAAGTTGGAACTGTCTGGGTGCAGACATGCGTAGTGTGTCCGAACTTGCAGCATCTAAAGCATTTCGGAACCACCACTCGCTCCCGGAATCGGTAGCTGCCCCACTCAATATATACCCTTGTTCTGTCCTTTAAGACTTGCCAAGCTTCCGGTATAAGCTCCACACTCCAGTTGTTGTTTATTCCTCCTCTCGCCTTTATATGAAACTTTGTGGTAATTACTTCGTGTGTTTCTTTGTCTGGTATTTCCTTTTGCAGATTCCTGAGGTAGAGCTCTTCGGCCAGCTGGGCTGCTGTGACTTCTGGATTGACGTCATAGATTATTATTGACGGTCCCTTCCTTTTGGGCGGCTGGGCCGTTAATCCGAGAGCGTCTATTTTGGGGTTTTCTATGATACTTTGTATTTCTTGTCTAGTTTCGGTTTCAATTACTAGTCCTACGTTTCTCATTTTCCGTATTCCTTTTATTCTTGTATTTTTAAGGTCCTCCCTCATATTACTAATTACTTTTGTTTTTAATTCCTCACTAGAGGGGATCTTGCCAGTCTCCTTTGGTCGGAGTATCACCAGGTTTGGTGTTGGCAACAGTGTTTTCCTCTTCTGGTGCGTCTCTGCGCTTGGTTGGGTTTCCTTTGCTATTGGGATCCTCAGCGCTTCCGAGTATGTCGGGACACGCTGTGGCGTTTGTTTTGCCCCGCATTCTTTATATGCTTGTAGCCGTGCGTTAGCTTTCTGGCTTTCTACGTACGTGTCATGGAGGATCGTCTCCATTTTGTGAAATATGGTCACTATTTGCGACCTCAGTCCTGTGGATACTCGATCGGGATTGTCCGTAAAGATATGTTCTAGGGCCGTTTTCAATACGAGGGTTTTCTCATAGACTGTGCCCTCGGGCAGCGTGTGGTCCAGGGGCGGCTCCTGCTGTTTATCATCATTTACATCTCTTTGGGACGCAGCTAGTTCCGGTTGTTCTCTTGCTTCCCCTGTGCACTCTTCTTGTACGTGTGCTGTAAGCTCTCCTGAGTTAGTAACAGCTTCAGCATGGCTTCTTTTATCGAACTGAGTTGAATACAACTGGCTGTCACTGACGTGCCGCCTTCTACTACGCTGCAGTGGGCACGGCATCATCAGGTGGGAGTCAAGCAGCAGTTTGGGAGGGGGGCTCAAGGTTGAGTGGGAAGGGCTCCCTTGCCCATTCGCCGGCTTTTTTCGGCAGCAGTACGCAAAGAATTTCGCTCGGGCTGAGCTTGATAATTTTTTCAGGCTTATGTAGGAAAGACCTGAACACTCTGGCAAATTTGGAATTTGCATTTGGAGCATTTGATGTATGCACCTTTGTTTTCTTTGCTGATTTCGAGTTTGCATAATCTGCAGTTATGTACATTTTTAGAACGTGTTGCCCCTTCCATAATTGACAAAATAAATGAAAGTGAACACTTCGTATTTGGTGGCCACACAAAACTTAAACCTCTTAGTCACAGTAAAGTTTTCTCAAAGGATGTGCGGGACCTCCTGCTGTAGAGTATTGCTGCAGGGAATGAGGTGACATGAAACGGAGAGAGACAGCGAGAGGACACGTTACTGGTCAGCGAAGCTAGTGTCCACTACGGTGAAGCAGTCGTGTGACGTCGCTGGCCGTCCCAGTGTAGTACGGCGCAATAAAAAATAGTTCCCTGCACTGAGTATACGTTTATTGAAGAGTCGCTAAAATTTGTACATTAATAAATGGTAAAGAGCCCACAAGAATCAGCGTCATGGTAAACAAGTTATTGTAGCCATTTCACAGGGTGGTACTCCTCCCCAGTCAAGGAGTGCAGTTCAAGCGTGGTAGCAGGAATTTCCTTTGTTTGCCACTCTCTTCAATTCCAGGATAATGCCGCTGTGATAAGCAGACACATTACCGCCGGCGTTGAATAAATGACGACTTGAAGCACACTAAAGGACCCAAAGAAGCATAAAACAAAACTCACCACGATGATCCTTGTCCTTAAAAACCTCGGTATGCAATTAATCCTGACTGTAGTAGCAGAATTTCTCACTAATTAAACACAAAATTAACAGAGCGTTAATCAACACGTGCTTCCATAACGGCAGCCATTTTTGTATCCAACCCAAAGGTCGCGGGTTCGAATCCCGCCTCGGACTTGGATCAGGGTAAAATGCAAAAACTTTGGGAGGGGCATTATGGCCACAGAAGCCGATGCGCCAACAACTAACAAAAAAAAAAATTCTCCGCGGATACCACCACCCAGTCGGAACCGTTTCGAGGCTTTTTGGTCGTTCTTCGGTGGGTGGGTAGGTGCCCTTTTGTTGCAGTAGAACATTATGATTATGTCATGTGTTTATTTATTTATTATTAATATAATTTATTTATTTATTTTTAATTACACCTTGAAAAAATATCCACCTTGAATTGAGTCCATATCGTTTAAGTTTGCAGTAACATAGAATTCATTTACAAATTACTTTACTGGCGCTTCAAAAAATCGTTTTATGGTTGAGAATACGTTTTCACAATCTTTGTTTTTCCTGCGACTTACGCACTTAATTCGTACCCTTTGCGGCAGCTTAGGGTACGAATCACACTACAGTGTTAGTCCACACAATATATTGTCATTTGCCATTCTTTTGGCGATTCCGCGAGATTTCCGTCGACGCATTAATTTTTTTTTCTAAATCCCTATTTAGTTGAAGCTGTAGTTAGCCGATTTCAAGTGGAGGTGTACGCTTTAATCACAGTGGACCATGATCAACCGACAAGGCACGCCGTTGCAGATATGGAAATATCCGACGCACGAGCTCCCACAATCATAACCTTCTGAAACTCCGTGATATTACATCCCATAACTACTTAATCACTTTGACTTGCACGCCCACATGCAAATTCCACTGCTGTAGCGTAAGAAGCTGTTTGGCTTTTTATACTGCGAGCTATGCGGCATTGTGCATTACGATGGGGTGGTCACAATTCAGTGATCACTGAGTTTATGCTGAATTAGACTTAGAATTCATAATTCTTACCATTAAATTTAGTTAACTTACCAGTCGTGTTTAAGTTTAACTTACGTTTCAGTTCTTGTAACCGATTCAAAAAAAAAAAAAAATAATAATAAATAAATAAATAACTGCACATTTTAATAATATCGAATGAAGCATCTGCATTACAACTGCAGTATTATAAAGGATTCGTAGAACTGCTGTCAAAAAGGTCTGTCAGTTACTTTTAACCTTTTAATCAAATTATAGTGCAAAGTGGTATTAATAGCAGGCATTTAATTAGTACGTAATTGCTGACTTAATAATATATTTGTATTAGAGAGCGAGAGCAGTAACCAGTTTATGTCCAGGAGTTGCAAATTCGTTTTGTTTAAACGCACAGAGTTCGCTATTTAGAGAATGATTAAAAGTCAATATTTCTTCTTTTTGTCTTTTAAGAAAGAAAGTACGTTGAACTGATTTTAGATCTTATTCGAATGATGCACCAAGATGACGTGCTCATTACACCGGGGAATGACAGAAATTCGGATTAATTCCAACGGTAATAAGTAACTTGCATTGCGAATAAACTCACTGTAGTCTTATTAAAATAATGCACTGAGGACACCTCGAACCGTAAATTTGTAAGAGCTTTTAAAATAAAGTAGGAAAAAGAAAAAAAAACAGAGGTTAGTACCTCAAACACCTAATTCCGACACAAATTAATGTCCCCGTTGAGAGTTGAGTTCTCCGATTTTCTTGGAGTAAGGTTTTATAATATTTCTACCACAAATTAAAGGAATGCGACTCTGTATTACTTAAAATAATAAAAACAAATTTTGTGGTGTCTGTTCAGATGGCTCTGTCAATTAGAATGCATATTTGGGGCGGGGTTAACAGTAATAGTTATAGTTTTTAATGATTATAGTTAATATTAATAGTAAGGTCTCCGTAGCCGAATAGCCTGGAGCGGGAGAGCGAATGCACCAGGACACGTTCTTTGAGCAGGTCGGGGTTAAAGCCCCTAACTGCTAAATACGGTCGATTTGCCAACCAGCACTGGACCAGCGTGGCAGATTATGGTCCAGTTCCTTCAACGTGAATTGTTGAGGAGGAGGCTTCCATCCTGCAGTGGATTTGTAATGGTTGCAGTTTACCTTTTGATGTGAAAACATCTTTGGCGGCACCTAAGATGTTTTCACCTCAAACCCGACCCCCATCCGAACCGATTTTTTATCCTGGCCCGACTGAAACTTTTTATATAAATAAAATCGCTAGCATTAGTTCATGAAGTTTCATAATAATAAAGAAATGAACTCTCAGATTCAAAATTCAATATTAATAATTATATAATAACAATAATTATCAATATTAATTATGAAAAAAGAAAATGTAATAAATTTTAAATTTAACATACTTAATATAATTCCAAAACGAATGTCGATATCCACCTCTACCAACCACCTCTTCACACGCTTTTATTGCAAATTGTTGTGCAGAAATAAAATAGTCAACTCTGTTACTACTTTCGACTCTCTTTGCACTGCTAATTCGACTGCACTAAAATTTCTTTTGGAGCTTGTGCTGCACTGCTGGCAGGTTCTCTCCACGAAAGAGTACAAATTTCGGTGAATTTTGGAGACGTTGGCGAAATGCGCCTTATTCGCCAATTAAAAGTGTCAACGCACAAATAATACACATTTTTTTTCTAAAAAAAGCCTTTGAAAATTTAAATATATAAAAAAATATTTACAAAATGTATGTACAAAACAATAAAAATAAACTATAAAATACCATACCTGGTTAACATATTGATTTAATTATAATCAGTAAAAATTAAAGGCAATAAATATTTATTTATTGAAATTTATTTATTTATTAATTATGAAAAAATATTTATTTTTCATTATTTTATTAATTTTAAAAAATTCAACTGTCCATTATTCACGTACCACCAAATCTTTTTCCACGTACCACCGGTTGAGAAACGCTGCACTATACAGGGTGTCTCAAAAATATTGGTACAAACGTTTAGGGGAGGTAGGTAACATCTAAAGGAATGTGAATCTCATAGGAACCCATAACCGGAAACGTCACGGGAAAGTAGTAGCAGAGGCCTAAGCAGCAGAAATGACACAAGACAGTAATTAGTGGCAAACATTTATTTGACATAATATTAACAATGGAGTACGAGATGGATGCATTTCACGATGTTACAACACATGCTCCAAGGTTCCACCATGAGATGCGATGCATGCGTGACACCGACGCAGCACGGATTGGCGGACACGGTCGAACACGTCTGGAGTTTCTTTGACAGTAGCAGCAGCGCAGACGAGTCTCGCCACCAGATCCATTTCCGTCTCCACAGGCGATTCATGCACGATAGATTTGAGGGCCCCCACAGAAAGAAATCAAGGCACAATAAATCAGGTGAGCGTGACGGCTAGGCAACGGATCCACCACGGCCAATCCATCGACGCCCGAAACGCCTGTTCAAATGGTCACGAACACACCTTCCATAATGGGCAGGCGCCCCCCTCATTTTGAAACCAAATGTTGCGTCTCGCATTTGCTGGAACATCGTCAAGTAACCCTGGTAGAACTTGTTCAAGAAAGATCCGATATTTAGCGGAGTTCATGCGGGATGGTAACAGGTATTGGCCGACTAAGCAGTCACCGACCATACCTGCCCACACATTTATTGCGAAGCGATGTTGTGCCACATGGGGGCGCACACCGTGTGGGTTGTCCTGAGCCCACACATGAGCATTGTGCTGATTGAATAAGCCTTCCCGAGTGAAATAAGCCTCATCCGTGACCAAAACATACACTGGAAAATTCAAGTCTTGAACACTTTCTTGGAGAAACCACTGCGCAAAAGCCACACGTGCAGGATGATCTTGGGGGAGCAGTAACTGAACCCTTTGGAGGTGAAAGGGGTGTAAGGAATCGTCGTGCCAGACACGCTGTACACCGCAACGAGACATTCCTAAGGCAGAGGCAACGGCACGTGTGCTGGTGGTAGGATTATTCTGAACGGCATTCAACACACTTTCTTCCATGGCAGGAGTTCGCGTCGAACGTTGTCTGCCCGCACTACTCCTGTTACCTCTAAATGACCCATAATTGCATAAATTTTGATGCATAAGCGCAAACAAATAAACGGTGGTACGGTACACGTCTGTCTGGGAAACGTTCTCCATAAATTCGTTGAGCGGCTCGTCCATTGCCCTCTGCTAATCCATACACTAGGTGCAAGTCTACCAGCTCACAGTCGGTATATCGATGCATGCTCTTCGTGCGGAGACTACTGCTTCAATGAGTAAACCAGAAATTTTCCCTCTCGCGAACTGTGAATAGCGCCATGTACCGATTTACGGTGTTTTCAGTTATGGGTTCCTATGCGATTCGCATTCCTTTAGATGTTACCTACCTCCCCTAAACGTTTGTACCAATATTTTTGAGCCACTCTGTATATTAACATTAAGTTTACAGTTAAGTAAGAGTATAATGTTAGTAGTAATAACTACTGACATTAACTAACAGCGAATAGGAGTATTCGCTGGATCGCTAACAGTAGTTAAGTAGTAATAATAGTTAATATTTTAACTATTGTCGCTTGAAGAGTTAGTAGTAATAGTAGTCATTAACTGCTATTACTACTAACAACTCTTCCAGCGTTGGTCTTCTTACTGCAAAGGTGGAGTAAGAAATCGAAGAACTTCGTTGCCTATGTTCCATTGGCATCCATCAATCGGCCATCACCTTCAGGATAAAGAGTAGAGTATGTAGGAGGCTCACGGCCGCTACTCATTCTACCGAATCAATGTTAATGATTGCATTAACTTCATATAGGAAGTGACGTAATTTGCGTCATTTCATATAAAGCATCTTTCCTGCGTATAGAGTACACATTTTTTTTATTTTTATTTAAATAGTAATCGTTATACAGTGCAAGAAAGCCACACGTTTTTGCTGCAATGGCCGAGGAAAAAAAAAACACCAAGGAGTAGAATTAAGGTAGGTGGTGCGATTAACATTATCAGAGCAGACTGTCAAATGGTTCAGCTACTGCTTATTTGAGGGGAAGAGAGAAAGACGTCCTTGATATAGGCATACAATGTAGTCTGAATATTGAGAAGTATTCTTCAACACAGGACAAAGAAAACTGAAATTATTCCTGGAAACTGTTTTGTAACATTTCTTTTTTCTAACCGAATCGAGTGCATTGCACAAATTAAAAACTTAAGATGGTTTTCACGAACTGCATTAAATGAATTTTAAGATTAAAAAGAAACTAAAGCAGGAATGTTTTTAAAAAATGACATGTACAGTTGACGCCATTGTATCTGAAGCACTGGCTATTATGTTTGTTGCCATTGTGCTGGTTGGAGGAATGAATAGGCGATAGGCAGAAACGAAACTCTCTTGGTTCGCGCGTAAATGCCGTTGCTTTTTGCTAATTTTTTGTTATAAATCATAAATTATTACGATTTGCTAACGCGCCAGAAACGTACCGCATTGCGTGCATTAATGACTGCAATTTTTAACATTAACGGTTTAAATTTCCGTCAATCTGTTTACTGTTGTAATGGAATTATTCAATGCCTGTGATTTCAGACCAGCTTGATCAACCCTCTTTCGCCACAATTCAATAATTTAAAGCTTACAAGCATTCCAAATTTTGCCTTGCAGTGCAGATTTATGCCCGTTTATGTATTTAATTGTATTCCAAGATCAGTTGCTGTTTTGAGGAGGTATGTAACTTTGTGTATGAAATATACAAAGCTAATATTAGCTTTGTCTTTAGCTTTTCTTTTTATCCACTGTTGTCTATTTTAAAAAAATAAATTTTAAGTGTTTTGTGTTTACTTATAAATAGGAAAGTAGTTTTAAAAACACTGCATACCTTTACTTTGAACAGAAACCGCACTCGTGGTGCATGGATTGCCACGTACTTAATTCAGAATAGACTTTTTAAAAATAAGCTTTACATAAAGTCGATATCATATCATGATTGAACATGGGAAAGGCGGGTTCTTGACATTACCCTCTTTTTAATTGTGCACTGTCAAAAAATGAATAAAAAAATCCATCCGGTTCTGCAAGATGA
This sequence comes from Mastigoproctus giganteus, assembly GCF_048544385.1. Classification (NCBI taxonomy): domain Eukaryota; kingdom Metazoa; phylum Arthropoda; class Arachnida; order Uropygi; family Thelyphonidae; genus Mastigoproctus; species Mastigoproctus giganteus. The sequence continues at coordinate 115,593,764 of NC_143575.1, forward strand.
GCAGCCCAAGACCAAGTCGCCATCATTGATGGGCTTATAGTACAGTGTTATATTTCACTTGTGTATCTCGTACAATAGTTAGATTTCATTGATTTTATCATGAAAAATAGTGAGATCTAGATCGGAGCTAGAGGATTTGGAATGTGGAGAAAAAAGATATAATATATTAAAGAATTCAACGTGCGTGATGGATTCATGCAGGTGGGGGGGGGGATGAATGGTACTTTCCCTAAAAGGGCTTCGTTTTGTTCCTTACAGTGAAAGGAAATTGTATTACCATGAACTGTATTGCATTCGAAAAGTGTACAAGAACGCAGTAATACATTTTTATTAATAGTTTAAATGCCGATGAATTTAGCATACGTTTATAAAAAGTCCTTTCTGTATTGATTGACAGTTATATTGCTTCTGGGCAAAATGACTAATAGTAAATATCCAAAATGACATTCACAGAAATTAATTTTAATTAATTGCTTTGCAGAATGACACTCAAAATATTTGAAATAATTACACTCATTTTAAACAACATAATGTGAAACTAATATTTTAACTAATAACGTTTCACTAAGTATATCAGTCCTCTCCAAAATAAAATCAAAACTAATAATGATTTATGACCATTTTGGTAACTTGTTAACTTCTCTGAACCTACCAAAACTACCACACTTAAGATTCTGTTAGCACAAACATCAATATTAATGTTTGTGCTAACAGAATCAAACTGAAGCTCTTCAACTGCTTCAAATGTGCTACTAAAAACGTTTTTAATTACTCATTCAGGTATACGGGTTGATATAGTAGCCAGTATGAAAGATCATTAACTACGGGAATGCCCTTTCACCTTAAATACAGTTTTCTATTTTAATTTTTGATAGATATCATATTAAATAACAAGCCGATACATCGCCAAATCAGTTGACAAAGTAACTTACATGATAAAAGCTCGTAAACTCGTGCATTCTTTAATAATAATGTTTTTTAACATCAGCTCCACGGTTTCCGTAAAAGTGGTTCGATTATAGACTAGCCAACAAAAACTATTTTTTGTCATACCTCCGCAATGAAAATATGTGATTCTGGAGGAAATAAACGTGCCGAATCCGAAAGTCTGCATAAAAAGTCTCTATCACGTCTACATCAAAAGATGTATCAACCTTTAATGTTAAAATAAAGGGATATGTGCCCTTTATATATACATATAATTCAAGCTTGTAATGGAAGTGTAAAAAAAATATTATACATTCTCTATAACTAATTTAACTTCGGAGAAAAATATCATAAAATCATTTGTATTTTCTCTCGTATTCCTGCTTACTCTTCCTCACGAGGAACCAGCAGTAATCCTCTATCATTACAGGATCCCAGCGACCTTGTTACCGCTTTTCCATTGTGTAAATATCTTGATGAAACCACTTCTCTTGTTCATCGCTCACATCTCCCAGGTTTTCGGTGGAAAATTCCAGGTGGGAATGAAGAAAATGAATTTTAAACGACATTCGACAGCACATGTTTTTGTAGCACTCCAGTAAAACTACGAAACCAACGTTTCATAGTTTTATTCTTTCCTATTACCCAAAAAACCATGTACTACCGCCGCAAACGATCGCCAAGCTGCCAGTTCAACCTTCTTTAACTGAGTTTCAAACACATAATTTTTCAAGAGTTTCCTAATTTTGGGTCCTACGAAAACCCCTTCCTTAAGTTTGCATGTGTTAAATTAGAAAACATAGTTCTCAAGTATGCAAATCCGTTACCTTATTTATCTAGTTCCTTCACAAATTTTTTTTCATCAACCCAAGTTTGATGTGCAGGGATGGAAGAAGAACCTTGTTTGATTGCACTTAAGGAATATATTTTGCATTACATTGTCCTGGTATGAACTCGTCCCGCTTGTCCTAATGTTGCACAATATAATATAAGTTGTTGTGTTGTGTTGTGTTGCACAACACAACAACTGTCGCACGGCTGTCCCAAAAAGACAAAAACAGCAATATTTTGTGAAACCCCCTGCAAACCAACAAGAAAACTAATAACCTTAAGGAAACCTTAGTACAGCCTACAAAAATCCTCACAAAAAACGCTTTTAAGTGTGTTCTCTTCAAATTGTAAATTGTTGCATCGGAATTTGAACCTAAGAACCATAGGCAGAAGTCTGATTATGTTTATCAGAAGAAAACAGAGGCCGGAATCGATTGCTAAAATTAAGAGAGAATTAGCTTATATCTCTTAAAATAAATCAGTATGCCATACATTACCGGCTAGATTGCGCGAAATTGGCAAATGCTGGTAAAAAGGAGCTCCCTCTATACGTATTTAATAACTGCGACGTGAAGTGAAACTATCATGGTGATTTTTGAAATATAAGCATAAAAATTGGTTAAAAACAGCATTTAAGTTCTTGGAGGTAAAACTCGTGTTCGCTAGTGTTATCATATATCTTTTATTCAATGTTGTCCCTGTCCATTTCAACTAGAAATTAGTATACCTCAGAGGTTAGCGGCCGAATCGTTATTGTTTAATGTTTATATCAACTATGCTTTTCGTATTTTACACTCATTTTAAAGAATGCGACTGCTGTTATTTAATTATGCTAGCTTACGCTCATGGAATCCCTTTTTTCCCCCTTTAGATATTTACACTGAGACTCGAGCAGTAGCATTAACTTTTTCTTGATATATTTTTTTTTCTTTTAGGTTTAATATTAATTTATGACTTTTGCAGATCCTAGATTCAGGAAGAAGCAATATACTTATACACTGAATGATGTACCAATTTCTAAAGTTGAAATCGATTAAGATCTTGGGGTTATTATTTTCAGGGAACGGTAGTTTCCTATTACATAATATACAGTTTAATTAAAAGTGGATGTCAAACTTTAGGTTTACGGAACAGATTTACTACACCTTTATGGTCTGTTGTGCTTCATAGAATACGGTATTTGGCATACGCTGTTCATATTCCAACTTCTTCAGCCTTTATATAATCAAGTTTACCAATTTAGGCATTGGAAAGGTCCAAAATAACCTATAAAGCCAGTGCCCGTAAAAATGGTGAAATAAAATTTTATAAATACTTACAATATTTAGAAAAATGCAATTTATAGCTATTGGAAAAAGATGGACAATGGCCTCCTTCGCGATTTTTTTTTTTTTTTTTTTTATCACAAATTACTAAATAAGTTGTTTCATCGAAAATAAATGCTACATAGTTCGTAGTCAGCTTAACTTAATATTTAAAAGAGATGATATTTTGTCCGTTGGTTAAGATTTTAAATGGCATTGGATCATGATTTATTTATGGAGTTAGAGTTTATTCTGTCTTTTAAAATGAATTACTATATGTATTTGCCATAATTTGATTAAGATATGTGTGTGTGACACGGTATTTTGAGAATTGTCTGTGTCGTGCTGAAAGACTGCCTGTAATTATTTCGTAGTTTCGATAGTGTATTTATTTGTGCCTTTGTATTTTATTATTCAGCCTCATAAAAAGTAACTGAGATAATTCATGTTTTGTAAGAATTAACAAAAACGAAGAATTAAGCGGAAATTTCTATGGGCCTTTTTTGCAATGTGGACGAATTAAGCGGTTTCATACGAGGGTTGCGCGGTTTTTTCTTCCATAAACTCATCCACAAACAGGCAAATCGACACACACACACACACACACACACACACACAATTTACAGAAATAATATATATATATATATATATATATATATATATATACGCAGCCTAAGTTGTTGATGTGCCTAAAACCCTATAACAACAACAGAACGATTATAATACATTGTCTGACATACTCGTATAACCACCAGCTTTCAGGGAAGATAGACAACATAGGCCTAGTTATAATGCTAAAGATTTCCTTGCAGGATTCCGTAGGAACTACAATCCAATCAAGAAAATTAATAAGCGAGGGCAGCTTCAATGGTTACATGCTCTCTCAAGCTTGTCTGTGGAGCGGGAAGTTCTCTGTCACAAGGCACCCAGATCATGTGATGAAAGGAGCTACCTCTCGTGGCAGTCTTGAGCCCAATTTATCCTGGAGTGTGACATATGAAACGTAGTGGTAAAGGTCTCAGATCGTTTTCTGACTTAACCCGTGATATGATGCGACACCAGGAATAAGGCCTGGTACTGATCGAAAAATAAAAAACTGTGTTTACACTCGAATTCTCATCAATGCCAATAAGGTAATTTTAAAAGAGTGTTAAGCATTCGCAGAGAACAGCATGGAGAATGCAAATATAATTTACATTCAGCACAATATAGTTAACAGCATAATCAAAAATTTTATCAAATTTCGTTAGACACGAAAATTTCTAAATTAAAAGCTATTTTATTTCATTTTCATATTGCTGTTGTTGTAAGTGAGCAGAAACCAAGGATAGCCAGAATTTAAATTTGCCACCTCTTGATTATCAGACTCCGCTGGTATTCAGGAATTCAAATGTGCCACGAATTATGGTGTTCCTTCTTTCCTTTCATGAAGTAATAAGAAGTAACTGTTCCTAAAGGAACAATTACTTCATATTTTGACAGACTCGGTTATTTCATAAGTTGAAGGCATTTGCGGGTTCAAGTTAAGTAATCGAACTTTTGATTATAATTAAACAAATTATAAATTTAAAAAACTGAATTATGGGTCTTTCTTTTTAAAAGCGAACGAAACGGAAACTTAAAATGTATAAAACTTAAAATTTATGAAAAAAATAAACTTAATGTATGAAATAATGATAATAGCTACATCTCGATACGAAAATTACATTGATTGAAACGTGGATAATTCGTAAATTAAGACCATGTTACAGACAACAAGAACTGAATAGAATAAAAAATCGTGTATTTTTAGCCTGACGTTAAAAGTGATAAAAGATTAATAAATAAAATCTGGTATTTGGAATCAGCATACAGCGCGAGTGATTAGGACGTTTGCCTCTTTTGACTCATTTCTGACTTCATTCGTAATAAATTTTCTAATCAGTTCCGAACGTGTTGGGATGCGAAGTAGTTGTGCAACACACTTTTGAAGACTTATTTGCGCATTTTAAATATATTAAATATGCTTTAAACCTAAAGCAGTAATAATGTCTTAAATTTTTTCTCAAATAGCATTTTGCATTAATGTTTAATACAGTAATCCACTCCTTAATGAAAACTGCTTTCTCACTTCGTCAAAGCTCAAACAAGGAGATGTGTTTAATGATGAGAACAACAGCTCACGAATGACTTAGACGTTACCAAACGTGAATCGCTTATTAATGAAAGTTGAGATTCATAAGTCAGTTACTTCTTTGTTTCTACTTAAACGTTGCAACTGAAATCGTTGTCATATGCGTCAGTGTCTATCAGTCTTCGAAATTCCAACTTATTATAGGTACATGAAGATAACCAGCTACCACTGCTGGTTTGTACATTGGCTTTGTACAAGGCTTTGAATTTGAATTGAATTCAAATCGAAAGGATTTGAATCTCATTTTGGATGTGGAAGTTCCTAACATCCTCTCAATGGAAGTTCGAAGCTTAAACTAATGGCTGTCCACTCATTAAACATAAGGATCAATATATACGTAAATTTCGGCGGAACGAAGCAGGATTGTTGCGTTCGGTATCGAAATCACCTACCAACATATAAATGAATCTCAAATTACACAGCACGTTTAAATATAATGGGGAATGAGTCGAATAAGCTTACTTGATGCTTGCTCGAATTTTACCAGAAGTGGTGTTTTGTCTGAAAGCTCAAGTATCCATATATATAAGGTTACGATTAGGTTTATTTATTTTTTATTTTTTTTTGCTATAACTACACAAGAGAACCATAGGCCGTTCGTCTTCCCAGTTTCGATAACTTCGGAGTTGGCTGACGTATCAGCACTTCCATCAAGAAAGAAAAAGAAAGCAACCATTGATATCTCGAGTGAAGAAAATTTTAGAGCGAAGTATATCGCGAAGAAAGTGGACAGAAATCTCCCTCATCCCTTCCTAGTTCAGATAATAAAGTATTTCAGAAAACGGAAAAAAATCTTCCCAGGAGAGGTCCAAAGATGAAGTAGTTTTCTGTGAGTGATGTGGTGAAAGAATCTACTAAGAACAACATAAAGCATCGACTTCACTTCGAAAATGAGAAGCTACAGAAATGAATTCGGAATCCACATCAGTTGCTATTGAATAGTACAATAAAACCTTAAAGGACTGTCTTCAAAAAGGAAACATATTGATCGAAGTTTTTTCTGCTTTTTTGTAAGCATTTCCTGCAAAACAGTTCATTTTTCGCTACTAAGGAAAGAACTTGCCTAAGGAACACTCATATTTCTTATTTCTGCGATAAGCAGGTCATTTCTCAGAAATGGAAGCACTGAAAACATGCCAGTGTTTGTCGCAATTATTGTCTGAGTTACGAGACCTAGAAGGTTAAGGAAACAAACGAACTTCTTCAGGAATCTAGTTACCCATGGTTTTTTTTTAAGTATTATTATTAAAGTATAATAGCTCTTTTTTAGAGGTCGTGAGCGAAATATGAACAATATTCTTGTCGACACTGACCAGAAAGGAAATATAATTTTAAAACAGTAAAGTCCGTCTACATAGAAAAGGAATAATAGGAAAAGAAGAAAAACGCCAGAAACCAGCGAGACAATATATGTCCCCTTGATTGGCTAAGGCTATCACAAAATGGACAAAAATTTGAGAGAGAGAGAGTAAATTGAATAAAATGAGAATCGCCTAACGAAGAATGAAAAATTGAAAATACCTTGGGAAAGAACAGAAGAACGAATTCGGCTGCCACCGATGTCCCACGTTTTCAAAGACAAGCTACAATGAACTTCAGAGTGCAAAGAAGGAACTTAGTATTTCAATAATCCCCCTCAACCTCCGAAACCCACTTTATTTCACTGCTTCACAACATGGTAAAGTCATAGTTCCTGTCTGTACAAAGTTGACAAGGTATATGCCTTTAACTATCCAGCTGGGATGAGGATGTAGTTATTCGGGGAAAAAAAAAAAAAAAAAAAAAACTGCAGCTCCTTGAAGGAGCGAGGTACGTTAACGGGATTATAATCCTACATTCCATAGATGAAGCTGTACCATTCGTACAGCTTCATTAATATTAAGAGCAACTGAAGACAAGTATTGTACCACCAGCATACGTTCACTCAGTAGAGTGGCATTTCAGCATAGTAGTTCATTGATATAGTAGTCTATACCATATAGTAGTCCATTGGTATTTCGTTCCAAACTTCTGGTAGTCGTGGTATCAATTGCTGAAGAGCCATATGCGCGCCTTCGGGACCTCAGGAAAGCAGTCAAGCCACTTGTTCTTAAATATGTTCTCTTGCGATATGAGACATGATCTGTGGTCGGATGAATGTGGAGGCCACCTAAAACATCCATGTTTGTCTCCTGATAATAGCACTGAGTAATTGCATCTATATGAGGAAATACTTCATCCTACTGGAAAATTGCAGGCTGTTAACGAATGAAAGGTACAACTATGAATTCGACAACTTCTCATACTGTAACATATATATACACTGCCCTACCATTAATATCCGGACACCTGCCTTTAGACAGAAAAAGAGCTTTTCTTGTTTCATTTAATATTTTGTGCTTTTATGAAGATCTTTGCGGCATACTCTCAACCAGATTTTTATAAATGTCAGGTGATATGTTCCTCCATCGGCCTTTAACGCAGCCACCAGTTCGGCCTTGTTCTTTGGACGATCTCGACGTGCACGTACCCGACGATCCAATACATCTCAGAGATGCTTAATAGAGTTCAGATCAATCCTCTGGGCTGGCCAATCCAACTTTTTCACATCCATGTCCTCAAACCACTCTTATGAACCGAGCAGTATGGCAGCATGGCGCTTTGTCTTGCTGATACAGGTATGGGCCTTCCCCGAAGTATTGCCGTAATTTTGGAAGTACATAATTGTCCAGGTTGTCCTGGTATTGTACAGCATTCATGGTTTTGTCGATAACGACTAATGGGCCCAAGCCAAACCATGAAAGGAGCCCCATACCATAATATTGTCTCCACCAAACTTCATTGTTGGGAGGTCACAATCAAGAAGGAACTGTTCGCCTGGCATTCGCCACAGCCAGAACGACCATCAGACTGGTAGAGTACGAACCTCGATTCGTCTGTCTATAGGACTGTTTTCCACTGCTCTGCAGTCCAGGATTCGTGCTCCTTACACCATGTTAATTGGGCATCTAGCATTTGTTGAGGCGATCAATTCTATTGAACGTGTCATCTTGCAGGCCCACTTTTGCAACTGTCTCTTCGAAGCCCAGTGTGCATATTTATAACAGGTTCTGTGACATGTTGCATGCATAGGACCTGTTTCCCCATCCATGGTTATCTGGATATTAATGGTAGGGTAGTGTATATAGCTATGTAGTTATAGACCTAATTACAGTGGCTATCTATGACTTCGCCGTGAAATTAATTAAACTGCAAGACGTACCAAAAGGTTTATTAGGAATTGCCCTTTGGTAATTCAGACTTTACATGACGTTCTTATATAAGACGATGGCTCTTCAGGAAAAAGTTAATAGCCTGTTGCGTGTTTCCGGCGAAGAACTGGATGTGTTGTTACTTGTCAAGACTAGTCACCGAAGCTGGGTATATCTGCAAATAATCTTGCAGCGCCATTCATTGTAGATGTCTGCTTTCCCTTGTGAGCGTCACATGGTGCAGCCGGATCCTCCTTAGCGTTTGAACAATCCATCCTGATACCATCGTACTACGGATTACAATACCGGTATTTCGGTGTTTTTAATTTATGAAACCGGGATACCGGTATTCCAAAAACAAACGTTTTTCTCAATAAATTTTGATGACAATTAGGTGCAATAAAGTAAGGGAAAAAACAATTACTGTAATTACTTGAATTATTCATGTTTTAAATAAATTTTATTGCAATAATAAATATTCCGAAAAAAATGATTAAATTACAGTTATTCTAAAAACAAAGAATTTCATATTGTTGCTGCAAAGTTTAGTTATTTTGAAGCACACTATCTGTCCGAATAAAGTGAGCTCTTAAGAAACATAAGAAATCAATAGTATGATCGTTTAAAATGGATCTAATTTTGGTACATATAGTATTTGATGAGCAGCAGAAAACGCCCTTTCGGATTCTATTCTGATACTGAGATAATCGTAGACGATCTCAGTCCATATTTTCTAGGCTTTGAACTTTTTTAGCAAAAATAGTTAAAAGCATTTCATTAATTTCCGACTCAAGTTCATCTTTTAAAATCACATTGGAGTCAGGCAATTTCTTATTTTGGAAAGAATTTGCGGAACACTGATGTTCTGTTCCATGTTGGTCTTCCATGGTTGAATTATGTTCATCATTTTCTGAAGGAGAAAGACGTTTTATTAAGCAAAGTATACTGTAATTTTCACTGTAGTATCTTTATTGAGTCTGGGAGAGAGCAAAGAGTGGGGATAAGGAATAAAGAAGATAGCAAAGAGTGCAGTTAAGGAATTATATATATATCATTTATATATATATATATATATACATATATAAATGCAAAAAACAGAAGGACAAATCAGATTGAACCCTTATGTAATGGACTTGGGATGTATTAGATAACATGGCTGAAGTTGCAGATGAACTCAAAAGTTACTTTGCATCAATATTTACATATAAAAAAACCTTTGTGTCAATGAGATATTATGGAAGTGAAGTTGAAAAAATGTAATTAATGATGTTGAGATTTCAAATGATTATTTAATGAACTTTCGCGCCTACAGGCGAGTAAGGCTCCTGTGGTTGATGGCATATACCGTATAATCTTAAAGGAGGCGGCGAGTGAGTGCATTGAACCATTAAGACTAGTTATGAGAGCATCACTGGACAGGAGAGATTCCGTTGGATTGGTGTAAATTGGAACATAAAGGCGATTCTAGGAGTGTAAGGGGAAATTACCGACTGGCCAGTCTAACTTTAGTAGTAGGGAAAATCATGGAGGCAATGATCAAGGGTGGAATTCAGGGTCATTTAGATGGAAATGGAATTCCGTGGGATACACAGCATGGTTTTGTAAAGGGAAAATCGTGTTTAAAAAATCTGGTTAGCTATTTTGACTGGATTTAGGGAATAATTTCGACATTGTTTATTTGGATTTCAGCAAAGCATTTGACTCAGTACCACATGAGTGGTTACTTTATATGTTGGAGCAGGCTGGAATCATAGAGGAAATCCTTAGATGGATAGCACGATGGCTTGAGGGCAGAGGGTTGCGAGCGATAAATGGTTATTCCTCAGATTGGGTTAATATAAGTAGTCGGGTTCCCCAAGGATCAGTATTGGGACCATTGTTGTTTTTGACTATCTTAAATGACATGTATGAAGGGCGTGAAGTCTTAACTTGCAGATGATGCAGTAGTAGTAGTAGCGGCATTTGATGCAAGAAAGCAAGTGTATGAGCTTATGCAGCATCAGCCAAAAAAAAAAAAAATTACAAAACAATTCGCTCTAAATGTTTGTCCATTTCCTCCTTAAATTTATTTAACCTATCATTTTCACAACGACAGATGGAAGTTTGTTCCAGCAATTAACCACCCGCTGGCTAAAGACAAATTTCCGCACATCTATTCTACATCTGTCATTCCTCAATTTCAATTTATATCCCCTTAGGTTCGTAATTTGAACAAGTGGAAGAATTCAGCGTGCTCAACCCATCCAAGGCCTTATACACCTCAATCAGATCACCTCGCAGGTGCCTAATCTCCAGCCGCTGCAATTTGCAGAACTTAAGCATCTCTTGGTAAGAGGATCCTTTCATTCCCCTCACCAATCTTGTTGCCCTTCTCTGTACACGCTCAAGCAAATCTACATTCTTCCTAAAATGGGGGCCTCCAGACCTGTAGGCAGTACTCAAGACGTGGCCTGACTATTGCCTTATACAGAGGAACAATCATCTCCTTTTCCCTGCTAGCAAAACTCCTGTATATTATTTATAAAATCCCATGACCTGTCCTGGCAGCCTGTCTGCATTGCTCAGAAAACTTCATATCTGACTGCACAATTACTCCCAGGTCTTTTTCATTTTCTACCACCTTAACTGTAGTATCAGACAATTGGTATGTAAAGATCAGTAGAGTAGTTAATGATCGTCGCCAAGCAAAGCTCCTTTAGAGTGACCTAGATATACTTCCGGGATGATCAGAAAAGTGGCAGCTATGCTTTAATTCAGATTCAGCAAAATGGAAGGTCTTACACCTGGGGAACAGCAACCCAAAAATAACCTATACACTTGGTGGAGTTGAACTAAGGTCAGTAGTGGAGGAACAGGACTTGGGAGTTACGATACGGTCAGACATGAAGTTGTCCGAGAATTGTGGACAGGTTACAATGTTGCATGGTGTCCTATCGATGATTTGTCGAACATTTGCTAGTAGAGATAACGACGTTATAATCACATAAAGGTGATTTTATAACCATTATGTGATTAAATTATAAACAATTTTTTTTTAAATTAATACCGAAAAACCGGTATTTTTTGTATTAATACCGGAAAAAAAATGACCGGGATCCCGGTATTGTAAGCCCTACATCGTTCTGCACGGGGATCGCATTCTAAATTACATGCACAATAATGAACGTTTTTATCAAAGTTGGACAGTACCATACTTCCGATGGTGTCTTTCTGTGATGTAATAACATGACTTGCTTTTGACTCTAATCTTCACATGTCAGCAGGCCTCCTATTAAAGATATTTGCATATCATCACGTAGGCTATCCTAATTACCGCATTTTATATTTCTTGCAATATTTTTTATTCCTATAATATAAATATTATACAGCGTGAAGCCTCGCGATTCATCACTTTTACAATTACCATTAGTTTCTTCTGTAATTTCCTTAAGTGCACTAATTATTTACAGAAGTATCTTCAGTATGAAGCTTATTGTCAATATTTAAATAATTTATTCCCAAATCAAAATTGTTTATCCTTTGGAAATCGGCGTTGTATATGAGATTATGAAGGATTCGAGAAGATCCCGATTCTTGGGTAATGTTTGCCTTCAAAAAACTGTTCGTTACTACAGAGGCAAAACTGTAAATTCTGGGGCAACTGCTCGCCAGACTGCCGAATGTTTCTCACTTGATCTTTAAACCACAGTCGATCCCACTTATTCCTCGCACTTTCTCGAAATGACGGACCTAGTGGTAAAGTGAAAGTGTAAAGTGTGTTTAGGGTCAAACGGCACCAGGGGTTTCCCCCATCTTCGCGTAGTTTACATTTTGGAGAACCAGTTGACTGGAAAAGCCAGAGATTTAAAAGTGTGTGGGAATTGTATTTGTGTGGTGTCGTGTACCGTTGTTCATCTGGTCATTTAGCCGCTGGACCCCTGCTGAGGCCCAACGTTGCCCCACTTTCGCCCCATTGAGGTAGACCAGGAACTCAGTTGACTTAAGTTAATCTGGCAGGTCCTGCTGCTTAATTTCCTGAGATTTCGACGGCTAGGACCAAAAAAAAAAAAAAAAAAATTAAGATATACATATATCCGTGCAGTTGTAATTACTTTGAATGTTTGCATACAGCGCATATCGTCCATGCATTCACACGTTAGGAGTACGGTGGCCCCGGGTGCCAAGCGATTGTGACTGAGCGATTTCTCTGTGCTATTACTGCGATTTCTCAAAAGTGATTTATAGTTATTTTGAGTTCTTCACGTTAATAAATCTATTCATTTAAAAACAGCTCTTGTTACAAAAACACTTGTACAGAGCAAGAAAGGAAAGGCACCTTTCTTTATTTCTTCTAGTTTACTACTAACCACTTACTACTTTTCGCTTGGTCACACCAGGCACTGCTCCTGCCTCCCCGTGGCGGGGCCGGTAACCTTGGCAGAAAAGTTCATCTGCCAGGGGCTAAGAGGAGCCAACATGGAACAAAGTATGTTTCCAACTCTAGAGCCGTCGAGCTGTCGGCCAACCACAGAAAATGACCATGACCATGATTCGTCGCAAGCAAAGAGGTTGAAAACCAATCCCTCGGCGACAGACTTACCTGCATTCTTAATCATGCACTCGCTATCTGACCAGCCTCTCAGTAAGCTATCCCCTTTTTTAATCCAAAAACACCTGGAAAGTATTGCAGGGTCTCCCAAGACGGTTAAGAGACTGCAATCAGGGGACTTACTTATTGAAACTATAAATGGCAAACACTCTGAAAAATTACTTAAAAAGACAACTTTCGCTGGTATTCCAGTGAAAGTAACTCCACATGCAACCCTAAATACATCAAAGGGTGTAATATCTAGTTGGGACCTGATGAATGTGACGGAGGAAGAAATTAAAGAAGAGCTTCAGGAGCAAAATGTAATAGCTGTAAAAAGAATTATGATAAAAAAAGACAATATTCTCACACCTACCAGAAATATCATTCTTACATTCAACAGTCCAAGCCTACCCGCATCAATAAAAGCTGGATATCTACTTTGCCGCACTCGTCCTTTCATACCCAATCCGTTGAGATGTTATAAATGCCAGAAGTATGGCCACTCTCAAACAACGTGCAGAAGCAACCCAGTTTGTCCCAACTGTGGATCCTCCGATCACATTCAAAGTGATTGTTCGGTGAAAGAAATGATCTGTCCCAACTGCAAAGGCAACCATCCGGCCTACTCTAAGACATGTGAGAGGTGGAAAACAGAGAAAAAAAATTGTGAAATATAAAGTTGAAAACAGAGTTAGTTATCAGGAGGCTAGAAAATTAATTGCACCGAGTATACCTAACCGTACCTATGCCAATATTACAAAAAAATATCAAACCATTGCCACACAAACCGATGTTACCGTACCTTCAAACACTTCCATCTCTGACTGGGCTCGGGCTGTTCTCTCTCAGCAACAGTCCAGTGCCGTTAAGCACTCAGACCAAGCAAATAATACGCCTCTCACAATACCAGCAAAATCTCAATCTCCGCCAGTGAATGCCACTACAAATAATAATAGTTCGACTTCGAAAAAGATTATCCAAGACAAATCGATGGAGGCAGAGTATCCATCCAACCAGGAAGATCCAATTCTGGAAATATTTGCTGAAGAAGAGATGGACACTGGTCGCCCTTCCTTTCCGAAAAGAGAAAAACCAAAGCCAGAACGCCATAAGACAGCCACGTCAGGTACAGCTTCTTCCTCTAAATTCAAATAATGTTTAATATCTTGCAATGGAATTGCAGAGGCTTTCGTGGAAACATTGATGACATCCGTTATTTAATTAATCGCTACTCTCCAGTTGGTTTCTGCCTGCAGGAAACCTATTTAACTCCTCAAATTTCCATTTCCATCAAAAACTACTCAATCTATAGACGCGATCGGAATACATCCGATTCTGCTAGTGGTGGTGTAGCAATTTTAATTAGTACAAGGATTCCAGCTAAGCAAATTACTCTCCAAACCCAAATCGCAGCTGTCGCTGTGCGTCTGATTACTCAAACTGCATTAACTCTAGTCTCACTTTATCTCCCACCAAACCATGCTTACTCTTATAATGATCTTAAAGAACTTTTATTGCAGCTACCCTCCCCTATCTGCCTGCTAGGGGACTTCAACGGCCACCACCCTTTATGGGGTTCATCTAAATTAGACAGACGCGGCCGACTGATTGAAACTTTACTGGAAAAAGAAAACCTCACTCTTCTTAACAGTGGCTCGCACACCCATATACAGTTACCCAATGGACAGACTTCTGCCATTGACCTATCGATTTGCTCCCCAATACTGTTTTCAGCTATGCAATGGTCCACCCTGGATGATCCCATGGGTAGTGATCACTTTCCAATTGTTTGTAATCTGTTGACTACCCAACCACAATTACAACATCCCTGCAGGAAATGGAAATTCTCTAAAGCCAATTGGGCGAAATTTCAATCAGCAATCACTCTTGACAAAAAAACTATTCAACTACAGCCAATTGATGAAGTTACTGATTATATTACATCCCGCCTTTTAGTTGCAACTAAGTACTCAACTCCGTTATCAAATCCCCCGTCCCGACGGCATTTCAACTACTGGTGGAACGAAGAGTGCACAAAAGCAAAGAAGGAAAAAAATAAAGCATTTAATTTATTCCGTCGATCTCCAACCACAGCTAATCTAATTAGCTACAAGAAACTAAGGGCAAAAGCGCGTTACATTCAAAAGCAGGCCAAGAAAGATTCTTGGGCTAGGTTCGCATCAACTATCAATAGGAACACTGACTCCAGACTAATATGGAAAAAAATTAGGCAGCTTTCTGGGAAGTTTCCAACTGTTCCTTCCCCAATTCTCTCCTGCAATGGGCAACAACTCTCTGCTCCTATAGATATAGCCAATGCCTTGGGCAAAACTTTTGCTGAAATATCGGCTGCATCAAACTACACTCCAAAATTCCAGAAAATTAAGACTGCCAAAGAACAGAGACCTATCACCTTTCGAACCTCACTGTCACTTCCATATAATCAGCCTCTGCAATATTGTGAACTTTTACAGGCCATCAGAACAACGCGAAACAGTGCCTCTGGGCCAGATGGCATATATTATGTCATGCTGCAGCATCTCGATGAGAAAAACTTACAAATGATTCTAATCTTTTTTAACCGGATCTTCCTGGAAAATATTTATCCAACCTCTTGGCACCACGCTACAGTTTTGGCGTTTTTGAAACCTGGAAAAGATCCCTCCATTTCTAATAGTTACAGACCAATAACTCTGTCAAGTTGCCTTGGTAAAATTCTTGAAAAAATGATCCATAGTCGACTCACTTGGATCATTGAAACTCAACATCTACTGAGTAATTGTCAACATGGCTTTCGTAAAAACAGGTCATCCCTAGATCTGATGATCAAGGCGGAATCTGAAATTCGCGATGCCTTTGTGAAAAACGAACACCTTGTCATGGTCTCCATTGATATAGAGAAGGCATTTGATACTACCTGGCGGTATGGCATTCTCAGTGACCTATATAATCTTGGTCTACGAGGCAACCTACCCATATTTATTAGGAACTTCCTCGAGAGCCGATCTTTACAGGTGAGATATCAAAATTCCCTTTCTGCTACATTCTCGCAGGAAGAAGGAGTACCACAAGGATCAGTTTTGAGTGCAACCTTGTTTGCCCTTAAAATTGATTCCATTACAAAAGTACTCCCAAATACCGTAGAGGCTTACCTTTACGCTGACGATCTCGCTATTTCTTGCCATTCTCAGAACATGAGATCTGTCGAAAGGCAATTGCAGATGTCCCTCAATAAAGTTCAAAAGTGGGCTGAGCTCAATGGATATCGTCTTTCCCCAGAGAAAACAGTTGCGATCCACTTTTGCTGTCAACGCAAATTGCATGCAGATCCTGAACTTCGGATTTCAAATTCCACCATTCCGATTGCCAGCAATATGAAATTCTTGGGACTAATCCTGGACAGTAAGCTCAACTTCTTAGATCATGTTAAATTAATACGTACTGTCTGTCTTAAAAAGATCAACATGCTAAGAGCTTTATCTGCCCTCTCTTGGGGAGCAGATCGTACAACTTTGCTGCTCTTATATAGAGCACTGATTAGATCCCGTTTAGACTATGGTGCTCCAGTTTATGATTCTGCCCGAAGGAGTGTGCTACGCTGGCTGGATCCTATTCAACATAATGCATTGCGGATTGCAATTGGTGCATACAGGACATCTCCAACTCAAAGTCTATACATTGAAGCTAATGAGCCCCCTTTGCATCTTCGTAGAAAAATGTTACTACTTAAATATGCAGCCAAAATACAGACTTGCCCTTTGCATCCTATTCAGCCATACCTTTTTAATCAACCACTAGTTAATCTCTATAGAAATAAACCAAGTAAAATCCAACCGGCTGGCCTACGGCTCCTTGAAATATCACAGAACTGGAATGTTCCTCTCCACAATATGCAACAGATAAAGAATTACTCTCATCCACCATGGACCACCTTTCCTCAACTGACCTCTGATACCTCTTTTCTTCAATGGGGAAAGAATTGCCTACCGGCAGTGACTGTGCAACAACTCCATGCTAGCCATATTCAAACTTATGCCGACTTCTTACCGATATATACGGATGGTTCCAAATCTCTGTCAACTGTTGGAGCAGCAGCAGTGTTTCCCTCTGCTATCATATCAGCTTCTCTTCCACCTGAGTATAGCAACTTTTCAGCAGAACTATATGCAATACAGTTAGCTCTAGAAAATTTGAATTTACATCCATCTGCAAAATATATAGTTTATACTGACTCTCTCAGCTCAATCAAAGCAATGCAGAATACAGCTCAAAAGAATCACCATATTGTAATGAAAATCAGGAGTTTATTATTGCAGATTTATGATCGTCAACAACTAGTGAAGTTTTGCTGGATTCCAGCACATTCAGGCATAAAAGGGAATGAAGTGGCTGATACATTTGCCAAAAGTCCAAGTTCAGACCTAACTTCTGTCCCTATTCCAGCGCCCGATTATAATATCTTAATTCAAGCAGCATGCCATGCACAGTGGACAGAATTATGGCATAACCAAACGAATAACAAACTTTTCCAGCTGAAACAAAACCCAAAGTTCTGGCATTCCAGCAAACAGACAGTGCGGCGGGAAGAAGTGGTACTCACACGAATGAGAATAGGACACACCCATCTGACTCACCTCCATCTACTAATGGGCGATGATCCTCCTCAGTGTCCACACTGCTTAGAACATCTAACAGTCAAACACATTCTGATTGACTGTCCGCAGTATCAACAACATCGAGATGCAATACTTCAAAATATGGATAATCATTCAGAAACATTGACATTACATCATATCATTGGAGAGGATGCAAATGTTAACAAACTTTTCTGCTTTTTAAAACAAATCGGAGTGTATCATCTTTTATAAATAGGCTACAGAACTGAAACTAATTTAAACTGGATTATTTTTTAATATTCCTAAGAACAGGCGCACTATAGCCATAGCAGCTAATGCGCCAATAAACACCCATACCACACACACACAGGAGTACGGTAATGCGTGTTCTACTTAGACCGAGACTGGGCGAAAATTATTTTGGATTTGATTAAATTTAGTATGTAGGGCGTTCGCGACGTGTATAAGTAAAGCGGGGGAGAGGAGGCAGAAGGCTGGAGGGGTAAAGGTAGAAGTATGGGGGCGACAGAGTAGATGTCTCCAGGTGGTCAGTGAGGCATGTACATGCCTCACCAGAAGGAAAAGGAGGGTCAGGGGGACAGGGTGTCTCCCCTCCTCCCGCCTGGATTTGGGTTTAAAGTAATCGAATCAGGTGCTCGATTTTGTTCGCCAATATTGCTTTGGTAGCAGCGAACTGCACGGTCCAGTTCGGTGTATTCCTTTGACAAGTTCAGTGTTGAAGTCATTCATACGGTTGTAAGCCGTGTCCTTTATTCTTAGTAAAGTCGGTTTCCTTGTAGGTTCCACGATGCAACGGTCATGACACCTAGTCGTTATCAGTTCTCAGCTTGAATGTTTGGCCTATCTTCGAAGATTTCTTCCGTTTTGTTTTATTGTTGTTGATCACGGTTTGGTTGTTGTACTATGAGGGTACGTCTCCTCTTGTAGAGGTCTTCTGCAAATTTGGAGAATGCAATGTACTCCTCTTGACTGTCGAGTAGGTGCTTTTCCCTGTCTCTGGACAAGAAGATGATCCTGGAGATGAGCCGGCAGCGAAGGTCATCGTAGAGCCGGCAATCGTGCATGAGGTGCTGCCAGTTCTCAGACTCTCCACAGCAGCAGGTAGGGTCCTCTGTGATGCCCAGGGCTGTGAGTTTTGGTTTGAATGATCCGTGTCCGGTTGTGTAAAAAGGTTGTATAGAACCCCGAATTACATCCGAAGATCCCGCTGTGGTCTTCGGATGTAATTTCTCTACGTTGTGGAGGAATTTCCTAGTGATTTCTCCTTTGGGAAAGTTGCCATAGATTACCTAGATTGCCATATTTGCGTGAGGTGGGCAGTGAGTCTTTTCTTCTCGGTCGCTCGGTTAGCAGTGGGATATGATAGTTTCCCCACTGCGAACTACGACAGTTAGCTTGGAAACTTTTTCCTTTCGTGCTTTTGCAACTTTCGAAATTTAAATCGCGTTGTTAATTGCAAGAGTCTTGTTGTGAGCGATATTTTAATGCTTTCAAAAGAACAAACTTCATGCTCACAACGAGTTGCAGTAGTCTTGGACTACATCAAACAGACTTTGCCTTCAAAAGGTTAATCCGCCAATTAATCACACACATCAGATACTGCTATGACAATCTACTCACGGCTTACTGGGCCCTCAGGGATGTGTAGTGGCAATATTCACAGAAAGCAGTTGTTCTGTATGTAGTTTTACCATATAAGAAGTTAAAGCTCCAAAATTATAAAACAATCAAATCTGTTTGACCTTATTGAAATTATATGAAGTTTGGAGAACTACCTTATTCTTCTCATCATCTTTTATATAAATGATAGATTAATCTTTTGGTGATGCTATTTGTTTCTAGCAGGGATAAGGAGGTGATTATTCCCTTGTATAAGGCAATGGTCAGGCCACACCTAGAGTACTGTATACAGGTCTGGAGGCCTCATTTCAAGAAGGATGTAGAACTGCTAGAACGAGTACAGAGAAGGACAAGATTAGTGAATGGAACAAAGGGGTACTCGTACGAAGAAAGGCTTAAGTTTTGCAAATTACAGTGTCTGGAGACTAGGCACCAGCGAGGTGATCTGATAGAGGTGTATAAAGCTTTGAATGGTTTGAGCATGCTCAATGCTGATGGGATTCTTCCTCTCGCTCAGAATAATCACCTGAGAGGGCATAAATTCAAATTGAGGAAAGACAGATGTAGGATAGACGTGCGGAATTTGCCTTTAGCCAGCGAGTGGTTGGATGGTGGAACAGACTTCCATCCCTTGTCGTGGAAGTTGATAGCCTAAATAAATTTAAGGCTCAGCTGGACAGGTATTTTGAACGAACAGAGGGGTGAAGTGGAAGAGTTTTTTTTTTTTTTTTGGCCGATGCTGCATAAACTCGCTTTCTTGCATCAAATGCCTCTACTAATGCTAATGCTAAAAATGCTAAATATCAGGGCAACTCGCTATAGAGGCAGTTTTTAAAGATTGTTTTTAATACTTCTGAGACTTGGGTGATAACAGCATTTAAATTTCTAAATCAAGTAAAAAAAATTAGCCTTTAACTCACTTTAGTGAAGAACTGACGGAGAACTGAAATATAATCTTCAGACAAAGCTATCTCGAGGCGCAGCTTTTTCGGTAGCCGCTAAGCGGAACCTTTTTATTGCTTAAAAATTGTTTCTTTTTTATTTTATTAAAACCTTTGATTTAAAATTAGTGGTGTAGTTATTATCTATTATTCTCTGATTAAGGGGGTGAACTTGTTCGTTACTTGGCCTTCTAATTGCTTAGAAACCACAGTCGACTTCTGCGACCATTGTATTGTATCGATAAGAAAGTTCAAATTGTGCCGCTATTGTTATAGTGTTGTTATAGGCGATATTTAGCTGTTGAGTTACTGCTATAGTTTTGTAGCAGTGTAATTTGTATCAGAAGAGGCCTATAAACTATAATTTAAAGTAATACAAATGTTTCAATAAACGTGACTTTATCACGTAGTACGAAACTTGATAAAGAGTTTGTACTGCCGTTAAATAAGCTGGATCAGGATAGCTATATTCTTTTCGATCTCTAGGCTTCGTGTATTGTTTTTAATTTAAATTTATATTAGCATAATAACTCTGACTAGAGAACCAAGCAAAGGGATCAAAGTAGCAGGAATGCTTTGGTTCGGTGTGGAACATTAGAACCATAGGAGAAGAGTATGTTTTCCACTGCCTAAAGTATATTACGTTGTATAGCAATTATCTCCTTTTAAGGGTAATAAAGGTGAGAGTAGTAAATCTAAGGATTCAATTAACAAGTACTGAGTAACATTGAGAAAAAGTATCGGGTTAGGATTGAATTTCAAAGCGTTCATAATCCTGCCCAAATACAATAGAAGGAAGTACATGAGGAGAGCCTTGTCAATCAATTCGTCCCTGAAGAGGCTATGAAACAAGGCTCACGGGGCAGGATTTTGCTTTGAATGGGGTAGAATTTCTGTCTCTGCTTTTTCACAGGAGAGTGTTTCTACAGGGATGGAATATACTTAAATAGAATCGGTGCAAGAAGTTTGATTACTGTGAATAAAATTCTGTAATGTAATCCGCTCTTTAGGGATATTTCGGTTATTAGTTGATATTCAAGGATGATGCCAATATCAAATTCGGGAAATTTTTCCTGCCAGGTTTTATCTCTTAATTGTAACGATGGAAAAATATTAGGATTCATATGCTGGTGGTGTCTTTCTGAGAATCTATTTTATTTTCTATAATTTTATTTGGCATAAAGACAGAGAATTGTACACATACTGTATATTATGCCAACTTTACATTAATTACCCCAAGAACCTATTTTTATAATATTTTGATAAAAGTGAAAATTTAACATCAGAAAAATGAAAATGTTAACGTGAATTTTATTTCTTAATTCTAAATCATTGTGATGACTCAAAATATTTAGAATAACGTGAAAAATATTTAGAAAATTTTGAGACGTTAAAAATAAATTAACAGTTTGAGTTAAATCAAGTATTCGATTGTGATGGGACTTGAACTGGTAGTTGGAATGGGCAGCTGAAATGAATGGACCTCTATTTCTTAGCTATTAGCATCTTCCTCTGAAGAAGAATGATGGTTGGTATGAAGATGTTCTTCATCAGCAGAACATTTATCTTCAAAAGATGAACTTTGGTCACCATAGTTATCAGGAGAAGACCCTTCCAGCAGGTAGCATAAATATTTCTTTTTTCTAACAGGTCCCTATCTGATGAAGTCTAATATGATGTGGTCTAACAGACCACATCAGTTGACCAACACAATTCAGGCTTAAAAGAAACTCAAACAGGAGAATGAATCAAGCAGGGAGTGTAATCAGTTGATATTAAAATATCAAAAGGTTAAACTTTTACTAGTAATTTTTCGTAGTCGTGCACGTGTTAAGCTCTACCATAAGTAGCAATTCATTATTCTAGTAACATGTCATGTGAAAGTTGTGTAATTAAACGCATCGAGCCTAATTATGATTTATTAAATACTATATGCTGATTTTAAGTATGCTAGCAAAGGTGCATCTTGTCTATAATACATCGTCAATGCTATGACAGCCACGAGGACCTCCACGAAACATTACACATGACTGATTTATGTGTTTATTTATTTTTTTCTTTTACATGGAGACTTTACATAAAAATATGTTTACTGTCGGAATGCCCAACACCCATTAGGCGTATCGGCACACAATCGGCCAATTCAAGAAACGAGCTACTACAAAGCAATTTCTTACATAGGAAATCTTTGCTTTAAAAGACTTCACTTATCACCTACACAACTAACAACAGTTATCTTCATTATTCCAAATGCTTTCATATTAAGTAAGGATTTAGTCCGGTTTACAGTTTGGTTTCTTGTATAGTTTCAAATTAATATACTCAGCATGCCCATACAGTATATTAAAGTATGTTTTTTTTTCTTATTACAATTCCAATGTTATTTTTTACAAATAGAGAAATGCGAAATAAAAGCAACAGCAAATAGAAGTTTCAAAAGTTAACTTGAAAACCGCTGCCGCCATCCCAACCTTTCGAAAATCAGGAACATTAACAAAAAGTAACTTTTGTACAATCGGAAAAAGAAATGCATGAATCAGATATGGCAGTAACGATGTGGTAGAGTTTTCACAGTTTTTGGAATAAATCAGATTCGAGTTTTTGCAGAAAGACTTGGAGCCTGGAATATTTTTGAAAGGATAACGACGCCAGAGACTGTCAAAATGCGCTAGCGTAATAGATGAAAATATCATGGCAGAAAGAGAGAGGAATGGGTATAGACAACGTTTGCGGAGATAGAGATATATGGCAACTGATGGGGAGTGAAATATGATAATAAATGGCACAGAGAGAGAAGAAAGGGCAAGGACGGGGAAAGAGGGGATAGTGATAGAGAAAAAAGAAAGGTAGATGAAAGGACGAAGATACGGGTTGAGCTTCAAGAACGGCTACAAAAATCCCAGCCTGATAGATTACTTTCATCGTTTCCAGATAGACAGTTTACCTTGAAGACATTGGCAGAAAAGCAGTAAAAACAAATAACTCATCCCATAGCAAGATAGTCCCATTAAAGCGAGGATATATATATATATATATATGTGTGTGTGTGTGTTTTGGATAGCGATTTACTTAATCGTTTATCCCATATCCCTTCCACTGCAAGACGCTCAAAAATGAAATGCTCGAAATGGTCTAACAGGAATAAATGTCGAAACAGGCCTGGTATGGGGATTCAGACATAATTTTAATGTTCTTGTTTATACTCCGGCACGCCTACTAGGTCAGAGGAGTTTACAATAAATCCTGAATACAACCGTTAATCGTATTTAGCAGTCACAGGCTTGAGCCGCAGTCCATTCAAAGAGCATGTACTATTGCACTCTCGCTCCTGACAACTCGGCTATGTCATTTATTATTATTTATAATAAAAAGAATTACCGTAGCATTGATCTGATACAATGAATCAATTGGACGAATCGGACAAAATGGTATAAAAAAAAGCTTGGAATAAACGTTTTCGATGTCAATAAATAGTGAAATGGAAAATGACAGAAAAATCTTTTCGAACAAAAAATTAACTTTTTTTACAAAACTATCACGATAAAGAAATGTATATTTAAAAGATTTTACATGCAACTATTACTTTTGAAATGATCATGATTAATGACAGCGTGTATGCAGTTACACCTCAGGAGCATCATATTAGAACATCGAAGATTTAAGTACTAACGTCTGAAAACAAATTTGTCTAATTATTCACTTAAAGAATCGAAACATTTTTACTGACATATAATTTGCATTTGGCTTCCAAATGTAAAATATTTGAAATTTTAGACCAACCTTAGTGTAATGCTATTTTCAGTGCTATACTTTTGTGTCATTTTTGAATTTTTGAATAACAATTTTAAAAATCCGAAAATTCTCTATACTGATTAATTGAGAAACAGTCCATTTGTCTTAACCAGCAACAAATCGAGAAATTGCAGTCTTGTATCTAAACAGTAAGTCTGGAGAAGGTTCAGAGTCCCACCCTGTTGGCATCGCAGCATATTACTGATGTGCAACGTATGTTTACTAAGAAATGTTGCTGCTGATTTAGTGGCATAATTAATTTTGCAAATCATGTTATTGTCAGTGATCACGAATAGCAAAATTTGTTTCATTTTCTTAATTAAAAGTGAGGATAGCCGTGATGGAAAGCTCTTTGAAAAATATATTAAGTTGCAATGCAATTACCATGCATAAGATTGAATGTGCAGTGACACTTTCTATATCTTATATAGTTCGGATTTTAATGAGGAAAAGATACTATTAAGGGAGGAATGTAACTTTTGTTTTGTGCTGAAATTCCAAAAGACTTTAATTGTGGAATTACTAAATTGTGATTATTTAGAGGTACTGAGAGGGAAGCGATGCTTAAATTCGAATGTGCTTCTAAATGTCTCTGATTATTTTATATAAAAGATGTTGTCCTGATTTGTGATTTTGTTAGTGTTTGATGAGGAATTATTATTGGTTTGGCTTCCAAATGAAAAGCAAAATTGAATATTCCGTTTGAATCACTTTTTGCAAACATTCCTTCGTACAAGTAACCATATATGATACTGCCAACCACAGCGCGCCTTGCATGGACAATGCAAAGTGTATACATAATTTGTTGGACGAATACTTTTAATAGACGTATGCAATTATAAAACGGTTCATATTATTATTAAATAATCATACAAGCAAGAAATAGAATACAGATATTTTAAAATAAGTGTATTTTTTTCATTAAGTTGGTCTTAATAAAAGTTAACGAACTTTTTTCTCCATTAACAGTGTTCGGGAATATATTGAGACAGTTTTACATGAAAACTAACAAGCTAGCATGTTAGCGATTTTAATATTTCTAACGTTCTCCATCTCCCACACTGTAGCACCATATAATTAGAAATGGTGTACAGTATTCAAAATGAAGTTATTTTCAGCATTAAATTTATCTCTTTCATGTGTATATCGGAGATCAAAATAAATTTTTTGAGTTGACTGGCAGTCGATGGAACTTTAACCTAGAGCGCTCCAATCGAGTGACAAGTGGCAAAACCATACTGTGATGGAGGACTTGTCCTATTATACAATAGAAGCGTAAATATCATTCCTTAAGTCTGCACCCATTTCTGCGCTTAAGTTAACGTACTTGTTGTGTATTTCATATAGGGAGCTGAAACGCAAAACTGAATGTGATTACTATAAATGCATAATTTCATAATGCGAACAAAATCACATGACTTGTCTTGATCATGTACTACAAAGAAGTCCTGCTTATCCATAGAAATAAGTGCGGTATTTTACAGAAGTTTAATGCATACCATGACTCAGGTGACCACTTCAAGAAACACTACCCCTTTGTCCGTGGATAGCTTAGGGGCAGTTACCCACCAATGAAGAAACATTAGGGCATCATTTCCGGATATGGTATACCTGTCAGCAGATAATGCAATATTATGAATGATGCCTGAAAGTATTAGATATTCGAACTGCGGAAGTATCGAAATCTAATAAGCATAAGGTCACATAAATTGTCCTTATGTCCTTAAAGCATTTGATACATTCATCATTTATGATAACTTTAGTTTGCGCTTCAGCTCTTTACATCAAATGATACTTCTCACTACTTTATTCGTATATTAATGCTGTATAACATCTGAAGAGCATTGCAGCAGCATCTGAAATGGCTGTCTGGGTCTAGTAATACACGTTCCAAATTCTGTAAATGGGTACCTACTTCTGTGCTGTTTATTTGTAATAGGTGCAATATAAATACCTTAAGAACTGTAGTTCAATTTTTTAGTCGTTTTCATGTGCAAGCTGAGAATTGAATGCGTTTAAACTACCAAAATTTAATGGCTTTTCAAATTTTAACAACGGATTTATCCCTTTCACTCTGCTCACACTCTAACACTTTTTTTTTTACATTCTCACTCATAATTTTAACAACTGGTACAGCAAAAACACTTCACAGTTAATGTCTAAAGTCCACCGACTCCACTCGCAAAAATATCTTCTGTTTATACCCATTGGGAATATTCTGGAAGCACTTCAAAAATTTGAAGAAACTTGGAGAAAGGTTTGCCCATAAAAATAATACATTTTCTATTTATACACCGAGACAACTACATGAGGTCTGAGGAGTTCGCAAGACAAATGCAGGAACTGAGCACCCTATTTGGTAATTACACGGGATTGAATCATGGTCACTCAAAGTGCGTGAACGTTTGTGTTCTCGCGATGACCACTCAGCTACGGCTGACCCTATATAGAAATAAATTTGATTCGTTAAGTATAATTATTGCATTTAAAATACAAGTACACATTTTTTAAGATGATTTTTTTTCAGAAATTCACATTTTATTTTATTTATTATTATTATTATATTTTTTATTCGGATTTCAAAAAATAAAATTTAAAATTCCACATACTTCGTACTGCGTTATCTCTTTCATGGTAATATCAACCTCTTAGAGCGTAACCGATACACTAAGAAGTTTTCAACATTACGTGCGATTGCGCGGGCCATACACTAGTTTTCCATATCCACACTATAATTAATTACTCGCCCACACTTGCGCGTATGTAATCGGGTGTGTCTTTCACTTATGCATGCGTGAATCTGTTGCGATGGGACGCACTTGCCTAAGTCGTTCACTGTCAACAACGCGAAGGAAAAAAAAAAATCGAGATATAATTTTTCTAACTATACTGCTTCTTACAGACTGTATAGTTAGAAAAATTCCTCCAATTCAGATTTGAGCCACGTGATAAGTTACAGAGGAGAGGAGGGCAGACAGAAATTCTAGTATAGTTACGCAAAATTCGCATTACGAAAGCGGTACTCCTTATTAAAAATGAACTTAGCACAGCATGGCAAAAATAGCAGAGTGTAAAGAAAGCACTGATAATAATGAGGATTTACATTGATCTTAACTTAATTACACTGACTCAAACAAACTAACTGGCTTCCGAATCTCCATAACTGTGTGATTGTCATCAATCGTTTTATAAAAGACTCTTGTGCAATTGGAAACGTGTTATTACTTAATTATCTTCTGACAAAGGAGGGCCTCCGTAGCCGAGTGGTCAGGAACGGGAGTGCAGTAGCACACGCTCTTTGAGTAGACCGGGGTTCAAGCCCCTGACTGCTAAATACGGTCGATCTGCCAACCCGCACCGGACCAGCGTGGCAGATTATGGTCCATTTTCCCTCAGCTTGAATTGTTGAAGAGGCTTCCATCCTGCAGTGGGTTGATAATGGCTGCAGTTAACTTATCCTCTTATTAATATCTGTTCGAGGATTTTACACTACATATTATGAGGAATTTATCGGTTCCTATCATTTTTAGATTCCTTTCATCATTTCTGAGATGATCGCTACCCGAAGCTTTTTTTGTTCTTTATGTCAGCAAATTTGCTTATATTTTTCATGGTATGACTTCATTCTGCAGATGAACTGTTTAGAACATCAAGTAGTTGATGTTCTAAGCAGTTTATCTCTTTACCTTTCTTATATGTTTTGATAAAACGTAAGCGTTCATTAATGTGGAGAAACATGTTTTTCACGTTATTCTTCACAACCCCTTTCGACTTCTCCTAATTCTGTTATTGTAAAAGTCTTCCACATTTCGATATCAAAAAAGTAGTCTAAAATTCTGAACCTTTTCTCGCAGTGGGTTTTGCGACGTAGAACGTTACCTGTGTTATCCTCAGCAGTCTGCTTCTTCTCAGCGCATAATAACTATCGTGTACCCTTCCTAAAAACTATTTAGCTGACACAATGCATGATGAATATCGATAATGATATTCTTACCCTCTGCTTAGCTTCTTTTCTTTCCTTAACCTTCGGTTAGTATTCCATTCTTTTGGTAAATCGTGCAGGTTTCACACTGTCTGCTACCTGCCTGTTTACAGTGTTAATAACGAACGTGGAAATACGAATATAAATTAAAAATTGAATAATTAACTGGCTCTTTTCAAGATTTTCAAGCAGCCAAAAACAACTTTTCCTAATTTCCCATCTCAATAAATTAAAGATGAGACCCTTTCGTAATGCTATCATTTCAGTGATCAATACTATTAGCATTGATACTGCGTTCAACTAGAATTAATGATTAATTTCATAACCGAACGGTTAGTAAATTAATCATTAATACGAAATCCTTCATTAATCCTCTACTGCTTTCAATTATAAATGTTTATATATCCACCCATACTTCTAAACGAGCGGATGATCCCTTTCAGCATAATTTATATATTTTGCGCTTTTCTTTAATTCGCTCCCTATTTTCTGTTATAAGGTTGGAAATTAGAAAGTTATTTTTGACTGAAAGAGAGCCAGTTAATTATTCCATTTTAATTATTTGTATTTCCTCACAAGTGTGCGTTTAACTTCTGTCACGTTCTGAATAATAGAGATCGACGTCAAGTAGCAAATAACCATTTATATTGTGTATGAAGTAAAAACACTGATAATACGTGAAAATTTCCTAAATTAGTTTACTAAATACATAAACAAATTTTTAAAATTATTCCCATGGTATATTGAGTGTTTATACTTTATACGTGATTTTATATTCAACTATCAACTAAAAAAACAGTAACATTTAATATAGTGAAAATTCATTTTCTCTTTATTCATGCTCTGACAATTCGAAAACTAAAACCTCTGTGACAGTTATAATGGCTTCACCACTTTTCATTTGTTTGGAGTGGTTTGGGGTGGAATCCTGTGTGAGTTTGTATAAATTCTTAAAGACCTCTTCATTGGGAGCTATTTTAACCGATCTTAAGTAGCGAAGTAATGTTCCGACACCTGGGATCGGCTAACTTCAGAACCCATGAGTTATTTCGATGGACACATACACCAGAAGAAACATAGCACACTGCCGCGATATGGCTTAAGTTGCTCGTGTGTCGTTAAGCCAAACAGAAACGACAGCATCCAGAAACAAAATTGTTAATTCTTTGGTTGGTTATCGGACAAGCGCTCATTTACCTAAACGTAGACGAAAAATGGCTGGTATTAAATAATGGACTGCTTGATTGAAGGCTCTATTGTATCTATAATACCATTCTTTATCATGATGTCCATGCCAAACAACTGTCTCTCGACCTTATATGTTCGGACTTTATCTATTAAACTATCTAAACGTGAAGTTTTAGATACTTACACTGAGTGATCACTGAATCATGGCCACCCCTATGAAAACTGAATGCGACCATTGGATCACCTGAGGTACGAGAGTGCGGAGTTAGTCGACCTAAGTAGCATAGATAAGGAGTCAGTGGTTCAGTAGGTAGTAAATTCCGAGCATGGTGGGTAAAAGGAAGGATTTATCGGAGTGTAAAGTGTATTCGTGTCTAACGGCACCAGGGGGTTTCCCGCATCTCCGCGTTGCTTTCATTGTGGGTGTAACAGTTCACTGCAAAGGCCAGCGATTGAAAAGTGTGTGGATATTGTATGAGTGTAGTGTCGTGTATCGTTGTTCTTCTGGCCATTTAGCCGCTAGATCCCTGCTGGGGCCCAACGTTGCCCACACTTGGTACAAACTACTGTGTACCTGGAGGCAGACCAGGTACACAGTAGTTTGAAATTTTTACTCTGCCAGGCCCTGCCACCTAGTTTCCTGGGATTTCAGTGGCTAGGGCCTTAAAAATAAAAAAATAAAAAAATCATGGTATGATAAAATACTAGGTTTTGTTTGCACAGTTAGGTCAATTTAGACATCGTAGAGTTTTACAGTGTGGGACATGTGTTGGCGTATAGATAGAGTGGGGGGAGACTGAAGGCTGGGGGGGTGAAAGGCAGAAGTATGGGGACGATAGCGAAGGCATCCCCAGATTGTCAGTGAGGCAGGCCCATGCCTCACCAGGAGAATAACGGGCAGGCGGAAGGGGAGGGAAGAGACAGCAGAAAGTGTCTCCTCCCATCCCTCTGCCAGGGGAGGGGAAAGATAGGACCACATAAGGGAGTGCGGTCAGGAAGGGCAATTTGGCCATACAGCAACGCTGCTTCACTCATTTGCCACCATGTTTTTCCTATCCTGGTCACCATAATTTGGGAGTCACTCATAGGACCAGATTCCTGTCCAGTGTGGTCAAGGCCATATAGACTTTTGTTGTACTTGAGGTGCGGTCTCACCCATTTGTAGATGGAGTCATTTTCATATGTGTGGACTTATTGTGGTAGGTGAGGCCTGGGAGTTTTTTTGTCCTCATGCTAGTGCTCCCCCCCACCCCCATCTAGTTGTCACTTGAGAGTGGGTGGAGATCAGAACTCTGATATTGCTCAGTGAAAGACAAAGTTCAGTCAGGGTCAGTCTTGTGGTCGCTCGTGGGACCTTTTTCCTTTCAGTTCATTAGTGTTTTTGTCAACGGGGTGGGTGCACTTTAGTCTTTGGGTTTGTAGTTCTGATTTGTGGTTCTCTGCATCATCAGGTAGCAGCTTATGTCAGCGTCAAGATTCTATCCCCTTTACTTGACTGTGTCCGTCCTTGAGCTGGTAGCACGTTCTGCGTGTTGTTTTATGGGAACGCTCGCTGTCTTCTTCTTGCAAATAGTTTTTGTGCTTATCTGATGAAGGCTTTGTATTTGTCCTCGGATTAAAGGAGTCGGTATCCCCGGTTTTTAGGCAAGTACATAATTTGCCCAATAAGTATATATCTTAGGTCTTCGTATAATGTGCATTCGTACATCAAGTGTTTCCATGATTCTTCTTCGCCGCAGAAGCATGCCCCGTCTTCGATTTATCGGACTTTGTTAAAGGACAGATTGTGGGTGCTCGACGAGCTTGGTGCCTCGATTTCCCAAACGGCTGAACTGGTGGGGTGTTCGAGAGCCGCCGTAGTTAAAGTGTACCAGGACTGGCGTCAAAATGGTGAAACAACGACCTGACGGCAAAACTGCAAAGGCCAACGAAAGGTTGAAGTTAGAGGTGAGCGCCGGGTTCGACGACTCGTACAGGCGAACAGGCTCAGAGTTGATTACCCATAACATGGGCCAACCAGGAACAATATCTGCCATGACCATGCGTCGCACATATGGGCTATACCAGCAGACGACCCCTATGGCATCCTCTCCTAACCAAGGTTCATCAGCGTAAAAGACTCGCCTGGTGCAAAGAGCATGCAAGTTGGACGTTAGAAGACTGGAAGAAGGTGTGCTGGTTGGATGAGTCACGTTATTTACTCCACACCGTGGATGGTCGTGTACGAATTTGGCGTCAACAACATGAGGTTTTTGATCCACCATGCATGGTGTCAAAAGTGCAGGCTGTTGGAGGCGGTTGTATGGTGTGGGGCATGTTTCACTAGCAGGAACTTGGACCCCCTGGTGCGTGTGGTACAACGTATCACTGGTCTCCGGTATTGTCAACCGCTTGCTGACTGTACACCCCGCTATGTTACACTTTTTCCCGAATGGCGATGGTGTCCTCCAAGATGACAATGCGCCGAGCAATCGGGCACTGGTTGTGCAAGAATGGTTTGAGGAACACAGTTCTGACTTCCAGCATGTCGATTGGCCTCCGAACTCCACCGATATCAATCCCATCCAAAGGTCGCCGGCAGAATCCCGCCTCGGGCTTGGATCAAAGTACTGCAAAAACTTTGGGCGGTGCATTATGGCCACAGAAGCCGATGCGCCAACAACTAACCAAAAAAAAAAAAAAAAAAAAATCAATCCCATAGAGCACTTGTGGGACACTATGGAAAGGTATATCAGACGTCTGGATACACAATAATCTCCATATCTGCATTGCTGGACGCATTACACACAGCTTGGTTGTCCTTACCTCCCGAACGCTTCCGACATCTTGTTGAATCAATGCCACGTCGAATAGCTGCTGTACTGAGAGCAAAAGGAGGACCTACGAAGGTCCTCATAATTCAGTCATAATTCAGTGATCACTCAGTGTATATATGACTCAACAGAATCCTAAGTAATCTCATTAATTTATCCCTCAATTTTAAGAAACAACCATTATTCCAGTCTTCAGTGGATGCCAAGAAGACTGAAAATGCAGGAAACTAATATTATTACTCTGGTAAAATTATTAGCACCCAGAATGGTTGCACCAGACCTCTTAAGCATTGTTTTTGCAATAACATACGCGAATAAAACGCAAGTACATTCACATGGTCGTCTGTTTTAATTGAAAAGGTGGAGTCATATACTTATCTGGGACAAGTTATTAGCTGTAATAACGATAAATGGCTGGAAGTTCAAGAGAAGAATAAATTTCAGATGGATAGCATTCAGGAAATATAATCACATACTGAGGAGCAATATTCCAATTTGTCTGAAACGTAAAAATAATGAACCAATGTATACTCCCCACCATGACTTATGGAAGTGAAACTTGGGCACTCACCAAAAGAATGGAAGAGAAGCTGAGAACTACACAGCGAAAAATGGAACGAATTATATTGGGAATCAGACTATTAGATAAAAAGAGAAACACATGGATTAGAGAGAAAACTCAAGTAAAGGACATTATTATCAAAACTAAAGAACTAAAACGGTCTTGGGCAAGACACATAGCTCGGAGACATGATGACAGAT
Organism: Mastigoproctus giganteus; assembly: GCF_048544385.1. Lineage (NCBI taxonomy): Eukaryota > Metazoa > Arthropoda > Arachnida > Uropygi > Thelyphonidae > Mastigoproctus > Mastigoproctus giganteus. Next base: position 115,626,534 of record NC_143575.1, read on the forward strand.
GGACTAAGGAAATAACAGAATGGTACCCAAGAGGAGCTAGAAGAAAACCTGGAAGACAAAGGCGGAGATGGATAGATGAAATTCATGAGTTTGTGGGTAGTAAATGGATGGCCAGTGCTCAAAACAGAAGGAACTGGAAAGTTGCTGGAGAGGCCTTCATCCTGCAGTGGATTGAAAATGGCTGATGATGATGAACTAATAAATTCGGCAATGTTCTTGTATCTCTTGATCGTGGGAACTGTTCTGACCTTTGTTGTGGTTCCGGAGTATAAATAGAAAGATTATTTTTTATAGGAATTTTGTAACCAGAAATTATTATTATTATATTTGTTTATAGCTTTATTATTGAGCCCCACACCCTGGATAGCAGCAATCTGGGAAAGGGGGGGGGGGTAATATTTACATTCTAAGGTTAAAGCGGGGACATGTGTCGTGGCGTAAGATGTAAAGTCTTACAAATATATTATTTTATAGAAAAGTGAGATTTATTTAAAGTAAAACTTATAATATGGCAATATGGGGGAGCGAACCTTACAAGCCAAGGGATTAAATTAGACAACGTCTATACAAGGGGAGCGGTAAGTGAAAAGTTATTAGCAACCTGGGTACACTCGACTCCCAGCTCACACAGGCAAACCAAAACAATAGAAACCAGTAGCTACTGCTATTAGTAGAAGATGTCAACTCTGGTAAACAATAGCGCGGTGGACCATGTGCTGTCGGGACATTTCTTTAATCAGTGACACTTGGGCGAGAGACAAGGTAGTGAAAACGGAACAAAGACTTAAACCTAATTTACAGCATATCTGGCTGTCGGTGATGGCAAGTTTTTAGATCGTGGGAAATTAGTCTGCTACAGTATAACTATAAGCGGCTGACTTCAAAGGTACAGACAGCCTGAGAAAGTTTACAAATTTCTTAAAATAAGAAGTTGGATAGAGCACTAAATAGACAGCGTGAGCAAGATTAAAATTAGCGAATAAATGAGTAAGATTGGTTAAACTGAAAACTAGGCGGTTTTGACATATGTTGGCGGTACAGAAATTGAGATGAACAAAAAGTGAGTGAACAGGGGGAGACGGACACAGATCCCCGAGTTGAGTTATGTGGGTGTTTATGGAAATGGTTAAGAGGGAGACAAAGTTGAGATTCTTGCTGGTGCTTGGGAAAATGAGAAAGACAGATCCCCGAGTTGAGTTATGTGGGTGTTTAGAAAAATGAGTTAGTGGGATTCTAAGTTGAGTTTTTTGTTGGTGCTAGGGACAATGAAATAGTCAGCGGACACAGCAGTCGAGATTTTCGTCGAGATAAGTAAAATGAGTTAGTAACATGGACAGTTGAGGGTTCTGTTGTGGTAGGAAATATGTGTCAGTTAACAGTTGAGTGTTTGGTCTTGGTGGGAAAAGAGAAAGGTTGCGCCCTAGGAAGTTTTCTTCTTGAAAAAGTTCTTAATAGGTGGAGCGAAAAAACGAGGGTAGCACCCTTTGAGTTTTTCCTTGTGATAGGTTTAATAAGGTGGAGAGAAAGGGAGCGAAATCCGCAGAATCAGTAGCGCGAGAGAAAGGAGCGAAAATGCGAAATTAGTAGCTCGATGAGAAAGAAGGAAGTAGCGAATGGATGGTAGCCCGAATAAGGTGGAGAAAGAACGCCAGTCCCATGCAGCCAAGAGTTCCAAAAAAAAAATTGTCTGTAGCAAATTCAGGTGAAAACAGATGAAGGAGATCCTCAGTGAGCCAAAAATGGAAGTTTGAAACCTCCCTGGGATAGAAAGAAAAAAGATAATAGTAAGTACTGTAAGTTAACAAGGACTGTTAGTGAAACAGTATAGTGATTAATTAATGAAAAACAGAGAGAGCACTAGAAGTAAATTGATAGATAAATTATCTCTTAAGTAAATTATATATATACTAACAGAGTTTAATTAATTCAAAAAGGTTATTGTAAAATGCAAGAGAAACGAAAGATAAGTAATAGATTAAATTGTTGTTCAAATGATTATAATATGTTAGTAGGGTAGTAAGGATTATATGTGAATGTTTTAAGGACAGATAATTGAATCCTATGAGAAGTCTTGACTATGTTTTAAGGATAGATAATTGAATATAGTGAGAATCTTTGAATGTTCTAAGGATAGATAATTGATTATAGTGTTTGTATTGATGAAGAATTGTTGGTCCAACTGAAAGACTAATAACAATTAGAGACTTTAGGAAAGTTAAGATTGGTCTTCAGTGTATTGTAACAGAATGGCGAGAACACAGATTATAATGATGAAAATAGCATATCGATTGTTAATATAAGAATAATATATGCAAGGTATCCTTAACTTAACCTTGTATGCATATTACATGTTTTTTTATTCAATTGTATATTATGTTGTATATATATATGTAAATAAACTTTGTTGTTTATTAATTTGTGAGTTTGTTATTCCTGAACACTCAGCCTTTCCGAAGGGAATTATACACAATTGAGAAGTTCCCATGAATCTGGAATTCTTCTGTGAAGCTAAGTCAGATGTGTACGTGGGGGTGTAAGAAATAGAGGTCTATATAGTTATAAGGGAACAGAACAAATAAGGAATATTTAATAAAGCATTATTATTATACATATTCAAAATGAAATTTAAAGAAAAGTGTAAGCACCATATAGATATGTATATACCATAAAGGACATCTTTTCACCCCCCACAGTGGGTTACATGGAGTTGCATGTATACTTAACCTGAAAGATATTTACACATTTCTTATTACAATTTGTTGTTTACTGTACAGTAATACGCATTGTGAAGATGAGAACATGCAATTAACGAATTAAGTAGAATGTGTGTGAGTTAAATACACATTTTAAGAAAGATTCATTAGAGTAAAGTGTTTCTTTGATTCAGTCTCAATACTTCATCACATGCTGTCCTCCGCGGTTTCTGTTATTTTCTGTCTATCTTAGATTACTATATCAGGCGTCTTTTAATATCTTGGATACCGAGGGTGAAAATTAGTAACGGCTTTATTTTATTTTATATTTATTTGACCATGGGTGGCTTTGGCATCTGGTTGTTTCCTTCAGTTGGTGTCCTTGAAGTAATAACGATAAAGCTGAGCATGTTTCCACTAATAATTTTCAGGTGTCTGTATGCTTTCTGCTGGCAGAATTTATCGAGATCAATAGCCAGATTACTAATAAAATATATTACATTTTCAGGAAACATGCTTCTCAGGAAGTTTGAGGATTTTAAAAAACTGTTTCTGAACGTTGCCAGTCCGCCGGTTGAGTCATTTCACGAGACAGTATTAAAGGCTAAGGAACTTGCTAAAATATGCCGTACGGGCAGAGGACCATATAGTTGCTGTATATAAAGTTTTGCAATAAGCTCTACTATTTAAGCATAAAATGTGCATCTGCAAGTATTAATTTTTGTAGAATGGCACGTTTAAAACAAAATCTTGTTAACACTCACGTAATGCGACTATCACTTAATAAATCTCACACCCTCAGAAAAGGCAGCGTCTGAGTAGTCCTCAGTAGTTTCGCCCTTGTCCCCCGTTTGGGAAAGTCTGAGTTCGAATCCGGTCGCAAACGAAAAATTTTAACAACCTTTTAAGTCACGTGCATAATTTCGCTGATCTTTAGCGGAAGAATATTGCCTCTTCTACCTAGAAACCATAGTCCTTTCACCAGAGATTACACACACACACACACACACACACTCATATATATACATGTGCATACATCACGCACGACTAAAACCGCATGAATCGGTGCATTGTGGCATGGGTAGCTTGTGAGGCAAAACAATTCCCAAGAACAAAGCAAGCAGCTATCCATTTTGATCCCATCCTTTGCTTTACATAATCCTTCTTAATATTCATGAGTTGCATGCGATCTAACGGTTCCAGGTGTTTTTATGATTCTTGAAAATTTTATATATATATATATATATATATATATATATTTTTTTTTTTTTTCGCAGCGTGCATGAAACATTTTATTAAATATAAATAAATAAATAATCATTTATTGCAAATACAGCAAGCCCATCACAGCACATGGCTAGGGGCAGGTAATAATACAAAGGGAATGACATAAAATAATCGAATATATGTACATAGCAGATTTCATACAGACATTAACGATGACTAGGAATTATAGTTATGAATTAAAAAAGAATTTGCAGAACAGGACATTTGGCTTTCAGTTGCTAGGTTGGATATGTTTGATGTATACTCATATTGCTTAATCATTGCGTATAATTAATGTAATTGTAATTTATCAAAAAACATTAATATAAAAAAGTACTTCAGAAAAAAAAAATCAGACAATCTGAACGAAACTCAGACTTGTTAGGTTTTTCTAAAGGAAATTATTTTTTCGTGTGTTCCTGGAAATCGCCTTATCGCAACGATTTCCTGGAACGCATTAATCGCGTTACTCGAGGGACATCTTAATGTCTGACATCTCAGATTTATTCGGGGCACTTTAGAAAGAACAACCCAGCCGCTTTACGCTTTTTATTTTCCTGAAAGTTTTAAATGAAATAGAATGTCAGATTTCCGAATTTCAATTTATTATTTATGTTTAACAATACTGTATATACCTTTCTTAACTAAATTCGCATTAGGGAAGGTGTCCCTCAGGGAAAGCACACCTTCACTGATGCTTGTTTAATTCAGAAAAGAATGAAACCACGTTCATTTCGACATTTTTTGCTTTATTTGTTATATTGCGTACATTAAATGTAATGATAATCATTAATTTAACTCTATTCATAAATATATTTAGTGATAATTCCGATCTGGTACATTAGTTTCAGCCGCTTACTATAATTTGACTTATAATACTCACAACCAATTTAATCTCTAAAGATTTTGCGATGTTAGCAAAGACTGCAAACTTTTATAAAAATATAAAGATAAAGTTTAATATGTCTATAAAATTTTATAGTGTAGGAATAATTTGCTTAACGCATATCTCCCGTTGGCCGTTCATTTCAGAAAAGAATTTAATTTTTGTAAGTTTCATTTCCTTTCAGATTTTTTTTTTTTTTTCTTCCCCTCGACTTTTCAAATTTCACACTTCAATTACGAGTTTGTATGAGACTTCCAAAACTCAGCCACCTTCTGTTGGTCGATGAGGCTTCTTTTTCATCATTGGAAATTTGCCCAAAACTCTCGCATGGGAATGTTACATGACTTCAGTTTGTGTTTCCTGTTATAAAAATAGAATTTTTACATCTAAAAGAGAAAGGGCAATTTTATGAAAAAGAAGTTTTCCTCTAACGCCAGAAAGTCGTACTTCGCAGAATGTCAGAAGTATGTCTCATTCAATGGTAATTTAAAAAACAAACTGTTATAGTTGTCATTCGCTGCTAACACGAAAGACAATTATTTCTCTCATTACATATTCATTTGTTGTATTAAAAGTTATAGTTACCATGTTACGGTACTTCCGAATACACAGTGGACGGCTCTCGCTGATCCTCATGAGAGATAAAGGCAATTTATGCATATTGTACGAATCAAACGGAGTTTCTAATCCCAGAGGCCTCAGTTTAATCTAAGTGAAATGTTTCTATTGTGCGTTTGCGTCAAACGCGTGTTTGGAGCGTACAGTAAGGTGTAATTGTAATTCTTCGTAGCAAGGAACGCGATGTCCCCGAAGGATTAGCGCGTGAAATGTTCGATTTATATATCAGAAAATATAATGAAAAGTCATAAATTGACGTTCAATTTCAAGTCCCAACAGTGCATAAAATAAGTGAAGAATCACAAAGTGTGCAGTCTCTTTCCTCAAGAGATATTGCCGTATTATGTTCCTTTTCTCTGAGATTGCTGATGCCATCTGGACAATGCTTTTTCTTATGTGTACTTCCTCCCACACATCTTTCCATCAGTTTTTAAGTGCATGGTTTAAGGTAGAAATAGAAAGTTGTTTTCCCAATAAGGCAGAATATATCAAAGTAGCAGTAGAGAAATTAATGGGGAGGGGGTGGAGAGTGTCTTCTGCTTTGTCAGCGAGAGAACGAAGTCTTTAATGGATACCCAAATCATCTGAAAAAATCTTTGTTCGTAGCCTTTCTTTATTTATGTTTTAAACATTTGTTTTAATTTTTTTAATTTTATTTATTTCTCTTCGTTTCCAAACGGTCACTATTTAGTAAAACAGTCAGAAATGAGAGCGGTATTAAAATCCCCTAAGTGTCACTGAGGCATTTTGTGACATCTAGTACTTGTGACGCTGAAATGGCAAATGAATTCTGGAGTGTTTGTGGGTTCGAAATGTCATCTACACTGCGTTAAAGTACTTGTTGGTATGCAGTCAGGTAAGCTTAGTGCATACTCTGACGTAGTAATTCAGTGATTTAAAAAGTCTGATTCACTGAGAGGTAGTTGGGTCGATTAATTATCTACGAGTTCACTCTGGTGCAGAGCGTGACTTCTGGGTTCACTTTGCTGTTCTCTTGTTTGTCGTACCATGGGTGAATTTTTGAAATCAGTGAGTTTTGTGTAAGGAAACTACCAGCTGCTGATTTGGATTAAAAATGGTCTGCACAAGGTGACGTAGGAACATCTTAAGCGCATTTAGGGATTCATTTTGAAATTAAATCTGAACCGGGTACAATCTTAAACCCCACCATGGCGGCATTTAAGATTTCCGCTGGTGTAAATTTCCTATCCTTGCTATAGAATATTTAAAAAAAAAAAAAAAAAAAAACACAAAAGAAGCACATCATGGATATTTTCCCTTTCGGTATTGAATAAACCACAGCATGAATCTTGTTTCGAAATTATGATACAAAATAATTAATAATTTAAGGATACAAAAATAATTGGACCATGCTGAGTTTAACATGACGTGTAAAAAATTGTGCACGAATAATAAGGTTATGGTTGCAAAGGTGCTTTTGCAGATTGTATTCCAAAATAACTTTATAAATTTGTAATGATTAAAAGATAAATTAAACAAGTTAGTCAAAGTATTCAGTGCGTTACATTTTCAGTTACATATTCGCTTTTTTTCTTAAATTAAATGTCTTCCCCCATTTATGTGGCTAATAGAAATGAAAAGTAAATACAGTTATCTTACCAATAGTAAAGTAAATATAGTTATACTTTACGTCAAGTAAATGCAGTTATACTTCACATCAAGTAATTACTAAGATAATATTTTTAAAATATTAGCTAATCTTATTATCTTAAAAATATTATCTTTTAAAAATCTGTAAAGTTTAAAAATATTTTAAACTTTATAGAAAACTTAATAAAACTGCAGGGTTACATTCTCTTAACTTAGCCATTTATTTTAATTACACCTGTAAAATATTTATTGCTTTCTTACCATATTATTTACTGTATTGGGCATTTTTCTCTCTTCATATATGTATCTCTTCACAAGCAACATCACATCCACGAGCCCTGTCTAACGATACACGCGAAGCGTGCACAGCTGTCTAAAGTTAATGTTATTGCATTAAAGCTACATTTAATTTATAGATTTCTTTTTTACATACAAATTGTATAGAAAGAAGAAATAATTGCTGGCTTTCTATTTGTCTCGTTTTAATGAAATTTTGTTTGGTTCGATAAATATTTTTAACAAGCTCAAATACAAAATTTTAAGAAAAGCCGTCCACTGAGAGTCCTGTTTCATGCGGACTGACACGACGAATACAATAGGTGCTTAGTGTGTGTGTTTTTATATATATATATATATATATATATAGCCTACATTGCTTTTTTTTTAAGGAGTGTGATATTTTATTTTATAAGTTTAGTTCAAATTAAATGCAAATATGCATTTAATTTATATTTTGTATGTGAATATTTTTTTATAAATAAAAAATTAAACAAATATATGTGTGTATATTGTTTTTAGGGGCGGGGTATTCCAATGTCCCACATTGGAATACTAATGATCTGATCACTTTAGTATGTGTGTGAACGCGCCTAAAACTGAAATTAAATAAACAACACACAGTCATGGAAATCAAAAAATTACAGATTTATGAATTAAAAATCTAGGAATAATGCAAATGCAGCTTGTAATAACGATTCACTGAGAGGACTACTATACGCACAGAAATTCACAAAATAAATACGAACGCTCCACAAAAAAAAAAAAAAGAAATAAAATAAAGAAAGATGAAGGAACTACAATGGCCACTTAATCAGGAGACAAATTTTGTCATTTCCAAAGGAACGTAGTTGTTTGTGCGATAAGCAACAGAGGCTATGATGGGTCACCCTATTGTGTGAGTAAATTACCTGTGTATTCTCTAATCGGTTGGCTTGCTCCATTGGATGAAAACCACGGTTTCTTGGGAGAGAAAACCTTCTGACTAAATGTTCTACAAAAAAAAAAAAAAAAAAAAAAAACAGATATTTTAACGGGATTCGATCATGGGCTTTTACCCCGTGTTATAGAAGGGCAGGAAACTTAATTGCTGTGTGACCTGCTAGGAGAACATGGCAGTTAAGCTCTGAGTTAACCGAAAGAGGGTAAATGAAGAGGGCTGGGAAAGAGTGCGGTTAATTGAAGAGGAGCCGAAGAAGTGCGGTTAATTGAAGGAGACGCCGAGAATGAGTGCAGTTAATTGAAGGAGACGAAGGGAGAATGAGTGCGGTTAATTGAAGGAGACGCTGAGAATGAGTGCACCAAACGGTTAGGGTAAATTATGAGTTTACTTTTAGACTCTGAGGTAATCTCCTTGGGTAGGAGAAGTGCCAATGTCTCGCTAATCAGCAAAGGAGGAGGAGTTCGGGGTAAGATCTGTAATTATAGACAGTCTGTTTGACTTAGCAGTGGGAAATGTTGTGGAATCCATGGACAAAGGAAGGCTTCTATCCATGCCGGACTACGGGCAAGATCCTTAGGAGAACAGAGAGTTGTTATAATCGGACGCTCTTGAGAATGAGTCAGAACTATATTTGGTTCATTCTTGTTTCTGATTTTTTAAAATAATATCGATTAGAGATTAGGAGGGGGTAACGATTCAAGTCAGGATGAGCTCCTTCAGTTTATTTAGAGTGAGTGGTCGAAGAAATGGAAATACGTTTTAATGATGATAAATGCATGTTTTGCATTTAGAAAATAACCACCTAAGAATAATTTAAACACTACGGGAAAGGGGTAGAGTTGAAGGTTTGAAATGAGTAGAGAGACGTTGTGCGTCACAATAGAATCAGATGTTGATAATTGTTGTGTCTTATCAGTTATTTGCCGTATTTTTGCATTTTTAAGAGAAGGAAGTTTCTGCTCCGCCGTCGTATGTAAACAGATTCCTGGTAGTCCAGAACTGGATAATGCGATCGATAAATAGGGTCACAGGCAAGCTTTTCACCAACTCTAGGGCTGCTTTATATACCAACCTAATTATCACCACCTGGAGAATTCACATAACATCCAGCAATATTCTTCTTTTTCGAATGCTTGCCTGCATGACTGTGCCCCAGTCTTCAAGGATTTATCTCTACTCCACGTGCTGAACGTAGTAATGGCAACCACTACTTACTTACCGTAACATTCTATATTGTCCAACCTCTCCTGTCTAAAGAATTTCTTTCCAAAAAACCCAGTCAACCTTTTTAATTCATTGGCAGTAGACCCGATTACACTGGTGAATAGGCTACAGCAAACTCGATTCATGACCCTTATTAATCATAAATGACTTCTTTGTGCTGTCAGGAAGACAACCAGCGCTATCTCTAAGCCAGTGCACGTCATCGCGCGTGTAGCAGTGGTTATAATCATCGCCCTACCCCACTGGTTGGAAAAAACCAGGTTTCGAATCTCGTCAATCACGCGAGGAACTTTTATGTCTTTTTCACTCTTTAACCGAGGTAGTCGATTTCAAGCATGGATAGGGTTTTCTCCCTGAAATTGGAGTTCAAAAAACCAAGCAAACCGGCCAGAGAATATGTGCAATTTATGTACATAATACATATGGATGGATGAGATTGTTCTTAGGTAATCTTAATATGAGTAACCCTCCCCACGCTAATATATGGATTTTAGAGAGGTACAGTACCTGTCACTCTGAAACTTATCAGCGGGGTCTTATATACAGTTTTATAGCATATACTACCTTTATAACGTATATACGTAAATTTAATTGCTCTCAAAATCTCTATTTGCTAAGTCTAGTTGTGCGAAGTAGCTACTTAATTAACGTGACACATAAATTTACTTACTTCCACTTTGCTGCTAAATTGTATTATCTTTATTAATTAGTACTGGTAGGCTATCGCCCAATATCTTGATTTAGATACTAACTTGTCAGAATCTCTGTTTTTTGATGAAACTTCTGCTTAATCAAGCCGCGAAACACATTTTGCAAAGTGTTTTATATATTTAGAGAATTTATTTGTATAGTATCACCTGGTGACCTAAGTAATAACGTCAAGATGTCAGCCCACGCACATTAGCAATTTAAAGGATTTGCTTCTCTAAAATCGCACACCACTATAGAGCGCTAAAATTCTATTGGTTACACAATAATTAACATGCACATGTTATGCTGATTAATGTTAATTAAGTAAACTGTATTTCCTGATTCATTCTAACGGACCAATGCTTCCATTCAGGAAGTAGCTTATTTAGAATTCTCCAGCAATATGTGTTCGGTTTTAATAACAGTGCGCGTAGTTCAGACATGTATTTCAAATTTTTTTTCTCGGATAAAGAACAGAAACTTTTGAGTTCAATCGACGCACAGATTTATTTAGATTCGATATAAAACTATTATGAACCTCTTCTCACCTCTCTGTGAATTACTTAAATTATATTAATTATTGTCATTTCCTGTGACAAGATCATATATATGTTTATTGTTTATATTCATCATAAGAACTTATAAGTTTCGAATAATGTTTCGAATGAAAGAAAGTGATGAACTTTCTGATGTGTGTTTCCTCAAGTGTGTTTGTGTTCAAAACGACATCCGTTCCTTGTTTAAGAGTTATCGAAATCAGTGCGAGATTTACACCGATAGGCCAAAACATTATGACCACCGAGTCGTTATGCAAAACGAAGCAACTGCAGGCGAACTACGGCGCGTGCGCTGGTCGGGACACAGTATAAAAAACATCTGATACTGAGCTTCGTTAATCAGTGTTACTCTTGTTCTTCAGATGGGAAAGGCAGCGGATTTAAGCGAGTTTGACAAAGGCCAAATTGTAATGGTCAGAGCATATCCGAAACGGCACAGCTGGTGGGATGCTCACGGTGAGCCGTGGTTTGTACCTACCGAAAGTGGTCCGAGGAGGGAAAACCCACGAACCGCCGGCGAGGTGTTGAACGACCACGGCTCAGCTCACCGATGCTTGAGGTGAGCGAAGGCTCTCCCAGATGGTACGTGCCAACAGAAGGGCGACTGTGGCGCAACTAGCCGGTAATTGGAATGCTGGTGACGGGAGTAATCTGTCACAACACACACAGTACATCGAATCCTGCTGAAAATGGGGCTGCATAGCCTCAGGCCGCTCCGAGTGCTCGTGCTAACCACGGTTCACCGGCGACAGCGCCTACAATTGGCACGCGAGCATCAAAACTGGACCTTGAGTGATTGGAAGAAGGTCGTCTGGTCCGATGAATCACGTTTCCTGTTGCACCATGTTGACGGCCGAGTACTTGTGCGTCGTTTACCTTGGGGGAAGTGAAGGCACCTGGATGCACCCTGGGACGTAAACAAGCCGGTGGAGGCGGTTTCATGCTTTGGGCGATGTTTTGCTGGGATACCCTGGGTCCAGTCATCCATGTGCCTGGCACTCTGACATCTACTACTTACCTAAACATCATTGTTGACCAGGGACACCCTTTCATGGCAACGGTATTTCCCTCTGGCGGTGCCGTATTTCAGCTGGATAATGCGCCATGCCACGCCGTCCGAATTGTTCGAGACTGGTTCGCGGAACATGAGGAAGACTTTCAGGTGTTGCCCTCGCCTCGAAATTCCCCAGACATCGATCCCATCGAGCATCTGTGGTTTGTGTTGGAACGGCAACTCCGATCTGTGGCGTTTCACCTACGGACCTTGCAGGAGTTAAAGGATCTGCTGGTCAGGTGTTGATACCACAAAACACATTTATAAATCTTGTAGCGTCTATACCTCGCCGGGTACGAGCTGTTTTGGCTGCACGTGGAGGGCCAACATCATATTAGGTAGGTGGTCATAATGTTTTGGTTCATTTTATATCCAAAGTATGTAACCCAATACTAAGAGCATGACGAAATGTTAATCAATATGGCATTAGTTGTAAGAGTAATGTTAAATCGAACTGGCTTCTTGTACAGTACAAATAGATTGTAGGATGGTTTGAAATGATTAACGGAAGTATTTGACCTCATGTCATTAGTTTTTAACATGCCTTTGTTAAACTAAAATAGTAAACGTGACTTCAAGGTGGATGTTTTCAGTTTGCTAACGGCCCAGTTCTTGACATGTGTTTCTGTCTTCTCTATTAATTTATTTTAAGTTTCTTAATGACCACTCATATAAATGTTGCAGCTATTCTGTTTTGTAGTTTTCTTTTTCACAACAATAATGTCTTAAATTCAGTTGTCTGGCCATTTATTATATTTGTGGAGGATCTTAAACATCTCCTTAAAATATGCATGAATGAAGTCATGGAAAAAGGCACTGAAGCATCTAACTAAGTTGCCCTACATTCTTACCTCTGAAGATGTTTTAATTTTCAATTGACAGCAATGGATTACTCATCCCTACGCTTGTTGACACAAAATTGTAGATATATACTTTTAGAATCGTAAACTACTGATTGCTAATGATATAGATAAGTTTAGTTTAATACAGAAAAGTTGAGTTTAAAGAATTTTATTAGTATACATAAGTACGGATTTCAAAGGCATAGACTTCTTTTGAAGAACTGTAAAGCCTAGCAACAGCCAATAAATTATAGTTATGGCGATTTGGCATTTATGATAATTTGGCTTGAAAGTTTTCTTCAGGATAGATCACAGTATGTGGCAGTTAAAAATCAACTCTCTCGTTCGTACATGTTGCAACTTCGGGGATTTAATATGGTTCTTTACCTTTCAAAGTTGATATTAATGACATCCCATTATTATTCCTACTCCATTTCACTAAACACTTCCTAGTCCAATTCACAAATATACGTGGTCTCAGTTCTAATCGCAACGATGTCCATTTCCACTTAGTCTGCTAAATCCCATGTACTTTTTTTGACAGAATCTCAGTTATCGGTTTATTCAACCACTGCTCATCTCAGTTGCCCAGATTATACGCTGTATCATTCCTTTCGTCTCAAAGGTGCGTGTGCATATGTCCGTTCGGATATTCCATGTCAGAAACTTGGTAATTTGGAATATACTCTTTTCGATCTTCTCTGGCTTAAAATCTCTCTACTACTAATCATTTGGAGCTCTTTGACTTCCTCTCTTTGCAACTTGACTTTCTCCATCCAGTCCAGCTTTCCTAACCGTGAAGTAATTTTCCTTGGTGAGTTTAATGTTCACAACTCCAACTGGCTTCCATTCTCTAGTAACACAGACTCTGCTGGTCGAGATGTTGAGGCTTTTGCAATTACTAATGACCTCGCACAGATTGTTCATTTACCTACCAGATTACCGGACAATTTTAGCCATACAGCCAACACGCTTGATCTTTTTCTCACAAGCAACCCTTCTAAGTACACGGTCGAATTGAGTGGTCCTTTAGGCACCTTAGATCACAACTTGGTGATTGTCTCTTCCTCCAATGAAGCCTTTATCTCATGGCTCTTCCCAACCTCGTGTTGTTTGGCATTACAAGAAAGATCACATACCACACTGAAAATGATATATATATATATATATATATATATATATATATATTTTTATTTAATTATCATTCTATTATTATTTAATTATCAATCATAATTTTTTTATGAAAGATTCAGTTATCAACTATTTCAAACATTATTCAAATATATCTCTCATAGGACTATTATCTATTGTTCACATGCACATTCTAAATATTTTTTTTTAACAAAACATTCACGTATGGAGGAAATTATTTTTAATTTCCGAATATGAGAAACATTAAGACATTATTTCTTATTATTGTTGCAGGAAAGGATCTGCCCAGGGAGCTATGTATCTGAGCTCACAAGCTGCTATATCATATTGGCAAATTTCACCTTGACAGCGGTTTCTCTTCTCGTTGTATCTGTGTTCCGAGTTGGATAACAGCATGAGTTTGTCGAGGCGTGTGGATCATTATGATATGGTGCTTCCTATCATAAAGTGGATCCCAAGCGTCCGAACAGAATCGAGGGTCAGCATTACAGAACACTATACAACCCTAACCGACTGCCTTATGACACTGCTACGAACTGTGGCAACGATACCTAGAGAGAAGCACAGAACAGTAAACACGATAATGTATCCTGGCTCTTCTCAGTCGGCTTTTAATGATGTTTACATGCATTTGCCAAATTAGGAGCAGTAATGTATGAAATTTGACGTATTGTCATGGATCTAAATAACAGATCCGCCAATTGTCTTGTGCCAGTGTTCGTCTGGTCTTTCCAGAAATACTAAGCGAATCTTCTTCTAACAAGAGCTACCGTCCTGTTGTTGTCAGGCCTACTCTTCAGTTCTTACAACGTTCTGAAAAATATCTGAAATTGATAAGGTGTATCTAATGTCTTTGAATACACGTCACAGGCACTGCACTGTCTTACTGAAACACATATTTCTTCTTGCATAAACCAATGCTCAAGCGTCTTCAGTAATCACTAACACTCCAAACCAAGTTTTACACAATCTATTTGCAAATATTGAAGTGGATCCGGCCACGTTTCTTGGTGACTGCTGTCAGTAGCACAGAGGTTATAATGACGTCCTCCAAGCGGTGGAAGTGGTCAGTATATAGATCTCGTTAGTGGCGCAAGGAACTTTTATGTGGTTTTCAGACACCATAGACAAGTCAATAGGTCTCAGACGAAAATAACAAAATATTTCATCCCAGAAACTGTGGAGTTTTCATCCTCCAAGCACAGAACACGAAATTTATACACATATCGGTATTGCGAGTTATCTCTTGGTAAACCCTTAACTTATTATGTTTATATCATGTGTATGTTCCTCATAGTGATTTAAATTGCAACACAAAACAATGTCTACTGTAAGCCGAATATGTGAAGCATCCTCTGTATGCGATATTTTAAGGCGATTTTCTGTCGGTTTGTCCGCTAGGAGTTGGTAAAAATCAGTACGTCTACATTAGACTGGCTAACTTAATCCTTCTAGAATATTCTTATCGAAAATTTTTCCATTACTGGCGGAACTCGAACCTTGCCCAGCATGTGGCATATAACAAATTAATCTGATTGTGCTACTTGCGATGGATGATAAGGATCATTGTATCAAGTGATTGTTATGGAGTAGGATGTGGAGTTGTTCTGCGTGTTTAAGTTTTTTTTTTTTTTTTCCCCATGACGTTTGTCCCTCTCTCTCTCTCTCTCTCTCTCTCTCTCTCTCTCTCTCTCTCTCTCTCTCTCTGAATATCAGTATTAAATAAATTAAACGATGGTGTTTGTTAGGATTAGATGTTTCACAATGCACACAAATTAGGAATTTTTCCAGTAATGCATTTATATGAATTTTATTTTAAAAATTGCAATTTTGTTGGAGAGTAGACATGGAGAGTAGAAAAGGCTGTTCTGGACAGCTACTTTGCAGTAGAATATTCAGTTTTATTATTAAGAACTTCGTTGTCACAAACATTAAATTATATTGATATTAATATCTTTATTATTTAAAGAAAACTGCAACTCTGTTGGTTTTCTTCATGCTTTTTAATGAATCTTGGTTTCTTTTAATTAACATAAGAGGATAAAATCCTTTAGATTAAAGTACTAGTTGAATTCAGTACTTTATGGCAATAACTCAAGAAGCTAATGAGGAAATAAAAATTAAAAGACATCAGTGGAATTTCACCACTTAGCGAAAAGTATGGGCTGTTAAGGTTGCAATATTACGAGCGTATGATCACACACAGTATTTAGAAATTAGGGTAACTTACTAATCAGTACATATTGGTTACTTAGAAAATATGAGGGACCAGTAACAGACTTCTCGAAATTCGTCCATAAAGTCACCCCTTCCTGGCTAGGGAGACTAATTTGGTGACATTAATTAAGCTCTTTACCAGAAGGTTATTCACAACTACGGAAATCACTCTTACGGATTCTTGTGGGATTTCTAATAGCAGTTAGGCTTAATGAAACACAAGGATTCTCTAATGAACAATTTGACTACCATTGAGACAGGCAACACATGTTTCTCTCTATTTAATTAGTGTGATTTATCAATTAAAGGAAACAGGCAGTTAATCTTTTAATCGGATGTAAAACAGATAAAGACACGAATTTTAAGACAAATGTTTCTGTTGGGAGCTGTATTATGACCCTCTTTTGTTTCGTTGTCATTGAATGATAGATTTGAGTGTACTACTCTGTTTCTACCTTCATGCGTGAAGTTGGCTGAACGATTTCAACTACTGCTTGAACAGGAATTTTTATCGATGCGTTTTTTTTTTTAGTAAATGCTTATTTTTTGCAGTGAAAGAATCCGTGAAGCCTGTGTTTCGTTAATCCGTCATATAAAATGTATGTAGTGTTAGAATATAGTCTTGAACTACTGTCGCTGGCATCAAGAAGCACGTTTGGTTGTAATTTGATTCTCTTATTATCGATTAATTCACGAAATAGACTACGGGGAGATTAATCTTGTATGAGTGCCTGTCGCATCAAATCGAATCTACTAGCTCGAAATCAAATTTGGAGTGTTCGTCAATAGTCATCTCCCTAAGGAAAAATGAATACTTGGCGCGGTTACATTTCTGTTAACGAAAGCATTTTGAAGCACAGTACGGTTTATATGCTTTCATCAAGAAATGAGTCTCATATGTCTTCTCTTTCTGACAAGATCATATTCAAATCTATATTAGAATTTCGACGTTATTTGGGATCCATCAGTATATAATCTTACAGTAACCTACCTTGAAATAATTACAATAATTACCTCTTGCATCTTCTCAGATTTCACCTTTTCGCAGGGTGAATAGAGCCGGGCTCAGAAAGAGGTAATCTGACCTTTACGCTCACAATCAAGTAAATCTGTTCTTAGAACAGTCGGAGTTAATAAATCCGATATAATGACACATCATATGACACACGTGTTCTTGATGCTAACTACCACAAATAAGCTGGTAATTTATATGTTCTTATTTATTAAATGATATGGTTTGTCTAAAGAATGGGTAGGAGGAAAAATTCCCGCTTAGGAAAATTAGAACACGTGATGTAGCAGAATTAATCACTATTATACAACGGATACGAATTGCCGCAAAATACAACACACAATACCTAAACAGATTCCAGTTATACCATGTCAATAAGCACAAAAGATGAAATTACATAATGAAAAAAATAAAACGAAAATACAGATTTACAATCGAGAACCGGCACTCACACAAGATAGCAGAGAGAGAGGCAGTGAATCATGCGATGGGTTGGCGCAACAACTGCTACCCGAAATCACTTAACCCTCCCCGTACCAACACATTGAGCGAACACAAAGACACCCATTTAGAAAGAAAATAACACAAAAAGACAAACTAGCATTGATATCACGACTTCAACTAATGATCTACGAATGCAGATCAGTGACTGGACAACGATTCCAGACTGGAAATTGAGTGATCATAGGGTCATTCTCTTTTACCTCTCTCTCTCGACACCCCCTCCTGCTGCCCCCAGTGTTAGACCGACTGACTTTGAGCGATTCTAAACTAAAAAGATCGACTGGAAAGCCTTTGACGAACTAATCAGGCGCGACAGAATTCTCTCACGAAAGCCGCTTACTGTTCCACCACCAAAAAGAAGACATACCCGAAGCCCCGCCCTTGGTGCACACTGGACTTGTCTTGCCTTACCAAAGAAGTACATCAAGCAAGAAAACGATATCAAACTCACATGGACTGGCCGATCCCAGAGGTTGAAAGACTCCACGGAGAATATTTAAGAATAAAAAATCAGTAAACCATGGCAATATCTAAGAGAAAAAAAAGAAACTTGGATCTCTTTTGTGCACAAATCAGGCAATGGGGTCTCCTCTACAAGACCGCTAGTGCTAAAACCTTTACTCCAGATCTATTCGGTACAATCCAAACGGATGCTTCTGAAACCACCAGTTGGGCTGATTCAAATAATACAATTCTGGACAAATTCTTTCCCCATGACGATCTCTCAGAAGATCTGCCAGAACATCAGACCATTGGGCGACAGAATGCTGCATACAGACAATGATGACCCATTTAAGATGATTGAGTTAGAGACAGTGCTCAAAAGATAAATAATAAAAAAATGTCCTGGAATTAACTGTATTGAATGTCTTCATCCAACGATTCTTTAAATTAAAACCTGACTTCCTTCTACTTCTGTTTATCAAATGCCTCTCCTCCTCTCAGTTCCCTAAGGCTTGAAAGGTGGCCCAACGAACCACTGACTGAACCAAGGTCCTTCAGGCCCATTGCCCTGCTGGCAAACCTTGGAAAAATCCTTGAGAGACTGATGTCCTATAGCAGGGGTGGCCAACGAGTCGATCGCGGATTTAATTTCGGTCGATCACGACGAATTTTAAGTATACAGTCATCCCTCGATTTTTGCACCTTGTGCAATGAAATTTTTGAGATGGTAGATCGCGGCACATTTTGAAGGAAAAAAGTAGATCGCATTACAATTTAAGTTGGCCACTCCTGTCCTATAGGGTTACAAACTTCGTACTGTTAAAAGACTTGATATCCCCTTCATAATATGGCTTCACCCCGGATCGATCCAGTGAGGAGGCCCTTTCTGACCTAGTCCATCTGGAGAATTCCCAGTCTAAATATGAGCTAGCCATGTTCATCGACTTTGAGGGCGCCTTGACATAGTATGGTGGGAGAGTGCCCTTCAATGCCTCCGTCAAGCAGATTGTCCAGCCAATCTATCAAGCTTTTTAGAAATTACTTTACTGAACGAACCATTATTGTCAAATCAAAGCATCAACAGGTCTCCAGGTCTGTTCACAGGAGGTATCCCCAGGGTTCGGTCTTGGGCCCCCTAATTTGGAACATGCTCCTATAAAGTTGGCTCAGGAATGCATTTTAAAACACAAAAATAATAGCCTTCGCAGATGACCTCACCATCACTGTTTCAGGTCGGTCTTGCTCAGTAATTGAGATGAATGCTCAGCGTGTCCTCGACCTATCTTTCTAGGCGAGACTGGACAAACTCCATATTAATCCAGCAAAATCTAATATGATCATCGTTAAAACGAAGCTTGACATCTGAAGTCCCCCTCGGTTCAGGATCGATGGCACTTAGTTACCATAAAACATAAAATCAAAAGAAGTGCATCCAGTTGATATAGATAAACAGTGCGCTGTTGAGTCAGTTTGGTGTGACTAAACACTGTGAAAGCAAAAATAAGAGTAGGAGTGTGTTATAGGTCTAATGACTCGAATGAGTACAATGAACAATAGTAGAGAAATAGAGTGGGCTAGTAAATCAGAATGTCTTATAATGGGGGATTTTAACTTCCCAGATATTGACTGGAACTTGTGGGTTGGTCACTCACACACTAGTCAGACTTTTGTGGATTTATTGGATGATGTTTTCTGCAGCAGCATGTTCGAGAGACAACCAGAGAAAGTAATACTCTTGATATGGTTATCAGCAGTGATCATTCTTATATTAAGAATTTGCAGATAAAGGAACCATTAGGTGTACTGATGTGGGATTTACTTAAAGATATAATTACCATCAGGGCTAAAGGAAAGGGTTTTGCTTCCGTAAAGGTGAGTACAGTGGTCTCAGACAGTTTTTAAATTCTTTATAGTGGGATCAACTGACGATGTTACCAACAGTAAATTCTAAGTGGGAGGCATTCAAGGAATTAATCGTGGATGCTACTAAAAGTTTCATACCTATTAAGAAATATTGTTGAAGTTTTAGGCCTAAATGGTTATCAAATGAACTAATGAGACTCCTGACAGAGAAGAAAAATGCATGGGATGCATATAAATTATCAAACGACTCAGAAGCCTATGGCAGATATAAGCTAGTCTGTAATCAGGTCACAAAGGAGGTTAGGCAGGCGAAGGCAGATTACGAAAAATCTTTGGCAAAAGATGCTAAGAAAAACAGAGGGATTTCTTTACTTATATAAACTCTAAAAGGAAGGGGATGAATCTGATTGGTCCACTTGACATCGATGGTTCGACTGTTGATGATCCTGCTCAGATAGCAAACAGACTGAATCAGTATTTTGCATCTATATTCACACATGAGGTTTGAAAATGGCAGAAGGTTATCAAATTGTAGCAGGGTGCTTTATGATTTTGTAATAACTGAAAGCAAAGTGGAGGAGAAATTGTTGAAGTTAAACATAAAAGCACCTGGCGTGGTGTAAGGTGTATTTAGTGTCAGACGGCACCAGGGGTTTCCCCCATCTCCGTGTTGCTTTCATTGTGGGTGTACCAGTTCACTGGGAAATGCCAGCGATTTAAAAGTGTGTGGGCTTTGTATCTGTGTGATGTCGTGTACCGTTGTTCATCTGGTCGTTTAGCCTCTGGACCCCTGCTGAGGCCCAACGTTGCCCCACCTTCTCCCCGTGGAGGCAGACCAGGAACCCAGTAGTTTTAGTGGGGTGGATGAGATCTATCCAGTTATATTAAGGGAGGCGGCAAAACAACTAAGCAAACCCTTAGCCATAATTATGAGAGCATCCTTGGTCTCAGGGGAGGTTCCCACGGACTGGAGATGTGCAAATATATCCCCAATTCACAAAGGAGGATCGAAAGGTGACACGAGTAATTACAGACCAGTTAGTTTAACTTCTGTTCCGGGTAAAATAATGGAGTCACTGGTTAAAGATGCATTGCAGGATCATCTAGACAAGACTGCAGCAATAATTCAGACACATCATGGGTTTGTTAAGGGAAAGTCTTGTCTGACAAATTTGATAAGATATGATGTGGTTACAAAGGAACTGGATGCAAAAAATAATTTTGATATCATATATTTGGATTTCAGGAAAGCTTTTGACACTGTTGCGCATGGAAGACTATTGTACAAATTGGAGCAGAATGGTATTAAGGGTAAGTTGCTACAATGGATAAAAGGATGGTTGAGTGGGAGAAGGCAGACGGTGGTAATTAATGGGTGCTGCTCTTCGTGGACTAATGTTATTAGTGGAGTCCCACAGGGTTCGGTGTTGGGTCCTCTGTTGTTTTGTATATTTATCAATGATATTGATGAAGGTATATCAGGCGTAGTGTCGAAGTTTGCAGATGATACAAAGGTTGGCAGGGTTGTTAATTACAGTAATGGCAGTGTGCTACTGCAGCAGGATCTAGATAATTTGGGCAGATGGGGTAAGAAGTGGCAACTGAAGTTTAACCTTGACAAATGCAAAGTACTGCATATGGGTAGAAATAACCTCAGAGAAACGTACCGAATGTGGGTTACTATACTTAAGGTGGTAGAAAATGATAAAGACCTGGGAGTAATTGTGCAGTCAGATATAAAGTTTTCTGAGCATTGCAGACAGGCTGCCAGGGCAGGTCATGGGGTTTTGTCAATGATATATAGGAATTTTGCTAGCAGGGAAAAGGAGGTGATTGTCACTCTGTATAAGGCAATGGTCAGGCCACGCCTTGAGTACTGCGTACAGGTCTGGAGGCCTCATTTTAGGAAGTATGTAGATTTGCTTGAGCGTGTACAGAGAAGGGCAACAAGATTGGTGAGGGGAATGAAGGGATCCTCTTACCAAGAGAGGCTTAAGTTCTGCAAATTGCAGTGGCTGGAGACTAGGCACCTGCGCGGTGATCTGATTGAGGTGCATAAGGCCTTGAATGGGTTGGGTACGCTGAATTCTGATGGGATCCTTCCACTTATTCAGATTACGAACCTACGGGGACATAAGTTCAAATTAAGAAAGGACAGATGTAGAATAGATCTGCGGAAATTTGCCTTTAGCCAGCGGGTGGTTAATTGCTGGAACAAACTTCCATCTGTCGTTGTGAAAGTTGATAGGTTAAATAAATTTAAGGAGGAACTGGGCAGGCATTTGGAGGGAATGGTGTGATGTTTTTTTTTTTTTTTTTTTGGGTAATGCTGCATGAGCTCATACACATGCTTTCTTGCATCACATGCCACTACTACTACCACTTGTCATGCAAACTAAAGTCCTAGGAGTAGTTATAGACCACAAATTGTAATTTCTTCCCGAACCTCCAGCACTTGAGGGCAAAAGTCAAGAAATTCACCGCATCCATAGTTAGGATTTCGAGATGTGAGTGGGGACTGTCTCGCAGGGCACTCCTCTTAAACTTTCAAGCTGTATTCTTGCCAATTGACTTATGCTGCCGGGGCCTGGTTTCACCGAGTGACTATTGTAAAAATTCGAGTGAAACTCTCTAATCAATACAAAGAAGTATGATCCTTGCCACCCATCGGTTCTACCACCCATCGGTCCACCGCAGGCATTCAAGTCATCGCGGGGCCAATCCCGGTGGATTTGGCTGTTATCTTCCGTGGCCTCTGCTTTCGACTAAAGAAAAGGATCCCAACCTCCATACTTGACATAGAGTTGAACCTCGATAATGACACCAAGCGAGAAAAGACTAGATACCGGCCACGGTTCCCTTAATGACAAGCTCTACCAACTAGGATTGATCAATACAGATATTTGCATCTGTGGCAGCAAAGAAAACTGGTATCGTATCCTTTTCGAATGTGATCTGTATGAAGAACAACGTGAGCAACTAAAGACAACTGTTTCTAGCTTTGCAACTGGAGCAACTGATCCAGTACCCCTGAATACCTCCCCTTGGCAAACTCCTGGAAGGAGTTTGCCAAGGGGAGGTATTCAGGTATTCCACCAATGTGAAAGGCGTCGTACCCTCCTGGCCTATGCTAACCCAGTACCTGAACCCAGCAATAATTAATACCCATGATCTGATTATTATTATTAATTTTTTTCTTTTTAAATTTAATATTAATATATTTTTTCCTTCTCCTCTCTTCGCGCTCTGCTCTGACTGTAGGGCTGTTGTTGGAGTCGGAGTAGCACTTCTCTGCACTCCTTCCTTTTTTCCCTTTTAGTACCATGTTGGATGAAAAACTCCTTTTCTCTGATCTGGGGTGTCCCAGGGCAGGGCAGCCCCTCTTAAAAAAATAATAATTATTATTATTATTTATTTACTTTATTTTTCTCATCCTCTCTCTCTCTCTCTCACATTCTACCCTGGATTGTGACTTCCCTGGGACAGGGAAGTCTCCCTCCTCTCTTCCCCCATCTTCATATTTGATAGTCCTTCTACTTTTTCCCTGGGAAACCCGTTCCTTAGGGGGGGTGAGCAGATAGTAGGGGAGGCCTACCTTCC
Source organism: Mastigoproctus giganteus (assembly GCF_048544385.1). Taxonomy (NCBI): domain Eukaryota; kingdom Metazoa; phylum Arthropoda; class Arachnida; order Uropygi; family Thelyphonidae; genus Mastigoproctus; species Mastigoproctus giganteus. The sequence goes on from NC_143575.1 coordinate 115,649,986, forward strand.
TGTTAGCTAGAGACGAGTGCCTGGAAGCGACCATCCTCTTGATGTCTGCTCTCAGGTACTCAAGAGGCCAATACACAACACAGTATGACAAGACACACACACAGGCAGTATTTATTTTCCTTCCTGTCCTGTGCAGGTTGAACTTTTTTTTCCCTTTCCTCTTTCTCTTAACTATCCTTTTCCTGCCTGTGCAGGAAAAATTTCCTGTGCGAAAGTTTTAATTTTTTATTTACACTTCACACACTGGCCTTACCTTCACAGTCTGTTAAAAAAAAAAAAAGTAAAAAGTAACCAGGCCGCGTTGAACTTATGTTCTTGGAGCCGTCCACACATATAATTCATACAACACAAAAGAAAATTTAAGGAAACTGCAGTGATCACTTCACATCACGAAGGTAACCACCAATGTGAAATCCAAACTCTCACAGTCCTGCTGCAAATAAACAATTTTACCAAGTTTAATTTATAATTTTTTTAAGAATTAGTGAGAATTTACTTTTGTGTGAAATTTATAACTGAAAAAAGAAAATAAAGAGATGCTAATATAAAGACCCGCCTTGTCTTGAATAGAAACAGCGAAAAAGAAAAAAACAATATTGGAAATTTATTAAATGTGTCCTTAACAAAGACACAGGAGACGCAGCAAGGGAAAATTTTTGAACAATTTCTGGAAATTTTTCTTTCTATGCTGCTTCTTCTAAGAGTCAAATTTTCCCGTCAGTTCCTCTTCTCAATTATATTTGACTTTTGATTTCCACACGTACACAATGGTTTTCCAAGCCCGTTTGTCCTACCATTATTGTGTTTATGCAACTGGTGTAGATTTTACATGCCGATTTTTTCCAAGTTTTCTTTCCATTGTGGGTGGGGGGGGGGATAATATAAAAAAATGTTTTTTAGGGCAATTCACAGAAAATTCTTTGCGTTTCGACATCCACCCTACTGAAGTCACAAACCTACCCCACATAACACAAATCTTACTGCAATTCACAGAAAATTTCCAATTCTAGGGTGTGTAAAGCGGGTTTTAGAAGAACATTAAAGACACATTTATTTACAAAAAAAGTACAACCTTTAATGAACATTGTATACAGTATTTACATTAAAAAAAACAAATAATTACATACAAGCATACCAATTTCCATATATTTCAACTATACTACAGTACACTACACTACCTGTCACTCATCAACTATTTTCAATTATTAACATTAATTTGTATCAGTTGCATTTTACCTAATATGAATCCTCAATCATTCTCTGCCATTACCAGGTTTTATCACTTACATCATTAAAACCCATTTCAACTCTTATTACTCTTTCAATATATTTTTTTCTAACCTTTAATCCTCTTATCTCAATAATATTCACTATAAATCACCCATTCTACCTTAGTTACTTTCTAGTTATCATCTTAGTCATCCCTCTTTACTCATGAGGTTTCTCTACTAAGAAAATTTCTTTCTCTTTACACCTCATCTGGTATGTTTTCTTGTATTAGCACTTGGCCTAATTTAATGATATAGGTTAACATATCCTTACAGTACTACCCCTATAAATATAATTTCTTTACTAATTCCTTTATACTATTACTTTCTTTTTATTACCCCTGTACCATCCTTACATTATTTCATAATCATTAACATTCATAACAGATTATCTCAACCTCAGTAACTAACTTGCCTAATACAACAGGGATGTTCCATTTTTAAAAGGACTATCACTCAATTCCTTTCAGAGCTAGGTTACGAGTCCTTGAGTTCAGGATTCAAGGAAAAAAAACAGGAACAGACTTACGTTCCGGAATGGCCGCTGGTTCCAATTTCCTTGCGTTCAGGCTTCCTTCCATTTCTTGGGCACACTGCCTTCCGATGCCCGAACAGGCTTTCTTTCTCTCACTTTTTTTTCTTTTTCTTTTTCTTCTTCATCCTGCTACCACGAGATGTGAACTCTGACTACCAAAAAATACACTCTCACTTCAACCTGCAACCCACGACCTTTTCGACCATACTGAAGTCAGATACGGAAATGGACACTATCTTAGATTACTCCCCCCGAACTTTACTCTTTCTCTCAAGTTTGGAACGCCTTCCCCAACCAATCCCCATACTGTTTAATTTTTCATTCCTTCCTATTTACTAAAACAAATCACCCCAGCTGTCTCCATAGAGCACAAACCAACCCTTCTCTAGAATTGTTTTATTTTTTTTTTCACACGGTAGTATGACCCTTTCATGTTGCCAGTCACGTTCAAAACACTCATTTTCGTGTTCACACTTTTCTCTGCTAAATATGGCCAACTTGCCAAATATCAGCCACCCTGACTCCGTTTCTTTTTGACTCGAACACTGGACGTCTACTAATTTCCTGTTTACTTCCAAACGGTGGCTTAGATCAAAAGAGATGCTTCGTAATCCCGTTTCACGGTGTTTTTGTTCTTGCCCTCAGCAATCCTTGTATTATTTAAATTACTTGTTTCCATTTATCCGCTATTTTAATTCACACGTCTAAAACTGTCCATTCCTAAATCCAGTGTTTCTTCAAACTTTAACCTTATTTATATTAAAACTAGGTATCCAATCTTAATACTTACTATCTTAACTTAATACTCTGGCATTAATGCTAATTCTCACTTTTCGCCCTTGCTGGATTTATTTTAACAAAACAAATCTTTCTATTTTAATTTGTAAGATCTACATGTTACACCATCCTCCATGAACCACGTTAGCTTTCCACCTTTTTATACTCTTTCCTATAATAGATTTAATGTTTTTTATTATTATTTTTTATCTTATCCAGGGATGCTAATATACCTGAAGTTCTGCAACTTTTTCAGTGATGTCGGTTTTCTCCTTTTAAACATCAGATGTGTGTACTGTTGGATATTTGATAACTGAATTATCCTCAAGCGATAAGATACATCAAACTTTAATTTCTCATGAGTATTCTATGATTTTGGTACTGAGCTAAAACCTGTGCAGATTTTGCAGTTTTCTTTTTATCAAAAAACAAACAAACTTTACTCTTCTTCCTCACGTACGTGTCTTCTTGCTTGTGTTTCTGTATTCTTAAAAATAAAATTGCATGCCACCGTATGAAGTTTGTTTTGTGCGTCACTCTTGAAAACGCTAATTGGATCATTGGAGAAGAGGAAGTGGAAGACTGTTGCTGTAATTTTTCTCTTTCCTTCACTTAAAGTACTTCAAACCCATTGAATAAATTTTTCGCTTCCATTACCTCTTACTAGAGCCCATCGTAGCACAGAAATTCTAGTTTTTCATTTCTCTGCTCCTCTCTGCCTTTCTCAAACATACGATTAAATTCTTCCACCTGTTTAATCAGTGTGTCTTTTCACTGCCATTTACTTTTCTCTAAATGTTCTTTTGCAATTTATTACTTTGTTCGAATTCTGTTTATTTGTTGAGTTGTATTTTGTAGATAAGTCAAACAATTATTTTTCATTTCCGTGCATTTTTCTATCTGGTTATATTCTCTCCTGAGTTTTATGTACTCTTCATACGAGTACAGCGAATTACTTCTTTTGATACCTAATTCTCTCTTCCCTGGAGTTTGATCTTTAACAATAATTTTCGTATAAAAACGCGCTCATTTTGTCTCTCGCCTAACTAACAAGAAATGTTAGATCCATTGCTCTGTTCTCTCCTTTTTTTTTCTGTATTTAACCGATAAATTTTTATCCTTTTTTTATGTCTTTCCTTTGGGAGCAATGCTACGTTTCTTTTCCAAGGGCTCACTTTTTGTTAAAGCTTATATAATGAATAGACATACGTGTTCAGTTCCTTATTTATATTTTACCTGTAAACAAAAATGATAAATTAACTTTTTTTTTTTGTAATTTCAACCATATATGTTAATTTTAATACCTTCTTTGTTTCTAAGTCGCTATTTAAGCACACTGTTTAGCTTATTTTGTCACATGGAGCTGTGGTTGTCCACTTTCCCTTCCATCAGCGTGCAGTCCAGGCTACTGCTATCGATTTCTTCTTATCAACCTGAATCAAGAAAGTTCTATTCTTTCTAATTAGACTGTTTATCATGCTCTGTGGGATTTCTTCTGTGGAATTAGATTGTTTATCATGCCTTGTGAGCTAATTCCGTTTAGCTCCATTTGGACAAAAGGTGAAGCACATGTTGTTTTACTTGTATTCCTTTTACATGTCGTTAACTACATTTTCCTTCACAAATAAAGTGCAAATATTCAACATTTGAATACGCAATTTACTTGAAAATAAATTTCGTATAAAAATTTCTCCTCACTTTAGTCAAGTGATCCGTGCAAGTTTTCATAATTCTTTACTTCATTTTCTTGCACTCTATTAGATTAAGTCTTGTATGAAAACATCGTTAATTTGCAGAAAGCATTTCTTTTTCAAGTAGGATTGGATTCAATAACAAATGTATTGATATTGTAAAGCAGGTATTTTTCGGTTGTGCCCATCAGTGAAATGTTGCATTGAATATCCCATTTCTGGTCCTTTGTCAATTGGGTGATGGCTTTCGACTGCCATAAATAGTTACAATGAAAATGTAAACTTTTCTGATCGCGGGGAACGGTGTCAAAATATAAAAATAAACATAAAGGATAATTCCATAATAAAATGATATTGCATATGCACTGATGAACCAAAACATTATGCCCACCGATCTAATATGATGTTGGTCCCCCACGTGCAGCCAAAACAGTTCGTACCCGGTGAGGCATGGACGCTACAAGATTTCTAAAATATGTCTTGTGGTATCTGGTACCAACACGTAACCTGCAGATCCTTTATCTCCTGTTAGGTCCGTGGTTGAGACCTAACAGGAGATAAAGGATCTGCAACTCCGATCTGCGACGCCGCAGATCGGAGTTGCTGTTCCAACACAAACCACAGATGCTCGACGGGATTGATGTCTGGGGGAATTTGGAGGCCACGGCAATACCTCATGTTCCGCGAACTAGTTTCGAACAATACAGGCGATGTGGCAATGGTTCATTATCCTGCTGTAAGATGGCGCCGCCAGAGGGGAAAACCGTTGCCATGAAAGGGTGTAACTGGTCAGAAATTATGTTTAGGTAGATGGTAGACATCAGAGTGCCCGGCACATGGACCCAGGGTATCCCAGCAGAACATTGCCCAAAGCATGACACTGCCGCCACCGGCTTGTTTTCGTCGTACGGTGCATCCAGGCGCCATCACTTCCCCAGGTAAACGACGCACACGTACCCGGCCGTCCACATGGTGCAACAGCAAACGTGATTCATCGGACCAGCCGGCCTTCTTCCAATCACTAAAGGTCCAGTTTCGATGCTCGCGTGCCCATTGTAGGGGCTATCGCCAGTGAACCGTGGTTAGCATGGGCACTCGGAGAGCAGGGTTCGATGTACTGTGTGCTGTGACACATTACTCACGTCACCAGCATTCCAATTACCGGTTAGTTGCGCCACAGTTCCCTCCTCCGACCACTTTCGGTAGGTATTAACTCAGGCTGACCGTGAGCATCCCACACAGCCGTGCCGTTTCGGATATGCTCTGACCCAGTCGTCTGGCCATTACAATTTGGCCTTTGTCAAACTCCCTTAAATCCGCTGCCTTTCCTATCTGAAGAACAAGAGTAACACTGATTAACTGAACTCAATATCAGGTGTTTTTATACCGTGTCCCGACCAGCGCTCGCGCCGTAGTTCACCTGCAGCTGCTTCGATTTGCATAACGACTCGTTGGTCATAATGTTTTGGCTCCTCGGTGTATGTTATACAAGTATTAAATTAAGCATGGTATTTTGAATAATAAATGAGGAATGAATATTAAGCAAACTATCAGTTTTAGATCTGCAAGCGTCAAATATTACTGTAAAATATTCCATAAGAAGCCTAGGAGGAGAAATTGCAATAATTGATCGAATTAAAGGATGATCATTTACATTAAAATATTTATATAAGCAACAGAAACCTGATAATAGATGTAATAAATGATGATATGAATTCCAGGCCATATGATTAGACCATAATTTTGATAAAGAAGTGCAGTAATTGTGAAAGATTGTGTGTTCATTACTTTTCGCTTTAAGCCTGCATTATGAATTAGTTTAAACTCGTATCATGCACATGAACTTTACGTGTTGTACATAAAACGAAGGCATGACGTACAATACGTCATAAAATTTTATAAAGAATTTGTTATTATAGGAAATTAAATTGCAATATAAGCAATCTTCGCAAGTAGTCCAGTGGGTAAAAACGCCGTATTCCTCCTCCCACAAAGTGCAAAGTGTGTTAGTTGCCTGATGGCACCAGGGGTTTCCCCCATCTCCTCGTTGTATACTGTACTTTTTTGTGTAGCACAGAACTCTGTGAAGGCCAGAGATTTAAAAGTGTGCGAGGAGTGGAAGGATGTGTAGTGTTGTGTACACATCCTTCCACTCCTCACACATACATCGGTGTAAAAGGTCCTGGCTCGAATACCATCAACAACGACAGTAGTGTTTATGGGCTCTTTCACAACGTACTAAATTGGTATCGCCTCAGGCGAGGGTTGCATGTTTTTGGCTTTAGGAACTATGGTTTTTTTTGTCCACATTGACTACAGAATGCACAGAAGAATACACTGATACAGTATATTAACGCTCCATGGCCTTAATTGCTTTGGCGTTTATCAAGCTAATACCCACAACACACAAATAAATACACATGATCATTATTCGTTGCATAATGAATCAGTTTTATTAAGGGCCAAAATACAGAGCTTTCACAAATGTTCCTCTCTAATTTCGCATTTGTGTCCTCAGCAAAATTAGACAGATGTATCACAAATTTTACATATCTGATTATACATCCCCGAGAGAATAATACACCAATTTTCATAGTAACGGTATACAGTTCTTGGAACCGTTTTCATTTGCAAGATTGGGGAAAATATTATCTTTACCTATTAACCTTTCGAAGCACAAAATAAAATCCGATTAAAAGTATTGCCGAATAACTGGCTCTCACAGCTTGATAACAGTAAAATTAGAACGTAGGATGTAGTATATAGAAATCCTTATCACTTCATTAAAACAGTAACAAGTCAAATATACAGCCCTTTCAAAGATTTATCCGTCCCTCTGTTCCTTGGATGATTTTATTAAAACACAGGGGATATTCATGTATTGTTGTGGCGGACCCCAGGGTCCCCCCCCGTATGGCTAGATATAAAAAACTTAGAATATAATTCCTGATGGCGTTCAGTTCCCGAACACGGTGCGCATGGAGTTTGATGTCAAGTACATTGATGACATTAAACTCTAAGCAGCAACCGAAAATCAACTGCGACAGCTAGTCCTCATCACCGTAGAGTTCTGCACTGACATTAAGTTTCAATTTGTCCTAGACAAATGTGAAATCCAGTAGGCCGAAACTACCAGCTGAAAACCGGTGAAGAGATAGAAGCCATGACAGAACGAGAATCCTACAAATATCTGTGGATAGTGCAGGGTAACATCTAGAATACAAGTAGCTCAGGGTGGGCCTTACTGAGAAATACCATGAGAGAGCGAGAAGCCTGCTAAAATCAAAGCTGAATTGCCGGAACGTGATTAGAGCTATAAACACCTGCAGGCGCCTCCGTAGCCAGGTGGAAAGGAGCAGCAGTGCGTAGCACACGCTTCTTGATTAGACCTGGGTTCGAGCCCGTCACCATCAAATACGGAGGATGCGGAAAGGTCAGAGAATGACCACCGCATATCCTGGAGCAATATGGCCTTAGTTGCTAATGCTCCTAAAAACCAAATAACAAACAACATAAACACCTGCGCAGTCCCAGTACTAACCTACTCTTTCGGGACCATAGACTGAACCAACACTGAGCTGGAGAGATTATGAGATAGATCAGGCTAATGATTGATTGAAGAGCAGCCAACATCACCTGAAGTCGACCATCGAGAGATTGACCGTAGCCCGTAGAGATGGAGGATGGCTTTGAAAGACCTCATTGCACAACAGAAGGCGATTAAGAACCATGTGGGATTACTTCCAGTCAAACTTGGTGTGTAGTGTAATAGCGTTACACTACACACCAAGCCGTTCTTTATATATCCATCGCTTTGTCCTCATGTGAATCTGTTCGCCCTTCTCTTAACCCTTACCTGAATGTTTTTTTTTTTTTTTTTTTTTTTTTTTTGTGCTGTCTCCTAATCTGAATACAGTATTGCAAATACGGTCTAACGATCATCGTTTAAAGAGGGAAAATGACGTTGGAAAAGGTCCTATAAATCATAGACAGGATTCCATGTGTTTCCTAGCCACTTGTATACAGAGCATAGAAAATTTCATATCAAAAAGAATCATAACAGAGACTTTCGTATTGATCCACTTTTGGCTCCTTTCTCGGTTTACTTGTAATTCCAGAATTCCTGTTCTTAAAATGCATATCATTACCTTTAGTTGCAGCCATAACATGCAACCTATCCAAGTCTTTTTTGAAGCAGTATAGCGAATTGTTAACCACCCTTTTCACCTCAAATTATTTACAAACTTTGACATCTTTCCATCAATATCATTTTCTTTGTTGCCTTCGTCAATATCATTTTTAAAAAAGTAGAAATAGGAATGGACCCACTATCGATCTTTGAGGGACCTTACTTGTTATACTGCGCTATCCTGGAATCCAACGATTTAAATCTTAACAATATACACTTTCTTCCTATTTGATACCTTCCATGAGGGACGGTATGAAAAGCTTTACTAAAGTACTGTATATATATTGTATATATAATGCAAAATTCTTATCTGCATCCTGCTGCAATTAACTAAGTACGTGTTTAAAAAATTGGTCAGGCATGATTTACTCTTAAAAATTGTGCTGGAATCTATTCAAGTTGCCATTCTTGGCAAGATGGTTCTAAATCCTTAATTATAGACTCCACAATCTCCCTTATTACAGAGTCACACTTGCTGGTCTATTGTTAACCAACTCCTCTTTAGCTGGACTGGGGACAATTAGCCCTTCTCCAGTCAAAGAGTACTTCAGAAGTCTAATGACACTCTTATGGACTCTCCCAACAGTTTAATACACTCGCATGCAGCCTTTTTAATAATAAAGGAAAATATACCATTCTCCCTTGGAGCATTGCCCTTCTTTAACATCAGTGGCTTTTTTAACAAACGTTTCTGTGAGATCATAATCTCACTTATTTGTAGCAATTTGATTCCTTAACATTCCCTAATGATTCCAGCTTGTTGTGAACTGGAAATATCGCTTAGAAGTATTTGCTGTTTCTGCTGGGCTTTTCTATCAACCTTCCATAAAAGATCTGTTTGATTTGCTGTATTCTCTTTTGTATTCGCATATTTAGAACTTCTTATTCCTGTTCTTATTTGTCTTTCTTGTAGTACTTTCTCATAATCATCTTTTGCTCGTCCGTAATAATATAACTTCTCTCATATCTGGGTAGAATTGCAGATTTGATTTTTGTTTCACTGGCGCAAAAGCGACTGAAGCTATAGTGCAACAGAACTGCAGATACAAATATTTTTGTCCATTCTCGAAACCTTTTTTTTCAACATGATCTTTTATTTTATAATCAGTTCAACAGTTCGTTTAAATCATTAGTCCTCATGTACTTAAAATTACTTGAGTACTTATTGTAACGAATGGGCCTGGTGTACTGGGGTCCATGGTTGAAATAACAAATATACACGTATAATTGGACGTGGACATAATAATAAGTACTTATTGTTATGTCCACTAAAACCATTACGAGGTGCTGCTAAATAATATATTAATTATTGAAAATTAATCAAATAATTAATGTTCATAAATTATCACATTGTCCACTTTTGCCACCGATACATATATTCTGCCATTTGTTTATTTTTATTTTTATTCCCTCTCTCTCTTGCTTTCTTACAAAATGTGTTCCATATCTTCCCTTTTAATTGAGTGCCCAGTTAAGACTACCTTCTTCATTTCTGGTTTACCCCTTTCTGGGTCCGGATTAGGAAGTACATTGTCCGACATAATATGGCATCAGACTCTGACGAGTCACAAAATTAAATGTGCGCCAGGGTAACTCGCTTCCTCAGATATTCAATCACGGATAACAGTATGGCGAGTTCTGAATTCTCATCATCGTTCTTCCCACATCTTGCATAAAGGAATGAGTCTCCATCAGCATGCTAACAATCGGCAAAGTTTAAAATGCCAATTATCTATCTGAAAAATTCAGAAGAGCTCTGATTAATATAATTAACTTATATTTAAACGAGTTGTTTCACGAATAAGTGTTTAATTAACCGAGATAATTATTACTTGCGACTTATGTTCTTACAAAGGTTCTATGAATAATAAGCTGTAATTTTTTTAAAGTACTCAGCTAAATACAAAAAAAAAAAAAAAAAAAAAAAAAAGTAATCTAGATGCATAACTGTTCCTGATGACTAAGTTCTGCTGGCTCTCTCTCTCTCTCTCTCTCTTTTAAGATGGCTGCCTTTGGCTCCAAACCGTTTTACTTTCTGCAGGTATGTTTCTCCAAGGATGCTTGTATTTGCTGCATGGAATAGTTTAAAACTGTAATACCCCCCTCCTTACGATTTTTGCACTTTATTATAACAGTTGTGCCGCAGCATTCTAATTTCAGACCAGAGATCGCGCGGTTTAAGGTGATGTGACTGGCATCATAATCAGAGTAGAGTTTAATTTTTGTCTACTACAGATGTGCTTCTGAGATCTGAATTATTTTGTAGTAGCTCGATCGAAGTAGCTTCTTGAATCTCCAAAATTAATTACCTACTCCTTACTCTTCCGTGTCTCCGGTGTGAATTTCCCCAAATCGTATGTCACATTTTTTCCTTTCACAGCGATGACCACCTGCATAGTTCTGTTATTGTGAACTATGGTGGACCAAAGGGCAAGCAGATTTTTTCATAATATTTATTGAGGATACCGGACTCACTATTATAGCTAGTCTCTCTGTGGTCGTCGGTATTTTGTTCCTTTAGCATCGCGTTACGCTTTGTCTCTCTTCCCGCACCACGCCAATGACGTGCCTTCATACGTCGGATCATGCCCTGCTAGTCTTCCACGTCGTACGGGTGAACCGCAGCCGTGGCACACCTGCGCGCGCAGGAATGGTCGCTTCGGCAGAAAAGGCTGTTAGAAATAAATGTTAAAACGACACTATCTTTGTCTGTTATATTTAACATTTTATCATTATTCTCCAATCTGTTTCTTACCAAAAAGCTGCTATACAAAAATGAAATAACACGGAAATTCAAGTTTACCTTTTGAAGTGGAGCTTCACAGTAGCTAATGAATTGTTGGCATATTCACAATTTCCTTAGCTTTAACCGCATACTAGTGTTCAATTCAATTGCATAATTTATGAATGCAGCATACACCGAAATGCAATAATAATCATTAGTTTACTTTGAAAACGAAGAACATTTATGGAACATAGTATTCATTCTTCATGCTGAGTCATGAGGGGCATAAATTCATGATGTTAAAGAAGAATGGTTGCAGGATAGATATGCCAAAGGTTGCCTTTAGCATATCTATCCTATGTTGGAATAGGATCCCATCTGTTGTTGTGGAAGTGGATGGTTTGAAGAACTAGACAAATTCTTGGAGGGTATAGATGGGTGAAGTGTGTGTGTGTGTTTTTTTTTTTTTTTTGTCTGATGCTATATAAGCTTGCTTTCTTGCATCATTTGCCACTTCTAATTCTACAAATGGTTGCCTGTCACAGTCAGTATTCTACCCTGCATTCCAACTAACATTTTCACATTCTCCTTGTTAATTGATAATTAGATTAAAATTACTGTATTTCATATTAATAATTGTTTTGTGGATACGCTTAAGTTCTGGGAATGAATTGACAATAATTGGAATGCCTTATTATACAGAACTTACCTCCATACTGCTTGCGTGGAAAATTAAATTACTCGGAAAGGATTGTGAGTATTAAAAACTTATTAAAATGGGATCTTATAGAGGAAAGTTGGCTTTTCTCTATGGGATCTCATTTTAATAAGATTTTAATACTCGCAATCCGTTCCAAGTAATTTAATTTTCCATGCAAGCAGTAAGGAGGTGAGTTCCGTAAAATAAAACATTCCCATTCTTCTTGTATTTCATTTTTTATGCGTTATTAATACATATAAAAGGAAATATGCTCTCGCATTATTGATTTTTCTAATACGCATACGTAATCATTCTTAATCGTTATAAAACATTTAAAATTAATAGACAATTATTATTATTATTGCGATAATACGACCTCATTAATAATAATCGAGTAAAAATTACTGCAAACTTGGGTGTTTGTAGTAATTTTTATCCCTGTAAGTTGTGGCGCAAGATTATCGAATTTTTGTCACAATTATCCCTTAACAACAGGTTTTTTTTTGACATAAACGCTTGACGTTGAGCTAGTGGAAACGCTTTTTTGCCTAATAAATTAAGTTTCAGAAGGAAGTTGAAAATTAACTCATGAAAAGAAAAAAAAAAATAGGTTCTTTATTATTGACAAAAAAAAGCAATTAATTCAAAAAAATTAAAGTTAAAAATCTTGGCTGCAAATTTTACATTGATTTTGACTAGATGGCTTAGAAGTCATAAAAATAGCATAAAAGGTTACTACGAAATTGTGTTGTCGTGTGCTTTACTGCTTAGTACTTGACCTCCCACCGTTTATTCAAGAATAATCATCGTAACAGTTGTATTTCGGGGGTGGGGGTTACCACAGCATTTCAAATAAACAGCATTGTACTTCTCTTTAGTGATTCTGCTTATTTTCAGTGTAGCATTTCGGGAGGAAGATTTACTGGTAACTTCGCAATTTCAAGAGGTGTCGGCCAAGTAAAAAAAAAAAACAGACTTTCTGTTTTTTTGTAGAAAGCTTTGATTGCTTGCTTTTTTTCTTGTCGGTTAAAAGAAGCGCACGGAAGTGAAGTTACTATTTCTTATTTCTCAAAAGATTACTAGAGTAATATTGATTTATATTATGCGTTCAGTTTCATCTTTTTTTAAATTGAAACTTCTTTGCATTATCATACATTGCTGTTAGATTCCTCCTAAATAATGCTTGTTTGCTAAATAAATACATCCATCATTACAAACAAAGAAATGTACACAGTGAAGTCGTAATGAATAGCTTTGGATTATAAATTATTTTAGCAATTCAGTAGGAATTAGAAATGTTGACAA